>NC_133335.1:184648059-185248059 GCF_042186555.1 Aquarana catesbeiana
AAACCCCTACCTTTCCCAGATCCCGCTCGGTTTGTTGGAAAAAGGGGCAAAAAAATTTTTTCGCTCGCTCGCTATCGCTCGCTCGCCCCGGTGAAACTCGGTAACGTGTTGGCTGCCGCGCTTCGCGCGGCAGCCGTTAGAAAAAACATTTGCGCAAAGCGCAAATGCACGCGCGAAGCGTGCGCGAAGCGCTTTCCCCGACTTGCTGATACCCCAACTTGCTGACGCCCCGACTTAGTTGGGGTGGGCGGAACACTTTGGTGGGGGTGGGTCACCGCACCTCTTGACCTTTGACCTCTGGAGGACACGCCTGCTGACCTTTGACCTTTGGGGGTGGGCCCTAACCCTAACCCCTAATCCTAACCCTACCCCTAACCCTACCCCTAAACCCTAACCCTAAACCCTAAACCCTAACCCCTAACCCTAACCCCTACCCCTAACCCCAACCCCTAACCCCAACCCCTAACCCCTAACCCTTAACCCCTAACCCTAAACCCTAACCCTAACCCTAGCCGTAACCCTAACCCTAGGCCTAACCCTAGGCCTAACCCTAACCCTAACCCTAGCCGTAACCCTAACCCTAGCCATAACCCTAACCCTAGGCCTAACCCTAACCCTCACCCAAACCTTTGACCTATGAACTTTAACCCTAACTCTAAGTGAATCTCCACTTATTGACTCCCCCACCCTAAAACCCCTACCTTTCCCAGATCCCGCTTTCCCCGACTTGCTGATACCCCAACTTGCTGACGCCCCGACTTAGTTGGGGTCAGCGGAACACTTTGGTGGGGGTGGGTCACCGCACCTCTTGACCTTTGACCTCTGGGGGACACGCCTGCTGACCTTTGACCTTTGGGGGTAGGCCTTAACCCTAACCCCTAACTCTAAACCCTAACCCTAACCCCTAACCCTAACCCTAGCCGTAACCCTAACCCTAACCCTAGCTCTAACCCTAACCCTAACCCTAGCCGTAACCCTAACCCTAGCCCTAACCCTAAACCCTAACCCTAACCCCTAACCCTAACCCCTAATCCTAACCCTAACCCTAGCCGTAACCCTAGGCCTAACCCTAACCCTAGGCCTAACCCTAACCCTAGCCGTAACCCTAACCCTAACCCTAGCCATAACCCTAACCCTAGGCCTAACCCTAACCCTAACCTTTGACCTATGAACTTTAACCCTAACTCTAAGTGAATCTCCACTTATTGACTCCCCCACCCTAAAACCCCTACCTTTCCCAGATCCCGCTCGGTTTGTTGGAAAAAGGGGCAAAAAATTTTTTTCGCTCGCTCGCTATCGCTCGCTCGCCCCGGTGAAACTCGGGGGCGTTAGAAAAAACATTTGTGCGAAGCGCAAATGCGCGCGCAAATCACTTTCCCCGACTTGCTGATACCCCAACTTGCTGACGCCCCGACTTAGTTGGGGTAGGCGGAACACTTTGGTGGGGGTGGGTCACCGCACCTCTTGACCTTTGACCTCTGGGGGACACGCCTGCTGACCTTTGACCTTTGGGGGTGGGCCCTAACCCTAGCCCTAACCCTAACCCCTAACCCTCTAACCCTACCCCTACCCCTAACCCCTAACCCTAAACCCTAACCCTAAACCCTAACCCTAACCCTAGCTGTAACCCTAACCCTAACCCTAGGCCTAACCCTAACCCTAACCGTAACCCTAGCCATAACCCTAACCCTAACCCTAGGCCTAACCCTAACCCTAACCTTTAACCTATGAACTTTAACCCTAACTCTAAGTGAATCTCCACTTATTGACTCCCCCACCCTAAAACCCCTACCTTTCCCAGATCCCGCTCGGTTTGTTGGAAAAAGGGGCAAAAAATTTTTTTCGCTCGCTCGCCCCGGTGAAACTCGGGGGCGTGTTGGCTGCCGCGCTTTGCGCGGCAGCCGTTAGAAAAAACATTTGCGCAAAGCGCAAATGCGCGCGCTAAGCGTGCGCGAAGCGCTTTCCCCGACTTGCAGATACCCCAACTTGCTGACGCCCCGACTTAGTTGGGGTAGGCGGAACACTTTGGTGGGGGTGGGTCACCGCACCTCTTGACCTTTGACCTCTGGGGGACACGCCTGCTGACCTTTGACCTTTGGGGGTGGGCCCTAACCCTAGCTCTAACCCTAACCCCTAACCCTAGCCGAAACCCTAACCCTAGGCCTAACCCTAACCCTAACCCTAGGCCTAACCCTAACCCTAGCCGTAACCTTAACCCTAACTCTAGCCATAACCCTAACCCTAACCCTAACCTTTGACCTATGAACTTTAACCCTAACTCTAAGTGAATCTCCACTTATTGACTCCCCCACCCTAAAACCCCTACCTTTCCCAGATCCCGCTCGGTTTGTTGGAAAAAGGGGCAAAAAAATTTTTTCGCTCGCTCGCTATCGTTCGCTCGCCCCGGTGAAACTCGGGGGCGTGTTGGCTGCCGCGCTTAGCGCGGCAGCCGTTAGAAAAAACATTTGCGCAAAGCGCAAATGCGCGCGCGAAGCGTGCGCAAAGCGCTTTCCCCGACTTGCTGATACCCCAACTTGCTGACGCCCCGACTTAGTTGGGGTAGGCGGAACACTTTGGTGGGGGTGGGTCACCACACCTCTTGACCTTTGACCTCTGGGGGACATGCCTGCTGACCTTTGACCTTTGGGGGTGGGCCCTAACCCTAAACCTAACCCTAACCCTACCCCTAACCCTACCCCTAACCCTAAACCCTAACCCTAAACCCTAACCCTAACCCTAAACGCTAACCCTAACCCTAACCCTAACCCCTAACCCCTAACCCTAACCCCTACCCCTAACCCCTACCCCTAACCCCAACCCCTAACCCAAACCCTTAACCCCAACCCTAAACCCTAACCCTAACCCTAGCCCTAACCCTAACCCCTAACCCTAACCCTCTAACCCTACCCCTAACCCTAACCCCTACCCCTAACCCCTAACCCTAAACCCTAACCCTAACCCTAGCTGTAACCCTAACCCTAGGCCTAACCCTAACCCTAACCCTAGCCATAACCCTAGCCATAACCCTAGGCCTAACCCTAACCTTTAACCTATGAACTTTAACCCTAACTCTAAGTGAATCTCCACTTATTGACTCCCCCACCCTAAAACCCCTACCTTTCCCAGATCCCGCTCGGTTTGTTGGAAAAAGGGGCAAAAAAATTTTTTCGCTCGCTCGCCCCGGTGAAACTCGGGGGCGTGTTGGCTGCCGCGCTTTGCGCGGCAGCCGTTAGAAAAAACATTTACGCAAAGCGCAAATGCGCGCGCGAAGCGCTTTCCCCGACTTGCAGATACCCCAACTTGCTGACGCCCCAACTTAGTTGGGGTAGGCGGAACACTTTGGTGGGGGTGGGTCACCGCACCTCTTGACCTTTGACCTCTGGGGGACACGCCTGCTGACCTTTGACCTTTGGGGGTGGGCCCTAACCCTAGCTCTAACCCTAACCCTAACCCTAGCCGAAACCCTAACCCTAGGCCTAACCCTAACCCTAGGCCTAACCCTAACCCTAACCCTAACCCTAGCCATAACCCTAACCCTAACCCTAACCCTAGGCCTAACCCTAACCCTAGCCATAACCCTAACCCTAACCCTAACCCTAGCCATAACCCTAACCCTAGGCCTAACCCTAACCCTAACCCTAACCTTTGACCTATGAACTTTAACCCTAACTCTAAGTGAATCTCCACTTATTGACTCCCCCACCCTAAAACCCCTACCTTTCCCAGATCCCGCTCAGTTTGTTGGAAAAAGGGGTAAAAAATTTTTTTCGCTCGCTCGCTATCGCTCTCTCGCCCCGGTGAAACTCGGGGGCGTGTTGGCTGCCGTGCTTCGCACGGCAGCCGTTAGAAAAAAACATTTGCGCAAAGCGCAAATGCGCGCGCTAAGCGCGCGCAAAGCGCTTTCCCCGACTTGCTGATACCCCAACTTGCTGACGCCCCGACTTAGTTGGGGTAGGCGGAACACTTTGGTGGGGGTGGGTCACCGCACCTCTTGACCTTTGACCTCTGGGGGACACGCCTGCTGACCTTTGACCTTTGGGGGTGGGCCCTAACCCTTAACCCTAACCCCTAACCCCTAACCCTAACCCCTAACCGTAACCCTAACCCTAACCCTAGGCCTAACCCTAGGCCTAACCCTAACCCCTATCCCTAACCCTAACCCTAAACCCTAACCCTAACCCTAGCCGTAACCCTAGGCCTAACCCTAACCCTAGGCCTAACCCTAACCCTAACCCTAGCCATAACCCTAACCCTAACCCTAGGCCTAACCCTAACCCTAACCTTTGACCTATGAACTTTAACCCTAACTCTAAGTGAATCTCCACTTATTGACTCCCCCACCCTAAAACCCCTACCTTTCCCAGATCCCGCTCGGTTTGTTGGAAAAAGGGGCAAAAAAATTTTTTCGCTCGCTATCGCTCGCCCCGGTGAAACTCGGGGGCGTGTTGGCTGCCGCGCGACAGCCGTTTCAAAAAAACATTTGCGCAATTGCGCGCGCGAAGCGTGCGCGAACCGCTTTCCCCGACTTGCTGATACCCCAACTTGCTGACGCCCCGACTTAGTTGGGGTGGGCGGAACACTTTGGTGGGGGTGGGTCACCGCACCTCTTGACCTTTGACCTCTGGGGGACACGCCTGCTGACCTTTGACCTTTGGGGGTGGGCCCTAAACCTAACCCTAACCCTAACCCCTAACCCTACCCCTAACCCTAACCCTAAACCCTAAACCCTAACCCTAACCCCTAACCCTAAACCCTAACCCCAACCCCTAACCCTAACCCTAACCCTAAACCCTAACCCTAACCCTAGCCGTAACCCTAACCCTAGGCCTAACCCTAGCTGTAACCCTAACCCTAACCCTAAACCCTATCCCTAACCCCTAACCCTACCCCTAACCCTACCCCTAAACCCTAAACCCTAACCCTAAACCCTAACCCTAAACCCTTAACCCTAACCCTAACCCTAACCCCTACCCCTAACCCCAACCCCTAACCCCTAACCCTTAACCCCTAACCCTAACCCTAAACCCTAACCCTAACCCTAGCCGTAACCCTAACCCTAGGCCTAACCCTACCTGTAACCCTAACCCTAACCCTAGCCCTAACCCTAGCCATAACCCTAACCCTAACCCTAGGCCTAACCCTCACCCTAACCTTTGACCTATGAACTTTAACCCTAACTCTAAGTGAATCTCCACTTATTGACTCCCCCACCCTAAAACCCCTACCTTTCCCAGATCCCGCTCGGTTTGTTGGAAAAAGGGGCAAAAAAATTTTTTCGCTCGCTCGCCCCGGTCAAACTCGGGGGCATGTTGGCTGCCACGCTTCGCGCGGCAGCCGTTAAAAAAAAGCGCGCGCAAAGCGCTTTCCCCGACTTGCTGATACCCCAACTTGCTGACGCCCCGACTTAGTTGGGGTAGGCGGAACACTTTGGTGGGGGTGGGTCACCGCACCTCTTGACCTTTGACCTCTGGGGGACACGCTTGCTGACCTTTGACCTTTGGGGGTGGGCCCTAACCCTAACCCCTAACTCTCTAACCCTACCCCTAACCCTAACCCCTAACCCCTAACCCTAAACCCTAACCCTAACCCTAGCTGTAACCCTAACCCTAGGCCTAACCCTAACCCTAGGCCTAACCCTAACCCTAACCCTAACCGTAACCCTAACCCTAGCCATAACCCTAACCCTAACCTTAGGCCTAACCCTAACCCTAACCTTTAACCTATGAACTTTAACCCTAACTCTAAGTGAATCTCCACTTATTGACTCCCCCACCCTAAAACCCCTACCTTTCCCAGATCCCGCTCGGTTTGTTGGAAAAAGGGGCAAAAAATTTTTTTCGCTCGCTCGCTATCGTTCGCTCGCCCCGGTGAAACTCGGGGGCGTGTTGGCTGCCGCGCTTAGCGCGGCAGCCGTTAGAAAAAACATTTGCGCAAAGCGCAAATGCGCGCGCGAAGCGTGCGCGAAGCGCTTTCCCCGACTTGCTGATACCCCAACTTGCTGACGCCCCGACTTAGTTGGGGTAGGCGGAACACTTTGGTGGGGGTGGGTCACCACACCTCTTGACCTTTGACCTCTGGGGGACATGCCTGCTGACCTTTGACCTTTGGGGGTGGGCCCTAACCCTAAACCTACCCCTAACCCTAACCCTAAACCCTAACCCTAACCCTAAACGCTAACCCTAACCCTAACCCCTAACCCTAACCCCTAACCCTAACCCCTACCCCTAACCCCTACCCCTAACCCCAACCCCTAACCCTAACCCTTAACCCCAACCCTAAACCCTAACCCTAACCCCTAACCCTCTAACCCTACCCCTAACCCTAACCCCTACCCCTAACCCCTAACCCTAAACCCTAACCCTAACCCTAGCTGTAACCCTAACCCTAACCCTAGGCCTAACCCTAACCCTAGGCCTAACCCTAACCCTAACCCTAGCCGTAACCCTAACCCTAACCCTAGCCATAACCCAAACCCTAGGCCTAACCCTAACCCTAACCTTTAACCTATGAACTTTAACCCTAACTCTAAGTGAATCTCCACTTATTGACTCCCCCACCCTAAAACCCCTACCTTTCCCAGATCCCGCTCGGTTTGTTGGAAAAAGGGGCAAAAAAATTTTTTCGCTCGCTCGCCCCGGTGAAACTCGGGGGCGTGTTGGCTGCCGCGCTTTGCGCGGCAGCCGTTAGAAAAAACATTTGCGCAAAGCGCAAATGCGCGCGCGAAGCGTGCGCGAAGCGCTTTCCCCGACTTGCATATACCCCAACTTGCTGACGCCCCGACTTAGTTGGGGTAGGCGGAACACTTTGGTGGGGGTGGGTCACCGCACCTCTTGACCTTTGACCTCTGGGGGACACGCCTGCTGACCTTTGACCTTTGGGGGTGGGCCCTAACCCTAGCTCTAACCCTAACCCCTAACCCTAACCCTAGCCGAAACCCTAACCCTAGGCCTAACCCTAACCCTAGGCCTAACCCTAACCCTAGCCGTAACCCTAACCCTAACTCTAGCCATAACCCTAACCCTAACCCTAGGCCTAACCCTAACCCTAACCTTTGACCTATGAACTTTAACCCTAACTCTAAGTGAATCTCCACTTATTGACTCCCCCACCCTAAAACCCCTACCTTTCCCAGATCCCGCTCGGTTTGTTGGAAAAAGGGGCAAAAAAATTTTTTCGCTCGCTCGCTATCGTTCGCTCGCCCCGGTGAAACTCGGGGGCGTGTTGGCTGCCGCGCTTAGCGCGGCAGCCGTTACAAAAAACATTTGCGCAAAGCGCAAATGCGCGAAGCGTGCGCGAAGCGCTTTCCCCGACTTGCTGATACCCCAACTTGCTGACGCCCCGACTTAGTTGGGGTAGGCGGAACACTTTGGTGGGGGTGGGTCACCACACCTCTTGACCTTTGACCTCTGGGGGACATGCCTGCTGACCTTTGACCTTTGGGGGTGGGCCCTAACCCTAACCCCTAACCCTAAACCTAACCCTAACCCTACCCCTAACCCTAAACCCTAACCCTAAACCCTAACCCTAAACCTAACCCTACCCCTACCCCTAACCCTACCCCTAACCCTAAACCCTAACCCTAACCCCTACCCCTAACCCCTACCCCTAACCCCAACCCCTAACCCTAACCCTTAACCCCTAACCCTAAACCCTAACCCTAACCCTAGGCCTAACCCTAACCCTAACCCTAGGCCTAACCCTAACCCTAACCCTAGCCGTAACCCTAACCCTAACCGCTCGCCCCGGTGAAACTCGGGGCCGTGTTGGCTGCCGCGCTTTGCGCGGCAGCCGTTAGAAAAAACATTTGCGCAAAGCGCAAATGCGCGCGCGAAGCGCGCGCGAAGCGCTTTCCCCGACTTGCAGATACCCCAACTTGCTGACGCCCCGACTTAGTTGGGGTAGGCGGAACACTTTGGTGGGGGTGGGTCACCGCACCTCTTGACCTTTGACCTCTGGGGGACACGCCTGCTGACCTTTGACCTTTGGGGGTGGGCCCTAACCCTAGCTCTAACCCTAACCCCTAACCCTAACCCCTAACCCTAACCCTAGCCGAAACCCTAACACTAGGCCTAACCCTAACCCTAGGCCTAACCCTAACCCTAACCCTAGCCGTAACCCTAACCCTAACCCTAGCCATAACCCTAACCCTAGGCCTAACCCTAACCCTAACCTTTGACCTATGAACTTTAACCCTAACTCTAAGTGAATCTCCACTTATTGACTCCCCCACCCTAAAACCCCTACCTTTCCCAGATCCCGCTCGGTTTGTTGGAAAAAGGGGCAAAAAAATTTTTTCGCTCGCTCGCTATCGCTCGCCCCGGGGAAACTATCGCTTTCCCCGACTTGCTGATACCCCAACTTGCTGACGCCCCGACTTAGTTGGGGTGGGCGGAACACTTTGGTGGGGGTGGGTCACCGCACCTTTTGACCTTTGACCTCTGGGGGACACGCCTGCTGACCTTTGACCTTTGGGGGTGGGCCCTAACCCTAACCCCTAAACCTAACCCTAACCCCTAAACCTAACCCTAACCCTAACCCCTAACCCTACCCCTAACCCTAACCCCTACCCCTAACCCTACCCCTAACCCTAACCCTAAACCCTAACCCTAAACCCTAACCCTAACCCTAACCCCTAACCCTAAACCCTAAACCCTAACCCCTACCCCTACCCCTAACCCCAACCCCTAACCCCTAACCCTTAACCCCTAACCCTAACCCTAAACCCTAACCCTAACCCTAGCCGTAACCCTAACCCTAGGCCTAACCCTAGCTGTAACCCTAACCCTAACCCTAGGCCTAACCCTAACCCCTAACCCTAACCCTAACCCCTAACCCTAACACTAACCCTACCCCTAAACCCTAAACCCTAACCCTAAACCCTAACCCTAAACCCTAACCCTAAACCCTAACCCTACCCCTAACCCCTACCCCTAACCCCAACCCCTAACCCCTAACCCTTAACCCCTAACCCTAAACCCTAACCCTAGCCGTAACCCTAACCCTAGGCCTAACCCTAGCTGTAACCCTAACCCTAACCCTAGCCCTAACCCTAGCCATAACCCTAACCCTAACCCTAGGCCTAACCCTAACCCTCACCCTAACCTTTGACCTATGAACTTTAACCCTAACTCTAAGTGAATCTCCACTTATTGACTCACCCACCCTAAAACCCCTACCTTTCCCAGATCCCGCTCGGTTTGTTGGAAAAAGGGGCAAAAACATTTTTTCGCTCGCTCGCTATCGCTCGCTCGCCCCGGTGAAACTCGGGGGCATTTTGGCTGCCACGCTTCGCGCGGCAGCCGTTAGAAAAAAGCGCGCGCAAAGCGCTTTCCCCGACTTGCTGATACCCCAACTTGCTGACGCCCCGACTTAGTTGGGGTAGGCGGAACACTTTGGTGGGGGTGGGTCACCGCACCTCTTGACCTTTGACCTCTGGGGGACACGCCTGCTGACCTTTGACCTTTGGGGGTGGGCCCTAACCCTAGCTCTAACCTTAACCCTAACCCTAACCCCTAACCCTAACCCTCTAACCCTAACCCTAACCCCTAACCCTAAACCCTAACCCCTAACCCTAACCCTAGCCGTAACCCTAACCCTAAGCCTAACCCTAACCTTTGACCTATGAACTTTAACCCTAACTCTAAGTGAATCTCCACTTATTGACTCCCCCACCCTAAAACCCCTACCTTTCCCAGATCCCGCTCGGTTTGTTGGAAAAAGGGGCAAAAAAATTTTTTCTATCGCTCGCTCGCCCCGGTGAAACTCGGGGGCGTGTTGGCTGCCGCGCTTCGCGCGGCAGCCGTTGGAAAAAACATTTGCGCGAAGCGTGCGCGAAGCGTGCGCGAAGCGTGCGCGAAGCGCTTTCCCCGACTTGCTGATACCCCATTTTAGAAAGTAGACACCCCAAGCTATTTGCTGAGAGGCATGTTAGTTTGCAGATCTTGCTTTTTGTCACAAGGTTTTGAAAATTAAAAGAAAAATACATTTTCCTTTTCTT
This sequence comes from Aquarana catesbeiana, assembly GCF_042186555.1. Taxonomy (NCBI): domain Eukaryota; kingdom Metazoa; phylum Chordata; class Amphibia; order Anura; family Ranidae; genus Aquarana; species Aquarana catesbeiana. The sequence goes on from NC_133335.1 coordinate 184,658,057, forward strand.
TCTTCATTTCCAAAAAATTGTGGCAACAAATGAGATCTGCAAAATACTCACCATGCTTCTTATCAAATACCTTGGGGTGTCTTCCTTCTGAAAAGGGGTCATTTTGGGGGGGTTTGTGCTATCTTGACATTTCAGGGCCTCCGAAACTGCGATAGGTAGTGAGGAAGTGAAAGGCACAATTAGAAAGCCTGAAGGTGGTATTTGGTTTTTGAGGGCCTTTACACAGCTAGACTGCCAAAAAGTCTCTCACCAGCTGTGGGAGTCAATGGTTAATATAAGGGGGGGGGGGGTGTGCATGCAGAAATTTTGTTACCTTAATGCATAGAATGCATTAAGGTAAAAACAACCTTCTGCCTTTGGAACCACTTTAAATATGGCCTTACACAGGTTGAATTTGGCCTTTTGCTGCCTGAATTGGTTGAATTTTGATCCATGGGTGGTCACTGTGGCACCACCTAGTTTGGCCAGCTTCAATCTGAAGATCAAAGGGGGTGGGAGGAAAATTGTTGGCCGAGCAGTGTCAGGTATTCTGACAGCAGTGGGTGTCAGCTGTCGGGATACTTTATCTCAAGATTTGTCCATCTGCGATTTTTAGCGTGGATGGAGGAATCTGTTCGATTTCTTTTGTTCAGTCCACATCGAGCATGGCTTGCTTTAGAAACCATTTGGTTTAACTATGTATTTGCATCTGATTACTTGTTCTGGTGAGGATATAATTGAGGATTTAGGTTGAATTACTGGTTTTACAGCACAATTAATCAAATGCTAATGCATACTTTTACAAACCAGCTTTGAAAGCTGACAAAACATGGTGTCAGGAAGGGCATGCCAGTAGACAACATGGTTCCTGTAGGTGGACTTCTGTGTCTTTGCACAGGCTCATTCATGGGCAAGTGCAAAGGTGTGCGCACACGTATGCATTAGCCTGCACAAGTGTCAGATGTTGGCGCCTAATGGGCTATTTAAACGGTGCCAGTGCTCAGAATCAGTGCTGTTTTGTCTTTCAGCCTGCTGTGTATCCTGTGACCCGGCTTGCCTGATGACCCTCTGAACTCTGCCTGTACCGACCTGGCTTGTCCTTGACCTCCACTTTTCTCTGCTCTATTTGCTTCTATTCCACTGATTCCCAGACCCCGCTCCTGCGTGCTCCTCTGTACCTGATCTGTTCTGCCAGTGTATGACCTGGCTTACCTGACTCTACTTCCTGACACATCCTGCTGTACCTGATGTTCTACAGTCTGCTACCAGTGCATGCCTCACCTGCCTGTTGTAGCCATTACCAGCCCGCTTCAGTCTGCCATGTGTGTTGGCTTTCAGAATGTAATAGCTGGCGCTGTTGATTCATCCATTCATACTATTTAGTGTAGATGGGGATATCAAGTGATTTCTCTGGTGCAGCCCATCTGACTGAATGAGAGAAATCACATATGCTTTGTGCAGCTCTGTTCAGCAAGGGATCTGTAAGAATCGTAGCAAAACAGTGTGGATGTCAGTTTTTTACATCTGTGCCCATTCATTTTTTTTCCGTATTTACACATCAGACAGGGATGGACCTGTGATGGCTCTATGGGTGACTGGATGTAAACAGACTTGTGTCCATTTATATCAGGCTACCTCCAGTCCGTTGTGTTAGGTCCAGAAAAACAGAAAGAGATGCCGATAACCAGGGAGTGAGTTAGAAGCTTTGTGGTGTCGTTGGTTAAGAAGGGGCATGTTTTGGAGATGTTGCATGATTTGGACAGCAATTAAATGTGGGGCGGAAAGAGGAGTTCAGAGTCCAGGACATGTGGGGATGGACTGACTTCTCTTCAAAGAGAAGTTGGGAAGTGGCACGTGGCGGGGAAGGAAATATTATGAGCTTGGTTTTGGATAAACTGAGTTTGAGGAAGTGGTGTGACATCCACATTGATATGTCTGTTAGTACACTAGTTATGCACGAGGAGACTGATCTGGTGACTTGTAGGGGGGGGGGGGGTAGAATGATAGATTTGGTATTAGAAGCTGTGGGAGACTGACCCAGTGCGGAGGTGTAGATCAAGGACAGAAAACTTGTGGGACCCCAATGGAAAGAGGAATAGCAGAGAGGGGGGAAATAGTGATAGGTGACACGGAAGGTGTGGTGATCTAGGTAAGATGAGAACCAACTAAGAGTGCAGTCACAGAGACCAAGAGTATAGAGTTTTTTGAGGGGGAGGGAGTGGTCAACTGTATCAATGATAGTAGAGAGGTCCAAGAGTTAAAAGTACAATATAGTGACCATTGGTTTTAGCTTAGGCAGTTGTAGACTAAGGGTTTGGAAGTTAAGTGGAACAAGGAGATTGGTCTTGGGCTTTTAAGGTCGGTGGACTCCAGCGACGGCTTTTTAACACCTTGCCTCCTGGCCTATAGCAGATTGAAGGCCCGAGCGGGCCTTGCATCATTCATCATCCGGTAACCCGTACAGCTGGAATCGGCTTTGATCGGGTCTCGGCTATAGTAATCCAGAAGCAACGTCATGACATCACTTCCAGTTTACTCGGGGACCAACAGCGCCAGTTATCAAAAATCGCAAGTGTTCAAAAACGCAGATCTTAAAGCGGAGTACCATCAAAAAATGGAACTTCCGCTTTTCCGGTTCCTCCCCCCCTCCGGTGTCACATTTGGCACCTTTCAGGGAGGAGGGAGCATATACCTGTCTGATACAGGTATTTTACTCCTACTTCAGGGCATAGATACCCGAGCCACCCGCGGTTATCTACGCCACTCCCGGCACCTTCTCCGTCCCCCCGCTGTCTTCTGGGAGACACACAGGTCCCAGAAGATAGCAGGGAATAGTGGGATAGCGCAGCACGAGTCGCACATGCGCAGTAGGGAACCAGAAAGTGAAGCCGCAAGACTTCACTTCCTGATTCCCTTACCGAAGATGGCGGCGGCAGCACCCGACAGCCGAGGGACAGATCGGCTTCGGGTGCTGACATCGCGGGCGCCCTGGACAGGTAAGTGTCCTTATTTTAAAAGTCAGCAGCTGCAGTATTTGTAGCTGCTAACTTTAAAAAAAAAAAAAATCGGCGGACCTCCGCTTTAATGCTTTCAAGTGCAGAGGAGGGGTTTTGGGGTCTTATAGAGCCAGCGGTCGGCTGTTTTGTAATAACGGGAGGGGATGTTTCGCCCTCTGGTAAGAGGCTGCATGATAAAAGATGGAGGGGGTCATTGGTGTACATGGACTGATTACCTTGATGGGACTGTGGTTGATTCACTCAAAATATAAAATTACACAGACTGATTTTTATGGGATTTCATTGTATCAATTAGGCTTGGTTCACATATATGCGAATCGGATGCGTTTTTAACCGCAACTGATTCGCTTAACATTTCTATTGGATCCGATTTGCTAAGATTTTTTCTATGTACCCATGTCAGATTTGTGCTTTGTATTTCACATTCTGATTGATCCTTTATGTGTAACGATATTTGTTTTATATTTTCTATTCAGTATTATAGCACTACTGATACTGGTATAATGAGGAATTGTCCCTGGGACAACTTCCTATGGTCAGATTACTTCCGGGTTTCATTCTCATAGTCAATTGGCTATCTGTGTCCGACGCCCCCGAGATGTTGCAACGGGGCAGATCTTTTCTCTGTATATTAATGCGATGTGTCAGAGCGTCGCCCGTTCCCCAGACGACGTCAGTGATAGACAAAACGTACGTCGGGAGGGTGACGCTCTGACGTCATCGCAACTCACCACGAACGGGTGCTCGCTTGCCGGCCGGCATTTGCTTCTTTTATTGCTGCCTTTTGTAAGTGTTTTTACCATTTTTAATAAACTCTCTGTACCGGATTTACGCTATGGTTGTTCTCCCTCCATTCCTATGTCCTTGCTCGGGTTGCTGAGTGGTTGGAGCCATGCCATATGAAAATAGATCGTAGACAGCTTACCAGGGTCTGGTCTATACACTCATCATACACAAGGGTATCCAGAGGATGGTCCCTATTATCCTGCAGCCCTACCTGGAAGTTGTTCTAGTTGAGCCCATTTGCGCTTGCCATCTGGTAAGCGCATTTTCATTGTTGGTGGAGGTTCACTCTGCATGGTGCATTTCGTTTTCCATTTTCTCATTGGGATTCTACAGAGAGATACCAGGGGCTCTCTTTCGTTTTTACCACATCTTTGAACTTTGCCACCTATTCAGAGCACTGATGTGACACCAGTAGCACATATATGTGTATTTATCATTTATTATTGAGTGCAATATGTTATTTACTTAGCATGTGGATTGTACATCACCGTTATTTGTATGTTTAATTTTCATATCATTATTATTGTCGTTTTATTTATTATAGCACAGTTTTTTTTTTTTTGTTTCTTATTGTCTATTGTGATATTTTCACGGTTGAACTGCTGCTTTGTTTGGGGGGTTTTTCTTCATGGTAGCACGGGGATTATTTTTGTTTGTTTTGTCTACTTTTGTACGCTATCACTGCAGCTTCCTCTTTTCTTCTATACGATCACAGTTTTATGGGTTATTGAATATTCATATCTCTAGAGTTTTCATTGGTTATTGAATATTCACATCTCTAGAGTTTTTCACTCACTTGTTTGTTCATAAATTTAGATATAAATTTTAGTCACTATGTATATTTTTGAATACAGGGCTTCTAGGGTGGTTAACACCGATGGAGTGTTTGAATCATATAAGGGTGATGAAGGAGACCTGAGTGGCCTCTTTCTAAGATTAAGAAATCTGACCACCTCCAAGCTCCATACTCAGTGGGATATTGCCTATCTTGAGACCTATATTAAGGCCAAGATGGTCCCAAGGAGTTTGAGATGGGAGGTGAGTCCTCAAAAGGGAGACGTCCTCCTTGAGGATTGGTTTGCTTATTTTAATATTGCAGGGATTGACTTCCTCAAGTTTCTTGTAGGAAGGAAAAGAATGAAACTCACCCGGTTGGACGAGGAATTCAAACTCATTAAAGAAAAATTGAACCCGTTTAAAGAAGGGATTGAGTACCAGGATAAATCATCCTCTCTGTTGAAAATTTTAGACAAGGAAGCTAGAGAACAAAGGATCGAAAAAAAGAAAAAGTATAATAGGGATTTGGCTGACTATCATGGAGGGGTCGTTTTTGAATGGCAGAAAAAGCTGTTGGCTGAGCAGGCCAATGCCACTACTGAGATGGAGGTGAGGCCTACTGTAACCGACAGCTCAGAACCTCCTGCGGCATCTACCTCCAATACTAACACCAACCCCATGCGACCCCTTGGGGGTCATCCCAGACCCCGCCGTAGAGGAAGGCGAGGTTCTCATCAATCTCCTTTTAAACAGGTTGGTGATAGGGGTGTAATGCCTTCTTACCATGTGCCCTCACAGCGATCCAGGGGTTCTAGAGGCCCCCCCGGCCGCGGCCGGGGCAGAGGTTACGTAGGTTCGAGGTACAATCGGCGCTATCCCCCCCCTACACAGTCCAAGAAAGGCAAGGGTACTACCACAATAACGGCGGAGCTTTTCCATACCCTTGCGATATTGGCTATGGGGCTAACTCTCAGTATGCCTATGATATGCAAGATGAACCTAGATCAGACTATCAGAGTAGACATGGGACTCAAGTTCGTCATGTTGACTCCAATGAATTCTATGAGAGGCGGGATGAAACTGATTTCAATATTAGCACATCTAACAGCTTTTTTCCATTACGGGACTTAGAAGGCCCCTATGACAACCCCTACAATCAAGTAGGTTTTGCCAATCCATCCAAGCATCTAAAACCTAGTGCTAATGGTAATCTCTCTAGTCCTGGCCCTTCTGGCCAGACCCAGCATTGGGGTTTTCAGAGACCCACTCAGGGCACAAAAAGGCCTATAGACCCAAGAGAGGGTGTCGGGGAGTGGTCCCTGTTGCTCGTTTTCTGGAAGACATAGCTTACATACGAGAACACCAAGGAGTACTCCCCACAACTACCCCAGACCTTAACCTGTCGTCGATGTCCAAGACCGTCCGACTCACGTGCCCACATTCGTTCCGCGCATGCCAGGAGCTCCATGCTATATACACTTAGCATGGAATCGAGCGCGAGCCTCGGCAGCCCCCTCCGCCGTACGGCGCATGCGCCAACCTGACGCACGCGGTGCTGTGACGTGGACCGCGGCGCACGTGCACCCGCGAAGGCCGCCGGTGGCGTGGACGCGCGGCGTGCACGCGCATGCGCGCCTGTAACTTTTTTTTTTAAAGCGCGCCAATCGGCCTCCCTGGACAACGGATCAAGGCCCACTGTGGCAGACAGGCCCTGCTGCTTGGGATGGTGAGTACTCCCCATTGGGGCTTCATTATATATATATATGTATTCCCCTGTTTATTAATCTGCCACAGTGGGCCTTGATCCGTTGTCCAGGGAGGCCGATTGGCACGCTTTAAAAAAAAGTTACAGGCGCGCGTGCGCCGCGGTCCACGTCATGGCGCTGCGTGCGGAGGGGGCCGCCGAGGCTCGCGCTCGATTCCATGCTAAGTGTATATAGCATGGAGCTCCTGGCATGCGTGGAATGAATGTGGGCACGTGAGTCGGACGGTCTTGGACATCGGCGACAGGTTAAGGTCTGGGGTAGTTGTGGGGAGTACTCCTTGGTGTTCTCGTATGTAAGCTATGTCTTTCAGAAAACGAGCAACAGGGACCAAGGCAAGCCCAGGGGTAAAGGTCCCTCCACAAATAGCAGGAGACCAACTCCATACTGATGCAGCCTCAGTCTCTACTGAAGGACCTGCGGCTTCTGACCTGGCTGAGCCACTGCACTTGTCAGGCATAGTAGCCAATACTGATGCACCTGCCTCGGCTTATGTTACTAAGGATGATTTGGCATCTGCCCTAGCAGGCCTGGAAGGCAAGATAGCTGGCATGAATGCTTCTGTAACACAGGGGGGAAGGAAGCGTAATAGATCTCCCTCCCCTGAGCCTGAGCCAAGTGGTGAGTCACTAGAGCCCCAGGACTCTTATAGCCAGATGGGTCCAGGTGACTTGGAACCAGAGTGGGCAGAGGATCCGGAGGAATTGGCCTTAAAGGACCTGGGGGAGGCTAAGGAGTCCTCAGATGAGGATTCTGGCTCTGAAGAGCCTATGTCAGCCTCCCATTCCCAAAAAATGTTTATCCAATTTCTAATGGAGATGGTACGAATTGGGTTTAAGTTACCTCCGGTTCAGGAGTCTGCGCTCTCTTGTTCTACTCTGGGATCTTTGCGACATAAGCAAATTTCCCAAGCATTTCCCTTGCATTCATTATTGGAGCAGGTAATTTATGCGGACTGGGAACATCCTGACAGGATATACTTACCTCCCAAAAGGTTTTCAGTGTTATACCCTATGGAGAAAAAGTTTAGGAAGAAATGGAGCACACCCTTGGTAGATGCTGCCATAGCTTCTGTGAATAAAAATGTAACCTGTCCAGTGGATAACACCCAGGTTTTCAAGGATCCGGCCGATAAAAAAATAGAATCCTTATTAAAGGCTTCCTTTTCAGTTGCCACTGCAGCAGTTCCACTGGCTATTGCGGCTATTGAGATATGTCAATCCCTAAAAGATCGCTTTTAAGAAGGTAGTAAAGAACATACCTTCCCAGGGGGAATCTGCTGAGGATTTATCAGAGATCCCTCATGCCTTATGTTTTGCAGTTGACGCTTTAAAAGACTCAATTCAACAGATGTCCCGTTTTGCGTTGTTATCAGTTCATATGCGCCGAGTATTGTGGCTAAAGAACTGGTCTGCTGAGACGCCATGTAAAAGGCTACTGGCTGCTTTTCCTTTTCATGGAAAGCGCCTGTTTGGTGATGATCTGGATAAATACATCCAAAAGATCTCAGAAGGTAAGAGTGCTCTGCTTCCTATTAAAAAGAAGGGGAAGCAGCCCTCTTATAAAATTCCTAATCCCCAAGGGTCGGGTGCCTCTTCTCCTAAGCGGTATCGACGACCTCAGCCATCTGGGTTTAAAAGACCACAGGGTCAGAAGAAACCCTGGACCCAAAAGCCACCCAAGCCCAGTTCCAAGTCTACCTTGTGAAGGGGCGCCCCCCGCCCTCAAGGGTGGGGGGCAGGCTTCGGCTGTTTGGGGAGGCCTGGGAGGAACTGGTTCAAGACAGATGGGTCATTTCCACTGTAAAGAACGGTTACAGAATAGAGTTCTGGGAGGTTCCCCCGAACCGTTTTCTACATTCAGGGGTCCCGGTGGATCCAGGAAAAAGAAGATGCCTATTTCTAGCTTTACACCATCTACTGATGCAAGGTGTAATCATAAAGGTCCCGCACGAAGAAAGATTCAAGGGGTTTTACTCAAACCTATTTACCGTGCCGAAACCAAATGGGGAAGTAAGGCCCATTTTGGACCTCAAGGCTCTAAACTCCTTCGTAGAAGTTCGCTCCTTCCGCATGGAGTCGGTTCGCTCGGTCATAAGGTCCCTGAGAAAGGGAGACTTTTTAGCATCCATAGATATCAAGGATGCGTACCTTCATGTGCCGATCTTCGGGCCACACCAAAGGTTTTTACGCTTCGCGGTAGAGGGCAGTCATTTCCAGTTTGTGGCGTTACCTTTCGGTCTAGCCACGGCCCCCAGGGTCTTCACAAAGGTCCTAGCCCCAGTGTTGGCTTCCCTAAGATCTCAAGGAATTTCCATAATAGGATATGTGGACGATCTACTACTAAGGGAATGCTCTCGCCCTGCACTGATTCTAAATGTGTCAACTACAGTGAGCGCCTTACAACGCCTAGGTTGGGTACTAAGTTTGGACAAATCAGCTCTTTGTCCAACCCAAGCCTTGATGTATTTTGGTCTAATCTTGGACACCGTCCAAGAAAAGGTGTTCCTTCCACCCCTAAGGGTCGCCTCTATAGTGGAACTAGTACAGAAGGTGATAAAAGAGCTGTCCCCTTCTGTTCGGCTGTGCATGATATTACTGGGCAAAATGGTGTCATCTTTCAGCGCAGTGCCATATGCACAGTTCCACTCCAGAGTATTCCAGAGCAGTATTCTAAAAGCCTGGGACAAGTCAGTTCGAACCCTGGATCAGCCTATGGTTCTATCTCCACAGGTTCTACGGAACCTCTCTTGGTGGTTAAGAACCAGCAACTTGAAAAGGGGGAAGTCTTTCCCACCTGTAGCCTGGAAGGTGGTAACCACGGATGCCAGTCTTCTCGGCTGGGGAGCAGTCCTAGAGGAAGCATCTGTTCAGGGAGTATGGTCCCAGACAGAGAGGACTCTGCCCATCAACCTATTAGAGATTTGGGCAGCATGTCTGGCCCTGCGATTCTGGACGTCCAGGTTGCAGGGGCTTCCTGTCAGAGTCCAGTCTGACAACTCCACAGTAGTGGCATATATCAACCACGAGGGAGGTACCAGGAGTCGGGCAGCCCAAAGAGAGGTAGATCATATTCTAACCTGGGCAGAAAAACATGTGCCTTTTTTGTCGGCAGTGTTTATCCCGGGGGTGGACAATTTGCAGGCGGACTTCCTGAGTCACCCGAAATTGTTACCAGGGGAATGGTCCCTGCATCCCGAGGTGTTTCTACAGATCTGCCAATACTGGGGGACCCCAGATGTGGATCTGTTGGCATCCAGATTCAATGCCAAACTGGACAGGTTTGTATCCAGGACCAAGGATAAGCTGGCGGTCGGGATCGACGCATTAGTGGTTCCTTGGGATCAGTATTCTCTGATATATGCCTTTCCTCCAATCCAGATTCTACCACACTTACTACGCAGAATACGGGAGGAAGAGAAGCCAGTGATCTTAGTGGCCCCAGCGTGGCCCAGGAGATCATGGTACTCGGAAATTGTAAAATTGGCAGTAGGGGAACCATTGGTCCTCCCTTGTCGCCCAAACCTGTTGTCTCAAGGGCCCATATTCCATCCTTCTTTACGGTCGCTGAATTTGATGGCCTGGCTATTGAGACCAGAATATTGAAAGACCGTGGTATTATGGGTTCGGTCTTGTCCACTTTAATAAATGCTAGAAAATCAGTTTCTAGAGCTATCTATTACAGAGTATGGAAGTAATACATTTCTTGGTGTGAGAAAAGGAAATGGAACCCTCGTAAGTTACCGATTGGAAGAGTCCTCACCTTTCTCCAAACAGGAGTAGACTTGCAGCTCGCTTTAGGGACAATTAAGGGACAGATTTCGGCCTTATCTGTTTTCTTCCAGAGACCAATTGCATCCCATTCTTTGGTGCGGACCTTTGTAAAAGGAGTTATGCACCTGAGGCCACCGCTTAAACCGCCTTTATGTCCATGGGACCTAAATTTGGTACTTTCAGCCTTACAGAGTCAGCCCTTTGAACCTATTAGGCATATTCCGGTGGTCCTATTGACCAGGAAATTAGTTTTCCTAGTGGTTATAACATCTGCTAGAAGGGTGTCAGAATTGGCCGCCCTTTCTTGCAAGGAACCTTTTATGGTTCTTCATCAGGACAGGGTGGTCATGCGCCCTCGTCCGGATTTTTTACCGAAGGTAGTGTCCAAATTTCATCTGAATCAGGATATCGTTTTACCTTCCTTTTTTCCAAACCCTAAGACTAGGGAGGAAAAGTCGCATCACTCACTGGATGTGGTAAGAGCAATAAAGGTTTACTTGGAAATACCAGAAAAAGAGAACAGAAAGCGGGACTTTAACGAGACATGTCAACGCATAAATATTAATTAATTGGCCAGGCGCATATAGAGTTGGCCTGTATCCATTGCAAATATATATTCCGGACATCAATAATATATAACCAAAGGGACAATGGGCGTAATCACAAAGGATTTACAACAATTATTCGTATAAAACATCATTTAATGCATCATTAGACATTAGACATTAGAGAATTAATAAAGAGTCAATCAATCAATGAGTATGGTAGATACAAAGAATATATGGTTACAGTACAGGTAGTTGTTAGATTGTAGGCATCCTTAAGTTGCTAACTCTACGCGTTTCTTGGCTTACAACCAATCATCAGGCAGTCAGATGCATAATAACTAAAAAATAATAAAGCAACCATTAATCTAATGATTGACACAAACATATCGAAAAAACAAACGCACTACGGGCGTCAGTGTTCCACTCCACCGGGAGTCATGGCGACAGGGGGAGTGGACTCCGCCCCGATCACTCTGATCGTGAGTGGACTCCTCCCTCCTCCTTGTGCGCCGCATTGACGTCCCTTCATGACGCTGGTGGGGACACGCCCCTTGCCTGGGGTATATGGCGGCGGCCTCTGGCTAGCCCACTCCGCATGCTGCCTCAACTTGTGCAGGGATGACCGGCTCACGCTACACTTGCACCTCACAGGTAATCTCCTTCACTCTCCCCAGCCATCCCTGCTTTTACACTTTCAACACTTATATCTCCCTTTTTATTCACTTTCACTTCACATCCCCCCCCCTTGCCTTATGCTCCTTACCACACTTCCCAGTCACTTTCAACTGTTCATTCATGGATGGTTTTCTCACTTCACCCTCACCCCCACTCATACTCCTTTTCTCCCCCCACAGTACTCCACATGCGTTTGCCAGGTTCCTCCTTTCTCGTTGGGCCATGGTTGTGTGGGGTGTCCTGGTCCAGATGGTGGCCTCCTCCTTTTGGGGTATACTTCTGGAGGGCTGGTCCTTGCCTCAACCCCGGGTGAGATTTTGCAGGCCGGACTACCTTCCCATTTTATCAGTTATCCATCAACTTGTGAATACTATTGCAGTTTTTGTTTTTTCGATATGTTTGTGTCAATCATTAGATTAATGGCTGCTTTATTATTTTTTAGTTATTATGCATCTGAACTCCTGATGACTGGTTGTAAGCCAAGAAACGCGTAGAGTTAACAACTTAAGGATGCCTACAATCTAACAACTACCTGTAATGTAACCGTATATTCTTTGTATCTACCATACTCATTGATTGATTGACTCTTTATTAATTCTCTTTATGTCTAATGATGTATTAAATAATGTGTTATACAAATAATTGTTGTAAATCCTTTGTGATTACGCCCATTGTCCCTTTGGTTATATATTATTGATGTCCGGAATATATATTTGCATTGGATACAGGCCAACTCTATATGCACCTGGCCAATTAATTAATATTTATGCGTTGACATGTCTCGTTAAAGTCCTGCTTTCTGTTCTTTTTTTCTGGTATTACTAATTGGGATGGAGACATGTCAGCGTTCATATTATTGGTATGGACAGGTCACAACCCCCTTCATGTTTACTTGGAAATGTCAGCTCCTTTTCGGAAAACTGACTGCTTTTTTGTCTTGCCTGAAGGTCCTAGAAAAGGACAGCTGGCAACAAGTTCTTCTATATCCAGGTGGATTCGCCAGACTATCGTCCAGGCGTATGGATTAAAGCGTAGGGTTCCACCCCGCGATTTAAGAGCACACTCCACTAGAGGAGTTAGTGCATCATGGGCAGTACGCCAGCAGGTGTATATGGCTCAGGTTTGCAAAGCAGCCGTTTGGTCTTCAGTTCATACGTTTAGCAGGTTTTACCAGGTGGATGTGAGATCTCAAAGTGAGACTGTGTTTGGCCACAGTGTGTTGCAGGCTGCTTTATATCTCAGGCCCATCGGGCTTAGGGATAATGTGTTCCCCCCCTCAGTTGCATTGCTTTAGGACAGTGGTTCTCAACCTTCCTAGTGCCGTGACCCCTTGATAAAATTTCCCAAGTTGTGGGGACCCCTAACAGTAAAATAATTTTCGTAGCATGGGTTGTCGGCACCCAAGGCAAGACAAGTAATTTGCACCCCTAAACCCACAGACATTTAGGGCTCCCTGAGTCCCTTCCACTCATACAGTATTAAAACCCCTTATGGTACAGTTTATGTACCACTCTTTCTCTTTGTTCTCCTTTTATCTCTCTCTATCCTCATTTCTTGTTTTTTTTCCCCATCCCTCTCTCTAGTCATCTTTCTTGTTCTTTCTCTTATTCTTTCTCTCCCTTTTTTTCTTTGTTCCTGCCCCTCTTTTCCTCCCCCTTCCATGTAATCTCTATTTTTATTCCTTCTATTACTCTTTGGTGGGGGTGATGGGATGAGTGGCAGTGCTGGTGGGGGGAATGGGATGAGTGGCAGTGCTGGTGGGGGGAATGGGATGAGTGGCAATGCTGGGAGGAGTTGGGATGAGTGGCAGTGCTGGGGGGAGTTCTGATCAGCCAACTTAGGTGCTCTTGATCAAGGTCATCTGCTGATCTGAGAAGTGTAGTTGGGCCTTTCAATGGCCACTATAATCACAGGTAGTATTACTCACTGTGTCCCTGGCTTCACTGTGTCTCCAAATTTGTGGTTTCTCATAGCAGTGACACCTATGCCAATATCAGGAGATAGGGTCTCCTTCAACCCCTCCAACTTCACATTCCTCACCAGTCAGCTGACCTCTAGTCTCTGCCCCCCAGCCATGCCATGAACAGAATGGGCGGCTGCAAAGAGGCTGAGTGGGCGGCCGTGGGCTCCAGGAACAGCCCAGCTGGGCAGCCGAGAAAAGGCTGGGAGTGCGGGCTTCAGGAACAGCCCAGCATTCGGTGACCCCTGGCAAATCATCATTCGACCCCCAGGTTGAGAACCACTGCTTTAGGACATCCCACATAGTCATTATTATGGTGCTCTGTGTCCCGTGATGTATGATAAAGAAAAACGGATTTTTAAAACAGCTTACCTGTAAAATCCTTTTCTTTGAGTACATCACGGGACACAGAGGTCCCTCCCCTCTTTTTCTGGGATCGTCATTGCTTGCTACAAAACTGAGGCACTTCCTGTATAGGAGGGGTTATATGGGAGGGACCGTCTTACTATTGGTTGCCAGTGTCCAATCACCTGAAGGTAAGCGTATAACCCACATAGTCATTATTATGGTGCTCTGTGTCCCATGATGTACTCAAAGAAACGGATTTTACAGGTAAGCTGTTTTAAAAATCAGTTTTTTGCATAGAGTGAGAAAAGGGAAGAACCTGTCAGGGGTTCTTAGTGTTGTCGGTGTCCTTTCTGCGGAGATTCTACCCCCTTCCTGTCTGGGTGACAACAAGCATTGGCTGTAGATGCACTTAAAAGCCCAAGTCTGGGCTTGTGATTTTAAGTGGAGCGAAGTGGTTAAGTTGTGTGACCGAATTTGTTTTTATTGTCCAATATCTCCATATAAAGTGTACTATACTGTGTAGCCATTTCCAGTTTTCAAGTGGAATGAAAGTTGGTAGAAAATATTGTTTGGAAGTTGATTTTTATGGTGAAAGACATTTTGGCATTGATTTGTAAGAAAAAGTCGAGGACGTCACAAATTCTGCCATATATTGCTTAACCACTTAAGGACTGTCCCGCGTACATAAACTGGGGCAGGACAGCCCTTTAGCGCAAAATCACATACAGTGAGGGGCAAAAGTATTTGATCCCCTGCTGATTTTGTACATTTGTCCACTGACAAAGAAATGATCAGTCTATAATTTTAATGTTAGGCTTATTTTAACAGTGAGAGACAGAATAACAAAAAAATATCCAGAAAAACGCATTTCAAAAAAGTTATAAATTGATTTGCATTTTAATGAATGAAATAAGTATTTGACCCCTTCGCAAAACATTACTTAGTACTTGGTGGCAAAACCCTTGTTGTCAATCACAGAGGTTAGATGTTTCTTGTAGTTGGCCACCAGGTTTGCACACATCTCAGGAGGGATTTTGTACCACTCCTCTTTGCAGATCCTCTCCAATTTATTAGGGTTTCGAGGCTGACGTTTGGTAACTCGAACCTTCAGCTCCCTCCACATATTTTCTATGGGATTAAGGTGTGGAGACTGGCTAGGCCACTCTAGGACCTTAATATGCTTCTTCTTGAGTCACTCCTTTGTTGCCTTGGCCGTGTGTTTTGGGTTATTGTCATGCTGGAATACCAATCCATGACCCATTTGCAATGCCCTGGCTGAGGGAAGGAGGTTCTCACCCAAGATTTGATGGAACATGGCCCCGTCCATCGTCCCTTTGATGCGGTGAAGTTGTTCTATCCCCTTAGCAGAAAAACACCCCCAAAACATTATGTTTCTACCTCCATGTTTGATGGTGGGGAGGGTGTTCTTGGGGTCATAGGCAGAATTCCTCCTCCTCCAAACACGGCAAGTTAAGTTGATGGCAAAGAGCTTGATTTTGGTCTCATCTGACCACAACACTTTCACCCAGTTCTCCTCTGAATCATTCAGATGTTCATTAGCAAACTTCAGATGGGTCTGTACATGTGCTGAGCAGGAGGACCTTGCCGGCGCTGCAGGATTTCAGTCCTTCATGGCGTAGTGTGTTACCAATTATTTTCTTGGTGACTATGATCCCAGCTGCCTTGAGATCATTGACAAGATTCTCCTGTGTAGTTCTGGGCTGATTCCTCACTGTTCTCATGATCATTTAAACTCCACGAGGTGAGAACTTGCATGGAGCCCCAGAGCGAGGGAGATTGACAGTCATTTTGCATTTCTTCCATTTGCGAATAATCGCACCAACTGTTGTAACCCTCTCACCAAGCTGCTTGGCGATGGTCTTGTAGCCCATTTCAGCCTTGTGTAGGTCTACAATCTTGTCCCTAACATCTTTGGACAGCTCTTTGGTTTTGGCCATGGTGGAGAGATTGGAATCTGATTCACTGATTGCTTCTGTGGACAGGTGTCTTTTATACAGGTAACAAGCTGAGATTAGGAGCACTCCCTTTAAGGCTGGGTTCACACTGGTACCACACGACAGTCGTACGACTGTGGATCCGACTTTGCCCTGCGACTTGAAGTCCGACTTCCATCCAACTTCAATGAACTGGATCCGACTTTGATCCCGACAATACCAGGCCCTTTAAGTCTGGTATGAATCTTGAAGGGGAACCCCATGCCAAATTAAAAAAAAAAAAAATCGGCATAGAGGTCCCCCTCCAAGGCTATACCAGACCCTTGGGTCTAGTATAGAGTTTAAGGGGAACCCCAACGCCAAAATGAAATAAAAACCGGCGTGGGGTCCCCACCCCAAAATCCATACCAGACCCTTATCCGAGCATGCAGTCCGGCAGGTCAGGAAAGGAGGTGGGGACGAGCAAGCGCCCCCCTCGAACCATATCGCTTATCAAAATCTGGAAGCTCCCTTTAACAAGTGGGCTCCCAGATCCTGGCCCCCCACCTTATGTGAATTAGTATGAGGTACATTGTAACCCTACCTATTCACCAAAAAAAAAAGTGTCAAAAATAAAAACAGTACACAGGTTTTTGACAAAGTAACTTATTAAAGCAGCTCTGGCGTCTCTTCTGATTTCTTCTACTCTCTCCGACTATTCTCCCTTCTCTGCTGATGTCTTCTCCCCTCTCCGGCTCTTATCCCTCCTCCACTGATGTCTTTTCGCTCTTCTCCCTCTGCCGGGTCTCCTCTCTCTGCTGTCTTCTCCCTCTGTTCTTCCTCTGATGTTCTCTCAACGCTCTCTCCCGCTGTAATGCTAGATCCGCCGTGTGCCATGAATTATATAGCCATGGAGCAGTGACGCCATCCGGAGGCCCCGCCCCATTGTGACATCTCCGCCCAATAACAACATCCCATAGCTTGTAGAAGCTTATAACTTTTGTGCAAACCAAAAAATATACGGTTATTGAGATTTTTTTACCAAAATAAAGAAACTATATATATTTGGGTACAGCGTCTCACGACCGCGCAATTATCAGTTTAAAGTAAAGCAGTTCCTTATCGCAAGAAGTGGCTTGGTCATAAAGGGGGTAAAACCTTCCGGGGCTGAAGTGGTTAAATGTCACTAAACCCACATCATAAAAAACTATCCATAAATGGTGTAATACATACTGTTCATACTTACTCGGTCACTATGGGATTCATTTTTTTTTATTCTGCAAAAATCCTTGTTGACCCTGCTCTTCTCTGTTTCTCCCTTCTATCCAAGTCCCCAATGCAGTTGGGGATTTTGCAGAGCAGTGTCGGCAGCTCTTCACATGCTCAGTTTTCAGTGAGTTTCTATGCTGAGCATTTTCCTTCCTATCACATCTGAGCAGCCAATGTGACTATAGAGTCACACATGTGGGCATATACATAGTGGAAAATAACAACCCACTCCTTCCCCTCTCCTTCATGCCCACAGCTGCTGTTGGGTTGTCCAGCTGTAACCTCTAAACAAGCAAAAGGGCTTGCTGGATCATTAAAGCTTCCAGATCTTCACCCTGTCAGGTGTAAATAATAGGTGTGCACAGAGCCATTACTGGTTTGCTGAGGGAAGATGGTCAGAGCCAGGAGCAAAGTGGTCAAAATATATCATTGCCCACCTGTGAGGATTTTCACCATGGCACCGAGGAAGGACCCCAGTAAGAGGCTCAACAGATTGCTGAACCAAAAGTGAGACACGCATCTCAACACCACCAGGAATGGGCAACCACCAGGTCACTGGATCGCCGAAAGAAGGAGGAGCTGGTAGCCTAAGCGTCCCTACTCCTTATCAGAGGCCCACAGCACCAGAAACTCAAAGGAGGATAGCTGAGTACCTGAGAATCATAGTAAATTACTGTATTATTAACCACTTCAATACAGGGCACTTATACACCTTCCTGCCCAGACCAATTTTCAGCTTTCAGCGCTGTCGCATTTTGAATGACAATTGCGCGGTCATGCTACGCTGTACCCAAACTAAATTTTTATCATTTTGTTCCCACAACTAGAGCTTTCTTTTGGTGGTATTTGATCACCTCTGGGATTTTTCTTTTCTGCTAAACAAATAAAAAAAAAGACCGAAAACTTTGAAAAAAAAAAGTGTTTTTTTTTGTTTCTGTTACAAAACTTTGTAAATAAGTAAGTTTTCTCCTTCACTGATGGGCACTGATAAGGCGGCACCGATGAGGTGGCACTGATGGGCACTAATATGCGGCACTGATATGCAGCACTGATGGGTACACAGGTGGCACTGATGGGCACTGAAAGGCAGCACGGATGGGCACTGATGGGCAGCATGGATGGGCAGTGATAGGCGGCACAGATGGGCATGGATGGCACTGATGTAAACAAATAGATGGTACTGATGAATGCCAATCAGTAATGCCTGCCAATCAGTGATG
The DNA here is from genome assembly GCF_042186555.1 of Aquarana catesbeiana. Lineage (NCBI taxonomy): Eukaryota > Metazoa > Chordata > Amphibia > Anura > Ranidae > Aquarana > Aquarana catesbeiana. The sequence goes on from NC_133335.1 coordinate 184,676,106, forward strand.
CTCATTGTGGGCACTAATTGGCATCCCTAGTGGTCTAGGGTGGCATACCTGGTGGTGACATCCCTGGTGGTCCTGGTGGTGTCCCTGGTGGTCCAGTGTGGGCATCCGTGGGGGGGCTGCGCTGATAATAAATCAGCACAGACCCCCCCGTCAGGGAGGAAAAAAACGATCAACGGCTCTTCCTGTTTACACTGTGATCAGCCATTATTGGACAGGGCTGATCACGTGGTAAAAAGTCTCCGTCAGAAAATCTTTACCTAGATTGGTGTTGCGGTGTGTCAGACTGACACACCGCAACTATCGCCGCGGTGCGCGCCCAGGGGCTTGATATCCTGGCAACGTCATACGACGTCCGGTCAGGATCAGGGCTGGACTGGGATAAAAATTTGGCCCTGGACTTCATCCAGACCGGCCCACTTTATTTGTGCAAACAAGCACAAAAACAGTATATAAACTTTACGCAATTGTGCAAAAAACATAAGTAGCATAACATAAGGAGTCCTCACTAACCTCTTTTACTATTTCACTTATTCTCCTCTGTATTTTTCTCATCTTTCTCACATCACTGTGTGAAGTTGAGGGCCAACCAAGAAAGCCATTACTTTGACAGGCTGTCACTGAAACCAGCCCACTGAGCCATCGGCCCACCGGGAAACTCCCTGTAGTCCAGATGGCCAGTACAGGCCTGGTCAGGATATCGAAACCACTTTTTCACCGTCATTTTGCTATAGGGCGGGCGGCAAGTGGTTAATAGACATGTGCACACTGAAATATTTCTTTTCGGAATTTCGTTTTCATCCGAAAAATAAATTTATTTAGTTACTCCCGAAATTCATTTTTATTTATTTCGTTTTTCGTTAAAAATTGCATTCGTCCGAAAATCCAAATTAAGGTCGAATCTGTCATTGAAGGCTTATGGTGTCTGTCGAATGTTCAAAGAAGATTCGACGGATCAGCTAAACTGTATGACGCTGTATAGTTTACCTGCTCCGTCGAATCTTCTTAGAACTTTCAACAGACACCATAAGCCAAAGTACATGTGTACTTAGTTCTAGCTATTTTACTGCTCCTCCTCTTTGGTTACAATCAGCCAATAACATTCATCATCATCATTATTTTTATTTATCTTTTCTCCCCTACGTCGAATCTTTCCTCCCCTACGTCGAATCTTTTCTCCCCTACGTCGAATCTTTTTTCTCCCCTACGTCGAATCTTTTTTCTCCCCTACGTCGAATCTTTTTTCTCCCCTACGTCGAATCTTTTCTCCCCTACGTCGAATCTTTTCTCCCCTACGTCGAATCTTTTCTCCCCTACGTCGAATCTTTTCTCCCCTACGTCGAATCTTTTCTCCCCTACGTCGAATCTTTTCTCCCCTACGTCGAATAATCTTGGACTAATAGAGTTAAGGTTAGGCACATTCGACCACAGGTTTGATGGACACAGATTGTTATTGTCATCATCATGTCGAATCTCCTATCTATATCGAACTGTTGTAGCAACGAAAATGAAAATAAAGCATTTGTTTATGTCGGATCTTTCGTTTTTCGGATTCTGCTCTTTCGTTATCGTTTGTTAAATAATAACGAAAATACCTGAAATTCGGACGAAAATGCATTTGGACGAAAACGAATGCACATGTCTAGTGGTTAAGCAAAATATGTTCAGAATTTGTCATGGCTGGGCAAATTCCAGTGACACTTATACAATTAACCCCTCGGTGCCAATTGTACGGAAATGTGTGGCCTCTCTAGACTGCGATTTTTTTCCGTGGGGCCACATATTTTCATATCTGTCTTTGGGCTGAAAGCATGCTGCCCGGTGCACTCCCAGCAAGAGCACCGGGCCCCCTTACTAACGATTGAGACCGAGAACTTCGGATTCCGGGTCACTTAATCGCTGTGATAGCCTCTGATTGGCTATCATAGTGATCAGTCACTGTAAAGCCCGCCCCCGTGTTTTCTCTCTCTGAGTGGCAGAGAGAAAAGCATCATATCTCTTTTTCTCCTTGCAGAAAGAGGAAAAAAAACCTGTATGTAAAAAAAATTTATAATAATAGTTATAAAAAATACCTAGATCAAGGTTTGATCACGGACAGGTGACTGGTAGATCACGATCTGGGCTTGCTGACCTGCCATCTCAGAGCATCAAACAGAGTGCAATGCAGAGGGACTACTTGATTGGAGCTGTAGTAGGGAGGAAGAGCCGCCTAAGTTGATGCCTCCTCTGTAGTGCTGGCTCCTGTCCCATGCGGAGTGATACCAACTGCAATCCACCTCTTTCCAGGCTAGCGGTCTCCAGAGTGGTGCCAGCAGCAGCAAAGAAGAGATCTTCAGGTCAGTGTGAAGCAATAAATATACTGGGCATAAAAGTATAGGGCTGCGTACACACTGATGAGCTGTGGTTTACTCACACCGCGGGTGCAGTGCAGTGTACCTGAAGCTTACCTACAGGTTTGCTGTGCTTAGCCAAAGACTTCCATTACATCCTGCGGGCTTGGTGCGGGATATCATAGAAGTCTGTGGCAAAGCGCAGCTAACCAAGGAAGGTCGCAGATGCACTGTTCTGCAGTTTTACCACCCCCAACTATACGTGTGAATGAGCACTAAGGGTGCTGCCGGCGAATGCAAATAAGGGCTTATTTACAAGTGCAGCAGACACTGCTGCTCCCCTGAAAAGCAATCCAAGTGTGTTTAACAAGTGGTGAGCAGGCGATATGTTTCCTTCTCACCACCTGATTTAAACCCATGATTGCTGTGCTATGTACATGATTGCGACGCAGTATTATGGCAATTAGCGGTTTAAATCAGGTGTGAGGGGGCGACCCTGTGATCAGTGATCCTTGAATTCTCCCATGTTGTTCAGGTAGATCCTCACCTCTTTAAGGTTGCTTACCCCTGATCTAGGTCATTGCCAGGGTTAGTGTTTCGGTCAAAGGTCAGGGTCAGGATTTTTTGGGCAGGATGTTTTTTTTTTTTTTTTTTGTTTTTTTTTAGTTTGTGTCAGTGAAAAAGAAGCAAAATGCACACTATGGCTTCTGGGCTTTACTACAGGTACAAACAACTAACATACACATATGTGGTATCTCTGCAATCGTCAGGAGCAGGAGAATTTTGGTGCTCTTTGGTGGAAGATTGTGGTAGTAGCAAGAAATATATAGTTAAAGAGGTTTTTTTTACTATTTTGGCCCAGTTTTCCTTTGATAATAACAAAAATCAGGAGATATCCATATACCACCAAATGAAATCCCACTTTGTCCTGAAAAAACACAGCATAATCCACCTGGATTCACAAAGTAGTTGTGATGATATGTACGGTTTTACTAACACATGTCAAAGTTGTAAAGTTGTACTTCGGCATTAACACTTGTTTTACCTTTGGGCATGAAGGGGTTAAATATACCCCTGTATAGTTATCAAAACGTCACCTCTCTATAAATTGACTTACGCCGCGTACACACGGTCGGACTTTTCGACCGGACTTGTCTGACGGACGCCGACGGACCAAATCCGGCGAACAATCCGATCGTGTGTGGGCTTCACCGGACCTTCAGCGGACTTTTCCAGTTGCAAATCTGACGGACTTTAGATTTGGAACATGCTTCAAATCTTTACGTCGTAACTCAGCCGGACCCAGAAATCCGCTCGTCTGTATGCTAGTCCGACGGACAAAAACCGACGCTAGGGCAGCTATTGGCTACTGGCTATCAACTTCCTTATTTTAGTCCGGTGTACACAGGGCCGGACTGGGAATAAAAACCAGCCCTGGAAATAATTTCATACCAGCCCCAGGGACGTAGCGTGGGTTGTCAGCACCCAAGGTAAGGCAAGTAAATTGCACCCCTAACCGGCGGACATTTAGCGCTCCCTGAGTCTCTTCCACTCATACTGTATTAAACCCCTTATGGTACATTTTAGGATGTACCACTCCTTCTCTTTGTTCTCCTTTCTTTCCCCTATCATAATTTCTTGTTTTTTTTCCCCATCTCTCTCTCTATCCATCTTTCTTGTTCTTTCTCTTATTATGTCTCTCCCCTTTTCTTTGTTCCTCCCCCTCTTTTCCATGCATTCTCTCTTTTTTCCCTCTCTCATTTCCTTTCTTGCCCTCTTTCCTCTCCCTCTTTCCGGAAAGTAAATGGCTACATGCCCATTTATTGCATAAAATGCTATAGCTATATATATATATATATATATATATATATATATATACATACATACATACATACATACACACACGATGTGCGTTCTGTATGTGTAAAAAACAAAATCATACTTGGGGGGCACACCCTAAAAATGCGTTTACATTCAAGATGGTGCTGATAAGACCAACAAACAGTAAAAATATTACAACGCACATATACAAAAATGACATTTAAATCCTGCAAGGATATTTAAAAACACCTGAACATATTAAAAAAATATGGGGATTTGGTCACACTATATGGCAGCCCACTTACTGCGTCAAAGAACCCCTTAATTAGTGGGTCCTACACTAATAAAAGAATGAAAGATCCTGCGTCTCAACCATTGGAGATACACTCCTCTTTATGGGAGAACTCTAGCCCCCATTACCTCTTATTAGTGTCCAATAGTTCATAGGAGGAGTCCTTTCAGTTCTCCCATAAAAGAGGAGTGTATCTCCCATGGTTGAGACGCAGGACCTTTCATTCTTTTATTAGTGTAGGACCCACTAATTAAGGGGTACTTTGACGCAGTAAGTGGGCTGCCATATAGTGTGACCAAATCCCCATATTTTTTGAATATGTTCAGCTGTTTTTAAATAGCCTTGCAGGATTTAAATGTCATGTTGGTATGTGTGTAAGACACACTACAATAGATGGTCAGAGATTGTGAACATGATACAAGAGATGGTCAAAGACTGCAGACGTTATGCAGGAGATGGTCAGAGACTGCAGACATGATACAGGAGATGGTCAGAGATTGCAGACACATTAGAGGAGATGGTCAGAGACTGCAGACATGATACAGGAGATGGTCAGAGACTGCAGACATGATACAGGAGATGGTCAGAGACTGCAGACATGATACAGGAGATGGTCAGAGACTATAGATATAGCACAGGAGATGGTCAGAGACTGCAGACATGATACAGGAGATGGTCAGAGATTGCAGACACATTAGAAGAGATGGTCAGAGACTGCAGACTAAGGATGAGCTCCGGCGTGTTCGCACAGCCCACGGGCAGAGCCGGCCAGGAAGTTGGCACTGTGCTGTGCTAATCACAGGCAGTGAGACATTTCACGATCTCTGCAGCCGCGCACTGTGATTAGCGCAGCGCTGACTTCCTGGCAGGCTCTGCACATGGGCTGTGCGAACACACCGGAGCTCATCCTTACTGCAGACATGATACAGGAGATGATCAGAGACTGTAGACATAGTACAGGAGATGGGCAGGGAATGCATGTATGGCTGAACTCAGTGTAAAAGCATATAGTAGGGCTGCGCCACTCTACTTAAACCAATCATCCACAAAACATCAAACTGTGCAGAACACACACAGCTCTGGCTAAATAGCTGAGCTGAAATGGTTAACAGCCAGCTATGTGTGACCTGTCACTGGACACAGAATGTGGCTGGCTGCAGCATCTCCCAGAGATCTTATCAGTGTGCAGGTTAGGAAGCTAAAAAAAACAAAGAGTACAGAGCCAGACAGGAGGGAGGGGAGGCTGATAGTAACCTGCACACTCCCCGAAGGCATAGATTTCTGGATGACACCGGCCGGTGTTCTGACGAGAACTGTCCTCCTATCATATAGTGTCCGCCCCGTACTGCGCAGGCGCAGCGCCTGCGCGGTACGGAGGAGAAGGAGATGCCGAAAGTGTCTGAAGTTGATCAGCTGACCATCAGCTGTACACGGCGCTCGGGCACTTGTTAGTGATGGCTGTGTAAGAGGGCCCCTCGCGGCCTCGCTTCGCTCGCCACGCTTCGGGCACGGCCTCGCTGCGCTCGGCATCTATTTATTCTTACTCTATGTCCACTTGGATAGTAGGGAATGAACCTGGATACAGGGTAAGAATAAAAGCGCAGGCGCCGTGTACAGCTGACGATCAGCTGTTGAACTTCGGAGACTTTCGGCTCTCGTTTGTCCTCCGTACTGCGCCTGCGCAGTACAGGGCGGACACTTTTGGATAGGGGACAGTATTCGACAAGACACCGGCCAGCATTACATATGACATTGCTCCCGACGATCTTGTTTCCATTCAGCCAGAGCTCTGTGTATGCAGGATTCGTTTGGCTGTGGTCATACCTTCTCTCTATCTCCTCGGCTTCAGGTACTGTGTATCTCCCTCCCGACGGCCCCATTCATCCCCGATCCAGCACCTCGGCACATTTAAATGTGGTGGGCTGGAGGGGGGGGGGGGTACACTGCCTGCTGCACGATGGTTCCTTGCTCCTCCGGCCCTTGCTGCTACACATTTCCTCAGCCAGCCCCGCCTCCTGTTCACAGCACAGCCGCTGCCGCTTCTCTCCAAGCTGTTCTTTTAAAAAAAAAAAAAAAGCTACAGAGCTCCTAGCTGACAGCAGCCCCAGAACACGCGGCCTACCAGGATATTTCCTGCTATCCCGGTAGGCCAGTCCGGCCCTGGGTGTACGTCATCAGGTACAAAACCGTCGGACTTTGGTGTGATCGTATGTAGGCAAGTCCGGTCGTTAGAAAGTCCTTTGAAAGTCCGCCAAAAGTCAGTCAGAAGTCTGTCGGACTCTTGTAGCTGAAAAGTCCGACCGTGTGTACGCGGCATTATACTGCCCGTGGGTGTCCAAAGAAATTCGATATTATTTGGTCCTGCAGGACGTCAGCTGTGTTGGGGACTATAGAGGTTTAATTTAGTACTTTATATTTCTTAATGGGAATCTTCCATTACACTACTAATTTGCTCCTTTATAGAGAGTCGTTATATAGGTGCTCGTAGTTGGAAGCATTGCTTGCAATGGCATTTGTTTCTAATGAAAGTTGTATCTTCACCAGCTAACTATTGCTTTGTCTGGGTTTACCTGTTTTTTGGCATTTGTACTTCTGGTGAACTTTCAAAAATGGCCGAATGGCTTTTCTTTATTATGTGCTTATGTAAGCCTATGTTTACTGTTGCTATGTCTGTGTGACCCATCAGTATGTTTCCTGGTTTAGCCTGGGTTCACACTGTAGCGATGCAGCAACCAGCGTGATTCCAGCGCTGGTTCCTGCATCTCATCTCCCCCCGCAGGCAGCTCACACCACCCTCTGTGAACCGCTGCGGGTGTCATTGCAATGGTAATGGCACCCCCAGATCGGTTCACAGATCGCAGTGAGAACTGTGGATTCGGATCGCATGAGTGAGAAGACCCATGCGATACGATTCCAGTGCTGGAAAAAAAGTCTTTGCACCTTTTTTGTGCGAATCCAATGCGAGTTCAGCATAGACATCACATGTGATCGGCACCGCAGTGCTGGTGCGAATCACATGCGATGTCTGTGTTCACTACAGTCTGAACTCGGGCTTATGCCACAGTTTGTTTCTGCTTTTTTTTATTCCTCTGAAAAAGTTTAATAAAAGCATCTTCAAAAAAAAAAAAAAATTAGACTCTTTTGCCAAAAAAAAAAAAAACTGAGATGCAGAGAATTCAGATGAGTGCTGGGTAAATGTAAATCCATTGTGCGCTGAGGAGTTAATTTATCAATGGCCGTCCAATGACTGAAGAAAGATGATGCCAGTTCAGAGACATTGGCAGTGCGCGTTGATGAAGCGACAAAAGGGAGTGAGAACCTATCAATGGAGAAAGACCAACTAAGGGGCAAGTTTGGCATTGGGTGAAAGTGTGTGAAGCATCCTCTTACTACAGTGGGGCAAAAAAGTATTTAGTCAGCCACCAATTGTGCAAGTTCTCCCACTTAAAAAGATGAGAGAGGCCTGTAATTGTCATCATAGGTGTACCTCAACTATGAGAGACAAAATGTGGAAACAAATCCAGACAATCACATTGTCTGATTTGGAAAGAATTTATTTGCAAATTATGTTGGAAAATAAGTATTTTGTCAATATCAAAAGTTCATCTCAATACTTTGTTATATATACTTTGTTGGCAATGACAGAGGTCAAACGTTTTCTGTAAGGCCCCTTTCACACTGGAGCGGTTTTCAGGCGGTATTGCGCTAAAAATACCGCCTGAAAACCGCCCCTAAACAGCCTCCGCTGTTTGTTCAGTGTGAGAGCCCGAGGGCTTTCACACTGAAGCGGTGCGCTCGCAGGACGGTAAAAAAAGTCCTGCGAGACGCTTCTTTGGAGCGGGGAAGGAGCGGTGTATTCACCGCTCCTAAACCGCTCCTGCCCATTGAAATCAGTGGGACAGCGCGGCTATACCACGGTAATACCGCGGCTATAGCCGCGCTGTACGAGCGGATTTAACCCTTTTTCGGCCGCCAGCGGGGGTTAAAACCGAACCGCTAGCGGCCAAATACCGCTGCAAGAACGACGGTACAGCAGCGCTAAAAATAGCGCTGTTGTACCGCCGACGCCCCCACCGCCCCAGTGTGAAAGGGGCCTAAGTCTTCACAAGGTTGTCACACACTGTTGCTGGTATGTTGGCCCATTCCTCCATGCAGATCTCCTCTAGAGCAGTGATGTTTTGGGGCTGTCGCTGGGCAACACGGACTTTCAACTCCCTCCAAAGGTTTCCTATGGGGCTGAGATCTGGAGACTGGCTAGGCCACTCCAGGACCTTGAAATGCTTCTTACGATGCCACTCCTTCATTGCCCGGGCGGTGTGTTTGGGATCATTGTCATGCTGAAAGACCCAGCCACGTTTCTTCAATGCCCTTGCTGATGGGAGAAGGTTTGCACTCAAAATCTCACGATACATGGCCCCATTCATTCTTTCATCTACACGGATCAGTCATCCTGTTCCCTTTGCAGAGAAACAGCCCCAAAGCATGATGTTGCCACCCCCATGCTTCACAGTATGTATGATGTTCTTTGGTTGCAACTCAGCATTCTCTCTTCTCCAAACACGATGAGTTGTGTTTCTACCAAACAGTTCTACTTTGGTTTCATCTGACAATATGACATTCTCACAATCCTCTTCTGGATCATCCAACTGCTCTCGAGCAAACCTCAGATGGGCCCGAACATGTACTGGTTTAAGCAGGAGGACACGTTTTGCACTGCAGGATCTGAGTCCCTGGTGGCGTAGTGTGTTACTGATGGTAGCCTTTGTTATGTTGGTCCCAGCTCTCTGCAGGTCATTCACTAGGTCCCCCCGTGTGGTTCTGGGATTTTTGCTCACTGTTCTTGTGATCATTTTGACCCCACGGGGTGAGATCTTGCGTGGAGCCCCAGATCAAGGGAGATTATCAGTGGTCTTGTATGTCTTCCATTTTCCAATTATTGCTCCCACAGTTGATTTCTTCACACCAAGCTGCTTGCCTATTGCAGATTCAGTCTTCCCAGTCTGGTGCAGGTCTACAATTTTGTTTCTGGTGTCCTTCGACAGCTCTTTGGTCTTCACCATAGTGGAGTTTGGGGTGTGACTGTTTGAGGTTGTGGACAGGTGTCTTTTCTACTGATAAGAAGTTCAAACAGGTGCCATTAATAATGAGTGGAGGACAGAGGAGCCTCTTAACCACTTCAGCCCCGGAAGGATTTACCCCCTTCCTGACCAGAGCACTTTTTGTGATTCGGCACTGTGTCGCTTTAACTGACAATTGCGCGGTCGTGCGACGTGGCTCCCAAACAAAATTGACATCCTTTTTTTCCCACAAATAGAGCCTTCTTTTGGTGGTATTTGATCACCCCTACGGTTTTTATTTTTTGCGCTATAGACAAAAATAGAGCGACAATTTTGAAAAAAATGCATTATTTTTTGCTTTTTGCTATAATAATTATCCCCAAAAAACATATAAAAAAACATTTTTTTTCCTCAGTTTAGGCCGATACGTATTCTTCTATATGTTTTTGGTAAAAAAAATAAGCGTTTATTGGTTTGCGCAAAAGTTATAGCGTTTACAAAATAGGGGATAGTTTTATGCCATTTTTATTAATATTTTTTTTTTAACTAGTAATAGCGGCAATCAGCGATTTTTATTGTGACTGCGACATTATGGCGGACACATCGGACAATTTTGACACATTTTTGGGACCATTGGCATTAATACAGTGATCAATGCTATAAAATTGCATTGATTACTGTAAAAAATGTCACTGGCAGTGAAGGGGTTAACCACTAGGGGGAGGGGAGGGGTTAAGTGTGTCCTAGGGAGTGATTACGAACTGTGGGGGGGGGTGGGCTAGCAGTGACATGACACTGATCACTGCTTCCGATGACAGGGAGCAGACGATCGGTGTCCTGTCACTAGGCAGAACGGGGAGATGCTGTTTACATCAACATCTCCCCGTTCTTTAGCTCCGTGACGCGATCGCGGGAATCCCAGCGGCGATCGAGTCCGCGGGTCCCGCGGGCACGGTCACGGAGCTCGCAGCAGGCGCACGCGTGCACGGCAGGAAATTCGAAGTAACGTACCCATACGTTACTTTGCCCAGCCATGCCATTCTGCTGACGTATATATGCTGACAGCGGTCGGCAAGTGGTTAAAGAGGAAGATACAGGTCTGTGAGAGCCAGAAATCTTGCTTGTTTGTAGGTGACCAAATACTTATTTTCCACCATAATTTGCAAATAAATTCTTTCAAAAATCAGACAATGTGATTGTCTGGATTTGTTTCCACATTTTGTCTCTCATAGTTGAGGTATACCTATGATGACAATTACAGGTCTCTCTCATCTTTTTAAGTGGGAGAACTTGCTCAATTAGTGGCTGACTAAATACTTTTTTGCCCCACTCTATATAGCAAATGTTCCTTGAGCCCCTAGCCAGCTCAGTTCACTAGGTCACATGGTCTTTAACTGCAGTATTGTTTTTCACTACTGGAATCTGGCAATTGAAATTTCATCCGCCAGCACATTTGGAACCTTTTGGGGGGGAGCGGGTACCTGATTTGGATAGGTACTCACTCCCACTTCCAGCTGCGGCCACCGCAGAAAACTCAGCTGGAAGTTTGGCCCCCCTCCTCTTTCCCCTGCAGCTGGCCCACTCATAAAGTGCTGCACGCATGCGCAGCACGGAACCGGCTGTGAAGCTGCAAGGCTTCACTGGTGGCACCAGATAACTGATTGAAGAATCGGCTTGGGTGAGGACATTGCTGGGTTCATGGACAGGTAAGTGCCCTAATTAAAAGTCAGCAGCTACAGTATTTGTAGCTGTTGGCTTTTCATGTTTCCTGAAGGAGCCTGGCGCCTCTTTAATGAAAACCATGTATTGCAATGTATGTGAACTAAAAATCCCCATTGTGTTTATTGCAAAGCTTGCTAGAGTGGGTGTGTTGCCGAGGGTTCATCAAAATTTTTAGCATTAACATGTTACCCTTTAGCACCTGATTGGTTGATTATATACATGTAGAAGCTATTGGGATCTGCGCACAGGGATGTCCTACTTCTAATATATTGCAGGTCAGTGACCAGACCTGAAACCCATTGGCAGCCGGTGGTAATTTACTTTGGGGGGGGGCGACAAACAATCCCCCCCCAGTCAATCGGCCGGCGGGTCTGGTGCGCTTCTCCCAGGCTCTCTGCGGCAGCGGTGTGGCTCTCCCTTCTCCAGCTCTCTAGTCTCCACAAGCGACATCATCTGTTGCCTCCTTTCGCTGGCCAATCGGGAGTCTTCTCTTTTTGGCCAGATAATTACACAAATGCGTTTGCGCTAGAAAAATTATGTTAATAAAAGTGAAAATCTGTATGTGAAAAAATAAATACCAATATATCTAAAACAATATTTCATAAATACATTTTCACATACATATTTTTTCACGTATTAGATATATTGTTTTAGATATATTGGTAGTTATTTTTTCACATACAGATTTTCACTTTTAGTATCATAATTTTTCTAGCGCAAACGCATTTTTGTAATTATCTCGCTATTTGCACGGTTATGAAATGTGATTAGTGTTTGCAGCTGGTTATTACCATCGATTTATTTTGTAGGCATTAATCCATCTGTGGCTCGCAAGATCTTTCTGTATTTCTCTTTTTGGCCAATCAGAAAACGGGTCTCAGACCTGCTTCTGATTGGCCGGATTGAGCATCAGTGTTACAACAGCGAATATTCATTCGCTGTTATAACACCTAGGTTGGCTCGTAGCGCAATTCTCTCTGCCACAAGCCCACAGATTTTGAAGCCTATTAGAGCCTATGGCTCTAATCAGGTGCTTTAAAAATACACATCGCTGCTGTAATTCAGGCGCCCGGCGTCCTGAAAGGAAGGGGCCGAATGGGGTGGCAGCTGCGGCTGTGGATAGATGCATGCTATGCATGAATCTATTCATTAGTCATATAGGGGGGTGACGTGGAGAGAGGGGGCGGTGCCCGGGCACCCCTAATGGATGGGCTGCCACTGCTGGAACTTGTAGCTCTCCTACAGCTTGTATCTATTTGCCCCATATTGGCATTACAGTGGGCATAGAAAATAATCGCTCCCCTTTAAAATACATTTTGTTGCTTTGCAGCCTGAAATGAAAAAAGGCGCACAGTTTTTTTTTTTTTTTTTTTATAAACAGATGTAGTTACTGCTATATTACTATAACATCCCAGTGAAAGATATAAGAAAAAAAAACTAAAAACAGAATCACTGAGTTGGAGAAAGGATCATCCCCTTCCAAAAATGACTTGTAAACTCAATCAGGTGTAGCTAATCACCTTCTCAATGGCACACAAAGCCATTTGACTTTCACCTGTGATCAGCTCTGGTCATTTTGATTAGCTCAACATGAAAAGAGCTTTCCTGGAGCATTTCAGTCCCTGGTAGTGCAACTGAAGCAAACAATCAACTATGGGTGGTGGCAAGGCATTGTCAAAAGATCTCAGAGATAAAGTTGTGGACAGGCACAAGTCAGGAGATTTATACAAAAAAGTTTCAAAGGCTTTATCAATGCCTAGAAGCACAGTGAAGTATATTATTAAAGGGTAAGTTCACCTTTTGTACACTTTTTTTTTTTTGTTCTAAATTCTAGCTCCCCTATGCACCAATATAGCATTCATGTACTTTTTTTGCAAAAATTTCAAAGCTTTCCATTAAAGCTACAGTCACTTACTTTTCTTGTTTTCATCCATGTATCCAGACGTTTCCATTAGTAATGTCTTCTTCCTTACAGACTGTAGGTCATGACACAGGAAGGAGTTGACCAGCTGACCTCATTAGCACACACCCTGCATCATCTACCCACCCACTCCCAGGTGCATGTTTTTTTTTAAATGAAAAGCAATCAATCAGTGATCACCCTTCTCACTAAATACACAATTAGATTGCATAGTGTACGGCCATCTTTAAACAAGTACATAGGAGGGGAGTGGACAGAAACACTCAGCTGTCAAGTCCCTTTCGCATCTCTGCATAGCGGGAACTCGCATTCCCACATGCGTCTTTTTTTTTTTTTTTTTTTAGTGGGGGGGGGGGCGTTTGAGCATTTTCACTCCTCACACATAGAACAGCCCATCCACCTGAATGCGTTGCCCTGTACACAGCAATCGCCCCTAAAAAGCTTCAGAACTTTTTTTTTAGAGTGGAGCTTGATGTGTTTTTTAGTGTGATTTTTGGTGCAGTGCATTTCTAAAATGCAAGGAAACACACAGATGTGAATGGAGCCTCATTGTTTTGTGTTATCGCACCAATTTTACTTTCAGGCCCCATTCACATCTAGCATAGTGGGAGCGCACGTTTTGTGGCTTTTTCCTGTGACACACATAGGGCAGCCCGTTGATTTCAATTGTGGATAATGGGACATTTTGGCTTTTTTTTGGGTTGTGTATTTTTTACTATGTGTTTTGCAGCATTTGCCACTCGTTTTTTTCACATTGCAAAACGTGTGTTTGCTTCTGTGTTTGGTGTGCCGTTAACAATTAATGGCACTGAAAGTGCAACTAATAATTGTAGGTGTATAAACATGGCCATACACTATACAATCTGATTGTACAAACATCCATGAAAACAGTGATGTAAGTGTCTGTAGAATTAATGGAAAGCTTTGATATTTTTGCAAAAGTACATTAATGGTATATTGGTACACAGGGGAGCTGGAATTTAGATTAAAATAAAAAGGTGAACTTACCCTTTAAAGTGATTGTAAAGGTTCGCGTTTAAAAAAAAAATAACTTACATGTCATACTTAACTCCACTCTGCAGTTTGTATTGCACAGAGTGGCCACGAACACCGGCGGCTCTCACGGCTCCTCCTCTTATCAGATAACCCCCTAATAGAAGCGCTCTCCCGGAGGGTTACCTTGCGGGCACGCTCCTGAGTCCAGCATTTGCATCCATAGACACAAATGCCGGAATCGGCCCCGCCCCCGTCACCTGCATTGTTGGATTTGATTGACAGCAGCGGGAGCCAATGGCTGCGCTGCTATCAGTCTATCCAATCAAGAGCCAAGAACACCCGGCCAAAGGAAGAGCACATCTCCGCCAGATGAAATTCCAGGGCTCAGGTAAGTAAAATTGGGGGGCTAGGGGGCCGGTGACTGCCGGGTGTTTTTTCACCTTAATGTATAGGACGCATTAAGGTGAAAAAACACGACGGCTTACAACCCCTTTTAAGCTTAATCTTGCATCGATCTTTCATCTGGCATGTTGAAGTATGAGATTAAAGATATGAGATAACAGTCTATGTGGATAGAGCTGTAGCACTGAAAACAGGAGAAGGGTCTCCTGGGTCCTGTAAAGTTCACCATACACTACACTATACAATCTGATTGTACAATCTCCTTTAGATATACCATCAACTATGTAGTGTAAGTGCCTGCCTGATTGGATATAGAGTGATTGACTAGATAGGTGTTTCCTCCTATTATATAAATTTGGTAAATCTAAAGGAGATTGTACAATCAGATTGTATAGTGTATGGCCATGTTTATACACCTAATATTACTAGTTGCGCTTTCAGTGCCATTAATTGTATTATATAATATAGATGGGTTGCCACATGATTATAAACAATTAATATCAAAAATTATACATGCTGACAGATATCAATTGAATCATAAGCTCTATGCATTTCGTGGATTGACCCACTCTTCAGGAGCATGCGCGTGAGTTCAATAAAATATAATAGAAGGAGTTGCTGTATGGTCTGATCCTAACCAAGGAAAAAAGAAAAATCCTAAAAAATAAAATCCTACCTACATGCTTCATTCAAGTCCCAATCCCCTTTCCCCTCTTTTTTTTCCCCCATCAACTTTGACCAGCTTCCCTGTCCCTGCTGAAAAAAAAGCATCCCCACAACATGATGCTGCCACCACCATGTTTCACAGTGGGGATGGTGTTAACAGGTTGATGTGCAGTGTTAGTTTTCCACCACACATAACGTTTTGCTTTTTGGCCAAAAAGTTCAATTTTGTTCTCATCTGACCAGAGCACATTCTTCCACATGTTTGCTGTGTCCCCCACGTGGCTTTTCGCAAACTGCAAACGGGACTTCTTATGGCTTTCTTTCTACAATGGCTTTCTTCTTGCCACTCTTCCAGATTTGTGGAGTGCACGACTAATGGTTGTCCTGTGGAGAGATTCTCCTACCTGAGCTGTGGATCTCTGCAGATCCTCCAGCGTTATCATGGGCCTCTTGGCTGCTTCTCTGATTGATGCTCTCCTTGCCTGGCCTGTCAGTTTAGGTGGACAGCCATGTCTTGGTAGGTTTTCCGTGTGCCATACTCTTTCCATTTTTGGTCAATGGACTGAACAGTGCTCCAGTGAGATGTTCATAGCTTGGGATATTTTTTTATAACCTAACCCTGCTTTAAACTTCTCCACAACTTTATCCCTGACATGTCTGGTGTGTTCCTTGGCCTTCATAATGCTGTTTGCTCACTTAGACCCCTTTCACACTAATGCCCCGTACACACGGTCGGATTTTCTGACGGAAAATGTGTGATAGGACCTTGTTGTCGGAAATTCCGACTGTGTGTAGGCTCCATCACACATTTTCCATCGGATTTTCCGACACACAAAGTTTGAGAGCAGGATATAAAATTTTCCGACAACAAAATCCATTGTCGTAAATTCCGATCGTGTGTACACAAATCCGACGGGCAAAGTGCCACGCATGCTCAGAATAAATAAAGAGATGAAAGCTATTGGCCACTGCCCCGTTTATAGTCCCGATGTACGTGTTTTACGTCACCGCGTTCAGAACGATCGGATTTTCCGACAACTTTGTGTGATCGTGTGTATGCAAGACAAGTTTGAGCCAACATCCATCGGAAAAAATCCATGGATTTTGTTGTCGGAATGTCCGAACAAAGACCGACCGTGTGTACGGGGCATAATGGTGCTTTGCAGGTGTTTTAGCGCTAAAAATAGCACCTGTAACGCACCTCTCAAGAGCTTTCACACTGGGGCGGTGCGCTTGTAGGACAGAAAAAAAAGTCCTGCAAGCAGCGTCTTTGGGGCAGTGTATACACCGCCCC
The DNA here is from genome assembly GCF_042186555.1 of Aquarana catesbeiana. NCBI lineage: Eukaryota > Metazoa > Chordata > Amphibia > Anura > Ranidae > Aquarana > Aquarana catesbeiana. The sequence goes on from NC_133335.1 coordinate 184,692,604, forward strand.
AACCATTGAAATCAATGGGCAGCGCTGCCGAAGCGCCTGCAAAGCGCTTTGGCAGTGGTGCTTCTTCGGGCGCTTTTAACCCCTTGTTAGCCCCTTCTTTGGGGTTAAAAGTGCCCCGCTCCCACCCGCGCAGCGTCGGTAAAGCGCCGCTAAAACTAGTGGTGCTTTACCGCTAACGCGACCGTGCTACCAGTGTGAAAGGGGTCTAAGATTCTTTAATAAACCTCTGAGGGCTTCACAGAACAGCTGTATTTATACTGAGATTAAATTACACACAGGTGGACTCTATTTACTTAATTAGGTGACTTCTGAAGACAATTGGTTCCACTAGATTTTAGTTAGGGGTATCAGAGTAAAGGGGGGCTGAGTACAAATTCACACCACACGTTTCACATTTATTAGTAAAAAAATTGAAAACCATTTATCATTTTCCTTCCACGTCACAATTTGTGTTGGTCTAAATTCCCAATCCCAATAAAATACATTTGGTTGTAACATGACAAAATGTGGAAAATTTCAAGGGGCGTGAATACTTTGCCAAGCCACTGTATAAAGTCTATACCCAGGTTCACATCTCTGCATGTGGGGAATGTGTGCAAAATTTCCCAACCCGCAGAGAAACGTGCTACATTTTATCAGACATGCAGAATGAATGGCACCCCCACACATCAGCATCCGCAACATGTTTATACACACACAACAAAATGCACAGTCTGCGGCAAAAATAAAAAAAGGGTGGGGACTTTTTTTTTTTCTTGCTGTATTTCTCATGGGTAAACTCTACCTATGACATACGCACACAAATGCGTGTGCACAGATCTGACATGTCTCCCTCACATTTTCGTTTAGTTTTCATTTGTTAACAAAAACCAAATTGATTTTCGTCATAGTAAAAAGGCTGCTGATTAAAATTTTTAAGAAAATGGTCACTGGTGTGCAGGAGCTGACTGATCACATAACAGCCTATGCGGAGCGGAGCTGTAGTATTGAAATTGGGAGAAGTGTGTCCATGGAAGTCTGTTAAGCTCACCATACACTATACAATATGATTATACATTCTCCTGATCAACTAAGAAGTACCAGAGCCTGTCTTATTGGATACAGAGGGATTGGATAGATAGGTGTGTCTTCCTATTTAGTTTTAGTAAATCTAGGAGAAATACAGAGATTATACAGTGTATGGCCACTTTTATACAGCACCCCAAATGCAGAAGCAAACATGTTTTGCCATGTGAAACATAAAAGTGACAAACGCAGCAAAATGCACGGTAAAAAAACTTGCAAAATGGCAACACGTCAAAATGTCCCATGAGCTACTTTGCCACATGTAGTGCAGCCCATTGGAATCAATGGGCATCCCTATGTGTGTCACTGGAAAAACAAGCCAAGAAAAGTGCACTCCCACTACGCTAGGTGTAAATGGGGTCTGAAACACAAGAACAGCGAGGCTCCATTCACATATGTGTGTTTCCAAAACGCATGGCAAACACATAGAATTGTTTAATTTATTTAAATAATAATGGCACCCCAAGCGAGGGTAGCAGGTGTGTGTTTGTGGAAAACACACCAAAAAGCATGGTAAAAAATGCGTCATGCGCCGCTCTAAAAAAAGTTCTGGAGCTTCTTTAGGGCTTTTGTCACATGCAGGGCACCCTTTTCAAGTGAAATATTCTAGTCTATGGAAGGAAGACTCTGGTCCCTGCATGTGACGGTGGTTCCATAGGATGCTGCTAGAAAGAGGAGCCATCCTAAAGCCTCGTACACACAATCGGATTTTTCGCAGACAAAACCTCAGACTTTTGTCCGAAGGGCGTTGGCCCCAAATTTGTCTTGCATACAAATGGCACACAATTGTCGGCCAACAAACACGAACGTAGTGACGTACTACGTGGTTTTTCAGCTCTTTAGTGCCACCCTTTGGGCCCCTTCTGCTAATTTTGTGTCAGTAGAAGTTTGGTGAGTGTTGATTTGCGCTTTTCATTTCACGCTTTTCATTTCGTTTCTGGATGGCCGTTCATCAACCAGGAATTGTGGAATTGGAGGACATAACGTGTTATTTATTATTGGCCTTGGAGTTATTGCTTTGACCCAAGTCCAGTCCAGGAACAGGAGGAGGAGGATTTCTTGGACCAAAAATTGGTTGTTTTATTAATCGTGACCAATTATGTCATATGCCTTTGCTGCGGGAGCTCCAGGAGAATAATCCAGATGATCTTTCGGAATTATCTCGGGATGACGGAGCCCTGCTTTCACCAATTCTTGGCATTGTTGACCCCCCTATATTAAGAGGCAGGACACATGCATGAGGCTTTTATTTTATTTTTTGGTTGAATAACGATTTGATTTGGTATGTTTTCCATATTTTTGGATGCACAGAATGCACTTTATGGTTAAGTTCTATTGGCAGATAGCATGTCTAATTTAATTTTTTTTTCTTTTTTTAATGCACAATAAAATAATTGTGGAGAATAATACTTGGCTATGTGTTTTACTTCAAATGACAGTTTGGGAGTAGGCAGTTACATTTTAAAAAATACAATGTAAAATTAATAAGGGACACCAACATATTTGTATCTTTGATCTCAAAAACTAGGGAATAATGGTGTTGTGGTAACTTGCCCCCCCCCCCCAAAAAAAAATAACAAACATAATAATATTATTCTTGATATCACTAGAAAAAAAGTCTTTGAAAATTAATTTGCAATAACTCCATCAGTATCACCATCAAAGCAGCTTCATTATTATCCCATTAAAGAAGAAGAGAATTGTGCGCTGCATTTGGAGATTTATAATTTGCTACGTCATGAGTGTTAACTCTCCTTGTAAACTAGCGTTCGTAATGACCGACCGCTTCTGGCTCATCCTTGCTTCCGAGCATATGTGTTTATACTTTGGCCTTTTGTCTGACGGACTTGTGTACACACGCTCGGAAAAACCGTCAACAGAAATTTGTCCGTGGAAAATTTTAAAGCCTGCTATCCAACATTTGTCCGCGGGAAATCCAACAACAACAGCCTGTCATCACACATTTTCCGTTGCAAAAGCCGATCGTGTGTACGAGGCTTTAGTCTCAGTTCACACTGATGCAGTGCAGGGTTTGCAGCGATTCCTGTGTGTTTCATCACACAATCGCACTCCTTTCATGCGAACCAATGCGGGTGTCAATGTTAACGACACCCCAAAAACAGGTCACAAAACGCAGTACGATTGTCTGAATCGGATCACATGGATGCAACAGTGAAAAAAAAAAAGTGTATGCACCTTTTGGGTGCGGTGTGATTTGGCCCATACTAAATGAATGGGCTCAAATCGCACTACAAAGCATCGCATGTGATTTGAAGATTAATGTGATGTGATTCTTATCCAAATCACATGAAATTTCTGGCACAGCATCAGTATGAACCGCGCTTAAACAGGAAACCTGGGGCAGTGATCATGACACCAGCTTAAACCTTAGGGTTGCCACCTGTCCGGTTTTGACCCGGACAGCCCAGGTTTTGACACATGTGCCCGGGTTTCAACCCGCCCGAAACCCGGACACATATAGCAACTGTTCAACCATCCTCTGGCCCCGGCTGCAACATCTAGAGTGGCGCATCCCGATTCCCGTGCCGCCGCCATCAATGTACACTGTCACACTGTGCGAGAGCTAGGCAGCGAGCAGCGGGAGCGGGCGCCCTGTGATTGTCTGAATTAGTCATGTGCGGGCGGCGTTCATAAGGGTTTGTGATTGGCCTGGCGGAGCTGGTGACTGGTCAAATGTGGAGTCCCGCCTCCCTGCCTGGCGCGCGCTGTCTGTGTGTCTCCTGACTGAGTAGCAGACAGAGGGGAGGCGGTAGCAGACAGAGGAGGGGTAGCTGACAGAGGACGGGCGTAGCTGATAGAGGGGAGGGGGTAGCTGACAAAGGAGGGGGGGTAGCTGATAGAGGGGAGGGGGGCTGACAGACAGGCGGGTGGTAGAGCAGATGACAGAGAAATGTCACATCTCTCTGTCATCTGCTCTACCACCCGCCTGTCTGTCAGCCCCCCTCCCCTCTATCAGCTACCCCCCCATCCTCTGTCAGCTACCCCCTCCCCTCTGTTACCTACCCCCCTCCCCTCTGTCACCTACCCCCCTCCCCTCTGTCACCTACCCCCTCCCCTCTGTCACCTACCCCCTCCTCTATCAGCTACCCCCCCATCCTCTGTCAGCTACCCCCTCCCCTCTGTTACCTACCCCCCTCCCCTCTGTCACCTACCCCCCTCCCCTCTGTCACCTACCCCCTCCCCTCTGTCACCTACCCCCTCCTCTGTCAGCTACCCCCCCATCCTCTGTCAGCTACCCCTCCTCTGTCTGCTACCCCCTCCCCTCTGTCAGCTACCCCCAAACAGCACGCATTTCCCCCCTTCTTCCCCCGCCCCAGCGGGGCTAATGTCCCGCAGCTGGGTCACACTGCACTGTCTGTGCACTCTCTCTCTCCCACCCAGCCGCCGGCGCCGATGCCCCAGAGACAGTGAATTGAAGGCCTCTGGACTGGTGTCCTAGCAACCAGGGACGCTTTTGCAGGAGAAAACATGGTATTACAGACTCTGCTCTACTGACGCCGTCCACTGCCCTACTGACGCCGTCCACTGCCCTACTGACACTGACTACTGCTCTACTGATACAGTCCAATGCCCTACTAACGCCGTCCACTGCCCTACTGACACTGACTACTGCTCTACTGACACTGTCCACTGCCCTACTAACGCCGTCCACTGCCCTACTGACACCATCCACTGCTCTACTGACACCATCCACTGCTCTACTCTGACAGTATCCACTTTTAAGGTAGGCTAGTTCCTAATTTTAACTGACATTTCTTTTATTAATGAAATCATATTTTATGGGTACACGAATGCTTTTGTTTTATTTAATCATGCCCCTTTAAGTCCCCTTACTGTTAATGCAATTTGGCCACAGCTACTGTTCACTGTAGTACACCTCATTACTACTCTTTTTTGGGTAACCCAAAAGGTGTCCCAGGTATTTTACAATCCTATAGCGTGTACTACAAAAAAATTGCCGTGCGCCGCAAAAGTGTTCGGGTTTGGCTTGAAGAAAAGGTGGCAACCCTATTAAACCTGAACATAGGCAGATTCAAAGATAAAGAAACTGCATAGTAAGTGATTAACCCCTTTCTGCCAACTGAATGCATATATACATCCTCACGGTAGCGGGCCTTTATCTATAGGGCCACATATATGCTTACCTCTCTTTGTGCTGGGAGTACGCTACACAGCATGCTCTCAGCACAGAGACTGAGATTTTGCCAAGAGCCCCGAGTAGTGTACTAACGATCGAGACCCAGGACTCCCAGTTCCGGGTCTCCTTATCGCTGTGATAGCCTCTGATTGGCTATCACAGTGATCAGTCACTGTGCAGCCCTACATAAACATGGAATACTTACGTGCTTTGTGCAGTCTCTTGCCTCCTCCTCTGAGTGTTCCCCCATAGTAAGCTGTGTGCTATGAGGGCACATGTGCGGGCGTGCTGCGGAGGCAGGCTGTGTGCACCAATAGATGCACACAATGCGGCTCAGCCCTGCCCCCCCCACTCTCTCCTTACTGGATTTGACTGACAGTAGCCAGATGTCACATTTTGAAGCAAGTGTAAATGAGGCCTTAGACCCCTTTTATACTGGGGCGGCAGGTCCATTAGCGGTAAAGCGCCGCTAGTTTTAGCAGCGCTTTACCGCTGTTTAAGCGGGGCTTTTCAGCCACTAGCAGGGTGCTTTTGACCCCCAAGAAGGGGTTAACAAGGGGTTAAAAGCGCCCGTGTTGCGGCACTTCTGAAGCGCTTTTCAGGTCCTTTGGAAGCACTGCCCATTCATTTCAATGGATAGGGGTGGGGTGGGAGTGGTGTATACACCGTTCCTTCACCTCCCCAAAGATGCTGCTTGCAGGACTTTTTTTCCCGTCTCACAAGCGCACTGCCCCAGTGTGAAAGCACTCAGGCTTTCACACTGGGGAGGCATGAGAGACAGTTTTCAAGCGCTTTACCACCTCAGTGTGAAAGGGGTCTGGAAGCGATATAATAGTCTTGTCTTTTTTATTTTTAAATAGCAAACATGTCATACTTACCTGCTCTGTGCAGTAGTTTTGCACAGAGCAGCCCAGATCCTCCTCTTCTTGGTTCCCACGTCGGCGCTCCGGGCCCCTCCCTCCTGCCAAGTGCCCCCACAGCAAGCAGCTTGCTGTGGGGGCACCCAAGCAGGCGCGCTCCCGAGCCGTGCCTCTGTATGTCCATTCACACACGGAGCCGATACTCAGCCCTGCCCCGTGATCGACATTGGCTCCCACTGCTGTCAAAAGCCAATCAGGAGTGCGAGTCCCCAGAGAGCCAAGGCTCTTGTGGACATTACTGAATTGAGATGGGGCTCAGGCAAGTATTAGGGGGGGTTGCACACAGAAGGTTTTTTACCTTCATGCATTGAATGCATGAAGGTAAAAAACCTTAGGCCTTTACAACCATTTTAATGGTAACCCCAGACGTCTGCTATATTGCAGCATGTTTCTCTGCGGGCCAGAAATGCGCACAATTTCACGCATGTTCCCAACCCGCAGAGATGTGAACCTTGCCTAAGACATCAGTGAAAAAAAAAGGAGAGCTGCAGCAGAAAGGGGAGCGAAGAATATGGTAAGTACAGTAGACATGTGCAATTTGTTTGGTTACAAATTCGTTTCTTTACGAATTTCGAAAAATTCATTAATTCGGAAATATTTGAATTAACGAAAACCCGTTTGACAAATTTTTCAGAGTATTTGTAAATTCGAAAATTTGTAAATTCATAAATTCGAAAATTAAAAAATTCAGAAATTCAAAATCCGAAAACTTCGAAAATCTGAAATAATAACGAACTAATAATAACTTAACTATTACTAACTATTAAATTCTAGATATTGAAATTTCCTTTCATACTTGGCTGTTAGTGAACGTAACGAATACGTATTTATCCGAAGTTACGAATTATCCAAAATAACAAATGCCGTATCTAAACGAATGGAATGTAACAAATTAGTAATAATAAAGAACAATAACATTTTTTTAAATTATTATAATTTATTATTAATTAGTTCCGTTCCATCTGTTTAGATGCAGCATTCGTTATTTTGGATAATTTGTATTCCAATACCTACAATTTAATAGTTAGTTATTCTTTTGAATTTTTGGATTTTCTTTCTTGCTTTCAGATTTTCGAATTTACGTATTTTTGAATTTGCGAATTGCGATCATAATGAATGACCCGAAAGATGAAAAAAAAAAAGACGAATGAAACGAAAACAAATGAATTTTTCAGCAGTGCACATGTCTAAAGTACAGTATATTACCCTATTCATCATGCCAATGCTACAGTGCAATGGATGACCCGCCACTAGGGTAGCGTTTTCTAACCAGCTTTCAAGCGCATTCATTTGTCACATGTTCTGATACATCTCTGCAAATCTGATTCAATAAATGGCACACAAAATGTGCTTGAGGTTCAGGAAAATACACGTTACAACACATGCAATTTTAGGATTTTATTCACATGAGCAAATGTGTATTTTCTGCCCGGAACGCAGGTTCTTGCTGGTAGAGCTAGAAGAAGATCCTGCGTAATTTATGCATCTAAATTATTTGTGTTTAGATGCGTACAGGGTTTAGACGCGTACCTTTCTTCTAATTGCTTTTGCATGTATGTGCGCGCTTACATGCATTTATGCACGTACATGCTTCAAATCTGCAGATTTGTGCAACCCTGAACCCAGCTGTGTCCTACTTTTTTTTTGTGTGTGGCTGGTTTCATACCGCATTGCTGTGCACATCACATGTGATGTCTGTGCGATGCGCATTCAACCATGCAAACTGTATGGCTAAAATCGCATTGCATTTGCACCAAAATGGTGTAGGACCCTTTTTTTGGTCCGCACTGGAATCGGATCACATGTGTGTGAACACCCATTAGATCCGATTCCTGTACCATTCCACAGTTCGCACTCTGATCTGCGAACTGATTTGTGTGTGTGTGGGGGGGGTCATTAACTTTACATTGACACCCGCAGTGGTTTGCAGATGTCAGTGTGAACCGCCTGTAAATCAGATGAGATGCGGGAACTCGCATAGGAATCGCAGGGTTTGCCGCATTGCACCAGCATGAACCCAGCCTGAATGTGATGCACATTTTCACACATAGATGCAGCTGTGTATTCAGGCTCATTGATTACAATAGTGCTGCATTTAGATGTGCACAAAATGATACGCTCTGCATTTCAAATAACAGTTATTTCTTCTCCCAATCTGAAAAAGCTTTGAGGCCCCGTTCAAATGTTGCGACTTGGGATCACAGGCAGAATTGCTGTGATTGTGCCTTAATCTCAACACATAGCAAAATGTGCGACGCTCTTTTGAGTGTCATTATTCCTTAACCACTTGCTGACCGTGTGTTACTGCTACAGTGTGAGCTGGCTGCGCAGAATTGTGTGTGTGTGTCACACACACACACACGGGACGGAAAGTATTCAGACCCTCTTAAATGTTTCACTCTTTGTTATATTGCAGCCATTTGCCAAAATCATTTAAGTTCATTTTCTCCTCATTAATGTACACACAGCACCCCATATTGACAGAAAAACACAGAATTGTTGACATTTTTGCAGATTTATTAAAAAAGAAAAACTGAAATATCACATGGTCCTAAGTATTCAGACCCTTTGCTGTGACACTCATATATTTAACTCAGGTGCTGTCCATTTCTTCTGATCATCCTTGAAATGGTTCTACACCTTCATTTGAATCCAGCTGTGTTTGATTATACTGATTGGACTTGATTAGGAAAGCCACACACCTGTCTATATAAGACCTTACAGCTCACAGTGCATGTCAGAGCAAATGAGAATCATGAGGTCAAAGGAACTACCTGAAGATCTCAGAGACAGAATTGTGACAAGGCACAGATCTGGCCAAGGTTACAAAAAAGTTTCTGCTGCACTTAAGGTTCCTAAGAGCACAGTGGCCTCCATAATCCTTAAATGGAAGACGTTTGGAACGACCAGAACCCTTCCTAGAGCTGGCTGTCCGGCCAAACTGAGCTATCGGGGGAGAAGAGCCTTGGTGAGAGAGGTAAAGAAAAACCCAAAGATCACTGTGGCTGAGCTCCAGAGATGCAGTCGGGAGATGGGAGAAAGTTGTAGAAAGTCAACCATCACCGCAGCCCTCTACCAGTCGGGGCTTTATGGCAGAGTGGCCCAACGGAAGCCTCTCCTCGGTGCAAGACACATGAAAGCCCACATGGAGTTTGCTAAAAAAAACACCTGAAGGACTCCAAGATGGTGAGAAATAAGATTCTCTGGTCTGATGAGACCAAGATAGAACTTTTTGGCCTTAATTCTAAGTGGTATGTGTGGAGAAAACCAGGCACTGCTCATCACCTGTCCAATACAGTCCCAACAGTGAAGCATGGTGGTGGCAGCATCATTCTGTGGGGGTGTTTTTCAGCTGCAGGGACAGGATGACTAGTTGCAATCGAGGGAAAGATGAATGCGGCCAAGTACAGGGATATCGTGGATGAAAACCTTCTCCAGAGTGCTCAGGACCTCAGACTGGGCCGAAGGTTTACCTTCCAACAAGACAGTGACCCTAAGCACACAGCTAAAATAATGAAGGAGTGGCTTCACAACAACTCCGTGATTGTTCTTGAATGGCCCAGCCAGAGCCCTGACTTAAACCCAATTGAGCATCTCTGGAGAGACCTAAAAATGGCTGTCCACCAATGTTTACCATCCAACCTGACAGAACTGGAGAGGATCTGCAAGGAGGAATGGCAGAGGATCCCCAAATCCAGGTGTGAAAAACTTGTTGCATTTTTCCCAAAAAGACTCATGGCTGTATTAGATCAAAAGGGTGCTTCTACTAAATACTGAGCAAAGGGTCTGAATACTTAGGATCATGTGATATTTCAGTTTTTCTTTTTTAATAAATCTGCAAAAATGTCAACAATTCTGTGTTTTTCTGTCAATATGGGGTGCTGTGTGTACATTAATGAGGAAATAAAATGAACTTAAATAATTTTAGCAAATGGCTGCAATATAACAAAGAGTGAAAAATGTAAGGGGGTCTGAATACTTTCCGTCCCCACTGTATATATATAATGTGTGTGATTCTACTTTTCTGGGGATGGGGTGCACAGGGTCGCCGGCCCAGCTGTGCTGTGATTTGTCACAGCACATGCCAATCACTGGGTGCCTGCCAATAATTGACCTTCGCCACCCAGTGATCGGCTCCAATCTTTCCCGAACACAGCTGTGAGTGTAAACAGCACAGAGTTGTGTTCAGTGACAAGGGATCTAGTTACTTTTTCAATACCAGCTAAGCAGAGAATGAAAATAACTAGATTCCCAAGTAAAAACTGCACACAGTACACACATATTTAACCCCCTTGCTCGCCCTAGATGTTAACTCCTTTCTGTCCAGTGTCATTAGTACAGTGACAGTGCATTTTATTATTATAATTTTATTATTAGCACTGATCACTGTAATAATGTCACTGGTTATGTCAGTGGCAGTTAGTCCCCCCCCCAGAGTCAGCCATCAGTGCTGCCTCATCATTGCCCATCAGTGCTGCCACATCAGTGCAGCCTTGTCATTGCCCAACAGTGCAGCCTCAGCAGTGCTTATCAATGCAGCCTCATCAGTGCCCATCAATGCAGCAGGGATCACAAGGAGGAAAGCCCGCCGGATCACACAGAGCGAGGATGAGGATCTCCCACTGTGACACAGCTTGGATGTGACACGCTGGCTGCTGTCAAACAAAGTCCCGCCTCCTGGACCGGCATTGGACTAGTGTGCTGTCTATCATAGGAGCCGGTCCAGGAGGTGAGACTTTGACAGCGGCCGCCATTGCATATCCAAGCGGGTCACAGTGGGAGATCCCCGCTCTGTGTGATCTGGCTGGCTCTACTCCTGACAGTTTCCTGGCTGATTGCTTCTGGCAAAAGCGGTTCAGCCTCTTTCTTTTAACAGGGCATCATTGTGACCCAGGGGGCAGGGAGGCAATTGTCCCCTGGGCTGCTCTGATGCCCTGTAAAAAAGGGCGTGCCGCTTTTGCCTTAAGCGTTCAGCAAGGAAACTGTCAGCCCAGTCCGCCCCCCCCTACACACTCGGGGCGAGTGGAAATTTTGAGGACTGCTATAACTTTCACACAAAGCAATCAATATACACTTATTGAGATTTTTTTTTTTTTTTTACTAAAGACATGTAACGAAATACATTCTGGACAAAATTTATTAAGAGATTTGTTTTTAATTGGATGTTTAATGATTTTTTTTTTTTTTCAAAATTGTCTGTCTTTTTTCGTTTATATAATAAAAAATAAAAACTCAGAGGAGCTCAAATACCACCAAAAAAAAAGCTCTATTTGTATGAAAAAAATAATAGAACGATAATTTGGGTACAGCGTCGCATGTCTGCGCAATTGTCAGTTAAGGTAATGCAGTGACCTATCACGAAAAAACGCCTGGTCATGAAGGGGGGTAAAAGCTTCCAGAGCTCAAGTGGTTAATGGCACCATAAACAAGATGTGGTTCTGCTGCGATCGTCGTGTGACGCAACAAAACGCAAATTTACAAAATGTGCGTTTGTCTCTCAAAAAGGAGTATGAGCTTCTTTTTTGGGGGGGGGAGACAAAAATCGCATGAAGTGGATGGGCTTCCCAATGTGCGACGCAAGAAATCGCCCAACAAAATTGCTACACGAAAGTGTGAACGCGCCCAAAGGTGTGATTTGGAATGGTATACCCCCCATATAGAAATATTCCTGAAAGTTTCCAAGTACTACAAGCCAGGACCAGTGACAGTCCCCAGGCCATCCTGTGCTCCCAGCTCATACAATCACTGCCCCCATTCATTCATTCATTCCTGCTGGGACCAGTCTGGCTGGCTCTCCAGCCGCTGTGCATTGTGGGTCGGCGAGCCCCCTCTGCTCTGTCACTTTAACAAAAAAAGTCAGACTCCTGGGGCTAACTCCGGCCTAGGTGACAGAGGCGGCAGCCAATGAGAGTGGACGGTCCGGCCGAGCCCCGCCCCGCCTTCCCCTCGCAGTCCAGCCTGCGCCGCTGAGTGACAGCAGAGCTGCATCAATGAGCGCAGTGTCCAGGGAGAGCCCGCCTCCAGGGCGTTACCACGGCAACGGGACTGAAGGGAGCGGCGGAGCCGGGAAGAGGTAAGGGAGGCCCGGGGGGGGGGGATCGGACTTGGGGGGATCCGGGTTACCTGCGGCGGGTGGTGGGGATGTCCCGGATTGTGGGGGGAGGGGCGGGACCGGACCGGATGATCGTTCTATGGATCTATATATAGTTCGCACGTCTGAAGACAATAACGGCGGTCAGAGGAGGAGTGCGGGGATCCCCGGGCACCGATCTACCGATCCGGGATCCGGTCTGTGGATCCCATGTGTTCGGGATGGGTCGGTGTATGGAGGAATCGTACTGTGATTGGGGGGGGGGGGAAGCTGGCCATACATCATACGATCTGATCGTACAATCTCCTTTAGATCATCTATGGAGGAGGAGGGCAGTCCTAATGGACTATGCTTAAGGGGGGTCATTAAAAAGGTACACCAAATTTTTAGTGCCCCCCCCAACCACTGCCCCCCCCCCCTCTTCTTAAACTGCACAGACAGCGGACGAGGCGATTACACGGCTTTGCAAAAAGTGATCGCGCCTGTCACCCTATCCACGTAAACGGGGAGCGCCGCAAACGCCACGCAACTGCATGCAATGTATGGTATTGGTGGCACATTGGTGTAGAAAATTGGTGGTGAGGCGACGTCGCGACACCTCCTTGCTGCCCCCTGAAAAGTGATCCTAATCGCTTTTCAGAGGTTCGGCAGATAAGACACAAAGCTGAACTTCTCACCCATTCAATGGATGTCACGTCAGGTAGGTGGTGCCCAGGTGAGGGCAGATCTTAGGCTGAGTCACACTTATGTGATTCCTGGAGATGCAGCGATTCCTGTGTGTTTCCCGCGTTCCGTGCGATCTGTTATCTTAATGCCCCCCTCCAAAAAAAAAAACGATCGCACAACGCGGTGAGATGGCCAGAATAGAACCCGCCATGCGATGTGTTTCAGGTGTAGGAGAAATAAAAAGGCTCCTGCACCGTTTTGGCGCGGATGTGATTTCCGCCATACAGACTGCATGGCTGATATCGCACCGCAAAGACATCGCATGTTGTATGTACAGGAAAGCAGTGCGATTCCCATTCTACATCACACCAGTCTGGACCCGGACTAAGGCCTGAGTCACACCCAGGTGTTTATAGTGCTTTATGCATTTTGCAGATTTGCACTGCAGTCCATTTAACTGCTTCAGATCCGCGATATAGTCCAATGACGGCTACAAGGCGGACATACTTTGCCGGGAGGGCGACAATAGACGTCCTCCGGTGCTCGAGTAGTGCGCTCTGTGATCACTAAGTCTATGAGATTCGGCTGATCACAGATCGGAGTAGGGGATCGATCCCGACCCTTACCATGTGATCAGCTGTCAGCCAATGACAGCTGATCATGTGATGTAAACAGAGCCGGTAATTGGCTATTTTTTCTCCTCGCAATGACAGCGTGAGGAGGAAAACAAAAAAGCCGATCGCCAGCGGCTTGTAGAGGGACATCGATCCCGATCAAGGAGAGCTGCCGCCAGCTCATCTGTGCCCATCAGTGCCACCTATCAGTGTCACCAATCAGTGCCTCATCAACAGTGCTGCCCATCAGTGCAACCTATCAGTGGTACCTGTCGGTAACAACCTTCAGGGCCCATCAGTGCCACCTTATCTGTGCCTATCAGTGGTACCTATCAGTAACACCCATCAGTGCCGCCTTATCTGTGCCCACCAGTGCCACCTCATCAGCGCATATCAATGAAGGAGAAAAATTACCTGTTTGCAAAATTTTATAACAAATCTATGAAATGTGATTTTTTTTTTTTTTAATTTTCTATTTTTTATGTTTGTTTAGCAAAAAATAAAACCCCCAGCTGTGATTAAAAAACACCGAAAAAAAGCTCTATTTGTGTGAAAAGAATGATAAAAATGTCATTTGTGTACAGTGCTGGATGACCCCACAATTGTCATTCATAGAGTGACAGCGCTGAAAGCTGGAAATTGGTCTGGGCAGGAAGGGGGTTTGAGTGCCCTGTAGGCACGTGGTTAACATGGTTTCCTATGGAAGACATTCTGTAGTGCAAATCTGCAAAATGCAAAAAAGAACTAAAATTGCATAGGTCTGAATCAGGCCTAAATGAGATTGTACAATCTGATTGTATAATATGTGGCCAGATTTTGGGGTCCGTTCACACTGGAAAGCACTGCAGGAAAAGTGAACTTCCTGCACCACGTGGAAATGCACTGCCCTTGCTAGACGCATGCGTGTAACATTAATTGTTAAAGGCGCATCTAACAGACGCAGCGTGTTTGCGGTAACATGCGGCTTGGTGTATGTGACTTTTTTAAAAGTAGCACCTTCCGTACTGTGCAGTTGTCAGTCCATTGATGTGAATGGGCCGTCAAAAATGGAATCTGCAAAAACGCACGTTCAGGCTACGTTTCCACTAAGTGTGACTTGTCATGCGATTTGGGACGGCAAAGTCGCATGACAAGTCATACCCCATGACTTCAATACCGTTCATATCTGTGCGACTTCAAAGTAGTCCCTGTTCTACTCTGGTCCGACTTTAATGCGACTTGAGGTCCATAGACCTCGAGAATACACGGCATTGCTTCAAGTCACATCAAAATCGTTGCAAAATCGCGCATATTTCAGGTCGCAATAGTGGAAACCTGAGATAATACAGATGCTTTACATGGTGAACAGACCCTTAGCCCTCGTTCACATCAGTGCAGTTTTGAAATCATGCAATTTCAAAGCTGTAAATCAGTGCAATTTGCACCTCCGATTTCATTGCGACTTCATTTACCAGAAGTCTATGCAAGTCGCAATTAAATCAGGAAAAAAGTAGTAGTGCAGGAACCTTTTTTTCCGTGTCGCGGCGGTTTGACCGGTTCAGTTGCCGGGGTGCGTCTTGGCGTGCGACTTGGAACTGTCAGATCGCATGACAAATCGCACCGATGTGAACGGGGGCTTAGGCTCCATTCACACTTGGCGTTTTGAGATCTCGGGCAAAATCGCTGCGATTCTGCCCGCAATCTCAAATCACATATTCGGGTGCCATTCGTTTCCTGTAGCACCTAAAACGCGGTGCGTTTTTTTTTTTTTTTCCCCCCTTATTATTGCGGCAAAGCGGGAACCTTGTCAATTAAAAGAAGCTTCTCCTTTATTGGCGACAGGCTTTGCACGTTGCGATTTGCCATACTATTATCGTGTGATCGCAGCCAAACCGCACTGCGTTTTAGGTGCCATTGAAAAAGATGCGTTTTGCAGTTGCAGTGAGATTTGAGATTGAGAGCAGAAGCGCTGCGATTCGTTCCGAGATCCGAAAACGTCTTCTGTGATTGGAGCATTCGTGATGCCGCTTTGTATTCCTGTATGAGGATAGAAATCCCCAAAGAAAAGTATGGCTTCTGTCTGCCAATGACAGTCACAGGCGAGGATCTGATGATTGTGTCTCCAGTAATAATTTCTTTATTATTACAGATAGCGCTGACCGTGTACACAGTGCTGTACAGTGAGGGGAAAATTTGATTTTGTACGTTTGCTCTCTGACAAAGAAATGATCAGTCTATAATTTTATTGGTCAGTTTATTTTAACAGTGAGAGACAGAATAACAAAAATATCCAGAAAAAACGCATTTCAAAAAAGTTATAAATTGATTTGCATTTTAATGAGTGAAATAAGTATTGGATCCCATATCAATCAGCAAGATTTCTGGCTCCCAGATGTCTTCTATACAGGTAACAAGCTCAGATTAGGAGCACTTTCTTAAAGGGAGTGCTCCTAATCTCAGCTTGTTACCTGTATAAAAAGACACCTGTCCACAGAAGCAATCAATCAGATTCCAATCTCTCCACCCTGACCAAGACCAAAGAGCTGTCCAAGGATGTCAGGGACAAGATTATAGACCTACACAAGACTGGAATGGGCTACAAGACCATCACCAAGCAGCTTGGTGAGAGGGTGAGAACAGTTGGTGCGATTATTCACAAATGGAAGAAACACAAAATAACTGTCAACCTCCCTTGGTCTGGGGCTCCATGTAAGATCTCACCTCGTGGAGTTTCAGTGATCATGAGAACGGTGAGGAATCAGCCCAGAACTACACGGGAGAATCTTGTCAATGATCTCAAGGTAGCTGGGACCATAGTCACCAAGAAAACAATTGGTAACGCAATGTGCCGTGAAGGACTGAAATCCTGCAGTGCCCGTAAGGTCCCCCGGCTGAAGGAAGCACATGTACAGGTCCCTCTGAAGTTCACTAATGAACATCTGAATGATTCAGAGAACTGGGTAAAAGTGTTGTGGTCAGATGACACCAAAATCAAGCTCTTTGGCCTCAACTCAACTCACCGTGTTTGGAGAAGAAGGAGGAATGCTGCCTATGACCCCAAGAACACCATCCCCACCATCAAACATGGAGGTGGAAACATTATGCTTTGGGGTTTTTTTTTTGTGCTAAGGGGACAGGACAACTTCACCGCATCACAGGGACGATGAACCATCAAATCTTGGGTGAGATCCTCCTTCCCTCAGCCAGAGCATTGAAAATGGGTCGTAGATGGGTGTTCCAGCATGACAGTGACCCAAAATACAAGGCCAAGGCAACAAAGTGGCTCAAGAAGAAGCACAGTAAAAAGGAACTGCAGTCTGTTCACATAATTTGTAATAAAAACATCTTTACCATTCTGAAGCTTCCCTCCAACCAGTTTGCATATTATTTTATATATACTGTGATTCTGTACTTGCCAAATATGCTGCAGAAATCTCCCTCCACTATGGCTGGGTGCAGCCATTTTAACTGAGGGCAGCTAAAGCTGCTGCCTGTTCACTTCCTGGATTTACACAGAAGCACACCTTCAGCTCTGCAGCTCTCATTGGCCCTCTTATGACTCCCCCCCCCCCCCCCCCTTCCTGGTAAACTGTGAGAGTGAGTGCTGTGTATTATGTCCTAAGCCTAGGCTTTTTACCAGACAAGAAACAGGAAGTGGGCTGTATAAGGTATTTACTGGCAGGAAAAAAAATGTTTTAATTAAAACAACAAGGGCAGATAGATGGAAAGATGAAAAAATGACCAAAGTTCCGCTCTAAGGTCCTGTAGTGGCCCAGCCAGTCTCCAGACCTTAATCCCATAGAAAATATGTGGAAGGAGCTGAAGGATCGAGTTATCAAATGTGAGCTTTGAAACCTTAGACCCCATACACACTTAGATTTTCTGCAGATTTTTGTCTTCAGATTTACCAAAACCATGTAGTGCAAGAGTCTGCGTGATCGCATACAAATTGAAACTCTTAAGGTTTGACCTCATATTATATGGTTTTGGTAAATCTGAAGACAAAAATCTGTAGAAAATCTAATAGTTTGTATGGGGCCTTAATGACTTGGAGAGGATCTGCAAAGAGGAGTGGGACAAAATCCCTCCTGAGATGTGTGCAAACCTGGTGGACAACTACAAGAAACGTCTGACCTCTGTGATTGACAACAAGGGTTTTGTCACCAAGTACTAAGGCTGGGTTCTTACTATTGAGAATTGAATGTGGATTTCTCCACATGCAATTCGCATGACCGGAGAATGTGACGGCTCTCAATGGTGCCGGTCCATACATCTCTGAGGCGGCTCTGGTGCAAATTGCGCAGGAGTCCGGGGCGGTCTTTTGGTCCGAATTCAGCCAAACATTCAGACCGAAATCAAACCTGAAACGGTGAAGGAGGACGCACCGCCCCCTGCTGTAAGCCGCTCCGTACTGCAGCCTGAACCCAGCCTAAGTCATGTTTTGCGAAGGGGTCAAATACTTATTTTCTGGATATTTCTGTTATTCTCTCTCTCATTGTTATAATAAACCTACCATTAAAATTATAGATCGATCATTTCTTTGTCAGTGGGCAAACGTACAAAATCAGAAGGGGATCAAATACTTTTTCCCCTCACTGTAAGGCCCCTTTCACACGGGCTTTCTGATCAGGTCCGCCTGTCGGTTTTTCAAGCGGTCCTACTCAGACGTTTCATTCACCTCTATGGAGTGGCAGGTGTTGGCAGTGACATGTCCGCTTACACCCGCTGCTATCCGATCCTGTCTGTGAAATGCAGATGGATGAAGACCCTATTTTCCATCCGCCTGGGGGAATTGGATGAAAACAGACAGGTGGACCGTTTGTCCATAGAGGACAGTGGGACTCTGACAGGTCCGTCTCCGCTCACTGTCCAGAGACGGACCTGTCATCCGCCTGCTCAGCGGAGATCAGCAAAGCAGAGTCCACCGGGTGGATCGCTGTGTGAAAGGGGTCTTAGTATTCACAGCCTTTGCCGTGACATTCAAAATTGAGCTCAGGTGCATCCTGTTTCCACTGATCATCCTTGAGACGTTTCTACAACTTGATTGGAGTCCACCTGGAGTAAATTCAGTTGATTGGACATGATTTGGAAAGGCACACCCCTGTCTATATAAGGTCCCACAGTTAACAGTGCATGTCAGAGCACAAACCTAGTCATGAAGTCCAAGGAATTGTCTGTAGATCTCCAAGACAGGATTGTATGGAGGCACAGATCTGGGGAAGGGTACAGAAAAATGTCTGCTGCATTGAAGGTCCCAATGAGCACAGTGGCCTTCATCATCCATAAATGGAAGAAGTTTGGAACCACCAGGACTCTTCCTAGAGCGATTGGGGAGAAGGGCCTTAGTCAGGGAGGTGACCAAGAACCCGATGGTCCCTGAGAGAGCTCCAGTGTTTCTCTGTGGAGAGAGGAGAACCTTCCATAAGAACAACCATCTCTGTAGCACTCCACCAATCAGGCCTGTATGGTAGAGTTGCCATACAAAAGCCACTCCTCACATGAGTGCCTGCCTGGAGTTTGCCAAAAGTCCCCTGAAGGACTCTCAGACCATGAGAAACAAAATTCTCTGGTCTGATGAAACAAAGATTGAACTCTTTAGCCTGAGTGGTAAGCGTCATGTCTGGAGGAAACCAGGCAGCGCATATCAACTGGCCAATACCATCCCTACAGTGAAGCATGGTGGTGACAGCATCGTGCTGTGGTGATGTTTTTTAGCAACAGGAACTGGGAGACTATTCAGGATCAAGGGAAAGATGAATGCAGCAATATACCTAGACATCCTTGATGAAAACCTGCTCCAGAGCTCTCTGGACCTCAGACTGGGGCGAAGGTTCATCTTCCAGCAGGACTCAACCCTAAGCACACGCCAAGATAACAAAGAAGTGGCTACAGGACAACTCTGTGAATGTCCTTGAGTGGCCTTTGATATGTACAGGTGCTGTGCATAACGCCTGTGTCTTCTAGGCACTGAAATACAGCCATCATACACCTCAATATGTGTATGAAGAGGGGATTTCCCTCACATTGGAAGGAGATCCTCTTCCTGTTGAGTGTACAGGACAGGAAATGAGAGGAAATCTCTATAATTAGTCACAGATGGCTAAAAAAATTTTTATATCTATAATGAAGAAAAAATCTTTAGCTTTAGTTTGATGCCCGCTGATAGATATGCTTATTTGGCTAAGACAAACCTCCATGTTTATATCCCCATCCTCCTATAGATCAGGGGTGAAGTATTCCCATATTTGATCATCTCATGGCTGGTGACAGTTAACCTTTTCATTGCCTGAGGCAAAACAGATGTCCTGACTTCAGAGCATCCAACGGTTACATGTATAAATTATAGATAAGGTACCACATTACTAGCCTAGGGCTGGTTGGTGTTCTCAGTAGACCAGTACAATACTCGGGGTACCCCCCTCCCCCTTATCTATTTGTAGTGAAGGGTATTGGTAGGAAGCTTTTTTTTGTACTGAAGATGCAATTAATTGTAAAATTTGTATCTAAACCCAAAAATGTAACATATTACAGGTTACCAGTCCTTAGGCCTCATACACACAGGACGTTTAAAAAACGCCAGCGCTGCTGCCAGGAAAAAAATAGCGCTAAAAATGCGCTGTCAGTCACGTGTTTGAATAGAATTTATGGGTGTATTTTCGCGTTGACTTTTTTTTTTTTTTTTTTCCAGTAAAAACACTCCCTATAATGTAAAAACGCCAAACGTAGCTAACAGTTTATAACAGAGTTTAGGGGCGATTTTGGACGTTTTTTGTTTTTACAGCTCACCAGCCTCTGGTCCTGGATGCACTGGCTGTCGTGTTTTTTTTTTTTTTTTTTTTTTTTTTTTTCTACTGCCCCATAACGCTTATGTCTCCAAACACCTCTGACAGTTTATGTGTGTATGGACACGTAGGCTAACATGGAGGGGCGCTTAGAGGCAGTTAAAAAAAAGTCAGACGCCGCTAACAGCAGCTGTAAAAATGTCCTGTGTGCACGAGCCCTTAGATGTGCTGAGTGCATTCCTTTTCCATTTCGTGTGTTTTTTTTTCTCTTTATTTTCAGCCAGGGTGGATAAAAATCAATGATTTAAAAAAATAAAATAAAACAAAATCGTATTTTATTATTTAAATCTGATTTTTTAAATTTAAATCTGTTTTTTTTTATTTTTTTTTAATCTGTTTTTTTAATTTAAATCATATTTTTTTTTTTTTTTTTTATTTAACTATGATTTTTTTTTTTTATTTAAATAATTTTTTTTAAATTTAAATCAGTTTTTTTTATTTATTTCAAGCATATTTTTTTTTTTATTTAAATCTGATTTTTTATTTAACCGCTTCAATACAGGGCACTTAGACACCTTCCTGCCCAGACCAATTTTCAGCTTTCAGCGCTGTCGCAGTTTGAATGACAATTGTGCGGTCATGCTACACTGTACCCAGACAAAATTTTTATCATTTTGTTCCCACAAATAGAGCTTTCTTTTGGTGGTATTTGATCACCTCTGCGGTTTTTATTCTTTGCTAAACAAATAAAAAAAGACCGAAAATTTTGAAAAAAATAAGTTTTGCTTTTGTTTCTGTTAAAAAAATTTGTAAATAAGTAAGTTTTCTCTTTTATTGATGGGCACTGACAGGCACTGATAAGGCGGCACTGATGAGGTGGCACCAATGAGCGGGCACTGACGATGGGCACTGATATGTGGCACTGATGGGCACTGGTAGGCGGCATTGATGGGCATTGATAGGTGGCACTTATGGGTGGCACTGGTTGGCACTGATGGGCACTGATAGGCGACACTGGGCACTGAAAGGCGGCACTGCTGGGCACTGATTGGGTGGCGCTGATAGGCGGCACTGATAGGCGGCACTGCTGGGCACTGATACGTGGCACTGATGGGCATCCCTGGTGGCACTGGCAGTGGTAGGCATTGGAGTGGGCACTGATTGGCAGCTGCCTGGGCACAGATTGGCATTTCCCTGGGGGTCTAGGGGCATACCTGGTGGTCCAGTGTGGATGGCTTCCCTGGTGGTCCTGTGCGGGATCCGAGGGGGGGCTGTGCTGATAAACAATCAGCACAGACCCCCCCTGTCAGGAGAGCAGCCGATCGGCTCTCTACTTGCGCCTGTCAGAAGCGAGTGAGGAAAAGCCGATCACCGGCTCTTTCTATTTACATAGTGATCAGCCGTGATTGGACACGGCTGATCACGTGGTAAAGAGTCTACGTCAGAGACTCTTTACCTAGATCGGTGTTGCAGGGTGTCAGACTGACACCCCACAACAACGATATTCCTGATCACGTCATATGATGTCCAGTCAGGAATATCAAACCACTCTGCCGCCGTCATTTGGTAATAGGGCGGGCGGCAAGTGGTTAAATCAGATTTTTTTTTGGTTGATTTTTATCAGATTTATTTTAATAAAATGCTTTTGGAGTAAAAAATCTAAAGATAGTTTTCTTTTTAATATACATTAATAATTTGGTTTATTTAGCATGAAATGGAGCTTAGTTATGTAGCATGAGGCTGTATATTCTGCAATATTTACATTTTTGGTAAACTCATTCAATGAATCCAAGCTCTGCAAGCTGAGATAACATGCACTGCATTGATGCATTCACACAATTTCACAGTAACTATGAGATAAAACAAAGTTCAGGAATATTCCTTTATCCCATTGTTTTGCAAATCTATGTACACTACAAACTGTATGATTGAATCGGTTCTGATATCGCTGTTTTACTAACCTGACAGCTTATTATTCTAAATAGAAAACCTTCATTTTGTTTGCAAATATTAAAGATTCCAACTACCAGCAAGAATAAGTCCTTACATTTAACCGGTTCAATACAGGGCAATTTCACCCCCTTCCTTCCCAGGCCAATTTTTAGTTTTCAGCACTGTCGCACTTTAAACGTCAATTGCGCGGTCGTGCGACATTGTACCCAAAAGAAATTGATATCCTTTTTTTCACCACAAATAGAGCTTTTTTTGGTGGTATTTGATCGCCTCTGCGGTTTTTATTTTTTTGCGCTATAAACAAAAGAAGAGCGACAATTTTGAAAAAAACACAATATTTTTTACTTTTTGCTATAATAAATATCCCAATTTTTTTTTTTTAAAAACACATTTTTTCCTCAGTTTTGGCCGATACGTATTCTTCTACATATTTTTGGTAAAAAAAAATCGCAATAACCGTATATTGATTGGTTTGCGCAAAAGTTATAGCGTCTACAAAATACGGGATAGATTTATGGCATTTTTAAAAAAAAAATATTTTTTTATTTTTTTTAGCGGTGATCGCGATTTTTTTTTGGTGACTGCGACATTATGGCGGACACATCGGACACTTTTGACACATTTTTGGGACCAATCACATTTATACAGCGATCAATGCTATAAAATTGCATTGATTACTGTGTAAATGTGACAGGCAGTGAAGGGGTTAACCACTAGGGGGCGGGGAGGGGTTAATATGTTTCCTAGGGAATGATTCTAACTGAAGGGGGAGGGGACGCACTAGGGGAGGAGACCGATCAGTGTTCCTCTGTTCTGGGAACACAGATCGCTCTCCTCTGAGCTGACACACACACACACAGATCCACATGCCAGCCCGGTTAACGGGCAGTCCCGGGTGCCCGGCGGACATCGCGGCCGCCGGGCACACGCACCGGGTCCTGAGGAACGCGGCGGGTGCGAGCGCGTCCCCTAGACGGCCGGGAATCCCAGGACGTCATATGACGTCCACCCAGGATGGGAGATCCCATCTGTGGACGTCATATGACTATGGGCGGGTAGGGAAGTGGTTAAAGAGCACATGTCATTTCAGATCCATCACGGCAGCGCCTGTTAGTGGGCATCCACTCACCTGCTGCCGCCATGTCCCTCACCTTGTTGTGTCCCCGCTGCATTACCAGCCGTCCCATTAAAGTGAATGGGACTGTCAGTCTGCAGGTCAGAGGAGGAGCCACTGAGGGACAGAGATGACAGTTGCTCTTTAACCACTTCAATACTGGGCACTTAGACACCTTCCTGCCCAGGCCAATTTTCAGCTTTCAGCGCTGTCACAATTTGAATGACAATTGTGCGGTCATGCTACACTGTACCCAAACAAGTTTTTTATCATTTTGTTCCCACAAACAGAGCTTTCTTTTGGTGGTATTTGATCACCTCTGCGGTTTTTATTTTTTGCGCAACAAATAAAAAAAAGACCGAAAATTTCGAAAAAAAAACTAGTTTTTCTTTGTTTCTGTTAAAATTTTTGGTAAATAAGTACGTTTTCTCCTTCAATGATGGGCACTGATATGGCTGCACTGACGGGCACTGATATAGCTGCACTGACGGGCACTGATATGGCTGCACTGATGAGGTGGCACTCATAGGTGGCACCGATGGGCACTCATAGGCGGCATTGATTGGTACATATGGGTGGCACTGATGGGTACTTATGGGTGGCACTGATGTGTGGCACTGATGGGCACTGATGTGTGGCACTGATGGGCACTGATGTGTGGCACTGATGGGCACTGATGTGTGGCACTGATGGGCACTGATAGGTGGCACCGATGGGCAATGACAGGTGGCACCAATGGGCAATGACAGGTGGCACTGATAAAATATATTGGGGGCATTGCTGGGCAGATCTGGAACATAATGGTGCCAATCAGTGCCCATTTGTGGGCACTGATTGGCACAGATTGGGCACATGTGGATGGCCATGGGGAACATACCTGGCCATCCACATGTTGTCCCTTCCCTGGTGGTCCAGTGTGGTGATCTGAGGGGGGGCTGCGCTGATAAACAATCAGTGCAGACCCCCCCTGTCAGGAGAACTGCCGATCGGCTCTCCTCGCGTCAGTCAGACGGGAGTGAGTAAAAGCCGATCAACGGCTCTTCCCATTGACAGCGTGATCAGCCGTGATTGGACACGGCTGATCACGTGGTAAAGAGCCTCCGCTGGAGGCTCTTTACCAAGATCGGTGTAGCGGTGTGTGTCAGGCTGACACACCGCTCCACCGATCGCCGCGATGCGCGCCCCCACGGGCGCGCGGCGGCATGTTATCCTGCTGGACGTCATATGACGTCCAGTCAGGATAACGGAACCACCGCCCAGACGTCAATCCGCTATAGGGCGGGCGGGAAGTGGTTAAAAAATGATGATTTAAATAAAATCCAGCCTATTTTCAGCCCATTGATTTTTTTTTTTTTTTTTGCACATATTGAACAGATATAAGAACAGGGAGCAAATAAGAAAAGTTCATTTTTAGGATTTATGTGCCTAACAGGTATTTTAGGAGATATAAATAGTTTGATCACAGAATCTTCCAGCATGCCAAACAATAGTTTACTATTGTCCTAATACTGCTGGGACCTTGAAGAAGGCCCCCCCTCCCCCCAAAAGCCTGTCCTGAAAAATTGTATGTTAGTGCAAATAAAAAAAAGTATCACGGACAGTACTCCATGGTTTCTGAGACAATAGTTTACATACACCATATTACCAAAAGTATTGGGACACCTACCTTGAACCCACATGAACTTTAATGGCGTCCCAGTCTTAGGCTGGCCATACATTATACAATTTTCTTGTACAACTTTCTTTTAGATTTATCAAAACCATATAATATGAGGTCACACCTAAACACTTTCAATTTGTATGCAGTCAGGCAGGCTCTTGCACAACGTGGTTGAAGGTAAATCTAAAGGAAACTGAATAAGAAAATTGTATAATGTATGGCCAGTCTTAGTCTGTAGGGTTCAATATTGAGTTGGCCCACCCTTTGCCGCTATAACAGCTTCAACTCTTCTGGGAAGGCTGTCCACAAGGTTTAGGAGGGTGTCTATGGGAGTGTTTGATCATTCTTCCAGAAGTACATTTGTGAGGTCAGGCACTGATGTTGGATGAGAAGGCCTGGCTCACAGTCTCTGCTCTAATTCATCCCAAAGTTGTTCTATCGGGTTGAGGTCAGGACTCTGTGCAGGCCAGTCAAGTTCCGCTACCCCAAACTCGCTCATCCATGTCTTTATGGACCTTGCTTTGTGCACTGGTCTATATCATTTGGTAGAGGGGGGATTATGGTGTGGGGTTGTTTTTCAGGGGTTGGGCTTGGCCCCTTAGTTCCAGTGAAGGGAACTCTTAAGGCATCAGCATACCAAGACATTTTGGACAATTTTATGCTCCCAACTTTGTGGGAACAGTTTGGGGAAGGCCCCTTCCTGTTCCAACATGACTGCACACCAGTGCACAAACAAGGTCCATAAAGACATGGATGAGCGAGTTTGGGGTGGAGGAACTTGACTAACCTGCACAGAGTCCTGACCTCAACCTGATAGAACATCTTTGGGATGAATTAGAGCGGAGATTGCGAGAAGAGTTGAAGTTGTTATAGCTGCAAAGGGAGGGGCAACTCATCATTGAACCCTACAGACTAAAGTCCCGTACACACAATCCGAAAATCAGAAGTAAAATGTAGTCAGATGAAGGATCTGCCGATTTTCGGATCGTTAGTACGGTACTTTCGACAGCCGATTCCGGTTCTTCATCCGACAAAAGCTGGATGTGCAGACTATAACATTTTTGTCGGACGTGAACTTGATGTCCGATTTTCGATTAATTAGTACTTTTTTTCGTCCAAAAAAAAAATCATAAAAGCGAGACTGCGCATGCTCAGAAACAAAAGAATACATACAAAACTATTCAACACATCACATCACTTCTGACGTTGTGTTCTGTCCTACGAGAATTTTCATATGGTTAGTAACCTCTTCACTTTCAGCATGAGACTAGTGTGCAACAAAAACAGATGAACGGTCGTCCGAAAATCTGATCGTGTGTACGAGGCTTGAGACTGGAATGTCATTAAAGTTCATGTGTGTGAAGGCAGGCGTCCCAATACTTTTGGAAATATAGAGTATGTGTATCCATGCATACAGTTCCTGAATCAATGTCAAGCAAACCCCTTGTATGCCGGCAGTGATTGGAGAAGTGGAAATAGCAGCCAATCAGAATCCATTCTAATCTTCTATGACTGCAGTGAAATGGGGTCTGGTCTCTATCGGTAAATGCAGTTTGTACAGAATGGTTGCACTTTGTACCACCTCCTTAAATAATCCTGTTCTATATATAATTACCAGGCAGTGATGAGAGATGTATATGTTATGGATTGTAATATACACTTTGCAATCTGATTGTACAATCTCCTTCAGAGTTGTGGACTTTGTATTGTGAGCACCTATAGCAGCCGGATATAAGGCCTCCTTCCCGCTGTAACGCATGCGCACTGATTTACGTTGTGTACGGCGGTGCAATGCCTTGTTTTAACACGTAGCACTGTTTACCTTTCTTTTCTTTTTTTTTTTTTTTTCTTTAACTTTATTAGGGCTTGTTTACACAGGGTGGTAAAAAAAATAGGTGTTTGAGCTGTGTTTTTACCTCCCACTGACCACCTCCCTTAACCCAATACAGTGACTAGAGGCGGTTGTACACACGTTGTGGCAGAAATTAGACCTTTTGTCACGTTTGCCAACCAGACTGAACCCATTCAAGTTAATGGAGCTGCACTGCAATCCGCCCTGCAGCTGGGTTACGGCGCGGTGGTTCTTTTTTTTTCAGGATTATACCAGATGGTCCCCGGAAGGAGTTTCACCCTCTGTGTTGTCTTATTTATCGTCATCACCAATGAAAAGCCCAAATTGTGGCTTGTGCCCAGAATAGAACAGAAATCATCCAATGAGGGCACTAATTCTGGTAACCCTGATGACAATCAGAGATCCCCCTTCACTTTGGAGGGATTTTCTCTCACTTCCTGTTTTGGCTATGGGACAGGAAGTGAAGGGAAATCTCCCCAATAGGACACAGATGGCACCAAAAACCGATGGGTTCTCTAAGGCAGGCCATATATTAACTCATTTTCTTTCCTTCAACCATGGGTTAAAGAGAAGGAACATTTCTTTTTTTTTTCATTAACACTGACTATAGCAGCGCTATTGTGTTCTGCCAGCAGGGAGCCTTCCCCACCGGCAGAATACAATGATCACTGCCGGCGGTTATAGCCGACGACAGTGATCAGATGAAAACAACCCAACAGGCTGGTTGTACTGTTAGTCGATCAATGGATCAATTTTAGTATAACCAGCCGGCCCAGAGATTAATCAAAATTCGGGTAATTCCTGGTGAACCGGACACATTTGGATCTGTCTATGGAGGGCTTAACCCTTTCTTACTGTATCCAAAATGAATACAAAAAAAGGTTTTGCCTTTAGTTCTAACTTTAAAGTGGTCATAAACCCTTACATATACCCAGTGAAGGGACTGGCCGCAGGTGATACACAGGGATGAAACAAATCCACCTAAATAAGTTGTACCTGTTTATCTGCAGTCTTCTCTTCTCTACATCCCTTCAAAGTCCAGAACTTATAAGCTTGTCTGGACGGTCAGAAAAAAGGGGGTGGAGAGCTGAAGTTACACTCTGCAGACCTCAGTGAGGAGAACTCTGAAAGATGATTGGAGGCAGGGCCGGTGCTACCACCAGGCAAACTAGGCAGCCGCCTAGGGAGCCCTGCTGCCTAGGGCACTCGGCCACTGGTGTTCCTACTCTCTTCCTCTGCACCAAGCAACTAAGTCTCAGCATCAGCAGGCAGCAGATGTAGGACTGTGTCTGTGTCCCGACTCCCGAATATATGGAAGCAAACATTCATTGATGGGCATTTGTAGGCTGCATTGATGGGCGCTGGTGAGGCTGCATTGATGGGCGCTGGTGAGGCTGCATTGATGGGCACTGGTGAGGCTGCATTGATGGGCGGTGGTGAGGCTGCATTGATGGGCGGTGGTGAGGCTGCATTGATGGGCGGTGGTGAGGCTGCATTGATGAGCACTGGTGAGGCTGCATTGATGGGCGCTAGTAGGCTGCATTTGATGGGCGCTAGTAGGCTGCATTTGATGGGCGCTAGTAGGCTGCATTTGATGGGCGCTGGTGAGGCTGCATTGATGGGCACTGGTGAGGCTGCATTTGATGGGCGCTAGTAGGCTGCATTTGATGGGCGCTGGTGAGGCTGCATTGATGGGCACTGGTGAGGCTGCATTTGATGGGCGCTGGTAAGGCTGCATTGATGGGCGCTGGTGAGGCTGCATTGATGGGCGCTGGTGAGGCTGCATTTGATGGGCGCTGGTGAGTCTGCATTGATGAGCACTGGTGAGGCTGCATTGATGGGCGCTAGTAGGCTGCATTTGATGGGCGCTGGTGAGGCTGCATTTGATGGGCGCTGGTGAGGCTGCATTTGATGGGCGCTAGTAGGCTGCATTTGATGGGCGCTGGTGAGGCTGCATTTGATGGGCGCTGGTGAGGCTGCATTGATGGGCGCTGGTGAGGCTGCATTGATGGGCGCTGGTGAGGCTGCATTGATGGGCGCTAGTAGGCTGCATTTGATGGGCGCTGGTGAGGCTGCATTTGATGGGCGCTGGTGAGGCTGCATTTGATGGGCGCTGGTGAGGCTGCATTGATGGGCAGTTCATTAAAAAGGTGGGGTATACATTGGCAGGGCAAAGGGGGTGGAGTCAGGGGTGGAGCCAGTGTGGCGGCAAAATTAGGTTTCGCCTAAGGTGTCAAAAATCCTTGCACCAGCCCTGATTGGAGGGGAGGGAAGGGACCCCCCCCGCACACAGGAACAGAGCTGAGGCTGTCAATCAGCTGGAGGTCCCTCCCCTGTCACCTTTTTCTTTTGGTGTCAAGAAAACTTGTCAGGAGTGATTCATGCTGATAGAGGAAGGAAGAAGACAGAAATGACACTTATGCTGGCCATACACTGTACGAAAAATCGGCCGAAAAATCGTTCGTATAGACACTTCGTTCGTTTTTCGGCAAGTTAATGGGCACAAATCGATAATCGTTTGTGACGTTTTTGTGGGGAAAAAACGAACGGGAAGTTTGGAAAATTTCTGCCGAACGTACGATAAATTGCAAGGTTAATGTGTTTCCCGTCCGAACTGTCTGCACTAGGTATATGTAAAAAAACGAACAAAAAATTATTTATTCATGTCTACTGAACAATTTATCGGTCATTATATGATGGCACGATCGTTTGCGGTCACGGTCGAACGTTCTTTTTTCGAAAATGGGTTCGGCCAATTTTCTGTATAGTGTATGGCCAGCATTAGTGCTCTTAATTGAAACAAGTACACACTATAGAGAGATATGCTTTGTTCATATTTCATGTCTGAAGTTTACAACCCCTATAAAGTAAATGGTACATTCAGATTATAACTCATGTGGCTATTAGAGATGTACTGCAGTTAAAATGTTTTTTTTTTTTTTTTTTTTTTTTTTAAAGATCAGATGAGTTGGACATTTTGATTGATTATGCAGTGAGTGTGGTGTTGAGACGATCCCAGGTTTGCAGAATATGTCCTCCTGGTATAATCTAATCAGTTTAGTGTACACTGTATGTGATTGGAATCACCTTTCCAATGCTTGTAATGAATGATCAGAATGGGGTTCTTACCAGGGCATCGGTACCCTTGGGGGTATGGCAACCCAAAGATAGGGGTATGGGTGTGGGTCTCTAAATTAAAAAAAAAAAAAAGGATTCGGAATTTATTATTGACCTGAAATTAACGTGTAGAGTTTGACCTGATTGGTCAGGTAAAATGTACAACTAACATTGCCACGATCTGTACTATGATGTCATATTTTCTTTTCACAATAATCACAGTAAGGCCTCATGTACACGGCTGCTGGTAAACGGACGTTGATGAGCAGTTGGGCGTTTTTTTCAGCTGCCCCTGAACTCTTCTCTGTTATCTTATCAGGACATGTACACAGGGTCCTTTATAGTGATTTCTAGGCAGTTGAGTTTAGAAGCGTTTTTGTTTACAGGCGTTTTTCATTTAACCACTTCCGGACCGCCCACCATCGTCATACGTTGGTTGTTTGAAGAGAAGTATCGTTGTTAAGGCAGCAGCTAGCTGCCATAACCCCGGTATCCTCTTCTTCAGTGAGCGGTCCGGTTTAAGATAAAAGTGGTCTCTGTGGCGGATTCGCCGCAAGATCACTTTTATCGGCGGCGGGAGAGGGGCCCCTCCCGCCGCGCTCTGGTGCCCTCCGCCGCTTACGGGAGCCATTGGCAGCGGTGGAGGCAATCGGATCCTTCTTGTGGCCTGACATGGGGACAAGTGAGGGGAAGATGGCCACCACCCGTCTCCATATCATTGCAGGGCGGAAGCCACGTCAAAACGTCACTTCCACCCATAGCTCTTAAAGGGACTTTTTTTTTTTTTTTTTTTTTTTTCATTTTTTTAAATGGCAAAAATGTATAATTTTTTTAAAATTGCATTTTAGTGTAAATATGAGATCTGAGGTCTTTTTGTCCCCAGATCTCATATTTAAGAGGTCCTGTCATGCTTTTTTCTAATACAAGGGATGTTTACATTCCTTGTAATAGGAATAAAAGTGACCTCATTTTTTTTTTTTTTAACAGTGTAAAAATAAAAGGTAAAATAAATAAGAAGAAGAAAAAATTTTTTTTTTTAAACTGGCCCCATCCCGACGAGCTCGCGTGCAGAAGCAAACGCATACGCGAGTAGCGCCCGCATATGAAATTGGTGTTCAAACCACACATGTGAGGTATCGCCACGATCGGTAGATCGAGAGCAATAATTCTCACCCTAGACCTCCTCTGTATCTTAAAACATGTAACCTGTAGAATTTTTTTAAATGTCGCCTATGGAGATTTTTAAGGGTAAAAGTTCGTCACCATTCCACGAGCGAGCGCAATTTTGAAGTGTGACATGTTGGGTATCAATTTACTCGGCGTAACATTATCTTTCACAATATAAAAAAAAATTGGGCTAACTTTACTGTTCTCTTATTTTTTTATTCAAAAAAGTGTATTCTTTCAAAAAAAAAAGTGCGCTTGTAAGACCGCTGTGCAAATATGGTGTGACAGAAAGTATTGCAATGACCGCCATTTTGATCTCTAGGGTGTTAGAAAAAAAAAACGTATAATTTTGAGGGTTCTAAGTAATTTTCTAGCAAAAAAAACGTGTTTTTAACTTGTAAACAACAAATCTCAGAAAGAGGCTCGGTCCTTAAGTGGTTAAACAAAAAACGCTTCTAAACCTAAATGCGGCAAAACGGACGTTTTTAAACATCGGTTACTTTCTGTCAAGTTAAATAGTTCAAGAGAGGTTGTAAAATATCTTGTGTACATTAAGCCTTAAGCCCTGGTTCACATTGATGCGGGATTGAAAGCTGAACTCGCATGATTTCATTCCTGCATGTCAGTCCAACCATTTCAGAGACATCTGTGCGGTTTCCTGCACAGAAGTCTATTGAAATCGCCAAAAGTATTACAGAAACTACTTTTGGCAATCGGTGCGGCGCTGCAAAGTTGGTGTTGCACTGATTCGGATGGTTTCATTGCGGGCAATAGCCACCGATTTGACATGATATGTCAAATCGCATGCCAAATCGCATCAATGTGAACCAGGGCTACATCTCACTAGTTGTAGGTAGATTGTGTATTTGTGATTTGCTTTTATTATATAACCACGTAAGAACCAGCCTCCTTTTGGATTTTAGGTGTTTACATTTTTAAAACAGTTTTTTTTGCTAGAAAATTACTTAGAACCCCCAAACATTATATACTGTTTCTTTTTTCTAACACCCTAGAGAATAAAATGGCAGTCAATGCAATACTTTTTTTTGCACCGTATTTGCGCAGCGGTCTTATAAGCGCACTTTTTAAAAAAAAAAATGCACTTTTTTGAATAAAAAAATAAGACAACAGTAAAGTTAGCCCAATTTTGTTTATATTGTAAAATATAATTAAAAAAGTAAATTGATACCCAACACGTCAAGCTTCAAAATTGCGCCCGCTCGTGGAATGGCGTCAAACTTTTACCCTTAAAAATCTCCATAGGCGACGTTTAAAAAATTCTACAGGTTGCATGTTTTGTGTTACAGAGGAGGTCTAGGGCTAGAATTATTGCTCTTGCTCTAACGATCGCGGCGACACCTCACATGTGTGGTTTGACCACCGTTTTCATATGCGGGCGCTACTCACGTATGCGTTCGCTTCTGCGTGCGAGCTCGTCGGGACAGGGCGCTTTAAAAAAAAATGTTTTTTCTTATTTATTTTACTTTATTTTATTTGTTTTTTCACTGTTTTTTAAAAAAAAAAAAAATTGGATCACTTTTATTCCTATTACAAGGAATGTAAACATCCCTTGTAATAGAAAAAAGCATGACAGGTCCTCTTAAATATGAGACCTGGGGTCAAAAAGTCCTCAGATCTCATATTTGGACTTTAATGCAAAAAAAAAAAAAAAAAAAAAAAAATGTCGTTTGAAAAAATGAAAAAAAAAAAAAATGCCTTTAAGACAAATGGGCGGAGCTGACGTTATGACGTCGCTTCCGCCCTCCTATGGTATGGAGACGGGTGGGGGTCATCTTAGCCTCACTCGTCTCCACACCCAGGAAGTGACAGGTCCTGATCGCCGGAGCCGTCGGTAGCAGGGGAGGGCGCAGGAGAGCGGTGGGAGGGGGGGTGGCACCTCTCCCGCCGCCGATAACGGTGATCTCGCGGCGAATCCGCCGCAGAGACCACCATTATCGTACGCAGAACCGCCGGCCCTAAAGATGGATACCTCGGTTGCCGTTACGGAGATATCCACCTTAAAAAAAAAAAATGACGTATCTATATATACAGTGGCCGATCGGTAAGTGGATAAAGATGATGAAATGATTATGTCTTTTAGTTCTGGCGCTGATGACAGTTTTGACAGTCTGGTGAATGGGGGATGGGAACATATTGGCCAATTCATTGGGGGCTCAGTGAATTGAAAAAGTTAATGAACCATCTGGACTAGAACCTGCGGTATATAAATGATCTGGATACAGAAATGACCATCCCATAGACCTCATCAGAGTATTGATTGGCCTCTGGCTGTGAGATACGCTGCAGGTCTGTGCGCTTGTTTTCATCTAATGAATTCCATGGGCACATGAGTAGAAGATATTCCTGTAAGAAACCTGAGCAGGTTTGACATTTTTATTTTCTAAACTCCTTTTAAGATATTGGCAGCTGGAATCTGATTGGTCAGATACCGTATTTATCGGTGTATAACACGCACCGGCGTATAACACGCACCTCAAGTTAGGAGGGAATTTTAAGGAAAAAAAACTTTTAGGAGGGAACTTGAAGGGAAAAAACTTACATTTAAATGCCCATCATTGCAGCCTTGTCAGTGCAGCCTTGTCAGTGCAGCCTTGTCAGTGCAGCCTTTCCCAGTGTCCAGTGCAGCCTTGCCCCAGTCCAGCATTGCCCCAGTCCAGCATTGCCCCAGTCCAGCATTGCCCCAGTCCAGCATTGCCCCAGTCCAGCCTTGCCCCAGTGCAGTCTTGCTGAAGCCTCTGAGCTTCAAAATCGCTGACCGCGATTTGAAAATGGCGCCGCCGGTGCCGAAATACACAGAGCCGGTCCTCGGCTCTTCTCGGCAGCTCTCGTTCACTTTCGGCTCCACTCGGACGGTGAGCGGAGCTATCCGAAACTAGCCGAGTATACTCGGCTAGGTTCGGGCGGCGCTCGAGTGAAACCGAAAGCGGCCGAGAAGAGCCGAGGACCGGCACTGTGTATTTCGGCGCCGGCGGCGCCATTTTCAAATCGCGGTCAGCGATTTTTTTCATTCTGACAGGTCAGGATCGCAGGGGATCGGCGTATAACACGCACCCACGATTTTCCCCTGATTTTAAGGGGAAAAAAGTGCGTGTTATACGCCGATAAATACGGTACTTACCTGTCGATGGCTGCAGAAGCTGTCGCTGGATGGTGATTCTTTTCTCCGCTGTGGGTCCCCAGATCCTCCATCTTGGATTTGGGCGCTGACTGTGACTTTCTGATGAATTATGGGCGGCTCCCCACTGCACATGTGCAAAATTACATGATGCAGGGAGACTGGTCCTGCAGCCTCTTGGGAAGTGTAGGAGGCCGCAGTGTCTGTGTGTGTATGTATGTGTAATATATATATATATATATATATATATATATATATATCTGTGTGTATATTATTACATATATATATACACACACACACACACACACACACACATACACACACACACACACACAATTTTATATATATGATATATATTTTTTTAACTTTCTGCTATAAAACATATCCAATAAAAAAAAGAAGTAAAAAAATCTAATTTCATTTTAGACCAATATGTATTCTGCTACATGTTTGTGGTAAAAAAAAAAAATCCCAATAAGTGTGTGTGTGTGTGTGTGTGTAAGAGAGATATATATAGATAGAGATCTCTCTCTCTCTCTCTCTATCTATCTATCTATCTATCTATCTATCTATCTATCTATCTATCTATCTATCTATCTATCTATCTATATATATATATATATATATATATATATATATATATATATATATATATATATATATATATATATATATATATATATATACAAATTTTTTTTTTTTTTTTTAATTGTCTGTATTTTTTTTGTTTATAGTGCAAAAAATAAAAACCGCAAAGGTGATCAAATACCACTAAAAGAAAGCTTTATTTGTGGGGAAAAAAGTACATCAATTTTTTTGGGTACATTGTCACACGACTGTGCAATTGTCGGTTAAAGCAACGCAGTTCCGTATCGCAAAAAATGGCCTGGTCACACGGGGGTAAAACCTTCTAGAGCTGTAGAGGTTAAAAGTCAGCAGCCACAGTTTTTGTAGCTGCTGACTTTTAATTTTCACTTGAGACTGGAGCTCCACTTTTTAAAAAAAATAAAATAAAACGCACAACATATTTGAAACTCCTTTCATTTTAATACCTAATATTTCATGTGTCCTTGTCTGATGGAGCGCTGAGCTCTGAACACTGACTGTTCGCTTTCCTAATTGAATTCATTCTTCTCTTTGTGGTTACAAATTCTCTGAAACTTCCAATACGATCTTTAGCTGGAAAGATCCAGCAGTTCTTGAAGAGTTAAAAAGCTTAGACATGATTCCGGTTAGGAGACAAGTAGCAGATCAGACTGTACACTGAACAGATTGTCAGGCTGTGCACCCCCGTCTGAAACATTTAGCTAATTAGGCAGCTCTGATTTTTGTGTCTCTCTTCAGGGCATAGCTGAGCAATCAAACGTGATAGATTTTGACAGTGAGGAAAAAAAAAAATCTGGACCATCTCCAAATGTGATGTGTGGCACATAAAAGCAAAAATTTCTGGCGTAATAGATCAGCGAGGCCAGGATATGTCCGTATTCTATAAACAGAAAAGTCAGTGCTATTACCCATACACCACATAGACAGCAGAGCTCCCAGGTGCTCGATCCACAGTCGCTGGCTGAGTAGAGTAATGTAGAAAAAGTGATCTGCACCCTGGTTGTTGCTCTTAAAATTTCTTCATTTTATTGAATAGCCACCGTGAACAAACTCTGATTAAATCAGTTGACGCGTTTCAGCCTATAAGGCCTTAGTCATATGACTAAGGCCTTATAGGCTGAAACGCGTCAACTGATTTAATCAGCGTTTCTGCGGATCATTTTTTCTACATATGTCAGCATTCTGTTTGAAGACAGAGCACATGGCTGACCCTTATTGAGCCCGGGTTCACACATTCACTGGGAAGATAAAAATCAGTTGTTCAGAGGTTCCTCTGCATTTTAGCTGTGTATCAGTAAGCAGGGAGAGGGGGGAGGTGTAGTGAGGAGAAGGAGAGAATTTGCGTTCAGAACAGAATGCATCTCAAATCAAATGCATTTGCATAGAAGATAATGGGCTTGTAATTCGCACCACAATGTCCAGAAAACGCACGTTTTTTGTGCAATGCGCAGTGCGAATGCAACGCACATATGTGAACCAGATGCATTCAAATAAATGTATTTTAAAATGTCCTGCGAATTGGATGCGGTGTAAGCAGCATCTAATTTGCATAGGTGTGAACGGGGGCTGAATGACCAATTATATTTTGTAAAGGTGCACATAGATATAAGACAGCACTATTGCTCATGGCATAAACAGTTCTCATCGCATCGATTATGCCCGGTGTACACACCCTTCCCACCACAAGTCCTGTCTGGGGTGGCCAGGAAAGTCCATCCCAGGAGATCATTAATGTTCATGTTATGTTTGTGAATACTTTTAGGTGAACCTATGACTTGCCCATGCAGAATGAAAGGCAGGTTTACATTACTGCAAGCCCAGCAGCAGTTTATATTCACCTTATTTTAAAGTGATACTAAAGTTTTTTTTGCTTAACTGCTTGCCGACCAGCCACCGTCCTTATACGGCGGCAGGTCGGCACGTTCCCGCGAGCTGTCGTAACTGTACGTTGGCTCCTTTAAGTGGGATAGCAGGCGCACGCACGCGCCCGCTGCACTGTGGGGGTACCGATGGTCGCGATGACCGCCGGCCACGAGCGATCGCAGGCACAAGAGGTAGAACAGGGGACGTGTGCGTGTAAACCTAATTGCTAGGAACCACGATCTGTCATCTCCTCTAGTCAGTCCCCTCCCCCTACAGTTAGAACACACAGTCAGGGAACACAGTTAACCCCTTGATCGCCCCCTAGTGTTACCCCCTTCCCTGCCAGTGACATTTTACAGTAATTAGTGCATTTTTATAGCACTGATCGCTGTATAATTGTCAATCGTCCCAAAAATGTGTCAAAAGTGTCCGATGTGTCCGCCATAATGTCGCAGTCACGATAAAAATCGCACGTCGTCGCCATTACTAGTAAAAAAAAAATAATAATGCTATAAATCTATCCCCTATTTTGTAGACTTGTAAATTTTGCGCAAACCAATCAATATACGCTTATTGCAATTTTTTTTTTTTTTCCTATTACCAAAAATATGTAGAAGAATACATATCGACCTAAACTGAGAAAAAAATTAGCTTTTTGAAAAAAAAAAATTGCGGATATTTATTATAGCAAAAAGTACAAAATATTGTGTTTTTTTTTTCAAAATTGTCGCTCTTTTTTTTGTTTGTAGCCAAAAAATAAAAACCGCAGAGATGATCAAATACCACCAAAAGAAAGCTCTATTTGTGGGAAAAAAGGACGTCAACTTTGTTGGGTACATCGTTGCACGACCGCGCAATTGTCAGTTAATGTGACGCAGTACCGTATCACAAAAAATGCTCTGGTCATTGAGCAGCCAAATCTTCCGGGGCTGAAATGGTTAAAAATAACAAACATATCATACTTGCCTCCTCTGTGCAGTTGGTTTTGCACAGAGCAGCCCAGATCCTCCTCTTCTTGGGTTTCTCACCGGCACTCCTGGCCCCTCCCTTCTGCCAAGTGCCCCCACAGCAAGCAGCTTGCTATGAGGGCACCCGAGCCAGGCCACTGCTCTGTGTGTCCATTCAGACACAGAGCCATGGCTTGGCCCCGCCCCCTCTCCTTATTGGCTCACTGACTTTGACAGCAGCGGGAGCCAATGTCGCTGTGCTGCTCTCAGCCAATGAGGAGTGAGAGTCCCGGAGAGCTGAGTCTCTCGTGCACATTGTTGGCTCAAAATGGGCTCAGGTAAGCATTAGGAGGGCTGCTGCACACTGAACGTTTTTTATCTTAAAGCGGCGTTCCATCTGAATTTTTATTAATTTTTTTTTAACGCCCCCGTGATGTTTGTATCTAATTTAATACCAAGCTGTATGAATAGTTAATGTTGGCTTTCTATATGTTGTTTTTTCTTTTTTAAACTAACCTTGCTGTCCCCTTCCTTGTGCGCTTCCATCTTCAGTGTAGTCATGTGAAGCCCACTGGTATCTTCCTCTGGGACACGGTGCTGCTTGCTACCCAGCATGCACCTCCCGATCTTGCGCATGCACATAAGCTACAAAGTGTGGCGCACTCATGGTTGGTTGCCTTGCATTGCGTCATTTCCTTTTTGGAAATAACGAGATGCCCCCACTGAAGGATGCCCATTGACTCCTGGGATCGATGAAACTCAAATCCCAGGAGCCATTGCAGTGGCCAGAAATGACGTACCTTGCGAGGTACACCGTAAGGGGGGCAATTGCCCTTTACAAACAAGGTAATTAGACTACAAAAAAAAATGTTCAATTATTATTCAACTTGGTATTACAAAGCAATAACCAACGGGCAGGAGAAAATATCAAAATGGCGGTGAAACTCCGCATTAATGCATAGAATGTAGGGCTGTTACTGATTAAAATTTTCGTGTTCGATTAATCGATTTTTTTTTTTTAATTGATTAATTGACTAA
The DNA here is from genome assembly GCF_042186555.1 of Aquarana catesbeiana. Lineage (NCBI taxonomy): Eukaryota > Metazoa > Chordata > Amphibia > Anura > Ranidae > Aquarana > Aquarana catesbeiana. The sequence goes on from NC_133335.1 coordinate 184,731,333, forward strand.
TTTCGATTAATTATAACACACATACAGATCCAACTACTTTTAGCTGATCTCCTTGCATTGCAACTCTGCATTAGTCAATGGTAAATGTGGTATACACTATACACAATCACCCGACACTAGTTAGTTTCCACAATCCATGACTTAACCTCACAGTTCACACAAATACAAAAATACCACCAGTAAAGAGACTGCCAAGTAAAGAGACTGCCCAGCAAAAATACCACCAGTAAAGAAACTGCCCAGCAAAGAGACTGCCCAGCAAAAATACCACCAATAAAGAGACTGCCCAGCAAATAGACTGCCCAGTAAAAATACCACCAGTAAAGAGACTTCACAGTAAAGAGACTGCCCAGCAAAAATACCACCAATAAAGAGACTGCCCAGCGAAGAGCCTGCCCAGTAAAAATACTACCAGTAAAGAGAATGCCCAGCAAAAATACCACCAGTAAAGAGACTGCCCAGTAAAGAGACTGCCCAGCAAAAATACCACCAGTAAAGAAACTGCCCAGCAAAGAGACTGCCCAGCAAAAATACCACCAATAAAGAGACTGCCCAGCGAAGAGACTGCCCAGTAAAAATACTACCAGTAAAGAGACTGCCCAGCGAAGAGACTGCCCAGCAAAAATACCACCAGTAAAGAGACTGCCCAGTAAAAATACTACGAGTAAAGAGACTGCCCAGCAAAAATACCACCAGTAAAGAGACTGCCCAGTAAAAATACTACCAGTAAAGAGACTGCCCAGCAAAAATACCACCAGTAAAGAGACTGCCCAGCAAAAATACCACCAGTAAAGAGACTGTCCAGCAAAAATACCATCAGTAAAGAGACTGCCCAGTAAAAATACCACCAGTAAAGAGACTGCCCAGCAAAAATACCATCAGTAAAGAGACTGCCCAGTAAAAATACCACCAGTAAAGAAACTGCCCAGCAAAGAGACTGCCCAGCAAAAATACCACCAGTAAAGAGACTGTCCAGCAAAAATACCATCAGTAAAGAGACTGCCCAGTAAAAATACCACCAGTAAAGAAACTGCCCAGCAAAGAGACTGCCCAGCAAAAATACCACCAGTAAAGAGACTGTCCAGTAAAGAGACTGCCCAGCAAAAATACCACCAGTAAAGAAACTGCCCAGCAAAGAGACTGCCCAGCAAAAATACCACCAATAAAGAGACTGCCCAGCAAATAGACTGCCCAGTAAAAATACCACCAGTAAAAAGACTTCACAGTAAAGAGACTGCCCAGCAAAAATACCACCAATAAAGAGACTGCCCAGCGAAGAGCCTGCCCAGTAAAAATACTACCAGTAAAGAGAATGCCCAGCAAAAATACCACCAGTAAAGAGACTGCCCAGTAAAGAGACTGCCCAGCAAAAATACCACCAGTAAAGAAACTGCCCAGCAAAGAGACTGCCCAGCAAAAATACCACCAATAAAGAGACTGCCCAGCGAAGAGACTGCCCAGTAAAAATACTACCAGTAAAGAGACTGCCCAGCGAAGAGACTGCCCAGCAAAAATACCACCAGTAAAGAGACTGCCCAGTAAAAATACTACGAGTAAAGAGACTGCCCAGCAAAAATACCACCAGTAAAGAGACTGCCCAGTAAAAATACTACCAGTAAAGAGACTGCCCAGCAAAAATACCACCAGTAAAGAGACTGCCCAGCAAAAATACCACCAGTAAAGAGACTGTCCAGCAAAAATACCATCAGTAAAGAGACTGCCCAGTAAAAATACCACCAGTAAAGAGACTGCCCAGCAAAAATACCACCAGTAAAGAGACTGTCCAGCAAAAATACCATCAGTAAAGAGACTGCCCAGTAAAAATACCACCAGTAAAGAAACTGCCCAGCAAAGAGACTGCCCAGCAAAAATACCACCAGTAAAGAGACTGCCCAGTAAAGAGACTGCCCAGCAAAAATACCACCAGTAAAGAAACTGCCAAGCAAAGAGACTGCCCAGCAAAAATACCACCAGTAAAGAGACTGCCCAGCAAAAATACCACCAGTAAAGAGACTGCCCAGCAAAAATACCACCAGTAAAGAAACTGCCCAGCAAAGAGACTGCCCAGCAAAAATACCACCAATAAAGAGACTGCCCAGCGAAGAGACTGCCCAGTAAAAATACTACCAGTAAAGAGACTGCCCAGCGAAGAGACTGCCCAGCAAAAATACCACCAGTAAAGAGACTGCCCAGTAAAGAGACTGCCCAGCAAAAATACCACCAGTAAAGAGACTGCCCAGCAAAAATACCACCAGTAAAGAGACTGCCCAGTAAAGAGACTGTCCAGCAAAAATACCATCAGTAAAGAGACTGCCCAGTAAAGAGACTGTCCAGCAAAAATACCATCAGTAAAGAGACTGCCCAGCAAAAATACCACCAGTAAAGAGACTGCCCAGTAAAGAGACTGTCCAGCAAAAATACCATCAGTAAAGAGACTGCCCAGCAAAAATACCACCAGTAAAAAGACTGCCCAGCAAAAGTACCACCAGTAAAGAGACTACCCAGCAAAGAGTGCCACTGCCCAGCAAAGAAACCTCCCAAAACAGTCAGGAGACCACCCAACCAAGTCCACCACAGCACAACCCCATTCAGCAGCATTCAGACCAGATTACATGACATGGGGCTAGGGAGGGAGGAGGAGGACCACCTGGCAGGCTACCTACCACTATCCACGATCTGATACCATCTGAGTCCCACACACAGCACCGAACCGATCTCCCGCACAGCACTGAGGGGAGGGGAAGAGCCGCGGAGTACCGTTCACTCCGCCTTCCGCTCTCACAAGCTCCGTTCGATCCCTTGGGGCAGTGCGAAGCAGAAGAGATAGGAGGTGGAGGAGGAGCCGGGACTTTACAGATACAGGGGAGTGACGTCACCGGATCTCCGACAGAACTCCCTGAAGATCCGGAAGCCGGCGGAGAGGATTTTGATCGATCAAAAAAATGAACGATTAATCGAGGAATTAATCTTTAATTTCCACAGCCCTAATAGAATGTATTAAGATAGAAAACCTGCCTTTAGAGCCACTTTAACTTCCCCCATTTCTGATCAACTGCTGGGTGCGGAGAGTGGAAGCTGATGTCACCATTTGTCAGAATACAATAGACAACTAGAGATTCATCAATCCATGCCATTTAGTGTAGATGGAGAAATCAGCTCAATTTTTTTAAAATTTTTGTTCAGCCTGGAGGATGAACAAAGAAAATCTGTGTGTGTGGCTAGCTTTAGTGACATGTTTCCCTTACCCCCAAAGCTAGTCATACATGGGCTAAATGAGATTAATTCAATTGATTCCTCTATTCATGCTAAACAACGTGGATAGATGAATATCCCCTGCCAGCTATTCTATTTGGCATCTACGAAACCCTTATATACATATGCATGTATACATTGGTGCGGCCAAACAATGACCGCATCTGACAGGATACAGTCACTACACAGTTTATAGTTTTCCATTTTGGCACAACTATTTTATTGACTTTTGTAGAGCTGGTGGTGCTGGGAAGGTACGTATAAGTTACTAGTAGAGCTGCGCGATTCTGGCTAAAATGAGAATCGCTATTTTTTTGCTTAGAAAATAGATCACGATTCTCGCAGCGTAACATCATCTTTCACATTAAAACAAAAAAATTGGGCTAACTTTACTGTTTCGTTTTTTTTTTTTTTTTTTTTTATTCATTTAAGTGTATTTTTTCCCAAAAAAATTGCATTTGAAAGGCCGCTGGGCAAATACAGTGTGACATAAAATATTGCAGCAATTGACATTTTATTCCCTAGGGTCTCTGCTTAAATATATATAATGTTTGGGGGTTCCAAGTAATTTTCTAGCAAAAAATATTGATTTTAACTTGAGAAACAAGTGTCAGAAAAAGATTTAGACTTTAGGTGGTTAAACTTCCTGCATTTACATGTTGTTTAAAAACTTGGCGGACTGCCTGGATTTTTCTTTCACACAGAAGTTTATCCCTTTGATCTAAGAAGGAAGAGTTAGTGCCAGTGTCTTGCCAAGAAAGTTCCCTCGGCGGATAAGGACCCTCCCCTGTACTGCGCAGGCGCACCGCCTGTGCAGTACGAACTACTATCAGCCACCGGAGATAGCTGAAGCTCAAAATCTTCAATCAGCTGTACACGGCGCCTGCGCCCTAGATCCAGGTTCCTTCCCCATCATCCAAGTGGACCTAGAGGGGAAATAAAAAAGAGCCGAGCGAAGCGAGGCCGTGCCCGAAGCGTGGCGAGCGAAGCGTCGCGAGCGAAGCGAGCCCGCGAGGGGCCCTCTTACAGGTGCCGTGTACAGCTGATTTTCACCTATTCGCCTTCGACTATTTCCGCCGGATCCTACTGCGCAGGCGCAGCGCTTGCGCAGTAGAGGGGGGTCCTTATCCACTGAGAGGAACTTTCTCGGCAGAACACCGGTTCACACTACGACTTGGGATTCGACTTGTCAGACCTCAAGTTGCCCCAAGTCACTGGACATAAGAAATTCCATTGAAGTGAATGAGAGACTCTTAATGTACACTACTGAAGTTGCTCCGACTTCAGAAAAGGTTCCTGTACTACTTCAAGGCGACTTCTAGGCAACTTGTACCCATAGATTTCAATGATAGTTGCCTCAAAGTCGTATCCCCATCTATATTGAAGCGACTTTACAGGAAAAAGAAAATAATCTACCCAGGTACTTCCCACGTTTACTCAGGGTAACCCCCTCCCTCCCTCAGAGCTGATTATTCTGTGATTGGCCACAGCCAAAGTCGCCTGTCCTGGAGGCAACTTTAGGTCGCGTTGTAAGTTGCGTGAAGGCGCCTCCAAATCGCCTTGCAAAGTCGCACTGTAAGTCGGGTTGCCCGTGTAAAACGAGCCTTAGTTACAATGTTTCATGAAAAACTTGGCAGACTGCCCGGATGTTTTCTTTTTGACAGCTGAGTGAGCAGATAAGTCTCTCCACTTGTTATATGAAAGAATCGGCAAACTCTGCAATAGAGATCGTCAGGGGGGTTGAATCAAGATCATGATTTTTTTAACAATTAATTGTGCATCCCTGGTTGCTAGTGGGTCCTCAATTAAAGCAACCATGTAAAAAACAAAAAAACAAAACACACAACAGTGGTCTCTTACAATAGAAGAGGTATAATACTTCTCGTTGGCCAATGTTTCCAACCTTTGGTCCCCCCCCATACCAGCTCTGTGGCCTCCACTAAACACCAAGTGGGAGTGTTGGATGCCAGTGACCCCTGCCGCTTGCTGTGGTTCTATCCCCAACCCTTAGGCCTCTTTCACATAAAAAAATAGATGGCTGAACCACATTTTTAAGCACCCCCCACCCCCCTACCCAACTGTCCACCTATAAAGGAACCGCAGCCAATCATTTGCTGCTCAGCGATTTTAGTATTCTAGTCTGCATCTCCCCAAGGTAATACATAAAACCTGGCCTGTTAGTGGGCCCTGAGGACAGGGTTGATGACCATTGCTCTATGGCATTGAAGTTGTATCAAAGGCCCAAAGTAGTGTAGGAACCTTTTTTTAAAGTCCAAGCGTCTTGAGTCTGATCAGTTAAGATGGCTCTCATAGGGAAACCTTTAATGTGACGTGTCATGGGACTTTTGCTCTCACAAGTTGGATCCCATGTTGCACCAGTGTGAGCCAGGCCTCACTATTGTATAATATTTATGTTGCACATTTTGGCATTTTCTATTTTGCTAGATTATGACCTGCAACTAATAGTTTTGTTACTAGTCTGGTCACAGTAATATCAGGGGTACTCAACCTTTTAAAAGGTCATGGCCACTTAAGTGATTTGGTAACCAGTCATGGGCCACAATTAACGATGGGATTTTACCGCCCCCCCAAACTGCAAATGTAAGCAAGCCCTTACTGTACTGAGCCCCCCCTAAAAGTCTGCTTTCACACTGATGCACTGTGGTTTACCTACAGCACAGTGCACCTGCAGCTTTGCTGCGGGTTAGCTGCACTAGACGTCTATTATATATTGCGGGTGTTGTGCACTTTTTGAAAGCGCATCAAAACTCCTGCATTCCTGCAGGATATAATAAAATCTCTGGCTTAGTGCAGCTAACCCACAGAAAAGCCACAGGTGCACTGTGCTGCACCCACGGATCAGTGTGAAAGCAGTATTATAACCCTTTTTTTATAAGTGCTAATAAGCCCATTGCAAAAGCACAGTGTATGTGATGTTTTATACACTGACCTTTTCCACTTCCAGCTTCTATTGGCAAGGCACTCCAGGCTGCCGGAAAGGTCCCAGGTGAGGTGCACTCCATCTGGGACAGGAGCCGACACTACAGAGGAAGCATCATCTTATGTGGTTCCTGCTTCTCTGCTGCTGGCACAGACTCCATGCACTCTGATGCTCTGGGATGGCAGGTCAGCAACCCATTGATCCAGATTTGGGCTTGCCAACCCAGAGCATGTACATGCACTTCCCTGGTATGAGGGCACAAGTCACATCAGAGGGCTCCACGGCTTGAGCACCCCCGTTGTAGATCAACCATCCTTAACCAGGGTTCCTCCAGAGGTTGCTAGGAGTTCTTTGAGCTGTTGCTAACTGACCCCCCATATGCTGGTGCCTGCATAGTTCTTGGTCCAGTGCCACTTGGTGGATCTTTTCAGCTGTCAGAAGCATTCTTTCGGCTGCCCCCCCAGAAATTATTAGTAGCAGGTAGAGCTGCACGATTCTGGCTAAAATGAGAATCACCATTTTTTTTTTTTTGCTTAGAATAAAGATCACGATTCTTGAGGCGAGTCAGAAACCATGAAATCAGACCGAGACAGTCTAAACAGTTAAATCACACTTGTTTAATAATAAAAGTAAATAGAACAAAACGCAGTCAAAACATAGCCAGAGTTCATGACCCGGAACGGATAGTCAGACAAGCCAAACGTCAGGGAGCCTGAGATGAGCGTAGTAAAACAGCTAGCAGGATCTGGAGCCAGAAGGGATGTCAGTCAAGCAAGTCTTTTAACAGGAATGCAGGAGAGCGTCTCTGTGATGTTGACTAAGGCGAAGGCAAAGATCCTCTGAGCTGGACGGCTTAAGTAGGCAGGACTGATGAGCAGGATATCATCAACAGCTGAGTAACTGTGGAGAGATAGGAGCTGGCAATTAGCTGACAGCTGAGCGGCCAGCTCAGAGAAGGAAGGGCCGAGCCTAGCCCTGAAATATATATCGACCCCGTTGGGGACGGAAAGTATTCAGACCCCCTTAAATTTTTCACTCTTTGTTATATTGCAGCCATTTGCTAAAATCATTTAAGTTCTTTTTTTTTCCTCATTAATGTACACACAGCACCCCATATTGACAAAAAAAAAAAAACACAGAATTGTTGACATTTTTGCAGATTTATTAAAAAAGAAAAACTGAAATATCACATGATCCTAAGTATTCAGACCCTTTGCTCAGTATTTAGTAGAAGCACCCTTTTGATCTAATACAGCCATGACTCTTTTTGGGAAAGAAGTTTTTCACACATGGATTTGGGGATCCTCTGCCATTCCTCCTTGCAGATCCTCTCCAGTTCTGTCAGGTTGGATGGTAAACGTTGGTGGACAGCCATTTTAGGTCTCTCCAGAGATGCTCAATTGGGTTTAAGTCAGGGCTCTGGCTGGGCCATTCAAGAACAGTCATGGAGTTGTTGTGAAGCCACTCCTTCGTTATTTTAGCTGTGTGCTTAGGTCATTGTCTTATTGGAAGGTAAACCTTCGGCCCAGTCTGAGGTCCTGAGCACTCAGGAGAAGGTTTTTGTCCAGGATATCCCTGTACTTGGCCGCATTCATCTTTCCCTTGATTGCAACCAGTCGCCCTGTCCCTGAAGCTGAAAAACACCCCCACAGCATGATGCTGCCACCACCATGCTTCACTGTTAGGACTGTATTGGACAGGTGATGAGCAGTGCCTGGTTTTCTCCACACATACCGCTTAGAATTAAGGCCAAAAAGTTCTATCTTGGTCTCATCAGACCAGAGAATCTTATTTCTCACCATCTTGGAGTCCTTCAGGTGTTTTTTAGCAAACTCCATGTGGGCTTTCATGTGTCTTGCACCGAGGAGAGGCTTCCGTCGGGCCACTCTGCCATAAGGCCCCGACTGGTGAAGGGCTGCAGTGATGGTTGACTTTCTACAACTTTCTCCCATCTCCTGACTGCATCTCTGGCGCTCAGCCACAGTGATCTTTGGGTTCTTCTTTACCTCTCTCACCAAGGCTCTTCTCACCCGATATCTCAGTTTGGCCGGACGGCCAGCTCTAGGAAGGGTTCTGGTCGTCCCAAACGTGCTCCATTTAAGGATTATGGAGTCCAATGTGCTCTTAGGAACCTTAAGTGCAGCAGAAATTTTTTTGTAACCTTGGCCAGATCTGTGCCTTGTCACAATTCTGTCTGAGCTCTTCAGGCAGTTCCTTTGACCTCATAATTCTCATTTGCTCTGACATGCACTGTGAGCTGTAAGGTCTTATATAGACAGCTGTGTGGCTTTCCTAATCAAGTCCAATCAGTATAATCAAACACAGCTGGACTCAATCGAAGGTGTAGAACCATCTCAAGGATGATCAGAAGAAATGGACAGCACCTGAGTTAAATATATGAGTGTCACAGCAAAGGGTCTGAATACTTAGGACCATGTGATATTTCAGTTTTTCTTTTTTAATAAATCTGCAAGAATGTCAACAATTCTGTGTTTTTCTTTCAATATGGGGTGCTGTGTGTACATTAATGAGGGAAAAAAATGAACTTAAATGATTTTAGCATATGGCTGCAATATAACAAAGAGTGAAACATTTAAGGGGGTTTGAATACTTTCCATCCTCACTGTATATATATATATTTGGGGGTTCTAAGTAATTTTCTAGCAAAAAATACTGATTCTAACTTGTAAGCAACAAGTGTCAGAAAAAGGTTTAGTCTTTAAACTGCCCTCATTTACAGACCGAAGTTCATTCCTTTGATCTAAAAGAACTAAGTGTTACAATGTTTTTTTTCATGTCAGCCTAAGCAATGTTGTGATAAACTTGGCAGGCTGTCTGTTTTTTGACAGCTGTCAGCAGTAAACAGGGAATGGCTCTGCACTGAATCAAAGAAATGCTGTTTTAAGATCGTGTGTGTGTGTGTGTGGGGGGGGGGGTAAATCGCCATCTCGATTCTTTAACGATTAATCCTGCAGCTCTAGTAGCAGGGGTTCCCTGAGACTTTAAAATAATTTCAAGGGTTCTTCTGGGGTAAAAAGTCCTTTACTATTCTGTAGTGGTTTGTGAAGCGTTAAACAGAGGGACGCTGAGGTTTCACACTGAGTAATAACAATTTACTTCCATTTACTCAAACCTCATGGTACGTATTACATGTGGCTGACCTCCCGCTCTGTGATCCATCTATATCATCTCAGTGACAAGAGTTCTGTTATTATTACTTGCACTGGATATTCATACATCACACTGGACCTCAAAACCACAACAGAGCTGTACGATCAGGGAGGGGGACAATACTTCTGCTCCATCCTTCTTGTTCCCGGCACGTTCTTCCACTCAATATTTTCACTTCCTACTTGTCTGAGAAGACAGAAGTTGCATTCTCATACTATTGGGTGGGGATAGTTGTTAGAAATAGAGATGTAGGAGAGTACAGACACAATATAAAGTGTTGGCATCGCCGATTATTCTATCACTGGCCATTTGTGAGTTGATCTTTCATCTGAAGTAGGGCTGCAACTAACGATTATTTTCATAATCGATCAGTTAGCCAATTATTGTTTTGATTAATCAATTAATCTGTTAATAACCTTAACAAAAGTGTGGTGTATAATTTAGTTAATATGTAAAGTTTAAAAAAAAATGCAATTTATTCTTACATATCTTTATGCAGTGGTAAATATAAATAACCAACTATATGGTTAGGGAGCAAAATATCTAATCCACTCTGAGAATAACAGACAGAAGAGATATACTGTATATACTATTAGAAGATATATATACTGTATATACTATTAGAAGAGATATACTGTATATTCTATTAGAGGAGATATACTGTATATACTATTGGAAGAGATATATATTATTAGAGGAGATATACTGTATATACTATTAGAAGAGATATATACTATTAGAGGAGATATACTATATATACACTATTAGAAGAGATATATACTATTAGAGGAGATATACTGTATATACTATTAGAAGAGATATATACTATTAGAGGAGATATAATATATATACACTATTAGAAGAGATATATATACTGTACTGTATATACGATTAGAGGAGATATACTGTATATACAATTAGAAGAGATATATACTATTAGAGGAGATATACTGTATATACTATTAGAAGAGATATATTTAATGTATATACTATTAGAGGAGATATATACTGTATATACTATTAGAGGAGATATAATATATATACTATTAGAAGAGAGATATACTGTACTGTATATACAATTAGAAGAGATATATACTATTAGGAGGTTGAATCTGGTAAATATCAGACTTGGAGATCTTTCTTTAACCACTTGACCACTGGGCACTTAAACCCCCTTAATAACCAGACCAATTTTCAGCTTTCGGTGCTCTCACACTTTGAATGACAATTACTCAGTCATGCAACACTGTCCCCAAATTAATTTTTTGTCCTTTTTTTCACACAAATAGAGCTTTCTTTTGGTGGTATTTAATCACCGCCGGGTTCTTTATTTTTTGCGCTATAAAAGAAAAAAGACCGAAAATTCTGCAAAAAAAATACATTTTTCTTCGTTTCTGTTATAAAATTTTGCAAATTAGTCATTTTTTCTTCATATATTTTGGCCAAAATGTATACCGCTACATATCTTTGGTAAAAATAACCCAAATCGGTGGATATTATTTGGTCTTTGTGAAAGTTATAGAGTCCACAAGCTATGGTGCCAATCTCTGAAAATTGATCACACCTGAAGTACTGACGGCCTATCTCATTTCTTGAGACCCTAACATGCCAGAAAAGTACAAATGCCCCCAAATGTCCCCTTTTTGGAAAGAAGACATTCCAAGGTATTTAGAAAGATGCATGATGAGTTTTTTGAAGTTGTCATTTTTTCCCACAATTCTTTGCAAAATTAAGATTTTTTTTTTTTCACAAAATTGTCATATTAGCAGGTTATTTCTCACACACAGCATATGCATACCACAAATTACACCCCAAAACACATTCTGCTATTACTCCCGAGTATGGTGATACCACATGTGTGAGACTTTTACACAGCGTGGCCACATACAGCACGGAACACCATCAGGCGTTCTGGAGTGCCCAGGCCAATTCTGACATTTCTCTCCTACATGTAAAAATCATAATTTATTTGCTAGAAAATTACATAGAACCCCAAAACATTATATACATTTTTTTAGCAAAGACCCTAGAGAATACAATGGCGGTCGTTGCAACTTTTTATCTCACACGGTATTTTTTTTTATTGTTCATTATACTTTATTTTAGTTTGAGGCTTTTTTCCAAAAAATAAATTTTTTGATCACTTTTATTTCTATTACAAGGAATGTAAACATCCCCTGTAATAGGAATATGGCATGACAGGTCCTCTTTACAGTGAGATATGGGGTCAATAAGACCTCACATCTCACCTCTAGGCTGGAAAGCCTGAAATAAAAAAAAAAAAAAAAAAAAAAAAGATCCTGGCTTCGATCGTAGCGGTGAGTCGGTAGAAGCACCTGAGGGCGGCGAGAGGGGGGGACGTCCCCTCTCGCCTCCCGTAAGAATGATCAAGCAGTGGAACAGCCACTATGATCATTCTTATGGTGTAGGGAGTCGCCGGCTGAAAAAGATGATATCTGAATGATGCCTGTAGCTGCACCCATCATTCAGATATCCCCGCACAAAGTCAAGGACGTCGTATGACAGCCGGTGGGCAGGAAGTGGTTAAAACACATTTTTTTTAACACAAAGTTTTCCATTTATACAATATTTCTAATACATAGCATGTACATACCAAAAATGACACCCCAAAATAGATTCTCCTACTCCTCCTGAGTACGGCGATACCACATGTGTGAGACTTCCACAGCCTGGCCACATACAGAGGCCGAGTACAGCCGAGCATGGCCAAGCATGGCAGGGTATAGCCGAGTATGGCTGAGCATGGCAAAGTATGGCTGGGTATCGCAGAGTTATGGCGGGGTATTGCACAGGGTCATTGCAGAGTATTGCACAGGGTCATTGCAGAGTATTGCACAGGGTTGCACAGGATCATTGCAGAGTATTGCACAGGGTATTTGCAGAGTATTGCACAGGGTCATTACAGAGTATTGCACAGGGTCATTACAGAGTATTGCACAGGGTCATTGCAGAGTATTGCACAGGGTCATTGCAGAGTATTGCACAGGGTTGCACAGGATCATTGCAGAGTATTGCACAGGGTCATTGCAGAGTATTGCACAGGGTTATTGCAGAGTATTGCACAGGGTTATTGCAGAGTATTGCACAGGGTCATTGCAGAGTATTGCACAGGGTCATTGCAGAGTATTGCACAGGGTCATTGCAGAGTATTGCACAGGGTTGCACAGGGTTATTGCAGAGTATTGCACAGGGTTGCACAGGGTTATTGCAGAGTATTGCACAGGGTCATTGCAGAGTATTGCACAGGATCATTGCAGAGTATTGCACAGGGTTGCACAGGGTTATTGCAGAGTATTGCACAGGGTCATTGCAGAGTATTGCACAGGATCATTGCAGAGTATTGCACAGGGTTGCACAGGGTCATTGCAGAGTATTGCACAGGGTTGCACAGGGTTATTGCAGAGTATTGCACAGGGTTGCACAGGGTCATTGCAGAGTATTGCACAGGGTCATTGCAGAGCATGAGGGGATGGCTGAACATGGAGGGATGGATGTGATTGTACAGGTCACTGAGCTGCGCTGTGGGCACTACACATCCAGCCTACAGCGCGGCTCCCATCTGATCTCTCCCCCTCTGTACTGATCGGTACAGAGAGGGGAGGGAGGAACCGGTGTCATGAGATGACGCCAGTTTGTTTACATGTGATCGCTCCGTCATTTGACGGAGCGATCACATGGTAAACGGCCACGATCAGCGGCCGTTTACCATGATCCGTGATGCGCCGGGTCCTCTGAACCCGGCGGTCACGGATGTTCCCGTGTGCGCGCCCCTGGGGCGCGCGGGAGCAGTTTTCTGTAATCACGTCATATGACATGATCCCAGAGTTATCCAGCCGCCCTGCAGCCATCATTTGGCTATGGGGCGGTTGGCAAGTGGTTAAAGAAAAAAAAAAGTTAAAGACTGTTTTTCAGATTTTTAAACATAACTGTAATATATTATATGCTAGCCATACAAAAACCATGTCTTCCTTCAAAAAAAAAAAAATGTCATTTTAAGAACGTTTGTTCGATTTCCTAATCGTTAGTGGGGTCAAATCAACGTTCTTTTTCAACCACAATGATGGGAAAATTTAGAAATAATAGAAAACTTCTCAGTGAAAGGAATTTTCAGACAGTGGATGTGGTTTTCGTTCAGAAATTACATTCATTTTAAAACGGAATGTTAAAAGCAAGTGAAAATTTCAAACAACATTCTTTCATTCAGTGACTGTATAAAGATTTTTTTATATGAATATTCTCATCTGAAAATTGATCCGTGTGGCCAGCATAAGGCTCGGATCACACCTAGGCAGCTTGCTTTTGATCTGTTTCTGCAGTGCTTTTTGCTGTGCATCAAGTATAGAATAGAGCGCCCCAATAGTAAGGTAAAGAAAACTTATGCCTTTAGAACCACTCACTTCCTGCCCAGGACTACATGTCCCATGAGGCATTGATCCTCACACATTCACAAGTTCTCAGGCATTTACTGACATGTATGGATGATGTACTGAGCTGTATGTGTGCTACACTGTATTTCCGGATATGTAAACAAATATTATTATTATTATACAGGATTTATATAGCGCCAACAGTTTAAGCAGCGCTTTACAATGTAAAAGGAGACAATACAGTTACAATACAATGAAATACAAGAGGATTAAGAGGGCCCTGCTCAGAAGAGCTTACAATCTAATAGGGTGGGGCAGGTGGTACAAAAGGTTGTAACTGTGGGGAATGAGCTGATGGAAGTGGTAGGAGGTTAGTTGGAGACCTGATAGGCTTCCCTGAAGAGATGAGTTTTCAGGGATCGCCTGAAGGTAGCAAGAGTAGGGGATAGCTGGACCAGTGGAGGTAGCGAGTTCCAGAGGATGGGAGAGGCTCTGGAGACGAGCATGAGAGGAGGAGATCTTGAGAAGAACGGAGAGGACGATTTGAGTGATATTTGGAGACAAGATTGATGATGTAGCTGGGGGCAGAGTTGTGAATGGCTTTGTATGTTGTAGTTAGTATTTTGAATTTAATCCGCTGGGTGATTGGGAACCAGTGTAGGGATTGGAGGAGAGGGTTGGCAGACACTGAGCGGTTGGTAAGGTGGATAAGTCTGGCAGCAGCATTCATGATAGACTGAGTTGCAATAGTCAAGGCGAGAGATAACAAGGGAGTGAATGAAGAGCTCGGTGGTTTCATTTGTTAAAAAGGGACGTATTTTAGAGATGTTATGGAGGTGAATTCTACAAACTGTTGACAACGATTGGATTTGGGGCTGAAATGACAAGTCAGAGTCTAGGATTACACCTGGTACCCTGGCGTAAGGGGAGGGCCTGATGGTTACATTGTTGATTTTGATGGAAAAGTCATGGAGGGGGGCAGGGGCGTTGCTAGGTCTACAAAAGCTCAGGGGCTAGAGCCCATAACAGCGTAGTAAAGAAAGTCATACGCTTGGATGGGCATTACACATGTATATACAGTAATATACGTGTGTATATATATATCCCCAGAGAGCCCTCCCCTTACATCAGGGTCCCCAGAGAGCCCCCCCTTACATCAGGGTCCCCAGAGAGCCCCCCCTTACATCAGGGTCCCCAGAGAGCCCCCCCTTACATCAGGGTCCCCAGAGAGCCCCCCCTTACATCAGGGTCCCCAGAGAGCCTCCCCCGCAAAATCAGGGTCCCCAGAGAGCCTCCTCTTAGCATCAGGATCCCCAGAGAGCCTCCCCTCCCCTTGGGGACCCCTGCAGAGACTTGGGGCTATGGGCCCCAGATTCGGGGCTTTAGCCCCAAAAGCCACCCCTAGTGACGCCACTGGAGGGGGGCATGTGCAGGGGGAAAATTAATAGCTCAATTTTAGAGAGATTTAGTGTAAGGAAGTGGTACAACATCCATGCTGATATGTCAGTTAGTAATGCGAGAGGAGACTGAAGGAGTGAGGTGAGGAGTAGACAGATCGATTTGAGTGGCATCGGCGTATAAGTGGTATTGGAAGCCATGGGCGGTTATTAAGTGACCTAAGGAGGAGGTGTAGATAAAGAAGAGAAGGGGTCCAAGAACAGAGCCTTGGGGGACCCCCACAGAAAGGGGCAATGTAGAGGAGGAGACAGAGTTGTAGGTGACACTGAAGGAGCGCTGCGATAGAGAGGCAGAGAACCAGGATAGAGCAGAATCTCGGAGGCCAAGGGAATGTAGTTTATTGAGAAGGAGCGGATGGTCAACAGTACCAAAGGCCGCAGAGAGGTCAAGTAGTAGGAGCATGGAGTATTGTCTGTTGGTTTTAGCAGTTAGTAAATCATTAGTGAGTTTTAGTAAGGCAGTTTCCGTCGAGTGCTGCGAACAAAAGCCATACTGTAAGGGGTCAAGAAGGTTATTTTTACTGAGGTAGGAGCTAAGACGGTTGTAGACTAAGCGTTCTAGAAGTTTAGAGGTGAATGGGAGCAATGAGATGAGTCTTAATTTGTTTAGATTGGTGGGGTCCAGTGAGGGCTTTTTAAGTATGGGAGTGATCTCTGCATGTTTTAGAGGGGAGGAGAAGGTGCCACTAGAGAGGGAGAGATTGAGGATGTGAGTGAGGGAGCATAGGATAGAAGAAGAGGGTGACCGTAGTAGTTGTGAGGGAACAGGATCCAAGGGACAATTGGTTAGGTGGGCATCTGAGAGAAGTTTTGTAACCTTTTCAGTAGTAGCCAATTCAAAAGAGGAGAGTGTTGAATGTGCTGTTAGGCAAGGTATGTTGGGTGGGGAAGATGTACGCACAGTGGAGGTATCCTCACAAATTGCATCAATCTTGTCTTTGAAGTGATTGGCAATCTCTTGGGCAGTGAGTGAGTTAGTGGGTAGAGGAGGTGGGGGCCGAAGCAGAGAGTTAAAGGTTGAGAAGAGCCAACGGGGACTGGATGACAAAGTATTAATAAGAGAAACAAAGTATGCTTGTTTGGCAGCACGGAGGCAGGAATTGTATTTTAGAAGGGCAGATTTATATGGGGTGAAGTCTTGCAGGCATTTGGTTTTATGCCACAGTCGTTCAAGAGCGCGACAATGTCTCTTGAGATTTCTAGTGTTGTCAGTTTGCCAGGGTTGTAACGGTCGGGGCCTGATTCTGCGTGTGGTTAGAGGAGCAAGTTCATCTAGTGATGATGAGAGTGAAATGTTGTAGACAGAGGTGGCCAGGTCAGGACAGGACAGGGGAGAGATTATGTCATATAGGTGGTCAGTAGCAGAATAGAGAAGAGAAATGTTAAGGTGGCGAAGGTTCCTACAAGTAATTGTTTGCTGCTTGGAGGGATGGGTGGTTGGAGGCAAGGATACAGTAAAACTAATGAGGTTGTGATCAGAGAGAGGAAGGGGGGGTGTTTGTGAGGTTGCCAGGGTTGCAGAGATGGGAGAATACAAGGTCAAGGGTATTACCATTGGAGTGAGTGGAAGTATTGTGTCCATTGTGTTAGGTCAAAAGATGAGGTTAAGTTGAGAAGTTTAGCTGTAGTTGGGCTGTTAACATTGACAGGAATGTTGAAGTCACCAAGAATGATCGTGGGTATTTCAGAGGAGAGAAGTAGGGTAGCCAGGCAGCAAAGTCATCAAGAAAGCGCGACACCGGTCCAGGAGGCCGATAAATTGCTGCAATCCTCAGAGAAATAAGAGAAAACAGACGAATACAGAAGAGAGGGAAAGAGAGGGAGGGGATAGGAAGGACTCGGAAGGTGATTTGTGGGGATAGAAGGAATCCAACTCCACCTCCCTTTCTGTCCGTTGGGTCTGGGGGAGTGTGTCCAATGGAGGCCACCATGGGAGAGGGCAGCAGGAAAAGCTGAGTCCAAATTTTGAAGCCAGGTTTCGGTTATGGCGAGTATGTTAAAGCCATGAGAGATGAAGAGGTCATGTACAGATGTTAGCTTGTTACAGATGGAGCGGGCGTTCTAAAGGGCGCATGAGATAGGTGGGCTGCTTTGAGGAAGCAGGGGGAAAGAAACGAAATTAAGTGGATTGCGGTGGTTGCCAGAGAGGGAGGGGTATTGGATATGTGGCTTGCAGTTTGAAAATGGCGGACCAGGATTAGGAGAAATGTCACCAGAGACTAGGAGAAGGAGGAGGGTGAGGAAGGCAAGATGGGAGTGGGATGTGCATGAGCGCACATGTCTAGTGGCCCTGGTGTTTATGCCAGCATGTGGGTGCAGCAAATGCAGGAGATGATGGGTGCAGTAGTAGGGAGAGGGTAGGAGTGAGGGTGATATGTGCATGCTGCAGGGTAGAGAGGAGAGGTAGAGTTATGCCGCGTACACACGGTCGGACTTTTCGTCTACAAAAGTCCAACGGACGCTGACGGACTAAAGCTGGCTGGTAATCCGATCGTGTGTGGGCTTCTCCGGACTTTCAACGGACTTTTTTAGCCTCAAATCCGACGGACTTTAGATTTGAAACATGCTTCAAATCTTTACGTCGTAAGTACGACGGACCCCGAAATCCGCTCGTCTGTGTGCTAGTCCGACGGACAAAAACCCATGCTAGGGCAGCTATTGGCTACTGGCTATGAACTTCCTTATTTTAGTCCGGTGTACGTCATCACGTACGAATCCGTCGGACTTTTGTGTGGTCGTGTGTAGGCAAGTCCGTTCGTAACAAAGTCTGCCGCAAGTCCGCCGAAGGTACGTCGGAAGTCTGTCGGACAGGCTGTCGGACTTTTGTAGACGAAAAGTCCGACCGTGTGTACGCGGCATAAGGATAATTTGAGGATAGAAGACACTGATGTGAGAAGGAAGAGAATGAGGAGCATGTTAGTGGATAGAGTGACTGATCTGACTTGATATAAAATAAATTTCAAATGCTGGTTTGCTTGCCGTCTTGCAGAGTGGAGTAGAGTTCTTGTATCTTCATCCAGCTCTAGTTGGCCTGCTTTCGGTAAACTGCGTTGGTGAAACTGCGCATCACTCATGACAGAGCCACTCAGGACAGAGCCATGATGTCTGCGCCTTGCCCCTGTCTGCGCCACCCCATAGGCTACTTTAAATTTATAGGGAGACTGAGCAGGCATGCATTTCTCTATTGGTCAGCATAGGGTCTGATTTGAGACACCTGAATGTGGGAGAGAAGATGCAGAATAATGCATTCTGTATGCAGGCCAGCTCATCGACTGGCCGATTAATCGAATATGAAAATAGTAATCGATTCATTTCATAATCGATTAGTTGTCGATTAATCGATTAGTTGTTTCAGCCCTAATCTGAAGCGACAAATGTCTATGAAAGCTGGCGAGTCTATTACAGACATCCGCTGACTATTTGCTGGTAAGATTCACATTAGGTATAATACTGAATCTATAGAGGTTAAATACAAGAGAGATTCTTAGCCTAACATTCTCTTGTGCGTCACATCTGCAGACACTGTGTTTGGCAGCAGATTATCAGGAGAAAGTGTGATGGACCTTCAAGTGGAATCAATGGCAAATCGTTATTAAAATCAATGATTCGCCATCAGGAAATGACTAGTGTGTATGGGCTTGTGAGGTCAGTTAAAACTGAACTTCAGTCAGACATGAAATACATAAAATTTTAAGTGGTTGTAAAGGTAAAAGTTTTTTTTATCTTAATGCATTCTATCCATTAAGGCTGGGTTCACACTATTGCGAATAGGATGTGGGATCCTCGCATCCAATTCGCAATAGCAGGAGATTTTGAACGGCTCTCGTATCTCCGCTGCGGCTCCAATGCGAATTTGCACAGGAGTCCTGTGCGTCTTTTGGTCCGATTCAGGTCCAAATTCAGCCAAAAATTTGAACTGAAATCGGACCTGAAATGGTGAACGGGGATGCACCGGACCCCCGCATGTGAAGATAGTGTGAACCCAGCCTCAAGTGTTACTAAACCCAGGACCCTGCATTCACTATATCTAGTCTCCCACAGTATGCAGTATATAGCAGTCTTGTGACTTCTATCAGTATATGGTTAAAGCTTGTAGGAGGCGTTTTCATTCTCCTCTGACTGTTCTATGAGGCTGCATGACCCCTGACCCTATGTCTGGACAGTACTGATTGGCCCTGTGCTGATCACATGCACCCTCACAGAAAAAAAAAAAAACTTTCTAGAAATACACACTAAACTGAGCATGTGCAGAGTGCCTCCTTGGACTCTACTATCAGGAGATGGATTGGAGCTGTGGAAAAAGTGGAGGATTAGAGGAGACCGGATCAAACAGCCTTATTTTACAATGCGCAGGATTAGCCCTTTAGATTTCACAGTTGGTATAACAAGCACACTTTACTGCATATAAAGACTGATTTTACTGTTGTGGGTTTAGTAACACTTTAAGGTAAAAAAACCTTTTTAAAGTGATTTGTAAAAGTTTTTTTTTTTTTTTTTTTTTAAATAACATGTCTATACTTACCTGCTCTGTGGACGCAAATCTCCTCTTTTCGGGTCCCCCGCCGGCGCTCCTGACCCCTCCCCTCTGTCCAGTGCCCCCATAGGAAGCTGCTTCCCATGGGGGCATTTGTGCGTGCTCGTACCAGAGCCCCGCTGCTGCGTCCATTGACACAGACTGTGGGACTCTGCCCAACCCCCCCGTAACTGGCTTTGATTGACAGCACTGGGAGCCATTGGATTCCAGGGCCCCAGCAAAGCCAGCGAGACCCGGAAGTGAAGGGAGAGAAGAGCTACAGATGTGCACGGCACTGGATCGAATGAGGGCTCAGGTAAGTAAAAGGGGGGGGGGAGGTGATGCTGACACCTAAACTTTTTTTTACCTAATACAAGGAATGCATTAAGGTAAAAAATGTTTAGGCTTTACAGCCACTTTTTGCACCAAGTGCAGCTCCCCCAGCAGCCCCCCTAAATACTCACCCGAATCCGATCTCGATTCAGCACTGTGCATGATTTCAGCAGTCTTCTCCTCTCTCCCGGTTCTTACAGGCTTGGCTGAGAGCAGCGGGTGCCAATGTCTCCTGCTGCTGTCAGTCAAAACCTGTGAGAGGGGCGGGGGGCTGAGCCAGGCTGTGTGTCTGAATAGATGCAAACAGCCCCACATGGGAGCAAGCCTGCATGAGTGCTTCCATACGAAGCAGCTTCCTCTGGGGGCACTCAGCAGGGGGCAGGAGTGCTGGCGGGGGACCCAAGAAGAGGAGGATCAGAGCTGCTCTATACAAAGACATTACTTACGATTGCTATTCTTTGTAAAAAAAAAAATGTCTCCTCTGCTCTTGCTCAGCTAAATGTGCCCTGGCTGACTGTGGGTTCCCCCCAGGGGCGGATCCAGAGTCTAGTGTATTTAACATACCATACAGTCCTAACCTTGTTTAAAACAGTGACACGTTTATTATTACATTACAAACAGACAGACATATTTGTAATGATTACTATCTTCTTTATTACTCTCCCCCACTTGTGTCACCTTCTCCTTCATTACTGCCCCCAGCTTGTGTCACCTTCTCCTTCATTACTGTCCCCCGCTTGTGTCACCTTCTCCTTCATTACTGTCCCCCGCTTGTGTCACCTTCTCCTTCATTACTGTCCCCCGCTTGTGTCACCTTCTCCTTCATTACTGTCCCCCGCTTGTGTCACCTTCTCCTTCATTACTGCCCCCAGCTTGTGTCACCTTCTCCTTCATTACTGTCCCCCGCTTGTGTCACCTTCTCCTTCATTACTGTCCCCCGCTTGTGTCACCTTCTCCTTCATTACTGTCCCCTGCTTGTGTCACCTTCTCCTTCATTACTGTCCCCTGCTTGTGTCACCTTCTCCTTCATTACTGTCCCCTGCTTGTGTCACCTTCTTCATTACTGTCCCCCACTTGTGTCACCTTCTCCTTCATTACTGTCCCCACTTGTGTCACCTTCTCTTCATTACTGTCCCCCTCCCTCACTTGTGTCACCTTCTCCATTACTGTCCCCCTCCCCCACTTGTGTCACTCACCTTATGTTTCATTACTGTATACTACTATTCCATCCAATCTCACCTTATCCCCTCTCTGGGGCTGGGCTCTGGTGAGTGGTCCACTCTAGTCCCTCAGATAGTCGCTCGGGTGGGAGGAGGAGAACTGGGGCAGCCGTGGATCTGAGCCAGCCAGTAGTACAGCAGCACACAGACAGAAAAGGTCGGGCTGGCTGCTGCAAGTCACTCTCTCTGCATGCAATGCCGGTGGGCGATGGTGGGCTGTGGGCGCCGCAGATGGAGTGGAGCGGTGGAGACACTGGCATGAAGCAGGTCACACACACCGACCATGCCCCTCCTACTGCCAAGTCACTCCCTCTCAGAGAAGGAGGAGGTGGGTGGAGACAGCTGTGCAGTGCAGCACTAGGTGCAGGCCTCTCTCCGCTCGGCCTCTTGAATGAAACTGTGATGTCCCTGGTTGCTAGACACCAGGTGGGGTGGCCCTAGCAAACCGTTCCAACAATCTAGTTTAGAAGGGTGGTTGTGTCTCAGATTCGGTAATATTTTCTCGTGGGGGGCAATTGCCCTGTTGCCCCTGCCCCCTGGTTCACCCTGTGTCCACTGAGACCTAGAGTCTCACTAGTGTCCCCATTTCGTGCGCACTCCATTTGCGTGCAGCTGTTTACAGCGCTGTATATGCAGGCAGAGCGAGAGGGACATGGAGCCAAAGCCACACCTTTCCTTCTCTTCCACAGTGGTGATTGACAATGGCTCCAGAGTCAGCGTGGATTTGGATCTGTGTCCCTCTCAGGAATTGCTGCACATAAGGTTGCAGTTCTCAGTGAGAGCATGCGCAAACTGGAGACTCCATAGGTTGCAGTGAGCACAGGGGTCACCTACATACCTGAAGTTGGCCAGCTTGGCCTGGGCACAGTTAATGGAGCAAAAAAGTAGCGCAAGAGAATGAAAGTCCTACTAAAAGCATTTCATTAAAAATGGCATTAAAAGAGAAGTATGGCTTCTTTAACCACTTCAATACAGGGCACTTTTACCCCTTTCCTGACCAGCATAAATTTTCAGCTTTCAGTTTGAATGATAATTGTGTGGTCATGCAATAGTATACCCATATAAATTTTTTATCATTTTTTCATGCAAATAGAACTTTCTTTTGGTGTTATTTAATCACCACTGGGTTTTTTATCTTTTGCTAAATAAACAAGAATTAAAAAAAAAAAAAAAAAAAAAACCCCAGCGGTTTTCTTTTTTTTTCTGTTATAAAATTTTGTAAATAAATAATGTTTCTTCAAAAATTTAGGCCAAAATGTATTCTGCTACATTTCTTTGGTGGAAATAAAAAAAAACAGTGTTTATTATTTAGTCTGTAGGAAAGTTACAGCATTCATAAGCTATGATATATATATATATACGAAAATTGATCAAACCTTCCTGATGTACTGATACATTTCTTGAGACCCGACAGTATGCCAGGACAGTACAAATATCCCCCAAATGACCCCTTTTTGGAAAGTAGACAGTCCAAGGTATTTAGTAAGAAGCATGGTGAGCTTTTAGAAGTTGTAGTTTTTTTTTTAACAACTTTTTTTTTTTTCTTTTACATTCTGTCACCATGATATAACTGGTGTGGCGGTGATCAGGGACACTAATGACAGTATGTAAAAAAAACAAAACTGATCAGGGTTTTTTTATATACACATTATAATTGCTCATACCAGTGAATTTCACTGTTGTAAGCAACCAGTTTTACGGAATGAAATGGATTCATTCAGTGTATATTGTTGTGATTGGCCACAGCTAATTACATGGTACAGATGGGCTGTGATTGGCCCTGTCTGTACCATGTGATCACTTTGACCAGTCACAGCTGGCAACACAATTGTACACAATGAATGGCATGAAGAGAAGTCATCTATTGTTTACAATTGTCATGTGATCTGCTGTGATTGGTCACAGCGATTACATGGTACCGGCCCAGTACAGTGATTTGTCATTGGCTGTGTCCGATGCAGCCGGTGACAGATCATGCTGCAGCTCAGCCCGTTCCGGGAGGACGTCATATGAGGACCACCTGGAATGACGAAGGTCCCGTCCAGCTGTCATTTGACAATTTGGGCAGGAAGTGGAAAAAAAAAATCATACTCACCAAGGTGAATATAGCATTGGTTTGATGCTGTATCTGCTCCCCGCTACCTCTAATGCCGCGTACACACATGCGGACTTTTCGCCCGGACTGGTCCGACTGACTTTCCGACGGACTTTTGACGGACTTCCGACGGACTCTTGAACGAATGGACTTGCCTACACGCGATCACACCAAAGTCTGACGGATTTGTACGTGATGACGTACGACCGGACTAAAATAAGGAAGTTGATAGCCAGTAGCCAGTAGCTGCCCTAGCATGGCTTTTCGTCCGTCGGACTAGCACACAGACAAGTGGATTTTTTGACCGACTCGAGTCCGTCGGAAAGATTTGAAGCATGTTTTAAATCTAAAGTCCGTAAAGCTTTTCGACTGGAAAAGTCAGCTGAAGGTCCGATGAAGCCCACACACGATCGGATTGTCCATCGGACCAGTCCGATAGAAAAGTCTGCTCGTGTATACGCGGCATAAGACTGAGAACTGAGTGGTCAAAGAACGCTGACTGTGAGTCACTGGCTCTCTGCTCTGCCCCTCCAGTGCTCATTAGAGTGCTGGGCTGTGCAGGGGGTGGGAGTGGCTGGCTCAGACTCTCAGCAGCTTGATGAGAGGCTGAACCAGCTGAAGGTCCAGAAATCTGGGTCCGCAGTCATGGACCGGCAGAGTCTGGACCAGCTGAGTTAGGTATGTGTTTGGTTTTTTCTCCTAAGGTTGCTGTCCTAGAAGAAGATTGGGGAAGTTCCCCGTTAGACTTACCAGTAATGGTATTTCTAGAAGTCTTAAAGCACAGCAAGCCTACTTCCCTCCTTGATTATTAGGTGATTTATGTCCTGTTTGCCACCTTTTCACTGATGGAGGAAAGTCTATTTAATCTTAACTAAGAGACAAGGGAGTTGGAAGGGATTTTCCCTGTTCTGTTTTGTTTCCTGTAGAGCGAGTAATAACCGTTTCTCAGGTTGCAGTCCTGGAAGACTCCTAGAAGAAACAATTACTGGCAAGTCTAACAGGGAATACCTGTATGTTTAGCTGACTGCCTGGAATTCAGTTTCAAGGTCATTTTAGTAATTTTACTTTTTTTTTTTTTCTTTTATACAAGTAAATGTACATACCTGCTAAATGCATCTCAGATGCACCTGTATATTATCCGTAAAAAAGATTAGAGATGGTGGCTGTACCACCCATTTTATTTGTTACCGAGAATTTCCCACTAACGGCAGAAGCGCTTTTTTTTAAATTTATTATTATTATTATTATTATTATTATTATTATTATTATCATACCTGGTCCCTGGGATCTGTCTGGCCCAGTTGTAGAGACTTTTCAGTTGTTAGTTATGCTGTTTGCTTATTATTACCATGTACTCTCTTGTAATTCATGCTGCAGTATTTATTGGATCAGAGCCAGCCTCTATAGTTCCTCTTGTGTCCTCTGTCAATTCAGGGTGAAAACACTGGATATATAGTGTCCAGGGTCCATGTCCTGCACTCCGATACCCTCCCAGATGACTCTCAGCACAGCAGTGGGAAGGACTCTCCAACCACATGTCTGTCATACAATGGCTACATGTGGTGGAGAAGCATAGCTGCTATTGTCTGTGATATAATAATGAAAAAGGTCTAAAAAGACTAGACATGGCAATATTTTGGCGAAAAAAGTTGCTACTCAACCCTCCTGTAGCTCTAGTGGACCCATGCCAGCTACCAGATGACACCTGAGAAAAATGATGGATGAAATGGTTTAATCCTGTAGTTGTTCTGATAGCCTGAAGTCAACAAACGTCAGGCTCCGCATGAGTCCATTGTAGTTTTGATCCACCCGTCCTGGCCTCGCATGTTCTGTAAAGGTGTCTGTAGATAATGGGAAAAATAGTGCCCCATCATTGGGTTCAGTGGAAGGCATAGTGCCCCATTGTTGGTGTCAGTAGAATGAATTGTGCCCCATCATTGGGAGGAATAGTGCCCCATCATTGGGTTCAGTGGAAGGAATAGTGCCCCATTGTTGGTGTCAGTAGAAGGAATTGTGCCCCATCATTGGTGTCAATGGGAGGAATAGTGCTCCATCATTGGTGTCAATGGAAGGAATAGTGCCCCATCGCTGGTATCAGTGGGAGGAATAGTGCCCCACCATTGGTATCAATGGGAGGAATAGTGCTCCATCATTGGTGTCAGTGGGAGGAATAGTGCCCCATCGCTGGTATCAGTGGGAGGAATAGTGCCCCCCCCTTTGGTATCAATGGGAGGAATAGTGCCCCATCATTGGTGTCGGTAAGAGGAATAGTGCCCCATCATTTTTGTCAGTAGGTGGAATAGTACCCCATCATTGGTGTCAATGGGAGGAATAGTGCTCAATCGTTGGTGTCAGGAGGAGGAATAGTGCCCCATCGTTGGTGTCAGTAGGAGGAATAGTGCCCCATCATTGGTGTTGGTTAGAGGAATAGTGCCCCATCATTGGTTTCAGTAGGAGGAATAGTGCTCCATCATTGGTGTCAGTGGGAGGAATTGTGCCCTGTTGTTGATGTCAGTGGGAGTAACAGTGTCCAATTGTTGGTGTCAGTGAGGAATAGTGTACCCATCACTGGTGTTAGTGGAAGGAATAGTGCCCCATCTTTGGTGTCAGTGAGAGGAATAGCAGACCATTGTTTGTGTCAGGAGGAGGAATAGTGCCCCATCAATGATGTCAGTAGGAAGAATAGTGCCCCATCAGTGGTGTCAGTGGGAGGAATAGTGCCCCATTATTGGTGTCCGTGGGAGGAATAGTGCCCCATCATTGGTGTCAGTGGGAGGAATAGTGCCCCATTATTGGTGTCAGTGGGAGGAATAGTGCCCCATTATTGGTGTCAGTGGGAGGAATAGTGCCCCATCATTGGTGTCAGTGGGAGGAATAGTGCCCCATCATTGGTGTCAGTGGGAGGAATAGTACCCCATTATTGGTGTCAGTGGGAGGAATAGTGCCCCATCATTGGTGTCAGTGGGAGGAATAGTACCCCATTATTGGTGTCAGTGGGAGGAATAGTGCCCCATCATTGGTGTCAGTGGGAGGAATAGTACCCCATTATTGGTGTCAGTGGGAGGAATAGTGCTCCATTATTGGTGTCAGTGGGAGGAATAGTGCCCCATTATTGGTGTCAGTGGGAGGAATAGTGCCCCATTGTTGGTGTTAGTCAGACGAATTGTGCTGCATGACTTATCTAACCTGATCTTTCATTTTAAGATGTTTTCTGCAGTTGTGCTTTAAGCTTGTATCTGATCAGCACAGATGAGAAGGCCTGACTATCTCCTCCATCTATTTCTAGTATGAGTTGGCATACGTTCCGTCATCAGCACTTTTTGTATTTATTGGAAGCTTATAAATGTCACAGTAAATCAGTTGGTAAGGAAATATATTCATGTATTTGTCATTATTACCTTTTCGAGAAAGGGCAGTCAGGAGGTGTCATCATCTGGAAAGACGCACACAATGCATGCCGCCAGAGGGCATATGTAAATGCCACAATACTGCCAGGCAAGGAGCAGATTCTGATTGCCACCACAAGATATAAATGTGCGCTCATAGGGCTGCTTTTGCTTGTGGGCTCCAAGCCACAACTCCTAAGCTGCACCATCTGTACTGTGTCACTGCCAATCATAATGACACATAAAAATTGACACTTCAAATTTGAAACATGACATTTGTCTGCATTATCACATCATACTTTTCAGGTCTGTCTGAGGGGCTTCGGGCTTGTGTAGATGGCATCAGATTGACATTGGTTTGAGATCATTCAGAATTCAGTTGAACTTCTTCTGACTTGCATTTGATTTGCTTCAGGCAGGTTTTGCATTTCCATAAAAACAAAAGGAAACGGGGAAGTTCACAACCTTGCACCTCACACCTGGCACCTCACACCTGGCACCTGGCACCTGGCACCTCACACCTGGCACCTGGCACCTCACACCTGGCACCTCACACCTGGCACCTGGCACCTCACACCTGGCACCTCACACCTCACACCTGGCACCTGGCACCTCACACCTGGCACCTCACACCTGGCACCTGGCACCTCACACCTGGCACCTCACACCTGGCACCTCGCACCTGGCACCTCACACCTTACACCTCGCACCTGGCACCTGGCACCTCGCACCTGACACCTCACACCTGGCACCTCGCACCTGGCACCTCGCACCTGGCACCTCGCACCTGGCACCTCACACCTCGCACAGGTAGAATACGTTAACCACTTCAATACCAGGCACTTTCCCCCCTTCCTGCCCAGGCCAATTTTCAGCTTTCAGCGCTGTCACTTTTTAAATGACAATTGCGCGGTCATGCTACACTGTACCCAAACTCAATTTTTATCATTTTATTCCCACAAATAGAGCTTTGTTTTGGTGGTATTTGATCACCTCTGCGGTTTTTATTTTTTGCTAAACAAATAAAAAAAGACCGAAAATTTTGAGAGAAAAAAAGTTTTCCTTTGTTTTTGTTATAAAATTTTGTAAATAAGTAAGTTTCCTCCTTCACTGATGGGCACTGATGAGCTGCACTGCACAGTCCCATCCCCCCACAGTTAGAATCACTCCCTAGGTAACACATTTAACCCCTTGATCGCCCCCTTGGGTTAACTCGTTCCCTGTCAGTGACATTTATACAGTAATCAGTGCATATGTCAATGGTCCCAAAATATTGTCAAAAGTGTCCGATCTATCCGCCGCAATGTCACAGTTACGATAAAAATCGCAGATCACTGCCATTACTAGTAAAAAAAAAAAATGCCATAATGCCATAAATCAATAATCTATTTTGTAGGCGCTATAACTTTTGCACAACTTTTACGCAAACCAATCAACATACACTTATTGCGATTTATTTATTTATTTAAATTTTTTTAATGTTTATTATAGCAAAAAGTAAAAAAAAAATTGTGTTTTTTTTTTTTTTTTTTTCCCCAAACTTTTTTTGTTTATAGCACAAAAAATAAAAACTGCAGAGGTGATCAAATACCACCAAAAAAAAGGTCTGTTTGTGGGAAAAAAATAAAAATTTTATTTGGGTACAGTGTTGCGACCTGCACTGATGGGCACTGATAAGGCGGCACCAATGAGGTGGCACTGATAGGCGGCACTAATAGGCAGCACTGATGGGCACTGAAAGGATGCACTGATGGGTACTTATGTGACGGCACTGATAGACAGCACCGATGGGCACTGAAATGCGGCACTGATGGCTGGCACTGGCTTTAACTGATGGGCATCACTGGCAGGCATTTTTCAGTGGCACTGATTGGCATTTACCTGGTGGTCTAGGGTGGCATACCTGGTAGTCCAGTGTGATGGCCATCCCTGGTGATCCTGGCGGCATCCTGGTGGTCCTGGGCGGGCATCCGAGGGGGGGCTGCGCTGATAAAACAATCAGCACAGTCCCCCCATCAGGAGAGCAGACGATCGGCTCTCCTCTACTCGCGTCTGTCAAATGTGAGTGAGGAAAAGCCGATCAACGGCTGTTCATGTTTACATCGTGATCAGCCGTAATTGGACACGGCTGATCACGTGGTAAAGAGCCTCAGTCGGAGACTCTTTACCTAGATGGGAGTTGCGGAGTGTCCGACTGACACACCGCAACAACGGTCGCCACAATGCGCGCCCCGGCTTGATATCCTGGCGACGTCCGGTCAGGATATCGCAACCACTTTGCCGACGTCATATTGCTATATGGCGGGCGGCAAGTGGTTAATGACTCAAAGAATGAAAATCAACAGTATATAAAGGTTTGGGAGAACTTCTATTGATGGTGGTCTTGGTTTACAAGGCATCTAGTGTGGATAGTGTTATTCATTCATTAGTTTCTTGGATTGCATGAGAATATATGAGAAGGGGAAATCCATGTTAACCACTTCAATACAGGGCATTTTCACCCCCTTCCTGCCCAGGCCAATTTTCAGCTTTCAGCGCTGTAACATTTTGAATGAAAATTGAACACTTTACCCAAATTAAATTTTTATCATTTTTTTCCCTACAAATAGAGATTTCTTTTGGGGGTATTTGATCACCTCTGCGGTTTTTATTTTTGCGCTATAAACAAAAAAAGAGTGACAAGTTGGAATTTTAATATTTTTTTTTATTACTATAATAAACATCCCAAATAAAAAAATAAAATAAAATAAATGTTTCCTCAGTTTTAGGCCGATATGTATTCTTCTACATTGTTTTGGTAAAAAAAATAGCAATAAGCGTATATTGATTGGTTTGCGCAAAAGTTATAGCGCCTATAAAATAGGTTATTGATTTATGGCATTTTTTTTTTTCACTAGTAATCACGGTGATCTGCGTTGTTTTTTTTTTTTTTTATTGTGACTGTGACATTGCGGCGGACAGATCGGACACTTTTGACAATATTTTGGGACTATTGACATTTATACAGTGATCAGTGCTATAAATATGCGCTGATTACTGTATAAATGTGACTGGCAATGAAGGAGTTAACACTAGGGGGCGATCAAGGGGTTCAATGTGTTACCTAGGGAGTAATTCTAACTGTGGGGGAGGGGACTGACTAGGGGAGAAGACCGATTGGTGTTCCTATATACTTGGAACACAAGATCCGTATCCTCTCCCCCGACAGGACGTGGATGTGTTTACAGACACATCCACGTTCCTGCTCTGCCGCCGGGCACGCGCATCGGCTCCTCGGCGGGCCCGCACTCCCTATACCGCCGGGAAGCCGAGGACCTCATATGACGCCCGCCCAGGATGGGAGATCCCATCTGCGAACGTCATGTGACAATGGGGCGGGATGGAAAGTAGTTAGAGAAGAACTGCAGTCTGCTCACATAATTTGTAATAAAAACACCTTTGCCGTTCTGAAGCTTCCCTCCAACCACTTTGCATATTATTTTATATATACTGTGATTCTATACTTGCCAAATATGCTGCAGAAATCTCCCTTCATTGTCTGGCTGCAGCCATTTTAACTGTGGGCAGCTGAAGCTGCTGCCTGTTCACTTCCTGGATTTACACAGAGGCATACCTCCAGCTCTGCAGCTCTCATTGGCCCTCTTATGACTCCCACGCCCCCCTCCCTTACTGGCAAACTCTCATGAGAGAGAGCTGTGCATGATGTCACAGGAAGTGGGCTGTATAAAGGTATTTGCTGGCAGAAAAAAAATGTTTTACTATCCAAAGTTAAAACAACAAGGGCAGAAGATTTAATAGAAGGAAAGATGAGAAAATGACTGAAGGTCCGCTTTAAGGGAGCAAAATCCAAGCACATTGAAACAGGTGCTTTGGGAGAAAAAGTACTTCTTGTTCGACCTCAATAAATAAAAAAATGTATTTGATGTGACCTAAAGCCTTGGCAATGTAGAGGACATTGTCCCTGGGTGCGAAGAGCATTTTAGGTGTTTTTATATAATTGGAGATATCAAGGAATCTTGTTTTCAGTCTAACATATCCTGTCTGATAGTCTTGTGGTGAGATCAGAGGATAAGCAGGTTAAAATCGCTGTGATGTGTTACTAAATAGGAAGAGAAGTCTATATCAAGCTAATATGGCTCATTTGTGTACAATTACATCACAAACGATACATAGAAATTAGGTTTTTATTACATTAACCACTTGCTGTCCATCATGTATGTATGAAAATATGTATACACTATATTGTCAAAAGTATTGGGACGCCTGCCTTTACACGCACATGAACTTTAATGGCATCCCAGTCTTAGTTCAATATTGAGTCGGTCCACCCTTTGCAGCTCTAACAGCTTCAACTCTGTACTGATTTTCCCCGAAGTCTGCACTAAAATAAAATCAGATTTAATAATACAGTGGAACCTCGGATTACGAGCTTAATCCATTCCAGGAGAATGCTCGTAATCCAATGTACTCGCATCAAAGTTTTCCCATTGAAGTCAATGGAAACGAAAATAATTTGTTCCACATTGACTTCAATGGGATGCAATACCGCATGCGGCCAGAGGAGGAGGGGGCGCCGGAGAGCCTGACAAACGGCCGAAAAGGCCCGAGGGGACATTTCGACTGACCTCGGCAAACCTCGGAAAGACTCCGTTCACGAGCCTTTCAAAGGTTTGCCGAGGTCAGGCGAACTGTCCTCGGGCCTTTCCGTGCATTTCCGATCGGCGACTTTCGGCTCTGCTGGGCTACGGCGCCCTCCCCCCACCTCAGGCCAAAAGCAGTACTGCACACCGCTTCTGGCCTGAATCCTGCTCGTTTTGGCGAGACAAAACTCGCGAACCGAGTTAGGATTTTTAGAAATACAGTGCTCGGTTCCACTGTACCCCAGTCATATCATGGAGGCCATAGAAATATTATTGGGAGGCCCAACATATCCGATATGACTTCTGTCCAAGACCTGAATTTTGAAGTTGTCTCTCATCTTACCAGTTACCCAAAAATACCGATATTTTTTACGCAATCTGGCCGAAATGACACCATGTGCGTTGTACAATTGAATTAGTGATAGTGAAGGAGGGACAGATCACAGTAGGACATACAATGTCCTCCATTTATCAGTCCTGTCTTCCTGTCCCCATAGATAGATTTGTCTTGTGGACATGGAAACAGCATTTCTACTGTAGCTTAGAGAATACATTATATGGGTTTGTCAGTCTCTCCTATTGTCTGTTGTGTTTTAATTCACTCTTTGTTAAAAAGGAGAACTAGTAAAGAATTACCTTGTACATCTAAACTTAGATCTCCAACTTCTCCACATGCAGTTTCCTTATCCAGTTTGTTTGTGCAGCAAAGATTACATAGAGCCTGGTGTTACCATATGATTGCCGAGGATCAAATCTCTTTCCATCTGTGTATGGTTAGGTTGGTGCTCAGCTGCTTTAACCTCTTGCTTACTGGGTACTTAAACCCCCCTCCTGCCCAGGCCAATTTTCAGCTTTCGGCGCTGTCACTCTTTGAATGACAATTGCCCATCATGCTACCCAAAATTACCCAAATGAAATATTTAGCATTTTTTTCACACAGATAGAGTTTTCTTTTGGTGGTATTTAATTGCTGCTTGGTTTTTTAAAATAAAACATAAAAAAGACCAAAAAATGAAAAAAAAATAAATAAAACTGTTTCATAGTTTGTTATAAAATTTTGAAAACAGGTCATTTTTCTCCTTCTTTGATGTGCGCTGATGAGGCAGCACTGATGGGCACTTAAAGGCACTTAAAGGCACTGATCGGTTGCCACTGATGGTTGGCATTGATGGTTGGCATTGATCGGTTGGCACTGATGGGTGGCACTGAAGTACACTGATAGGTGGCACTGATGATCACTGATGGGTGGCACTGGTAGGTGACACTGATAGGCAGCACTGATCTGTGGCTCTGATTATGAGATATTGATTGGCAGCACTGGTGGGCATTGATGGGTGGCCCTGGTAGGTGACACTGTAGGCACCGGTAGGTGGCACTGGTGGGTACTGATAGGTGGCACTGGTAGGTGGCACTGGTGGGTACTGATAGGTGGCACAGTGGGCACAGAAAATGCAGCCGCGGCTTTCTGTGTGAGGGACCGATGACCCTCTGACAGAAGTCGCTGATCGGCCTTTTTTTAACCTCACGCTAACAGCACGAGGGGAAAAAAAATACTGATTACTGAGCTTTTGTTTACATCACGTGATCAGCCGTCATTGGCTGACAGCTGATCACGTGGTAAGGGGCTGGGATTGACCCCTTGCTCTGATCTGTGATCAGCCAAATCTCATAGACTCGGTGATCACAAAGCACGCTGTGCGCGACCCACAGGGATGCACAGACAGCACTTGCTCAGGAGTATTGGGACACCTGCTTTTACACGCACATGAACTTTAATGGCATCTTAGTCCGTAGGGTTCAATATTGAGTTGGCCCACCCTTTTCAGCTATAACAGCTTCAACTCTTCTGGGAAGGCTGTCCACAAGGTTTAGGAGTGTGTCTATGGGAATGTTTGACCATTCTTCCAGAAGAGCATTTATGAGTTCAAGCACTGATGTTGGACAAGAAGGCCTGGCTCCCAGTCTGCCCTCTAATTCATCCCAAAGGTTTTCTATTGGGTTGAGGTCAGGACTCTGTGCAGGCCAGTCAAGTTCCTCCCAAACTCGCTCATCCATCAACATATAAATGACTATGACAGGGATTAACACCAGGGGCGATTAAAGGATTAAGTGTGTGCCTTGGAGGTGCTTTCTAACTGTGTGGGGGACGGATACACTGGAGGAAAAGAGAGATTGTGTTTCAGCTTAGCTGAAACACAAGATCTCTCTTTTGCTCCCTGAAAAATCTGCGGTTTGCCTTGTTTATACAGGCACACGCTGCTGCTCCGTCTCTCCACAGAATGGTCGCGGCTATCGCGGCCGTCGGATCCGCTGATTGGCATACCGCTGTGTCCAATCGCAGCGCTCCAGCAGAGCATGCATGCGCCCCCTGCACCGCATGCAGAAAATCACCTACAGGTACATGATTTTACGCAGCCGGGACGCCCTTGCCCGGGTATATATATACGCTGGGCGGTCTGGAAGCGGTTAAGCTGCAAAGGCAGCAGATGGAGGTATACATATGCCATGGTCATGATGCTTCACAGCACTCCTGCCTGTTGAACATGGTCTATTCAATTAAAATGGGGCACCTCCTTGCTGCAGGGCACTGATGTGGGATTTTAAGGGGTTAAAACAGGCATTGGGGAAGCAATAGAACGTCACCTCGCAGCCTGTCCAATGCAGAGTGATCTAAATGTAAATTGCTCTTCAGAGGATAGCACAAGTTTAAACTAGGCTGTAAAATTTTTTTTTTTTTTTTTTGGGGGGGTCTTCTTTAAATACTTTAAACAGAATCGAGTTCCTTTTAGAAGCCTAATAATGTATATATGATATGACATTACTGAAAAGATTACACATAAGGGGAAGTAATAAAGTACTATCTTCAGCTGATAAGATCCTCAGATTCAGGCGGAGGAAGTCCTGTTCAGGCACTCAGTGCTGTCTTATGATTGAAGATAGAGAGTTCTCAGAGATTCTTCCCTCCCACTGATCATATGCTCATGAGCTCCGACATGTTCGGATCCTCATCTAAACCCACCTGAGCTCCCCAGGAAGCTGTCATCTGTACTGGCCCAATCATAAAGGCCCAGCAGGAATGCCCCGCCCAGGGAAAGCCTCAGCTGCAAATGATTGGTCCAGTTCGGGTGACAGTTTGCAGGCAGGCGTGCTCAGGTGGGTTGGGTTCTAGGACACTAGGATCCAAACACGCCTGAGCTCCTCACTATTCTGGAGGGGGGTATAAAAGAAAGATAATGCTAGTAATCAGGGTGGAGAAAAATCGACGATTTTTTAAAAAAATTTTTAAAATCCGAAAAACCTGATTTTCTTGATTTAAATCCGATTCTTTTCGATTTTAAATTGATTTTTTTAGATTTTTATCAAATTAATTTTAATAAAATGCTATCAAATGATAGTTTTCTATTTAGGATACATTAATAATTTTAGTTTATTGAGCATGAAATGGAGCTTAGTTATGTAGCACCAGGCTGCAATATTTCCATTTTTGGTAAACTCATTCAGTGAATCCAAGCTCTGCAAGCTGAGATGACATGCATTGCATTGATGCATTCACACAATTTCACAGTAACTATGAGATAAAGGAATATACCTGAACTTTATTTTTTCTCATTGGTTTGCAAATCTATGTACACTACAAACTGTATGATTGAATTGGTTCTGATATCGCTGTTTTACTAACCTATAATATTAAAGATTCTAACTACCAGCAAGAATGAGTCCTTACATTTAAAGAGCACCTGTCATTTCAGATCCATCATGGCAGCGCCTGTTAGCGGGTATCCACTCACCTGCTGCCGCCACGTCCCACACCTTGTGTCACTGCCGCATCCCCAGCCGTCCCATTAAAGTGAATGGGACTGTCAGTGAGTCAACAGCGGGTCAGAGGAAAAGCCGCTGCGGGACAAAGATGACAGTTGCTCTTGAAAAATTACGATTTAAATCAAGCCTTTTTACTAGTGATTTAAATCAGGATTTAACCACTTCAGCCCTGGAAGAATTTGCAGCTCAATGACCAGGCCATTTTTTGTGATTCGGCACTGCGTTGCTTTAACCGACAATTGCACGGTCGTGCGATGCTGCACCCAAACAAAATTGATGACCTTATTTTCCCACAAATGGAGCTTTCTTTTGGTGGTATTTCGTCATCTCTGTGATTTTTATTTTTTGCACTATAAACAAAAAAAAGCGTAAATTTTTAAAATGACACAATATTTTGTACTTTTTGCTATAATAAATAGCCCCAATTTTTTTTTTAAAACCGCTCATTTTTTTCTCAGTTTAGGCCAATATGTATTCTTCTACATATTTTTGGTAATAAAAATCGCAAAAAGCATATTGCCAAAATTATGGTGTCTACAAAATAGGGGATAGATTTATGGCATTTTTATTACTATTATTTTTTTTTTACTAGTAATGGCGGTGATCTGCGATTTTTATCGGGACTGCGATATTATGGTGGACACATCGGACGCTTTTTTGGGACCATTGGGATTTTAACAGCGATCAGTGCTATAAAAATGCACTGATTACTGTGTAAATGACACTGGCAGGGAAGGGGTTAACACTAGGGGGGGGGCGATCAAGGGGTTAAATGTGTTCCCTATGTGTGTGTTCTAACTGTGGGGGATGGGACTGACTATAGGAGATGACAGATCGTGGTTCCCAGCTCGTAGGAACTCAAGATCTCTCTCTCCTCTCCTCACAGAACTGGGATGCGTGTGTTTACACACACACATACCCCAGTTCTGCCTCTCGTGCCCGCGATCGCTCGTGGCCGGCGGTCACAAGCATCGGCACCCCCGCGCGCGCCTTCTATCCCGCTTAAAGGGACCGACTTATAGCTACGACGGTTCGCGGGATCGTGCCGACCTGCCGCAGTATAATGACGGCGGCTGGTCAGCAAGTGGTTAAATCGTGATTTAAATCGACTTGATTTAAATCAAATCCACCCTGCTAGCAATACACAGTTGTTCAGAATAGTTTTGGAATAATAAACACTCGGTCCTGAGAGCAAACAGTACTGCCATCATGTAGTGACCGAATTTCGAACAATAAATTGAAGAGGTGCACCGAAATGAAAATTTTGTTGCCGAAACCGAAAGTGACAGTTTAAAAAAAAAATATACATATACAATGGGGATGGAAAGTATTCAGACCCCCATACATTTTTCACTCTTTGTTATATTGCAGCCATTTGCTAAAATCATTTAAGTTCATTTTTTTCCTCATTAATCTACACACAGCACCCCATATTGACAGAAAAACACAGAATTGTTGACATTTTTGCAGATTTAATAAAAAAGAAAAACTGAAATATCACATGATCCTAAGACCCCTTTCACACTGGGGCGGTTTGCAGGCGGTATTGCGCTAAAAATACCGCCTGCAAACCGCCCCTAAACAGCCTCCGCTGTTTATTCAGTGTGAAAGCCCGAGGGCTTTCACACTGAAGCGGTGCGCAGGCAGGGCGGTGAAAAAAGTCCTGCAAACCGCTTTTTTGGAGCGGTGAAGGAGCGGTGTATTCACCGCTCCTGCCCATTGAAATCAATGGGACAGCGCGGCTATAGCCGCGCTGTACGAGGGATTTTAACCCTTTTTCGGCCGCCAGCGGGGGTTAAAACCGCACCGCTAGCGGCCGAATACCGCTGCAAGAACGACGGTACAGCAGCGCTAAAAATAGCGCTGTTGTACCGCCGACGCCCCCCACTGCCCCAGTGTGAAAGGGGCTTAAGTATTCAGACCCTTTGCTGTGACACTCATATATTTAACTCAGGTGGTGTCCATTTCTTCTGATCATCCTTGAGATGGTTCTACACCTTCATTTGAGTCCAGCTGTGTTTGATTATACTGATTGGACTTGATTAGGAAAGCCACAGGGACAGGACGACTGGTTGTAATCGAGGGAAAGATGAATGCGGCCAAGTACAGGGATATCCTGGATTAAAACCTTCTCCTGAGTGCTCAGGACCTCAGACTGGGCCGAAGGTTTACCTTCCAACAAGATAATGACCCTAAGCACACAGCTAAAATAACGAAGGAGTGGCTTCACAACAACTCCGTGCCTGTTCTTGAATGGCTCAGCCAGAGCCCTGACTTAAACCCAATTGAGCATCTCTGAAGAGACCTAAAAATGGCTGTCCACCAACGGCTGTCCATCCAACCTGACAGAACTGGAGAGGATCTGCAAGGAGGAATGGCAGAGGATCCCCAAATCCAGGTGTGAAAAACTTGTTGCATCTTTCCCAAAAAGACTCATGGCTGTATTAGATCAAAAGGGTGCTTCTACTAAATACTGAGCAAAGGGTCTGAATACTTAGGACCATGTGATATTTCAGTTTTTCTTTTTTAATAAATCTGCAAAAATGTCAACAATTCCGTGTTTTTCTGTCTATATGGGGTGCTGTGTGTACATTAATGAGGAAAAAAATGAACTTAAATGATTTTAGCAAATGGCTGCAATATAACAAAGAGTGAAAAATGTAAGGGGGTCTGAATACTTTCCGTCCCCACTGTATATTCTTTATATATATATAATATGTTATTATTTTTGACTTTATATCCACTACATATCCGCGCTATGGCCGAATGACGGCCACAGCGTGGACCTGAATTCCCAGGAGGCCGTCATATGACGGCCTCCCCTGTGCACGTTCCCTGTGCGCGCCGGGCGCGCTGTGATCACCGAGTCACTGAGACTCGGCTGATCACCGATCCGAGTAAGGGGCCGGTCCCGGCCCCTTACCATGTGATCAGCTGTCAGCCAATGACAGCTGATCACATGATGTAAACAAAAGATCGGTAATCGTTTTTTTTTTTTTTGAGGGACATCGGTCCCCAAGTGGAAGAGGCACATCTGCCTCATCAGTGCCACCTAATAGTGCCACCTAACAGTGCCCACAGTGCCACCTAACAGTGCCCACAGTGCCACCTATCAATGCCAACAAGTGCCACCTATCAATGCCCACCTGTAGTGCCCATCGCTGCCACCCATCAGTGCCCATCACTGCCGCCTATCAGTGCCCATCACTGCCGCCTATCAGTGCCCATCACTGCCACCTCATCAGCGTACATCAGTGAAGGAGAAAAATGACCGTTTTTAATTTTTTTATAACAAAATATAAAAAAATACATTTTTTTTTACATTTTTTTTAACAAAAGTAAAAACTGCAAAGGTGATCAAATACAACCAAAAGAAATCTCTATTTGTGGTGAAAAAATGATAAAAATGTCATTTGGGTACAGTGT
Organism: Aquarana catesbeiana; assembly: GCF_042186555.1. Classification (NCBI taxonomy): domain Eukaryota; kingdom Metazoa; phylum Chordata; class Amphibia; order Anura; family Ranidae; genus Aquarana; species Aquarana catesbeiana. The sequence continues at coordinate 184,769,974 of NC_133335.1, forward strand.
TGTATGACCGCGTAATTGTCATTCAAAGTGCGTCAGCGCTGAAAGCTGAAAATTGGTCTGGATAGGAGGGGGGTTTAAGTGCCCTGTAAGCAAGTGGTTAATGAATATTAGGAATTTAAATGAATATGAATCTTATTGTCGGCCATTATCGGTAGCTTTAGCGCAAGAAAAGCTCAAGAAAAATACATTCCTTTAAATTCAATGTATACCTTCACACTGGTCTGTTGTGCTTCCATTGTGGTGTTAAAAACCTTGCTTGCTGCATTTTTGGTCAGTTAAAAAAACGCACCTCCCCATTGAAATGTATTGAAAATGCAGCAAAAATGCATCAATACCGCACCCGTGTTAGGTTTTTGATGCAGTTTTTAAATCACATGACCCATGAAAAACACATCATAAGCATAGTAATATAGCGGTAAAATTGCGTGTGCTTTCAGCGTCATTATTGGCACCTTTCTTTCTATAGGCAAAATGGCGATTACCCTATTTTCAGATGATAATTTGCGGTAGCCGAAATTTTGGTGCATCTCTAAATTGTTTAACCCTTTCATGACTAAGCCTATTTTTGAAATTTGGTGTTTACTAGTTAAAATACGTATTTTTTGCTAGAAAATTACTTAGAGTTCCCAAACATTATATATATATTTTTTTAGCAGAGATTCTAGAGAATAAAATGGCGATTGTTGCAATATTTTATATCACACGGTATTTGTGCAGCTGTGTTTTAAATGCAAATTTTTGGAAAAGGGACACTTTCATGAATTTTAAAAAATCCAAACAGTAAAGTTACCCCAATTTTTTGTATAATGTGAAAGATGATGTTACGCCAAGTAAATAGATACCAAACATGTCACCCTTTATAATTGCACGCACTCATGGAATGGCGACAAACTACGGTACCTATGAATTTCCATAGGTGATGCTTCAAATTTTTTTTACGGTTACCAGGTTTGAGTTACAGAGGAGGTCTAGTGCTGGAATTATTGCTCTCGCTCTGACGATCGCGGCGATATCTCACATGTGTGATTTGAACACCATTTACATATGCGGGCGCGACTTCTGTATGCGTTTTCTTCGCTGTGCGAGCTCGCGGGGACGGGTGCGCTTTAAAATTTTTTTTTTTTTTTTTAATTTATTTCATTTATTTTTATAATTATAAATTGTTAAAAATTTTTTTTTTTTTTTTTTTTTTTTTTTTACTTTTATTGTTGTCACAAGGAATGTAAACATCCCTTGTGACAGTAATAGGTGGTGACAGGTACTCTTTATGGAGGGATTGGGGGTCTAAAAGACCTCCGATTCCTCCTTTGCACTTCAAAGTATTCAGATCGCCGAAAACGGCGATTCTGAACGCTGTATATTTTTTTATAACCGGCGCCATTGGCAGCCGAGTAAATGGGAAGTGACGTCATGACGTCGCTTCCGCATTTACATTGAGGAGGCTGGAACGAAGCCACCCACAGCTTCGTTCCAGCCCGCCCCCAGCCGCCGAAGGCAGCCGATTTGACACCGGGCCTCCCGATCGCACGGGAGGCCCGGTAAGAGCGGCAGGAGGCGGCGGGAGGGGGGGGGGATGTCCCCTCCCGCTCCTCCGGTATAGCAGCCGAGAGGCTTTTAGCCGCATTGGTTGTTATACTCGGATAGCCGATCGCCCGCTGTAAACAACGGTACCGGGATGATGCCTGCAGCTGCAGTCATCATCCCGGTATAACCCCGGAAAGCCGAGTACGCAGATCTGCATACGGTCGGCGGGAAGGGGTTAATGGACATAAATAATACATTTTTCTTATGTGTTTTGTCACAAATGTGCAGTGCCAACTGTTTAGTTTTACAGGCGAGAAACACATTAAAAATAATTCATATCCTGGTCCCGTGAAGTAGATTAAACAGCACAGTGCTTGTGCTGCGTATTCTGCCCCTCTCTAAACTGTAAAAAACATGGCTGATCCTGCCACTTCCTGTATCCCCCTCTCTGCACTGACCACGATAATTGGGGCTGCTGAGCCCTGAACACCGTGGTCAGAGTACTTCCTTTCGTCATCGGCAGATCTCCTCTCTGCTCTCCTCTCTCCCCCCCTCCTCCCTGCCTGTCAGCTCCGTGTCTGTGTCTCTGTTTCCGTCCCCCTCCGCGCCGCTATTATTAAAAATAAAAAACCTACAATGGTCCCTGCCCTCTATTATAGGCAGGTATATCACACTATGTAAGCTTTTTTCTAAAAACAAGGATTGCAAATACATTTTTAGAGGTATCTTAAGGCCGGTCACAAGACTCGCGGCCGCTTTACATCTCTAAAACAGGGTTTCTGCGGGAGGGGCTGAGCGGCCATGTGACCGGAGATCTCGGCCCCTCCTGCTGTATCCATGTATCGGAGCTGTAATGCGGGCGAGTCACGTGACCGCCCTGATGATCACCCTAAATAGGTATTTACAATCCTCGTTTTTAGAAAAGACTTACACAGTGTGGTATGCCTGCCTATAATAGAGTAATTTATAATTCTGAGTTAACAAACAGTTTAACCTTTCAATTTATCGTTCGTTCAGCAAACATTTTTCCAACCTGTCTCTTCAGTTTTTTGGTCCTGAAGAGTCAAAAAACTATTTATGCCCATTACCTTGATGAAAAACGAACGATCCAAATGACAGATTTAGAAATGATTTTTTGTCTAGTGTATGGGGACCATTAGTATTTGCATTTGAGGAAAGCAATTCAGCTAAAGCTGGCTATACACTAGTAAAATTTTGAACCACAATTCTTAAAAACATTCGTAGGAAAATTCTCCGTGTATTGGAGCCTGGGTTCACACTGTAGCAATACGGAAACCAGCGCGATTCCACCGCCGATTCCCGCATCGCATCTCTCCCACAGGCAGTTCACAGCCCTCTGCGAACCTCTGCGGGTGTCAGTACAATGTTAATGACACCCCCAGATCGGTTCACAGATCGCAGTGCAAACTGTGGATTCAGACAGGAATCGGGTCGCATGAGTGAGAACACACATGCGTTCCGATTCCAGTGCAGGAATAAAAAAAAAGTCCCTGCACCTTTTTTGTGCGAATCCAATGCGAGTTCAGCCATACAAACTATATGGCTGAACTCGCATTGCGCAGACATCGCATGTGATTGGCACTGAAGTGCGGGTGCGGATCGCACGCGATGTCTGTGTTCGCTACAGTGTGAACTCGGGCCTAATGTCGTTCAAAAGCAGTTCATGATTTCATTTGCTTTTAACCACTTCAGCCTCGGAAGGATTTACCCCCTTCCTGACCGGGCCATTTTTTGCGATATGCCACTGCGTGGCTTTAACTGACAATTGCGCGGTTGTGCGACATTGTACCCAAACAAAATGTATGTCCTTTTTTTTCCCCCACAAATAGAGCTTTCTTCTGGTGGTATTTGATCACCTTGGTGGTTTATATTTTTTGCGCTATAAACAAAATAAAAAACGTCAATTTTGAAAAAAAAAAAAAACATTATTTTTTACTTTTTGCTATAATAAATATCCCCCCCCAAATTTTTTTTATCAGTTTAGGCCAATATGTTTTCTTCTACATATTTTTGGTAAAAAAAAATGGCAATAAGCGTATATTGATTGGTCTGTGCAAAAGTTATAGCGTCTACAAAATAGGGGATATATTTATGGCATTTTTATTATTTTTATTTTTTTTTTTTTTTTTACTAGTAATGGTGGTGATCAGCGATTTTTAGCAGGACTACGACATTGCGGCAGACCAGACACTTTTCACACTTTTTTGGGACCATTGGCATTTATACAGCGATCAGTGCTATAAAATGCACTGATTACTGTGTAAATGTCACTGGCAGGGAAGGGGTTAACACTAGGGAGCGATCAAGGGGTTAAATGTGTTCCCTGGGAGGTGTTTCTAACTGTGGGGGGATGGGACTGACTGGAGGAGAAGACATATCGCTGTTCCTGATCACTAGGAACAGCAGATCTCTCTCTCTCCTCCCCTGTCAGAACTGGGATCTGTCTGCTTACATTGACAGATCCCCATTCTGGCTCTCTGTGGAGCGATTCCGGTTGGCTGGCGGACATCGCGGCCACGCGCATCGGCTCCGGCGTCGTGTCGCGGGCGCGCGTGCCTCCCACAGCTCTTAAAGTGCCCGACGTACACCTATGGCGGTTTGCCATGTTTGGTTTTGGAATGAATGGAATTTACTGAACACAAATTTGTTCATTCGAGAAACATTTTCCATCCTGCTGCTTGGAACCTTCCCGTCGCTACGGCTGACGATGAACGTCGATTTGACTCCACGAATGATTCGAAAAGGGAACAAACGTTCTTACAATGAAGAATGTCGAACAAATGTCTACTCGTGTATAGCCAGCTTTAGTGATCCTGCATGGCTAGCTGTGCATACCACGACCGTACTCCCCTCCAACTCAACCTCCTATCATTACAATCGCGTAACAATTCGGTAGTATTTAATGTAATTGCACCCATAAGGATGGTACTTCCAGTGCAATACATCAATAAGGCGCTTTTATCTTATTAGTGATAAGACGAGAATTGCTTTATAGCTGTATGTACCATAATCTGCAAAAGCATTTCCTCTTTTTACCTTTTTAATTACAGAACTCTAAAGTTGGTACAAAAATATTGTGGCATAAAAAGATCATTTGTAAGTGGACCTGTCATTGTGAAATAGGAGGTGGTCCAGTATTATTCTAGTCCTCCCATGTTATCCAGAATAAGTAAAGAGACCCTGTCACCTACTAAAAAAATCTGCAGGTTAAAGCACAGAAAAAAGCAAAGATTTGAAATGCTATCTTGCAGCGTTTTTTTTTTCCTTTCCATAAACTATTTTTATGGACTGCAATGTGCTTCCAAACCGAATCTAAGAACTCTCTGTGCTGGCCCAGCTCCTCCACTTCTCTACATACCCTTTTATGTAACTGCCAGGGGACAATACTATAAAGTGTCTGACATCACATTAAAAATGGTGGCACTCAGCAGTAGTTTCGGGAATTAGGATTTCTCTATTACAGGTGAATAACATACCCAATATATAAACGTAACCACTTGCTGACCAGCCGCTGTCATTATACTGCGACAGGTCAGCTCGTTCCCGCAAATCGCTGTAGGTGTACGTCGGCTTTTTTAATCACTTGCCGACCACTGCACGCCGATATACGTCGGCACAATGGCAGCGGTGGGCAAATGGGCCTACCTGTAAGTCCCCTTTAATTGGCGGGGTTAGCAAGCACGCACGCGCGCGCCCGCTGCGTACAGCGTGACCGTGCCCGCGGGACCCTCAGACTCAATGTAAACCTATGTAAACAGGGCATTTCCCCTTGTATCATGCCGGTGATCACTACTCCTTGTCATCGGGAGCAGTGATCGCTGTCATGTAGGGCTGGGAAAAAAATCGATTTAAATCTTGAATCGAGTTGAGAGGTCAAATCGATTCAAAATGTAAGCAAATCGATTTTTTTAGATTTTTTTTTTTTCACCGCGCCGGTCCGGAGGCACTGCGGGCATGAGTTTTTTAGGCGAGGCCGCGGCTTCGGCCTAGTCCGCGAGGCCGGGCGCCGCGGACTAGACCGAAGCCGCGGTCTCGCCTAAAAGCTCATGCCCAAAGCGCCTCAGGACCGGCGCCGTTTCCAAAGAAAAAAAAAAAAACTCGTGAATCGAGTTTTTTTTTTTAAGAGAATCTCCCAGCCCTAATGTCATGTGAGTTGTAGCCCAATCCCCCCTACAGTTAGAATCACTCCCTAAGACACACTTAACCCCTTGATCGCCCCCTAGTGTTTAACCCCTTCTTTGCCAGTGTCATTTTTACAGTAATCGGTGCATTTTTATTGCACTGATCGCTGTATAAATGTGAATGGTCCCAAAATAGTGTCAAAAGCGTCCAATGTGTCCGCCATAATGTCGCAGTCCCAATAAAAATTGCAGATCGCTGCCATTACTAATAAAAAAAAAAAATCAATAATAAAAATGCCATAAAACTATCCCCTATTTTGTAGACGCTAGAACTTTTGTGCAAACCAATCAATATACGCTTATTGCGATTTTTTTTTTTTTTTTTTTTAATCAAAAATATATATATAGTAGAATACATATCGGCCTAAACTGAGGAAAAAATAGTTTTTTTAATCTTTTTTTGGGGGATATTTATTATAGCAAAAAGTAAAAAAAATTGCTGTTTTTTTTTTTTAAATTGTCGCTCTTTTTTTGTTTATAGCGCAAAAAATAAAAACCACAGGGGTGATCAAATACCACCAAAAGAAAGCTCTATTTGTGGGAAAAAAAGGACTTCAATTTTGTTTGAGTACAACGTCGCATGACCGCGCAATTGTCAGTTAAAGCGACGCAGTGCCGAATCACAAAAAGTGCTCTGGTCAGGAAGGGGGGAAAGTCTTCCGGGGGGAAAAGGTTAAGAGCCATAGCAGGCGCGAGTGCCCGCTGCACTGCGGGGGAACTGGATGCGCGTGGCCAGTGGCCGTGATGTCTGCGGGCCACCCGCGGTCATGGTAACGAGAGACCAGAGGAGGAGTCGCCTAGGCAGCCGAGAAGCACAGGACAGGAAGTACCTCCAAAAAGTCCCCCCCCCCAAAAAAAAATTACATGGCAAATGTGGCATGTAAGGGGAACTCTTCTTTAAGAGCTGTACTAAGGCAGAGTGATGCAATGTTTTCAGGAAGTTATTTGCAGCATTCTGCCAGCCCCCCACCAGCCATGATCTGTCTGCATTGCATAGAAAAGCACAGAGACCCGGTGATTATATCACTGGGTCTAAAATAAGGTATACTATAAAAATGGAAAGTTTTGATTATAAAAAATGTTAGCATATTAATGAAAGGGGAGGGAGGAACCGTGGGAAGGCAAAACATAAGCATATTTAAGGCGCCTTTCACACGGACGACTATTCTGCCGCAGTTAAAAGCATGTTTTTTTTTTTTTCTGTGAAATTCAAGACACCAGGCACTGCGATCAGCTGCAATTGTACAGTGCGATTAGCTACGGTTGCGATTAGCTGCGGTTTGCCATTTCCATAGCAACCCGACAGGGTACCGACTCATATTGAATGGGGATCCGACTTGGATCCCCGCCAATACCAGGCACTGTGTTTGGTATGAATCTTGAAGGGGAGCTCCACGCCAAATATTAAATAAAAAACCGGTATGGGTTCCCCTCCAAGAGCATACCAGGCCCTTCAGTCTGGTATGGATTCCAAGGGGCATCCCGTACGGCGGCAAAACGGCATGAGGGTCCCCCCAAAATACATACCAGACCCTTATCCGAGCACGCAGCCGGTCGGTCAGGAAAGGGGGTGGGGACGAGCGAGCGCCCCCCCCCCTCCTGAACCTTACTAGGCCACATGCCCTCAACATGGGGGGGTTGGTGCTTTGGGGCAAGGGGGAGCCCTGTGGGCCCCCCCCACCCCAAAGCACCTCGTCCCCATGTTGATGAGGACAAGGGTGTATGAACAAGAAAATCCCGGACTGCTGCACTCTGAAAAATGATCATCTTTATTCCATCTTTATTCCATGATAAAAACAACAAAAGTCATCCACACAGACAGGAGATAGCGATAGCTAACACGTTTCACATGCAAAGATGCTTACTCATAGCTTACTCATCTGCGGACGGGGGGGCTTATCAGATCTGATCCCGGCCCCCCACCCTATGTGAATGAGTATGGAGTACATCGTACCCCTACCCATTCACCTGGGGAAAAAAAGTATCAATAAAAAAACCAACGGCCGGGGTTGTCGGGAAGAGGCCCTTGTCCTCATCAACATGGGGATGAGGTGCTTTGGGGTGGGGGGGCCCGCAGGGCGCCCCCCTTGCCCCAAAGCACCAACCCCCCCATGTTGAGGGCATGCGGCCTGGTACGATTCAGGAGGGGGGGCGCTCGCTCGTCCCCACCCCCTTTCCTGACCGACCCGGGTGCGTGCTCGGATAAGGGTCTGGTATGTATTTTGGGGGGACCCCCATGCCGATTTTTCGGCGTAGGGAATTCCCCTTAAAATCCATACCAGACCGAAGGGCCTGGTATGCTCTTGGAGGGGAACCCATGCCAGTTTTTTATTTAAATTTGGCGTGGAGTTCCCCCTCAAGATTCATACCAAACAGTGCCGGGCATTGGCGGAGATCCAAGTCGGATCCCCGTGCTTGTCGCTCATTGGGAAAGGAAAAAACATTTTTCCTTTCCCGATGAGCAGCTCGGCGCTGTTATCCGCAGCTGACACAGTGCACTGCGATTACCTGCGGTTATGTGCGGATAGCTGCGCTAAATCGCTCCTGGACGCAGTCAATTCTATTTTTTCTATCGCACCAAACTGCATGTAATCAAAACGCAGCTAAACGCAGTGTGTAAATGGGGCCATAGGAAAGCATTGCGTGCTTTTAGCTGTGGTAGAAAACTAGAAAATCCGCAGCTAAAAGCACCAATCTATCCGTCTGTGTGAAAGGGGCCTAAGTTCAGTATTCAATTAAGGACCATCCCTATATTAATAATCGGGTGTCAACTCTGTAATCTGTCTGTCCGCCAATTTTATTACTTATACATAAATGTCATAAGGGATTAGCAGTCACCCAGCTGTTATTAAAAATGCTGTACAGCCATTTAGCAGCGTGGGGACTTTGGCTCTGGAAGACATAATGAGCCAGCATTCAATGTTTGATTGGCATGAGCAATCCATACAAACAGAGCCGTACATAGAGGCGGCATTGCCTCCAGTATTTCTCATTGTGGTGGGTTTTATAGATTTATTTCGATATTTTTGCTAATGCAGTAAGCGCTGCATAATCGTATTTCTGGTTCCAAATATGTGTGTGAAGAAGTAATATTTTTACTTTTTTTTTTAATTTCCTACAATCTGATTGGCTTGTGCACTGATTTGGAGGATCTACAATTATAGTGTGAGCCAGTGTCAGCAGTTTTAATCATTAAGGGCCAGTTCACACCATAGAAATGCAGTCCGGATGCATTCAAGATGGTTTCCTGCATGTGCGTTTTTGACGCGTTCCAGTGCAGTTTTGATGCGTCTTTGATGCAGTCCAGTGCTTTTTTTTTTCCCCCCTCTTTTTTCTTAACCTTAAATAAGGACATGTGTGTTCCAGTGCGTTTTTGGTGCATTCCGGTGCGTTCTAGTGTGTTTTTACAGCATTCCAGTGTAAGAAAAATGCAGCACGTTCTCCTTTTTTTTTTTCTGGGACTGGAACGCACTGGGACTGCAAGGACTGGTTTGAACGATGTATAACCTACTTTCCATGCGTTTTTGATGCAGCCCTGGACTACATGTAGTGTGAACTGGTCCTAAAAATAAGAGTTTTGCAGAAAAATATGCAAATAAAAAAAAGCCTGGTATTATCTTTATAACAAGCAAACCATACAAGTGTAAAGCTGGCTATGTAGTGTGCAGAAATGCGCTCAGTGGGGGGCCCTCTCGGGGGGGGCCTCCCACCCAACATCCTTTTGATGGAAAAGTGTCAGCTGACAGCAGCTGCATCCAATCAGATGCAGCCTCTATTTGAGTACTTTGACAGCCAGCAGGGTCAGTTGTTAAAATCCGGTAACCACGGTGGGAGATTCGTCCATCTGCACTGTAATAATGTGGATGAAGGAGGAATCTGTTTGTTTTTTTCATTTCATCAGTCCATTGACTGAGCAAAAAAAAAAAAAAAGACGATCATAGTGTATGGTCAGCTTCAAAACTCTATATAAATATGTTTGTTCCATTTTATGTAGGAAATTTTAAAAAAAGTCTTTCCTGAAAGAAAAATTGAGGCTTTGATGGGTAGTTTCCTTTCTGCAAATTCTAGATTACTGGCACCATGCTGACTGCCTTGCTTTAGAGTCACTGCCCTCTTTAGTACCACAATGTTGTGGTTGCACTTTACTCCTCCTCCTATATCAATGCAGGTTTGTGGAGAGTACGCGGATTATGCATTTTACTTGTTGACAGTATACCATACTTAGTAGGTGTCTTAATCATAATTTTCCAGCAAAGGTGCTGATTGCATTGTCTGACATACAGACATTTGCAGCTGCAGAGGAACTTCAGTCCCCGCTTTAATGGCAATCCTTCTCCCGCTAGCTCCCCCCCAAATCAATCCCATTACGGCACAGGCGCAGATATGCCTAAGCTCTCTGCTTGGCCTTCGGGTTCTGGCAGAGGAACTATACAAAAGTCATTATCGCCTAAGTGGCAGCCGAATTCCTAGTCTTGAGTCACACATCCCTCCTTTTTATAGTTTAAAAAAAAATACTTTTCTTTTCTATATGGCTTCAAGCCAATCCAGGATACAGGATACCCTGTACTCACAGTATGTCCTCAGTCCTCTGGGTTTAACCACTTGCCTACTGGTCACTTATACCTCCTTCCTGCCCAGGCCAGTTTTCAGCTTTCAGCGCTGTCGCACTTTGAATGGCAATTGCACGGACATGCAACACTGTACCCAAGTGACATTTTTATCATTATTTTCACACAAATAGAGCTTTCTTCTGGAGGTATTTAATCACCGCTGGGTTTTTTATTTTTTGCTAAATAAATGAAAAATTTTGAAAAAGAAAAAACGTTTTCATAGTTTGTTATAAAATTTTGGAAACAGGTAATTTTTCTCCTTCATTGATGTGCGCTGATGAGTCTTCACTGATGGGCACTGATAGGCTGCACTGATGAGGCGGCACTGATTGGCGGCCACCAATCAGTGCCGCCTCATCAGTGCCCATCAGTGCAGCCTATCACTGCCCATCAGTGCAGCCTATCACTGCCCATCAGTGCAGCCTATCACTGCCCATCAGTGCAGCCTATCACTGCCCATCAGTGCAGCCTATCACTGATTGGCGGCACTGATAGGTGTCACTGATTGGCAGCACTGGTGGGCACTGTTTGGACTGCACTGATAATCAGTGCCCTGATTATCAGTGTACATGTCCCTTTTATAGAAGCCAGTTATCGGCTCTCCTCTCCTCTCCTCATGCTGTCACCATGAGGAAAGGAGTGCCGATAACCGGCTTCGTTTTACATCTGTGATCCGCTGTGATTGGACATAGGTGATCACGTGGTAAAGAGCCGCTGATTGGCTCTATATCTCAATCTGTGATCAGCAGTGTCCTCCAAACACTGTGATCTCAGAGCGTGCCGCCCGCACTCAGCATATATGATGGCCTCCCAGAACTAGCCGTCCACACTGTAGTCGTCATTCAGCTATAGCGCGGACGGCAAGTGGTTAATTTTTTAAGATCTCCATGGAGACTGTTTGGAAAAAAAGAAGTTGAGCTTTAAAGGCACAATTTAATGCAGTTCTGTAATAGTAACTATATCATTAGATGTATTTTTATATGCAAGTAATGTAAGTACCAGACTTTGACCTGGTAACATGTTGCCTCTAGCAGTTCTTGTACAGCAGAGCTGGAGTGTGAGAGGACGCAGCACAGATAAAAAAGAAGCACATCTGACAATAAGTATGAATGGAGTCTGAATGGAGGAAAGAGCAGAGTGACATAAACATGAACTCATCACTGTGCTGCTTCTCATTTCACTGTCCAGTCACAGGCAGGAGGCGGGACCAGGACTGTACAAAGAGGAACTGTGTTCAATGATGCTTGCCGAAGACTGATATCTAGTGGCAGAAAAAAGTACTACAGGGGAAATCTCTGGTTTGAAAAAGAATTTTGCAGCAAAGGCTCTTTTTTTACCATTTTATCTTTTAGTGGGGCTACATTTATATTTTATTTTTAGCTGGTGTTCTGCTTTTAAAAAAAAATGGTACATGTAGCATTTAAAAACCATTTTTTTCAGGTAAATAATACAGTAATGGCTTAAAAAGGATACTGAAAATCAGAGATTTGTTTTCCATTTTAAGGGAGAACCCGTCTGATCAATCCAGGCCTTATACTAGACTTTGATCTTCTGCTTCTGAAAATAGCATGTGTAGGCGTACAAGTAAATGTATTGTAATAACGGAAACCCGTTATCCCGCCTTCGTTGTGTCATTTGTGGATAATATAGGCTTTCAAGCTTTATTAGTAAGAGCATAAGTATAGACAAGAAGCTATATGAATAATCTTGGAAACCATGGAAACCTGGAGACACTTCTGTGTGTTCTACAGCAATCGGATGACTTCATCCATAAGTTTGGATAGTTCACGCAATAAAGCGGTAGTACGCTATAGACGAGATTTTTTTTTTTTTTTTTAATGCAACCCCCCCCCCCCCCCCGCAGGTTTATGGCATAATGTGCTAATATGCATTGCATACATTTAAGGCCAGTTCACACCATATGCAGTCCAGTGCGGACTTTACTGCCACTTTAACCACTTAAATACCGGGCAGTTTCACCCCTTCACCCCTTCCTGCCCAGGACAATTTTCAGCTTTCAGTGCTGTCGCACTGTGAATGACAATTGCGCGCGCAAACTAAATTTTTTTCATTTTCTTCCCACAAATAGAGCTTTCTTTTGGTGGTATTTGATCACCACTGGGGGTTTTATTTTTTACTAAACAAACTAAAAAAGACCAACATTTTTGAAAAAAAAAGTTTTTCTTCGTTTTCGGTTATAACATTTTGTTTTCTCTTTCACTGACGGGCACTAATGAGGCGGCACTGATGAGGAGGCACTGATATATAGAATTGATGGGCAGTGACAGGCGGCACTGATGGACACTGACAGGCGGCTGTGATGGGCACTGACAGGGGGCTGTGATGGGCACTGACAGGCGGCTATGATGGGCACTGACAGGGAGCTGTGATGGGCACTGACAGGGAGCTGTGATGGGCACTGACAGGCGGCTATGATGGGCACTGACAGGGGGCTGTGATGGGCAATGACAGGCAGCTGTGATGGGCACTGACAGGCAGCACTGATTGGCACTGATAGGCCGTACTGATTGGTACTGGTAGGTGGCACTGAGTGGCAGCACTAATAAGGTACTGATAGGTGTTACTGAAGGGCACTGATTTGCACTGTGGTGGGCACTGATTTGGCACTGATAAGTGTGTTTATTAGTGGGGCACTGACTGGCAGCTGGTGGGCACTTATTTGCAGCTGTGGTGGCACATCTGATGGGGCTGTGATGATAATCGATGTGCTGATTATCAGCACAGACCCCCCCTTTGACAGGGAGAACCACCGATCGGCTCTCCCTGTCAGCGTGAACCGTGGAAAGCCAATTACCGGCACTTCCTGGTTCGCGGGATGATCAGCTGTGATTGGTCACAACTGATCACGTGGTAAGGAGCCTCCGTCAGACTAACACACAACACCTCTGATCGCCACGCTGCGCGCCGGCGTGTTGTCCTGCTGGACATCATATGACGCCCAGTCAGGATAACAGAACCACCACCCGGCTGTCATTCTGCTATAGGCCGGGAGGGAAGTGTCTAAAGAGACTTTTGTTTCTAGAAAATTCATTTATACAAAAATATTGCCATAGGATTATATGTGCAAACCTGTGTAAACCTTATATGTGTAAAACCTAATGTGCTACTAAACCCACAACAGTAAACTCAGTCTGTATATGCAGTAAAGCATGCTTGTTATACTCACTTTGGAACCTAAGGGGTTAATCCTCCGCATTGTGTAAAAAGGCTGTTTGATCCTGTATGCATAGATCTTCCCTCTTTTGCAATGCCCCCAAAACATGTCCGGATAAGACAGAGTAAATGGAGTCAGGCTGCACATGCTCAGTTTGGTGTGTATTGCTAGAGAGTTTTTTTTTTTTTTCTTAGGAGAGAGCATGTGATCAGCACAGGGCCAATGGGCACTGTCCAGACAGAGGGTCAGGGGTCCTGCATCCGGATAGGACAGCCAGTGCAATATGAAAACTCCTCCTACAAGCTTTAACCAGACACTGATAGAAGTCACAAGACTGCTATATACTGCTGATAAAAGGTATTTAGCAGTTTATATTTAATAAAATAATTGCATTTCCATGTTCTGTGTACTGTGGGAGACCAGATATAGTGAATGCAGGGTAAAACCCTCCCTTGTGTGACATTCAAAAATGCTGAGGCCGTTGCTGGCCACCGTCCTATTGGGTGTAACGTCAGCGGCCCCAGCACACTCAGCTGTCGCTCAGTCTATCTCACTCATCACTATTTGCATGGAGCTTGAATGTTTTCCCTGCAGTCATGTGGGTTTCCTCTGGTCAGGACACTACCTGCATAAAGCTTTCATGTGCTTGTGTGGGTTTCCTCCCACACTCCAAAGACATGCTGTTAGCTTATATGGATCTTGTTTAAAGTGATTGTAAGGGTTCGTTTAAAAAAAAAAAAAAAAAAAAAAATAACAAGCATATCATACTTACTTCCACTGTGCAGCTCGTTTTGCACAGAGTGGCCCCAAACATCCTTTTCTGGGGTCCCACGGCGGCTCTCGCGGCTCCTCCCTGCATCAGCTAACCCCCTAGGAGAAGCGTTCTCCCGGGGGGGTTACCTTGCGGGCACACTCCCGAGTCCAGCATTCAGCGTCTATAGAGGCCGAATGCAGGACTCGGCCCCGCCCCCCGGCGCCAGCATCATTGGATTTGATTGAGAGCAGCGGGAGCGAATGGCTGCACTGCTATCAATTTATCCAATCAAGAGCCGAGAACCCCGGACAGAGAGACAGCGCATCCCCGTGGGTCAAGTTCTAGGGCTCAGGTAAGTACAACGCGGGGGGGGGGGGGGGGGGGGGGCGGTCACTGACAGGTGTTTCTTCACCTTAATGCATAGGATGTATTAAGGTGAAAAAACACAAGGGTTACAACCCCTTCAAGTTGGCCCTAGTATGTGTATGTATGCATTAGAGATGGGGACGCGGGACTGCGAGAGCCGCCGAGAGAGGCCGAAAGCCGCCGAGGAGCTCACAATCGGCAGGGGATCGGCGTATAACACGCACCCACGATTTTCCCCTGATTTTAAGGGGAAAAAAGTGTCTGTTATACGCCGATATAAACTGCTAAATACCTTATCTCATCAGCAGTATATAGCAGTCTTGTGACTTCTATCAGTGTCTGGTTAAAGCTTGTAGGAGGAATTTGCGTTCTACTCTGACTGTCCTATGAGGCTGCAGGACCCCTGATCCTCTGTCTGAACAGTGCTGATTGGCCCTGTGGCGATCACATGCTTCCTCCCAAGAGAAAAAAAAACTCTCTAGCAATACACCCCAAACTGAGCATGTGCAGAGTGACTCCAAAGGATTGATCGACTCGTGTACAACCAGCTAAACCATACATGGATCGAAATTTGGCCAGTCCCTGCTGAACTGTACAAATTTAAAATCATGTATGGCTTAAAGTGTTCCTAAACCCACAACAGTAAAATCAGTCTGTATTTGCAGTAAAGCATGCTTGTTATACTCACTGTTATAACCAAAGGGCTTGTTCACACCTGCCTAAATTGCTAACGCTCCTATAGCGTTTATATGGCGTTAGTGTGGGCATCAAACAGGCGTCAATGAGCTTTAGTATGGGCATTAGACCGGCGTTTTACAAGCATTAATGAGGAGTTAAAAATGCTCCCCAAATGCCCTATGGGCAGTTTTGAAGCGTTTGACGAGCGTTAACCACTTCAATACCGGGCACTTTCGCACCTTCCTGCCCAGGCCAATTTTCAACTTTCACTGCTTTGGGGATGGGCACTGATTGGCATTTCCCTGTTGGTCTAGGGTGTCATACCTGGTGGTCCTGGGTGGGCATCCGAGGGGGGGCTGTGCTAATAAAAAATCAGCACAGACCCCCCCTGTCAGGAGAGCAGCCGATCGGCTCTCCTCTACTCACGTCTGTCAGACGCGAGTGAGGAAAAGCCGATCAACAGCTCTTCCTGTTTACATCGTGATCAGCTGTGATTGGACACGGCTGATCACCTGGTAAAGAGTCTCTGTCAGAGGCTCTTTACCTAGATCAGAATTGCGATGTGTCAGACTGACTCACCGCAACAACAATCGCAGCGATGCATGCCCCCGGCTTGATATCTGGCGACATCATATGACGTCCGGTCAGGATATCACAACCACTTTGCTGACGTCATATTGCTATATGGCGGGTGGCAAGTGATTAAAACTGCTCCACAATTGCCTATTCCATTACAGTAAATGAACGAATCTTAACGTCCTCCCCTTTTACTGTCCCCCAATCCATTTGCTGATCAGACAGAGCCTTTGGAGTGACTCTGCACATGCTTAGTTTGGTGTGTATTGCTAGAGTTTTTTTTTTTTTTTCTTGAAAGGAAGTATGTGATCGGCACAGGACCAATCAGCACTGTCCGGACAGAGGGTCAGGGGTTCTGCAGCCTCATAGGACAGTCAGAGGAGAATTAAAACTCCTACAAACCAGACACTGATAGAAGTCACAAGACTGCTATATACTGCTGATGAGAAAAGGGTTTTTAGCAGTTTATATTTACTAAAATAATTCCATCTCCATGTTCTGTGTACTGTGGGAGACCAGATATAGTGAATGCAGGCTCCTGGGTTTAGTAACACTTTAAGGTTCTAAACACTAAAATGTAACAGAATATGCAGCCCAGTGATATCTGGTATCCCAATCCCAGTCCTGGCGATTATTTCTAGCAGCGCCTTTGTCATGTAATGACATGGACCTGCATACAGATTTGGGTTCAGTGAACTGTTTGTCGGAACTGGCAGGACAAAAGATCACTGGACCGAGGGTTAAGGTAAGTTTTTGTGGATGTCAGAACCTTTAAAAATGCAGGGCCCTTTCACACTGATCAGTTTTTCTTCAGTTTATGCCTTACTAAGGACCTGTTCACACCATATTCAATCCAGTGCTTCTTTTTTTTTTTTTTTACTGCATCAAAAACGCATGGCAAAGTAGAACTTGCTGCATTTGTTTCTGCACTGGACTGTACTGGAACGTGGTGAAACGCATCAAAAACGCACTGGAACACAATATGTCCTTATTTAAGGTTAAAGTGTAACTAAAGGAAGAACTTTTTTTGGAGAGCGTGCAGAAGGATTAGAATGCTTGTCAGTTTTTATTGCTGTCTGTGCCCTCCGTTGGGGAGATTCATCCTCTCTATTTGTCCTGTTTAGCATTATCATTGACAGTGAAAGGAAAAGAAAATCCCAAATTTTGGGTTGTCCCCAGAAAAGTAATAGAAGGGGAAATTTTCCAATGGGGACGCTAGTTCTGGTGACCTGGGGAGCCCCAAGGGATCCCCTTAATTTGCAGAGATTTCTTTTCACTTCCTGTTTGGCTATGGGACAGGAAGTGAAGGGAAATCTATGCAATGAGACACAGATTGCGTAAAAAAAAAATCACTAAGCGTTAGCGTTGCGCTGATCCAAAATTGAAGCCTCATGTTGAGTCAGGAGGCGTTTGAAGCCTTTCAACGCCTCCTATTGAAGTCTATGGTAACGCCTCGCAAATGCTCTGGCAGGCAGTTGAGGGGCGGTTGCGGGGCATTAAGATTAGTTCATTTTGGCTACTCTCACACTGGGGCGTTTTTCAGCCGTTAAAGGGCTAAAAATAGCGCCTGAAAAACGCCTCCCCTGCCACTCCCGTCCTGCTTTCACACTGGAGCGGTTTGCTTGCAGGACGGGAAAAAAAGCCCTGCAAGCAGCATCTTTGGTGCGTTGCCGGAGCACTGAATACATCGCTCCTAAAATGCCCCTGCCATTGAAATCAAAGGCCAGCGCTGCCGAAGTGCCCTCAAAGCATTTTGGCAGCAGCGCTGCGAACCCTTTTTCAGCCGCTGGGGGGTTTAAAAGCACCCCGCTATCGGCGAAAAGCGCCGCTAAAAATACGGTAAAGCGATGCCAAAAATAGCGGCACTTTACTGCCGACGCCTCCCCCCCGCCCCAGTGGGAAAGTACCCTTACTGTATAGGTGTTTATGGAGCAGTTTTAACGCTCGTCAAACGCTTCAAAACTGCCCATAGGGCGTTTGGGGAGCATTTTTAACTCCTCATCAAAGCTTGTAAAACGCCTGTCTAATGCCCATACTAAAGCTCATTGACGCCTGCCTGACGTATGTACTAACGCCATATAGGAGCGTTTGTTGAGCGTTAGAAATTTAGTCAAGTGTGAACAAGCCCTTAGAAAAAAAGAGGGGAAAAAATGCACCAGACCGCATCAAATAAGCGCATTCAGAAAAGCATCTGGAACGCATCCGGACTGTGTTTCCATGGCGTGAACTGGCCCTAAAAGCGGAAGAAAAATGCATGACCATTAAATCCTATGGAACTCTTTACACAGGTCAGTTGCGTTTTTAAAAGTCCTACGTGGTGCATTTTGGTGCATGTTTGGTGTAAGTAAAAAAAAAAAAAAAAAAAAATCGCACCTCCTCATTAAAATAACTGCTTGCCGACCGCCGGCTGTCATATGACGGCCAGGTGGTGCAGCTCTCGTTGCGGGAGGGTGTCATATGTCGCCCTCGCCTTCCCGGCCCACCAGGGGGCGCGCGCACCGCCGGTGGCAATCGTGCGCGCCCGCCGTGTCACTGGGGACCCGATGTGCGTGCCCGGCGGCCACGATGTCCCCTGGGCACCCGCGATTGCCTGGCAACACAGCAGGACTGTAGATCTGTGTATGTAAACACGCAGATCCTCGTCCTGTCAGGTGAGAGGAGACCGATGTGTGTTCTCAGTACAGAGGAACACCGATCAGTCTCCTCCCCTTGTGAGTCCCCACCCCCTACAGTTAGAATCACTCCCTAGGAACATAATTAACCCCTCGTTAACCCCTTCCCTGCCAGTCACATTTATACAGTAATCAGTGCATTTTTATAGCTGTATAAATGTGAATGGTCCCAAAAAGTGTCCGATCTGTCCGCCGCAATATCGCAGTCACGATACCGCCATTACTAGTAAAATAAATAAATAAATAAAACGCTACAAATCTATCCCCTATTTTGTAGACGCTATAACTTTTGCGCAAGCCAATCAATATACGCTTATTGCGATTTTTTTTTTTTTTCACCAAAAATATGTAGAAGAATACATATCGGCCTAAACTGAGGAAAAAATTTGTTTAAAAAAAAAAACAATTGGATATTTATTATAGCAAAAAGTAAAAAATATTGTGTTTTTTTTAAAACTCGTCGCTCTTCTTTTGTTTATAGCGCAAAAAATAAAAACTGCAGAGGTGATCAAATACCACCAAAAGAAAGCTCTATTTGTGGGGAAAAAATGATAACAATTTCAATTGGGTACAGTGTAACATGACCGCGCAATTGTCATTCAAAGTGTGACAGCGCTGAAAGCTGAAAAAATGGCCTGGGCAGGAAGGGGGTGAAAGTGCCCGGTATTGAGGTGGATAAATGGAAAACGCATTAAAAAATGTGGCAACAATGCTCCCGTGGTTGCATTTTTGAAGCGTTTTTGAGTACCGTCCTTTTTTCACGGTACAGAGCGCACCGAAAACACAAAAACACAAATGAGTTTTTATGGCGTTTTTGTAACCTAAAGGTAACAGCGAATCTTTATTTTTTTTTTTAGTTCAGGTCCGCTTTAATAAGGAAGTGTCAGATTCAGCTCGCTGAGCTGCGGCTAAAGCTGGAGATTTGTAGCTCGGATTTAAATGGTTCAGTATTGCTGTATTGTGAGCGCTCTCCTTCAAGAACTCTTGACTTTTCACTTTTTAAATGGCGCATCTGTGAGTATGAAAACACACTTCTCCCATCCTTCCCCATACAAAAGAGCTCATACTAGAGTGCTTTCTATGCTTTTAATACACTCCTATTGAAGCTGCAGCTTTTTATAGGAGCGACGTGCATCAAGTGTTGCTTTGAAGTGCATCCGTCTCTATTATGTGGGCTAATAGGATCCATCTGCAGCTTCCCTCTTGGCTGGGTCTCTAAAAGCAAGCTGGAGAATTTTGGGGCAATGTCAAATGGATGCATTCGAGTTCTGCAATTGTATGTATCTATTAAAATTCCATGAAAGACCGTATTCTCAAAAGCATTTGTTGAGAAATAACTAGCTCAGCATTGCCTGGAGGTGAGTGTTGGCAAGTTACATATCGATCGTTGTTTGACGAAGAAGCATTTTGAGATTCTGGTCAAATCTAGCAAACACTGTTTAAGCCACTTGATCGCCAAAAGGTTTTACCCCCCCCATGACCAGGCCATTTTTTGCTATACAACACTGCAATCCTTTAACTGACAATTGCACTGTCACTTTTTAAATGACGATTGCGCCATCTCTTTTTAAATGACAATTGCGCGGTCGCTGTAGCCAAGTAAAATTTGACGTCCTTTTCTTTTGGTGGTATTTGATTACCTCCTGCTGTTTTTATTTTTTGCACTATAAACGAAAAAATACCGACAATTTTTTGAAAAAAAAAAAAAATATATTTTTTACTTTCTACTAGGGCTGGGGAAAAAATCGATTTAAATCTTGAATCGAGTTGAGAGGTCAAATCGATTCAAAATTTAAGCAAATCGATTTTTTTTTAGATTTTTTTTTTTTTTTTTTTTTTTCACCGCGCCGGTCCCGAGGCGCTGCAGGCATGAGTTTTTAGCCGAGGCCGCAGCTTTGACCTAGTCCGCGGCTACGGCCGGACGCCGCGGACTAGGCTGAAGCCGCGGCCTCGCCCAAAAACTCATGCCCGCAGCGCCTCCAGACCGGCGCTGACACTGCGCCGGGCCTGAAGAGCTGCGGGCAAGGAGTTTTTAGGTGAGGCCGCGGCTTCGGCCTAGTCCGCGAGGCCGGACGCCGCGGACTAGGCCGAAGCCACGGCCTCGCCCAAATGCTCATGCCCACAGCGCCTCCGGACCGGCACGGTTTCCAAAGAAGAAAAAAAAAACTCGATTCGGATCGTGAATCGAGTTTTTTTTTTAAGAGAATCGAAGATTTTTTTTTTTTTTTTTTAGAAAATCTCCCAGCCCTACTTTCTACTATGAAACAAATCCAATTAAAAAAATTTAAGTTTCTACATCCATTTAGGCCATATATATTTGGTAAAAAAAAAATCCCAATATGTAAATAACCTCCAAAGGTGGGATTTTATGGGCAATAAAAAATATACATAGGAAATGTATACATATAAAAATTGTAATCTATTATGGAAGAATATATTAAAAAGATCTCATATTGGTGATACAACACATCATTGAAATATTGTCAACATTGCACACTGGATGAATAAAAATTGCAAACATTGCACGTAGGCTATATTGAACCATAAAGTGGTAAACCACTTTTCAAATAAATTACAATTTTTATACGTATAAATTTCCTATGTATATTTTTTTTATTGCTCATAAAATCCCACCTTTTGAGGTTATTTACATATTACCAAGGGATGGTGGCAATCTACATGTGTGACCTTATGAATCACCAAATTATCCCAAAAAGAAATCCCAATAGACGTATATTGATTGGTTTGCACAAAAGTTCTAGCATCCAAAAACTATGGGATATATTTATGGAATTTTTTATATATTTTTTTCTAGTAATTGCAGCAATCAGCGACTTATAGCGGGACTGTGATATTGCGACAGAGAAATCGGACGTATAACTGACACTTTTAACACTTTTTTTTGGAACCTATGACACTAATACAGTCATCACTGCGCTAAAAATATGCACTGTCACTGTACTAATGACACTGGGAGGGAAGGGGTTAACATCTAGGGAGATCAAAGGGTTAAATGTGTGGCCAACATGTGTTACTGTGTATGCTGTGTAGACCCCCCAGCAACAATAGATCCCCCCCCCCCCAGCAGCAATAGACCCCTGCTGGCAAAAGTAGATCCCCCGGCAGTCAGCATCAATAGACCACCCCAATAGTAGATCCTGCAACAACATAAGAGCCCCAGAATAACAATAGATCCCCCAGCACTACACTCCAGCTACAATAGATCCCCAGAATCAGCATCAATAAACCATCCAGCACAATTATGTAACAAATATATCACGCTGACACCCGAATAGACAGCAGCCAGCACAGCAATAGAGAAAATGCAAAACTAGTGATTATAACAATTGGGCTTGTGAAAAAAATTCTGCACGGCTACAGAATTCAAAAACTATATAAATAACTGTTAGTGCTCATATTCTATAAATCTATGAACAGAAATAATGATCATATATATTATATACAGTAATAATGTCCGTGAAAAGAGTCCATATAGTGCAAAAAATGAAAAGTGACTGACATCTGGGGTGCTCCTTAGACGAAACGCGTCAGAACGAGCTCTGCTGATGTCATTGCGTTGCTTTTATTCATGAATACGCGCGCTTGTTTTACTCTTCCCAAATGTGAGTGTTCAAAAATGTTTTACATTAAACTTAGTATACCTATGGGTTTAAACTATATGGAGTTTTTAGTTTCCTTCTCGGTTATACTGCATGTTACATGGTTAAAGACACATCCCACAAGACTTGTAGACACTGGTCTTTCTAAGCGGAGCTCGGTTGGAGCCCTTTTCAGTATATGGAAGTATCTCCCATCTTGGCATAAACCATACGTGCAGATGATCCATCCTCTGGTGTTTACACCACAAAGCTTGGCGACTCATTGGGCATATGCCCATTTGGGTCCACTTGTTCCGGTAAGCCTTCCTGCAATTGGTTGTGGCTGTCTTTCACATCTATTTATGTCTTAACCACTTGCCGACCGCCGCACGCTGATATACGTCGGCACAATGGCAGTGGTGGGCAAATGGGTGTACCTGTACGTCCCCTTTAATTTGCAGGGCTAGTGGGCGCGTGTTCACCGCCGGCGGGGCACGCCGCGTACTGCGTGACTCGATGTCCGCCTGTGTCCCGCGATCATGTCACGGAGCGGCAGAACGGGGAGATGCCTATGTAAACAAGGCTTTTCCCTGTTCTGCCTAGCAACATAACAGAGATCTACTGCTCCTTGTCATCGGGAGCAGTGATTTCTGTCCTGTTGTAGTGAGCCCACCCCCCCCACAGTTAGAATCACTCCCTAGGACACACCTAACCCCTTGATCGTCCCCTAGTGTTTAACCCCTTCCCTGCCAATGTCATTTACACAGTAATCAGTGCATTTTTATAGCACTGTTCGCTGTATAAATGACAATGGTCCCAAAATAGTGTCAAAAGTGTCCGCCGCAATGTCGCAGTCACTATGAAAATGGCAGATCGCCGCCATTACTAATAAAAAAAAAAAAAAAAAATTAATAAAAATGCTATAAATCTATCCCCTATTTTGTAGAAGCTATAACTTTTGCACAAACCAATCAATATACGCTTATTGCGATTTTTTTTTTTTTTTTACCAAAAATATGTAGAAGAATACATAAACTGAGGGAAAAAATTGTTTTTTTTATATATTTTTGGGGATATTATAGCAAAAAGTAAAAAATATTGCTTTTTTTTTTTCAAAATTGTTGCTCTTTTTTTGTTTATAGCGCAAAAAATAAAAACCACAGAGGTGATCAAATACCACCAAAAGAAAGCTCTATTTGTGGGAAAAAAGGACATCAATTTTGTTTTGGTGTAACGTCGCACAACCGCGCAATTGTCAGAGCGACTCAGTGCCGAATCGTAAAAAGTGCTCTGGTCAGATCCTTCCGGGGCTGAAGTGGTTAAAGGACTGTTTTCCTATCAGATCCAGTCTTGTCATATAAGATCGCAACTTTTCAGTTTTTGCACTATATGGACTCTTTTCACGGACATTATTACTGTATCTATGATTATTATTTCTGTTCATAGATTTATAGAATATGAGCACTAACAGTTATTTATATCGTTTATGAATCCTGTAGCCTTGCACCATTGTTATAAACCATCCAGCACACCCCAGCCCCCCTTTGCCATTACATACTTTCTGTGCTGGAGGTGCTGGAACTGCGTTCCGCCACGTTCCTGCTTAAAAAAAAAAAGCTCTGCTTTTGAATTGACTGCTTTTATAGGTTTCCTTTGAATATTGACATCATTTTTTTTGGTAAACCTGCAGGGAAGTGTTCTTATTTTCGTTGATCTATTAATCATAGTTTTATGACATGATGTTATATTTCAGTGCAGCATATCTTGTAAAGCAATTAATGAGTAAAGCTCAAAGGGAGCGGTGTGTACTTGCCAATATTTTTGGATGAGATCCCGAGGCACAACTGGCCAGAAATGCTTGCATATGCCTTAAAGGGAATGTGTAGACTTTTCAATATGTTTTTAAATGCTGTATGTATTAAAGAAATCCGATTGAAATAAATGATATTAATTTGTGATAGTGTTAAAAAAAAAAAAAATTCCTCTTGCATATAATTTGTACTCGGGGTCTCTTGCAGACAGTCCAGGAAAGGTAAGGGAGAAAGGCGGAAAAGTGATCAGGGGTGTGCCGTGGTCACGAGGTCAGTATGCCTAAAAGGGGGCATACCCCAGAAGTAATTAGTGAGTAAAGAAAGAAAGTAAAACAAAAGGGGAATGGGGGGTAGGATAACGTGAAAATAAACATTGATGGGATGAGTGAATTGAGGGCAGGTATAGGGCGAGACTCCTCCTACAAATTAATGTGCACTATCTGTGCTTTCTAAAAATAATTCCGGAAAATACCTTTTTTTTTACAGCGCCGCTGAGCGCTCACGTGATCTCCCGCTCTCCACCCGGCTGACGTCAGCGGGAAATCTAAGCCCCTCCCTCTGTAGTGCTCAGATCAGGGAAGGAGAGTTCCGGTAGGTCACGAGTGCCCAGCGATGCTGTAAAAAAGGGTATTTTGCAGAATAATTATTTAAAAAAAAAAAAAACAGATACTGCACTTTATATCTTTTTGTAAGAGAGGGGATTGCAGGATTTCTCAGTAGTGACTTTACAACCACTTTAGGCCCCTTTCACACGTGCTGTCCAATTAGGTCAGTTTTTCAGGTGGACCTGATCGGACCCTCCATTCAACCCTATGGAGCTGCGGATATCACGGGACACATGTCCGCTGACATTCGCCGTTATTCGATCTGATCCTGTCTGCAAAATCCAGAAGGATGGGGGTCCTATTTTCCATCCGACTGGTCGGATCGGATATGATTACCGGCACTTAATGATTACATGTGACCGGCTGTAATTGGACACAACCGATCACATGGGTAAAGAGGCAAGATCGGGATCGGGCCGTGTCCCAGGGACACAGCGCGCCTGCGATCGCCGTCTGGGCGGCGTCATATGTTGTCAGCCCAGAATGAGAGGGGAGACAGTTAAAAAAAAAAAAAAGACTTATCTGCTCTGTGCAATGGTTTCTGGGGTCCCCCACCTGAGCTGCCCCCTCCTCCTCGTCTCCATTTTCATCCGGTCTCCCCACAGAGGAGAGCAGGACTGGGTCCACTTCAGTAAGCAGAGACAGGCCTGTCATCTGCCTGCTCAGCGGGGATCAGCAGAGCGATTCCCCCCCACTGAACAAGCGGATCCCCTCCAACAGAGGCGCTCCTGTGAAAGGTGCCTTAAGGTAAAAATCCCTTCCTATTGGTTCCCCCCAACACTTACGTGCTCCATCTTCCTTTTCTCACCGGAGACTATTAGAGCCTCTGGCTCTAATCAGGTGCTTAAAAAAAACTACTCCCCCACATTGGAATCCATAGTCCGGCACCACTGATATTTAGGGAGTTGGCGCCCATGCACCCTCTATGGATGGGCCGTCACTGCTGTATAGTGTGTACTTGTCTCAAGAGCACTGAGTGTCTTTTTTGTCTTCTGCTTCATTCCTCTGCTATCAGCATGAGTTACTTCTCACTGGCATGGCTAAGCAATTAGGGTCAAAGGCCTAGAGGTCATGCACCAAGAGATTTGGATTACATATCAAAATGTCCTCTTTTCTGAACTATCCCAGGCCTATTGTTAAATGGCCAGATCTGCCATGTATGATCTGACAGGGGGCATGTCAGAGATCTTCTGTTCCCAGTGATCGGGAACAGCGATCTCTGTCATGTCCCAGGCAGCCCATCCCCCCTACAGTTAGAACATGCTGAGGGAACACATTTAACCCCTTGATCGCCCCTTAGTGTTAACTTCTTCCCTGCCAGTGTCATTTTTACATTGATCAGTGCATTTTTCTAGCACTGATCAATGTAGTAACGTCACTGGTCCCGAAAAAAGTGTAATTTGGGGTCAGATTTGTCCATAGCAGTCCTGCTAAAAATCGCCGCCATTACCAGTAAAAACAATGAGGCTCTGTTCACATCTGGGCATTGCTATTTTAAAGGCGTTTTTCGGGCGTTTTTTCCAGCATTTTTTTCGGGCATCTTTGCAGAGTTTTTGTACAGGCGTTTTCGAGGTTAAAAAGTCACCAATGTAAAAGCAGTAAAACGCCTGTAATCTGCCAAAAAAGAAGCTCCTGTACTTTTTTTTTTTTGAACGACGGACCTTTTGCTTCAGGCGACAGAATGCTCAGATGTGAACAGGGGCCATTGAAATGAATGGGATTTGTCTTGTTGGGCGTTTTTATGGCTGAGGCTTACAGCAGAAAACACCCAAAAATGTGAACAGAGCGTAAAAACGATATGCTCAGGTGTGAATGCAGCCTAAAAAAAAAAGTAAAAGTCCCAACATCTATCCCATAGTTTATAGACGCGATAACTTTTGCGCAAACCAATCAATATACGCCTATTGCAATTTTTTTACCAAAAATATGTAGAAGAATATATATTGGCCTAAACTGATAGTGTTTTTTTTTTATATATTTTTGGGGTATTTGTATTATAGCAGAAAGTAAAAAATATTAAAAAAAAATTTTTTTAATTGTCACACTTTTTTTGTTTATAGCGCAAAAAATAAAAACCACAGAGGTGATCAAATACCACCAAAAGAAAGCTCTATTTGTGGGAAAAAAAATCACATCAATTTTGTTTGGGTAAAACGTCGCACAATTGCGCAATTGTCAGTTAAAGCAACGCAGTGCCGTATCGCAAAAAATGGCCTGGTCATTAAGGGGGCAAATCCTTCCGTGGTTAAGCCTTATAAACTGGAACCATAGGCCTGGAATGTCTATCCCTAACAGTCAGTTGTCACACTGAGACTGGTTGGCTCAGCGTTTCATGGACAAGTCTATGACAATAATGGTGGTGGTCTTTAAAGTGGAACTTCGCTCTCTCAATCAACATTGATTATTTTTAAATCCTTCTGCTGCTAGCATTGGTAAATAGATAGGGAAGTATATAATATCTACTTGTTTTAAACACTTTTTTGCATTTCTTAAGTTACTTCCTGGTTTCCTGCCTTGGCAAATTAGGTCATACATCCCAGAAGTCTTCAGGAGGGGTTTTCTCAGCTAAGCCCACCCTCCTCCCTGTATGCCTGAGCTAAGGGTATATGGATTCCAGGAAGTAATTGCTACATGAACCATCTGCCCTTACTCAAGATGGCTGCGGCCAGAAATGCTAGGGGGTGTTTTTCCAAAGGGATTTCTCAGCAAAATAAAGCGTGGATACATAGATGAATGAATGGGGGAGTTTTCTTTTGAATATTAAAAAATGAATTAAATCCTATTTTTTGGTACGTGGTGCTCAGATGCATTGTAGTTCTGCTTTAAATGTAAATGTTATAAAGTTTTTTTTTCTGATGAATAATCAAATGTTTTTCTTTGTTTTCAAAGGTAGAGCTCTGTGAGTGATCCAGCGGGCAGGCTGGACAGAAGAGCCACCGGAGGAAATGCCTCCACCGCTGGACATTGTGAAGGTAGCCATTGAGTGGCCTGGTGCTAATGCCCAACTGATTGAAATTGACCAGGTAAGAGTCTTGGGCTAAATAATAACTACCCCTGGAGGAGGGCAAAAGTGGTGACCACCACTGGATGAGTGTGAAGGGGGTCACCACCACTGGATGGGGGCAGGGAGGTTGACCACAACTGGCCGGGTGTGGGGAGGGTAAACACCACTGGCTGGGGGATGTGTCTACCACTGGATAGGGGCACGGGGGTGACTACCGCTGGATGGAGATGGGTGAGCACTGGTTGGGGGGGGGGGGGGGGGGTTGAGTGGTGACCACCACTGAATGGAGGCAAGGATGGGGACCATCACTGGATGGGGCAGGGGGTGTGCATGACCACTATGGGATGGGGGTGGGTTACCACCACTGGCTGGAGGTGGGTAGCGTGACAGATACTAGTTGGGATGGGGAGGGTGATTACTGCTTGGTGTGAGGAGAGTAACCACCGATACAGCGGGTAAAAGGTATTGAACACTTTACCATTTTTCTAGGTAAATATATTTCTATTGGTGCTATTGACATGCAATCCATATATACAAAGAAATCAAAACAAATAAGAAATTAATTTATGTATAATACAATAGAATGACACAGGAAAAAAGTAGACGAAGAAAGGGAGGTGCAAAAAGGCTTGGAAAGATGCAATCCTGCCCCTTGTCAGTACAAATTAATATTCGCTGGTTCAGTCTCAACTGATTGCCTATAAAAAGGTGTCTCATTACCAAGGTGTCACACAAGAAACATCTTATGATGGGTAAAAGCAAGGAGCTCTCTCGAGACCTTTGTAACCTTATTGTTGCAAAACATACTGGTGGCATTGGTTACAGAAGGATTTCTAAACTTCTGAATGTTCCAGTGAGCACTGTTGGGGCCATAATCCAGAAGTGAAAAGAACATCATTTCACAATAAACTGGCCACGACCAAGTGCTCCTCACAAAATTTCTGACAGAGGAGTGAAAAGAATTATCAGAGAAGTTGTCCGAGAGCCAAGGACCACTTGTGGAGAGCTTCAGGAAGACCTGGAATTAGCAGGTACACTCAACCGCCATGGCCTGTATGCACGCTCACCACACAAGACTCCAATGCTGAAGAAAAAGCATGTTGAAACTTGTTTAAATTTTGCTGCACAACATTTAGTCAAGCCTGTGAAATACTGAGAGAATATAGTCTGGTCAGATGAGACCAAAATTGAACTCTTAAGGTAAAATGGCACTGCACATCACCCCAAAAACACCCCCATACCAGCAGTAAGGTTTGGAGGTGGGAACATCATGGCGTGAGGCTTTTTTTCAGCATACGGTACTGGCAAACTTCATGTCATTGAAGGGAGGATCAATGGCAAAATGTACCAAGACATTCTTGATAAAAATCTGCTGCCATCTACCAGGATGATGAAGATGAAACAAGGGTGGACATTTCAGCAAGACAATGATCCCAAACACAAATCAAGGAAACTGAATTGGTTTCAAAGAAAGAAAATAAAGCTGCTAGAATGGACCAGCCAATCACCTGACTTGAATCCAATAGAAAATCTATGGAAAGAACTAAAGATCAGAGTTCATAGAAGAGGCCCACAGAACCTTCAAGATTTGAAGACTGACTGTGTGGAAGAATGGGCCAAAATCACACCTGAGCAATGCATGCGACTAGTTTCTCCATACAGGAGGCGTCTTGAGGGCGTCATTACCAACAAAGGATTTTGTACGAAGTATTAAATATATTTCAGTTAGCATGTTCAATTCTTTTTCCCTTGTATTATTCCATTTTATTACACAGAAATTAATTTCTGGACCTCTTTGTATAAGTGTTTATATTGTTTGCAAATTTCATTTATTTCTCCCATCAACACAGATAGTGTTGACAGAGGAATCTCTCCCGTGGAGCCATTGTATTCTCCCAGCAGGGGGCGAACTGGCCGATATTCAAACTGTCTGTGGCCGGTCTTAGAGAATGACTAAGATTCAATCCATGAAGCACCCATTAGCACCCCTTTGACCACCACATTATTGCCTCTAGAACAAGTGGCTGACAATTTTCCACACCTATATATTCTAGGCCACAGCCAAACTCTTGCAATCTTTTTTTACATTTTGGGCAAGTGATTCGTTAGCTTAGCACAGCCTCAGCTCCCAGTCTTTCAGAGGACTGTAAGGCCTACATTTACATTTACAATTTTCAAAATTCACAATACTTGTAAGCAGTGCATTTAACAGACTTTGCCATTCATCGCTATGGAAAGTGCATTTTGCTGGAAACTGCCCAGATCCAAAAAATTTTTTGTAACGCACATAATTACAGTGAGGACAAAAAGTACTTGATCCCCTGCTCATTTTGTTTGTTTGCTCACTTACAAAAAAATGATCAGTCTATAATTTTAATGATAGGTTTATTTTAACAGTGAGAAACAGAAAAACAACAAAAATATCCAGAAAAACGCATCTCAAAAAAGTTATAAATTGATTTGCATTTTAACCACTAGGCTACCGCCCACCGTCATATGACGGAGGGACGAGGCAGCTCTTGTTCTGGGCGGACGTCATATGATGTGATCGCCCTCCCGAGCCTCTAGGGGGCGCGTGCCCGCTAAGTCACTCGGGACCTGGTGCACGTGCCCGGCGGCCGCGATGTCCGCCGGGCACCCGCGATTGCAGGGTAACAGAGCAGGACCGTTGATCTGTGTATGTAAACACACAGATCCATGTCCTGTCAGAGGAGTGGAGACCGATGGTACATAGGGACACCGATCGGTCACCTCCTCCAGTCAGTCCCCTCCCCCCACAGTTAGAATCACCTCCCTAGGACACACATTAACCCCTCGATCATCCCCTAGTGTTAACCCCTTCCCTGCCAGTCACATTTATACAGTAATCAATGCATTTTTATAGCACGGATCGCTGTATAAATGTGAATGGTCCCAAAAATGTGTCAAAAGTGTCCGATATGTCCGCCGCAATATCGCAATCACAATAAAAATCACAGATTGCCGCCATTACTAGTAAAAAATAAATAAAAATGCTATAAATCTATCCCCTATATTGTAGACGCTATAACTTTTGCGCAAACCAATCAGTATATGCTTATTGCGATTTTTTTTTTTTTTTTTTACCAAAAATACGTAGAAGAATATATATCGGCCTAAACTGAGGAAAAAATTTGTTTAAAAAAAAAAAAAATGTGGATATTTATTATAGCAAAAAGTAAAAAATATTGTGTTTTTTCAAACTTGTCTCTCTTGTTTTGTTTATAGCACAATAAATAAAAACCACAGAGGTGATCAAATGCCACCAAAAAGAAAGCTCTATTTGTGGGTAAAAAATGATAAAAATGTCATTAGGGTGCAGTGTAACATGACCGCGCAATTGTCATTCAAAGTGTGACAGCGCTGAAAGCTGAAAAATGGCTTGGGCAGAAAGGGGGTGAAAGTGCCCAGTATTGAGGTGGTTAATGAGTGAAATAAGTATTTTACCCCTTCGAAAAACATGACTTAGATCTTGGTGGCAAAACCCTTGTTGACAATCACAGAGGTCAGAAGTTTCTTGTAGTTGGCCACCAGGTTTGCACACATCTCAGGAGGGATTTTGTCCCACTCCTCTTTGCAGATCCTCTCCAAGTCATTAAGGTTTCAAGGCTGACATTTGGTATCTCGAACCTTCAGCTCCCTCCACATATTTTCTATTGCATTAAGGTCTGGAAACTGGCTAGGCCACTCCAGGACCTTAATGTGCTTCTTCTTGAGACACTCCCTTGTTGCCTTGGCTGTGTGTTTTGGGTCATTGTAATGCTGGAACACCCATCTACGACCCATTTTCAATGCCCTGATTGAGGGAAGGAGGTTTTCACACAAGATTTGATGGTACATGGCCCCGTCCATCGTCCCTGTGATGCGGTGAAGTTGTCCTGTCCCCGTAGCAGAAAAACACCCCCCAAAGCATAATGTTTCCACCTCCATGTTTGACGGTGGGGATGGTGTTCTTGGGGTCATAGGCAGCATCCTCCTCCAAACACAGCAAGTTGAGTTGATGCCAGAAAGCTTGATTTTGGTCTCATCTGACCACAACACTTTCACCCAGTTCTCCTCTGAATCATTCAGATGTTCATGAGAAAACGTCAGATGGGTCTGTACATGTGCTTTCTTGAGCAGGGGGACCTTGCTGGCGCTGCAGAATTTCCACCCTTCATGGCGTAGTGTGTTACCAATTCTTTTCTTGGTGACTATGGTCCCAGCTGCCCATGTTCTGGGACGATTCCTCACCATTCTCATGATCATTGAAACGCCATGAGGTGATATCTTGCATGGAGCCCCAGACCAAGGGAGATTAACCGTTAGTTTGTATTTCTTCCATTTGCAAATAATTGCACCAACTGTTGTCACCCTCTCACCAAGCTGCTTGGCGATGGTCTTGTAGCCCATTCCAGCCTTATGTAGGTCTGCAATCTTATCCCTGACATCTTTGGACAGCTCTTTGGTCTTGCCCATGGTGGAGAGATTGGAATCTGATTGCTTCTGTGGACAGGTGTCTTTTATACAGGTAACAAGCTGAGATTAGGAGCACATTCTTTGAGAGCCGGTTCACACAGGGGCGGAACAACTTACAGCGCGACTTTGCGAGGCGACTTGGACACGACTTGAGCGTGAACCACAGCGCGACTTGGGGCGACTTACAACGCGATGTGAAGTCGCCTCCAGGACAGGGGAGTTTGCCAGTGGCCAATCAGAGCTTATCAGCTCTTGTGACATGCCTGTTTAGTGGGGAGTACCTGGGTAAATTCCTTTCTGCTTCCTGTAAAGTTGCCTCACTATGAACGGGGATCCGACTTGGAGGCGACTTCCACTGAAATCAATGGGTACAAGTCACCTAGAAGTCGGATTGAAGTGGTACAGGAACCTTTTCTGAAGTCGGAGCGACTGCAGTAGTGTGCATTAAGACAGCTCTCATTCACTAACATTGATTTTCTCATGTCACGCGACCTGGGGCGACTTGAAGTCGGATCCCAAGTCGCCCCCGTGTGAACCGGCTCTAAGAGAGTGTGCCTAAACTTAGCTCGTTACCTGTATAGAAGACACCTGGGAGCCAGAAATCTTGCTGATTGATAGATCAATTACTAATTTCACCCATTAAAATGCAAATCAATTTATACATTTTTTTGAAATGTATTTTTCTGGATATTTCTGTTTTTATTCTCACTCTCTCACTGTTAAAATAAACCTACCATTAAAATTTATAGACTGATCATTTCTTTTCAGTAGGCAAACGTACAAAATCAGCAGGGGTTCAAATACTTTTTTCCCTCACTGTATACTACAGAGGTACAAATGCAGCCTGTGTCTCAGTTGCAGAATTCTTATATAGCGCTAGCTGGTGATTATAGAATCGCTGACTTTTCATTCTTCCCTAAGACTGCTTGATAGACAACAAATAAATGAATATAAATTATTCAAAACCACATACAATTGTATACCACACAGGAAAAACGAGCATGAAATAATTGTCAGGTCTTCTTGAAGTCTTTTCTTCTGTATTACTGTATTTTAATCTTATCTCACATTCAAACTTTTTTTTACAGAAACGGCCGCTAGCGTCGATCATCAAGGAGGTGTGCGATGGGTAAGTCTACTAATGGGATCATGTAAGAATTTTAAGCTGTTTCTTTAGACATCTCAGTATTGTTTTATATTTAAAGGGAAAATGCACACTTCTAAATGAAAGCGGAACTGGAGTTTAGTAATTAAAGTGATAAAGTTCCTTTTTTTTTTTTTTTGAATAACAAACATATCATACTTGCTTCCACTGTGCAGCTCGTTCTCTCGTTTGCACAGAGTGGCCCCCGAACCTCGTCTTCTGGGGTCCCCCGGCGGCTCCTCTCCACATCAGATAACCCCCTAGGAGAAGCGATCTCCCAAGGGGGTTACCTTGCTGGCACGCTCCCGAGTCCATCTTATTTGTTTGTTTTTTTTCAAAATCGTCGAGCTTCTTTTGTTTATAGCGCAAAAAATAAACGCAGTGGTGATCAAATGCCGCCAAAAGAAAGCTCTATTTGTGGGAAAAAGGGACATACATTTTATTTCAGTACAGCGCTGCACGACCGCACAATTGTCAGTTAAAGGATCACTAAAGATATATATATTTTTTTTTTAAAATAACAAACATGTTATACTTACCTCCACTGTGCAGCTCGTTTTTCACAGAGTGGCCCCGAACCTGGTCTTCTGGGGTCCCTCGTGGCTGTCTCGGCTCTCCCCCGCAAGGACTCAACACCTTCATGCGAGCTCCCTTGCATGGTGTTGAGTGCTTGCAGGTGCGCTCCCGTGATACAGCCGGCGGCCATAGCCGCTCACTGTATCACTCGGCCCTGCCCCCTGGTGCGCCGCGTCATTGGATATGATTGACAGCAGCGCTGCTTTCAATCCATCCACTCTAGCCAATCAACGACCAGGCTGAGTGGTGAAGAGGATGTCGGGGGCAAGCGCGGAGTCAGGTAAAACGGGGGGGGGGGAGCGGTATCGTCGGGTGTTTTTTCACCTTAATGCATACAATGCATTAAGGTGAAAAAACATTTACCTTTACAACCCCTTTAAAGTAACACAGTGCCGTATTTTGAAAAATGGCCTGGTCATGAAAGGGGGTAAACCTTCTCGAGTGGTTAATTCCTGTGTCCCCTCAGTGGGCTTCAAGAAGGGTTTTTTTTTTTTTTTTTGAGGTGTACAAAAATCCTATTTTTATTAAAGCGGAGTTCCACCCAATTTTGAGAGGTGGTCTTAAATGAAAGAGCACCTCTCCACCCCTCGTTTTTGGATATTTAAATTTTTTTTTCTTTCTCTAGTACCTTTTTTGGAATTACTAGGAGTACTTCCAATCCAGCTGGGTCGCGGCCCAGGATGTCACATCCTCTTCTGCAGCGAGCCCTCCCGTTGTCTTCTGGGACCTGCGTGTGTCCCGGGAGACAAGCTGGTCATTCACAAAGCTTCACACGACTCGCGCATGCGCACTTGGTAACCGGCAGTGAAGCCGCAAGGCTCCCTTAGTTGGAATGGCGGCGCCTGCACCCGATCCGATGGATGGATCTGCTTCGGGGGGCGGCATCGGGGGCTCCCTGGACAGGTAAGTGTCCTTATTAAAAGTCAGCAGCTACAGTGTTTGTAGCTGCTGACTTTTAAAGAAAAAAAAAATTTCGGCTGGAACACGGCTTTAAGTTATTGGTATTACACATTCTCAATTTATAAGAAGTGGTAAAGGAAAAAAAATACTTTACATAAAGTGGAGTTCCACCCAAAAATGGAAGTTCCACTTTTTGGATCCCCCCCCCCTCCGGTGTCACATTTGTCACCTTTCAGGGGGGAGGAGGGAGCAGATACCTGTCTAATACAGGTATTTGCTCCCACTTCCTGGCATAGATCACCGCGGCGCTTGCGGTGATCTATGCCACTTCCGGCGCCTACCCTGTCCTCCCCCGATGTATTCTGGGAGACACACAGGTCCCAGAACACAGCAGGGACCTAAGAGGACGCGCAGCGCAACTCGCGCATGCGCAGTAGGGAGCCAGGAAGTTAAGCCACATGGCTTCACTTCCTTATTCCCTTAACGAGGATGGCAGCGGCAGCAGCCGAGAGCAGAAGGACGGATCGGCTTCGGCTGCCGACATCGCGGGCTCCCTGGACAGGTAAGTGTCCATTTATTAAAAGTCAGCAGCTGCAGTATTTGTAGCTGCTGGCTTTTAATATTTTTTTTTTTTTCAGTGAACCT
Organism: Aquarana catesbeiana; assembly: GCF_042186555.1. Lineage (NCBI taxonomy): Eukaryota > Metazoa > Chordata > Amphibia > Anura > Ranidae > Aquarana > Aquarana catesbeiana. Next base: position 184,805,291 of record NC_133335.1, read on the forward strand.
CCGCTTAACCACTTCAGCCCCGGAAGAATTTACCCCCTTCCTGACCAGGGCACTTTTTGCGATTCGGCACTGTGTCGCTTTAACTGACAATTGCGCGGTCGTGCGACGTTGCACCCGAACAAAATTGATGTCCTTTCTTTCCCACAAATAGAGCTTTCTTTTGGTGGTATTTGATCACCTCTGCGATTTTTATTTTTTGCGCTATAAACAAAAGAAGACCAACAATTTTGAAAAAATTGCATTATTTTTTACATTTTGCTATAATAAATATCCCCCAAAAATATTTTAAAAAAAAATTTTTTTCCTCAGCTTAGGCCGATACTTATTCTTCTACATATTTTTGGTAATCAAAAATCGCAATAAGCGTTTATTGATTGGTTTGCGCAAAAGTTATAGCATTTACAAAATAGGGGATAGTTTTATGGCATTTTTATTTTTACTAGTAATGGCGGCGAACCGCGATTTTTATTGTGACTGCGACATTATGGCGGACATGGACATTTTTGACACATTTTTGGGACCATTGTCATTTATACAGCAATCAGTGCTATAAAAATGCATTGATTCCTGTATAAATGACACTGGCAGTGAAGGGGTTAACCACTAGGGGGCGGGGAGGGGTTAAGTCAGTACTAGGGAATGATTACTAACTGTAGGGGGGATGGGCTGTGTGTGTCACAACTCTGATCGCTGCTCCCGATGACAGGGAGCAGAGATCAGTGACATTTGTCACTAGGCAGAACGGGGAGATGCTGTTTACATCAGCATCTCCCCGTTCGTCCTCTCCGTGAGGCGATCACGGGTATCCCCGCGGGCGATCGAGTCCGCGGGACTCGCGACCCGACTCACGGAGCTCCCAGCCGGCGGCGCGCACGCAATGGCACGGTGGGAAATTCAAATGGACGTACCTGTAAGTCCATTTGCCCAGCCGTGCCATTCTGCCGACGTACATCAGCGCCGGTCGGGAAGGGGTTAAGCTTTGTCTTCCATTAACGGTGTCAGACTGCTGCTCACTGTGACATCATACAGAAGAGAAAAATGGGACTTTTTTTTTTTTTTTTCTTTGTTTTAGGTGGTCCTTACCTAACTCTGATTATTATGCGTTCCGTTATGCAGACGGCCCCCAACTGTACATAACTGAGCAGGTAAGCAAGCCAACCACTGTGCAGCCATTAATAAATAAATAGCGTTATGAGTTTATGCGTGTTTTTTTTTTCTTTTGCAGACACGCTGTGACATAAAGAATGGTACCATATTACGTTTGGCTGTGTCCCCTGTAAGTAATACATTACCTTTGTGCTTTTTACCGACACTTTCTCAGCATTGTGGATTTATGAATAACGATATATGATTTCTATAGAATTACAAGAAAGACGATATTTCTGTAGTAACCAATCGGCTGTTTTCATTCATTGTCAGTGGTGTGTGTTGGAGAAAATAAACCCATAGCTGGAATCTGCTCCCTATAGTCACATAGACACAGTTCTTCTATTACATCTGTAGAAAAGGAAGTTCCCATTTCATTTGTAGTAACTGATTAGATTTCACCTTCATTTTTTAAACTTACATTTGAAAAGCTTTGATCTGAACTCTTGATATTGGGTAACACAAACCTCTCTCCCATTGTTGATAGAGCACCTTTTCTCTTGCTTGGGGCTAATATTCCTCTGTAAGCTTGTCTTTGCTTTGACTTTGCGGTTAAAGTGGTTCTAAAGCCTAATGCCCCGTACACACGGCCCGACGGAAAATGTGTGATAGGACCTTGTTGTCTAAAATTCCGACCGTGTGTAGGCTCCATCACACATTTTCCATCGGATTTTCCGACACACAAAGTTTGAGAGCAGGCTATAAAATTTTCCGACAACAAAATCCGTTGTCGGAATTTCCGATCGTGTGTACACAAATCCGACGCACAAAGTTCCACGCATGCTCAGAATAAATAAAGAGATGAAAGCTATTGGCTACTGCCCCGTTTATAGTCCCGACATACGTGTTTTACATCACCGCATTCAGAACGATCGGATTTTCCGACAACTTTGTGTGACCGTGTGTATGCAAGACAAGTTTGAGCCAACATCCGTCGGAAAAAATCCTAGGATTTTGTTGTCGGAATGTCCGATCAATGTCTGACCGTGTGTACGGGGCATAAGGCTGGGTTCACATTGGTGCGATGCGGGGAACCCTGCCATTCCTGTGCAGGTTCCCGCATTGTACCTGAATAGCAGGCAGTTCACACTGACATCTGCGAACTGCTACGGGTGTAAACGTAAAGTGTGTTAATAATAAGAAAGTCGCGCTAAAAAATGTGAGAAATGGCAAAGAACAAGTGCTTATAGCCTCATAGAGGGATATGAATAAGAGTGATAATCACTGTGCAATTTAATTTAGTGATAAAAAAATTATGAAAGTCATGAGACACAAATATTATTCCTATGTCTACAGAAAGTGAAACAGTATTGTGACGCGATACAGGCAGCAGATAGATGCCTCAAAACACCATGACAGAATATGTCAAACAAAAATCACTGTGACAAATGAATGCCTCAAAAGACCATAACAGACATGAATAAAAAATATATAGAAATTATTCAATATATAATGTGAACAAATCTTTAGAAGCGCAGATATTGTCCCTAGTTTGTACACATAGAACAATAATGGTAATAGTCCATATACTATATATAACTCAAATACAGAAAAAATAGAAAAAATTAAAATTAAAATAAATGAATATCCCCAGGTGACAAGTGAATGTTGATAATCTTGCTGCAGTGAATAGGGTGCGTTGGTAAACCTCCACCATCAAAAACTGCTGCCTCTTACCAAAAAACGTTGGGCTCTTAGTTATAGGAGACCTTACTGGGCGGATGGCTGCAACCTCAGCCCGGGATCTGTGAGACAGGCACTGGATGTCATCCGGTCTGCAGGAACCCCCTCAACCGACCGCACCAGGATGGTTGGATATGTCGCCATAAAAGAAATAAACAGCTCCACATAGCGTAAAACCTTACATTTATTGAATAAAAGAACCAGGAAATACACTTACAAACGTCAGTAGTACATAGGCGTACAAAGAAAGCCGGCCGGCTCCAAAACAACCCGTAACTTCCGGGTACTCGAATCGCGGTGTCGTCGGGACGTGGCTCCTGTGCACAGTGATTATCACTCTTATTCATATCCCTCTATGAAGCTATAGGCACTTGTTCTTTGCCATTTCTCACATTTTTTAGCGCGACTTTCTTATTATCAACAGACTGTGTTGTTTACTACTTCGTAGTCGCAGCTCACGTAGGTTTAGTTTTTTGTTAGCGCAGTATTCTATTTTATACGTAAACGTAAAGTGGACCTTCAGTCATTTTTTCAGCTTTCCATCTATTAAATCTTTTGCCCTTGTTGTTTTAACTTTGGATAGTAAAACTTTTTTTTTCTGCCAGCCCACTTCCTGTTTCTTGTCTGGTCATTAGTCTAGGCCAGTGATGGCGAATCTTTTTGAGCCCGAGTGCCCAAACCGCAACACTAAACCAACTTATTTCTTTCAAAGTGCCAACACAGAATTAAACCTGCCAGCGGCTCTGTACAGAGGATGGGACTGATCATCCCTCTGAATGAGCCCTAAGGGACCAAAACATACTATTCTGCCAGATTCACTCAGAATGCAGGGATCAGGAGTGCTCAGAATACACTGTGCAACATACACTCACCTACCTGACACATGCACTGACCATTACACTCACCTACCTGACCATTACACTCACCTACCTGACCATTACACTCACCTACCTGACACATGCTCTGACCATTACACCCACCTACCTGACCATTACACTCACCTACCCGACCCATGCACTCACCTACCTGACACATGCTCTGACCATTACACCCACCTACCTGACCATTACACTCACCTACCCGACCCATGCACTCACCTACCTGACACATGCTCTGACCATTACACCCACCTACCTGACCATTACACTCACCTACCCGACCCATGCACTCACCTACCTGACACATGCACTGACCATTACACTCACCTACCTGACCATTACACTCACCTACCTGACCATTACACTCACCTACCTGACACATACTTCCTGCACTACTCACATCCCCATCCCCCCCCCCCATAAAATGTAGATCGGAGGATCCATCCTCCTCCTTACCTCTCCATGGCCTCATCATTCAGCTCTCCCCGGGGAGTATTGTAGGAGTCCCCACCATCCAGCGATATCCCCGCCGCTGGGAGGCCAGCTAGCAGCCACTGCCCCTCTCCCATAGCCATGGATCATCTGCTCTGATCACTGCCCCTCCCCCTCCGCTGTTCCACAGGCTACACCAGAGGGACAGACTGAACCAAAGTTGTCCTAGAGCAGGGGGAGCTGGGTAGGGTGGAGAGGAATGCCTGAATGCCTTACTGGGTGTGTAGGGGTCCAGGGGAGGCAATAAGAGCTGCAGCACAGACACTTCAGCACAGTGGAGGAAGAACTTTACACCCTAAACATCACACATGGGACGAGATGACTGGCTGGCCACCCCGCCCCTCCCCCCACTGGCACTGATGCAAGGAAGGGAGTGGGCTCCTCCGTGCAAGTGACTGCCTGGCTGGGGGATTCCCCTGGCGTCCCCACAGAGAGGGCTTGGTGTGCCAGTTGTGGCACACGTGTCATAGGTTCGCCATCACTGGCCTAGACTTATGACATCATGCACAGCTCTCTCTATCACTCTCGTGAGAGTTTTCCAGGAAGGGAGGGGGGATGAGTCATAAGAGGGCCAATGAGAGCTGCAGAGATGGAGGTGTGCCTCTGTGTGTCTATGTAAATCCAGGAAGTGAACAGGCAGCAGCTTCAGCTGCCCACAGTTAAAATGGATGAAGCCAGACAGTGGAGGGAGATTTCTGCAGCATATTTGGCAAGAACAGAATCAAAGTATATAAAAAATAATATGCAAAGTAGTTGGATAGGAAGCTTCAGAATGGCAAAGATGTTTTTATTACAAATTATGTGAGCAGACTGCAGTTCCTCTCTAATGACACCCCCAAATCGAGTTGCAGTGCGAACTGTGAAATGGTACAGGAATTTGATCGCATGGTTGTGAACACCCATGAGATCCGATTCCAGTGCGGACCAAAAAAAGGGTCCTGCACCATTTTGGTGCGAATGCGATCAGATTTCAGCCATATAGTCTGTATGGCTGAATTCGCATTGCACAGACATCGCGGGTGATATGCACAGCGATGTGAATCACATGAAATGTCTGTGATTGCACCAGTGTGAACCCAGCCTAAAGATTTTTTACCATTTCTATGCATTAAGGTAAAAAAACTTTCTGTGTAATAGAACCCTCCCCCCCCTCCTTATATTTGAGCCCATTCACAATCCAGTGCTGTGCATGAGGCTCTCCCAGCTCTGTCCCTCCTCTCTGGGCAGATTGTTACCGCTGCTGTCAATCAAATCATATGACGAGGAGCGGGCGGGCTGAGCTGCCCGGTCTGTGTCAATGGAGGCAGACAAGGCAGCTTGGGAGCGAGCCCACATGAGTGCCCCCATAGAAAGCCACTTCATTTAAGAGCACCCGACGAAGAGTAGGAGCCAGGAGCGCCAATGGGGGACCCCAGAAGAAGAGGATCAGGGCTGCTTTGTGCAAAACCATTGCTCTGAGCAGGTAAGTATGACATGTTTATTATTTTATATATATATATATATATATATATATATATATATATATATATAAAAAGCAACCTTTAATATCACTTTAAATATGGTTTAACTTTCTTGACAGGCCCGCGCAGCACGACAGCTACTGGAGCGGATTCAGTGCTCCAGTATGGACTCCAGGCTGGAGGCAATGAAGGAACTGGCTAAGCTGTCAGCAGACACTACTTTTGCAACCGAATTCATCAATATGGATGGAGTCACTATCCTTACCCGATTGGTTGAAGGTGGCACAAAGCTTCTATCACAGTCAGTACCACATTTTCCCAAACCTTTTTGGGGCTTTTGTGTCTTAAAGTATGTGTTAGAGCGGAAAAAAAAAAATATGCTGTACATCTTTAAAATTTATACAATTTTCCCATGTTTTACCCCTTCAAGGACCATGAGAATGCAAAAAAATACCAATTGATCTGTCAGAAATGTAGTCTGCTACGAAGTCCTTTTGTGGCTGTTTTTGTGAACTGAATGATGTCCGATCCATTTAGTTGTGTTTTGCTATGCTACCCAAATCTTCCACTCATCTTTACAACATAAATACTCATTATTCTGTAGTCCGTTATGAGAACTAGGGGGATTAATTAGACTCTTTGTGATTACATTATAAAAGAAACGCTGCCAGTAGTGTACTATGTAGTAAAATATTTGCATTAAACCAAAAGTAAAAAACTGACTTTACTGGTACTAGGGGAACTACAACTTTTTAAAATCACAAAAACTTTTATTAAGTGAAAAAAAAATTAAAAGGGTAAAAATACCATGCCGATAGCAATCCCAGTATAACAACGCTCATGATAACAATGTAAAGTGGGGATAATTCAACATACAATTTCATAACATAGCCATCAAAGAAAAAGGATTGACGCGTTTCGCATAGGTGCTTCATCAGGGCCTTTTCATGAGAGAGGGACCTAGCTTGAAAAAATACATATTAGTTTTACATGCAATAACCAATTTCATTGAAAGTCATTAACAACAATAAGCAGTTGTGCAGAATTACATGTCACCCTAGGAGCAAGACCAGGGACGACATCCACCAACAGGAGGGTGCAGATCAGCTGGGAGTAAAGATGGCAAAAAAGTTAGAAGGGTTTTTAAACTAGGTGATGGGGGGGAGGGCCCAGAGGTAGAGATAGTCAGCGTGGAACATATTCCAGAGGGTAGTATTGGGGGCATTAGTGGTAAGTTGACTAAAGCGCATAAACCCAAAGTAAGTATAGTAAGAAGTTCTAGTTGTAATCTCGGAACACCCAATAAGAGGATAGTATGCGACCAGTCTAAACTACGTGGCATGTTCACCAATGCCAGGAGCCTGGCGGACAAGATGGGTGAACTAGAGATACTGTTGTACAAGGAGGATTTGGATTTTGTCGGAATTTCAGAGACCTGGTTCAACAGCTCTCGTGATTGGCTGGCAACCATTCAAGGGTATACCCTTTACCGCAGGGATAGAGAGGGTAAAAAAGGGGGAGGGGTATGCCTGTATATCAAGAATAATGTACAAGTGAATGTGAGAGATGACATCACTAAGGGAGCTAGGGAGGAGGTGGAATCCTTATGGGTAGAGCTCCAAAGGAATGAAGCTAAGGGAAAAATAATACTGGGAGTATGCTATAGGCCCCCTAACCTGAGGGAGGAAGGAGGGAGACGGATCTTCTATCACAATTTGAATTAGCAGCAAGGATGGGAAGTGTTATAATGGGGGATTTTAATTATCCAGACATAGACTGGGTGGAGGTAACCACGCATTCGTTTAAAGCTCGCCAGTTCCTATATGTCTTTCTAGTTGGTGTGTCTTGTAGACACACCAACTAGAAATAAAGCGTTACTGGATCTACTGATCAGGGTTCACAGCAACCACAGGTCAATTGGCTTCCGTATAAATCACACAAATAGGAAAAATAAGGGGAATACAAAGACACTGAATATCAAAAGAGCCAACTTGCCTAAACTACGAACCTTGCTAGAAGGCATAAACTGGTATATAATCATAGGAACAAAGAACACGGAGGAGAGATGGGTTTGCTTTAAGAGCATATTAAATAGGGGCATTAGCCAATGCATCCCATTGGGTAATAGATTTAAAAGAGCGAACAAAAGTCCTGGATGGCTTAACTCCAATGTAAAAATGCATATAAAAGCAAAGGGGACGGTCTTCAAAAAATACAAGGTTGAGGGATCATCATCAGCATTCAGACTTTATAAGGGATGCAACAAGAAATGTAAAGATAGAGCACAAGACACATAGCGGAGGAAAGCAAAAAAGCAAGAAATTCTTTAAGTATGTAAACAGTAAAAAAGGGAGGACAGACCATATTGGCCCCATAAAAAATGAGGAAGGACATCTGGTTACAAAGAATGGGGAGATGGCTAAGATATTGAATTTATTCTTCTCCTCAGTCTTCACAAGAGAATCGGAGGGCTTCAGTAACCAAAACTGCAGTGTTTATCCTCATGACACATCACAGGAAGCACCTCCATGGTTAACAGAGAACAGAATTAAAATTAGACTTGGGAAACTTTAACATTAATAAATCACCGGGACCAGATGGCTTGCACCCGAGGGTACTTGGGGAACTCAGTCAAGTAATTGCCAGACCATTGTTCCTAATTTTTACTGACAGTCTACTGACTGGAATGATACCAGCTTATTGTAGAAAAGCCAATGTAGCACCAATATTTAAAAAGAGCCCAAAATACATCCCTGGGAATTACAGACCAGTTAGCCTAACATCAATAGTATGCAAACTCTTGGAGGGGATGATAAGGGACTATATACATGATTTTAGTAATGAGAACGGTATCATTAGCAGTAATCAGCATGGATTCATGAAGAATCGTTCTTGCCAAACCAATCTATTTACCTTCTATGAGGAGGTGAGTTGCCATCTAGATAAAGGAAGGCCCGTGGACGTGGTGTATCTGGATTTTGCAAAAGCATTTGACACAGTTCCCCATAAACATTCACTGTACAAAATAAGGTCCGTTGGCATGGACCATAGGGTGAGTACATGGATTGAAAACTGGCTACAAGGGCGAGTTCAGAGGGTGGTGATAAATGGGGAGTACTCGGAATGGTCAGGGGTGGATAGCGGGGTCCCCCAGGGTTCTGTGCTGGGACCAATCCTATTTAATTTGTTCATAAACAACCTGGAGGATGGGATAAACAGTTCAATCTCTGTATTTGCAGACGATACTAAACTAAGGGCGATAACCTCCGCAGGATGTGGAAATCTTGCAAAAAGATCTGAACAAACGAATGGGGTGGGCAACTACAGGGCAAATGAGGTTCAATGTAGAAAAATTCAAAATAATGCATTTGGGTGGAAAAAATATGAATGCAATCTATACACTGGGGGGAGAACCTCTGGGGGAATCTAGGATGGAAAAGAACCTGGGGGTCCTAGTAGATGATAGGGTCAGCAATGGCATGCAATGCCAAGCTGCTGCTAACAAAGCAAACGGAATATTAGCATGCATTAAAAAGGGGGATCAACTCCAGAGATAAAACGATAATTCTCCCGCTCTACAAGGCTCTGGTCCGGCCTCACCTGGAGTATGCTGTCCAGTTCTGGGCACCAGTCCTTAGGAAGGATGTACTGGAAATGGAGCGAGTACAAAGAAGGGCAACAAAGCTAATAAAGGGTCTGAAGATATTAGTTATGAGGAAAGGTTGCAAGCGCTGAACTTGTTCTCTCTGGAGAAGAGACGCTTGAGAGGGAATATGATTTCAATTTACAAATACCGTACTGGTGACCCCACAATAGGGATAAAACTTTTTGCGGAAGAGAGTTTAACTAGACACGTGGCCACTCATTAAAATCAGAAGAAAAGAGGTTTAACCTTAAACTACGTAGAGGGTTCTTTACTGTAAGAGTGGCAAGGATGTGGAATTCCCTTCCACAGGCGGTGGTCTCAGCGGGGAGCATTGATAGTTTCAAAAAACTATTAGATAAGCACCTGAACAACCGCAACATACAGGGATATACAATGTAATACTGACATATATTCACACACATAGGTTGGACTTGATGGACTTGTGTCTTTTTTAAACCTCACCTTCTATGTAACTATGTAACAGCCAGCATCAGGTCAAAAAAATGTATCATAAAGGCCAATCCCAACGAGGGCAGTCAGTTAAAGTGAAACTTCAGTAATTTTTTCATCTTTCCATCTATTAAATCTTCTGCCCTTGTTGTTTTACCTTTTTTGGATAGTAAAACATTTTTTTTCTGCCAGTAAATACCTTATACAGTCCACTTCCTGTTTCTTGTCTGGTAAAAAGCCTAGGCTTATGACATCATACACGTGTCTCTCTCTCTCTCACCTGAAAGTTTGCCAGGGAGGGAAGTGGGGGTGAGTCATAAGAGGGCCAATGAGAGCTGCAGAGCTGGAGGCGTGCCTCTGTTGGAGGTTGGTTGGAGGGAAGCTTCAAAATGGTAAATATGTTTTTATTACAAATTATGTGAGCAGACTGCAGTTCCTCTTTAAGGCACCAGGTAAATAAAGGGAGATCATAAGGTGGCAAAAGGGATTGATATGTGTATCTGTACAAGTTGCAATAATGTGCACAGGATACAGAACAGCTCTGAATTTCTGACATGATCAACTGTTATTTTTTTTTTTGCTCTTATCAAACCTATATAACAAAACATATTTAAAGGTAAATGTAACAGACACAAAGGGACTGCTCATTATTCTGTAGTCCAGAATGAGAACTAGGAGGAATAATTAGACTCCTTGTGATAACACAGGAAGTGTGCACAGGATACAGAACAGCCTTTTTTTTTTTTTTTTTTTTTAATAGTTTTTATTGACATTTTTTGTTTTTGCATACACACAACCAAACAGCTCTAAATTTCTGGCAGATCAACAGTTTTTTGGGTTTTTTTGCCTTATCAAACAGATATAACAAAACATTCTCAATGGTAAATTTAACAAACATAAAACATTTTTTTTTTAGGGTTTGTGCTTCCATTTTTTTTACCATGAATTAAAGCTGAACGCCAGACAGATCTATAAAAGCAATTAGATCCAGTTATATATTTGTTGAAAAAACATATTTTTATATAGAACTAGTATACGTAGTTGAATATGTCCTCGTATCAAGCTCCTGTAAATTTCTGCAAAACACAGTAGGAGAAGGTGATAGTATTGAATGTCTTTTGTATTTGTTTTACTGATATGGTAGAACAGTGATTAGAGTGTTTTCTCCTTTACTTACAGTTACAGTGAGATGCTGGCTTTCACACTGACAGCCTTCCTGGAGTTAATGGACCATGGTATTGTCTCCTGGGACATGGTGTCACTCACCTTCATAAAGCAGGTCAGTGGTGCACAATCTCTATTGAATATGGTGGGCAATGTGTATTGCGGCCTTAGTTGATGGGCTTTTGTTCAGTGCGTTTTGCATTCCCTAATGCCATTGCCAAAAGAAAGCTCTATTTGTGGGGAAAAAAGGACGTCAATTTTGTTTGGGAGCCACGTCGCACGACCGCACAATTGTCAGTTAAAACGACGCAGTGCCGAATCGCAAAAAGTGCTCTGGTCTTTGGGCAGCCAAATGGTCCGGGGCTTAAGTGGTTAAATACAACCCAGAAAGTGGTCAGCAGCAGGTCAAATGTACCTGTCGATGAATTCTGAATGACCTGAAAAGGATCTCAGACAGACTTCAAACTGATGCCATCAACACAAGCCCAAAGCCTGTTACCACAGGCCCCTAAAAGTGTCGGAAGCGTGAATGTGTTGTGTTGCATAACAATCAGATTCTTCCTTTCACATTACTAGTACTTGAACAAGAGAATTTGCTTATTATGGACTCTCTCTGACAATTTAACCACTTCCCACCCAAGGTTTGTCATATGACGTCCTTGACTTTGCCGGGGTATATCTGAATGATGCCTGCAGCTACAGGCATCATTCAGATATCGGCTTTTTCAGCCGGCTGTTCCGCCGCTTGATCGTTCTTACGGGTGGCAAGAGGGGACGCCTCCCGATGCCCTCTGGTACTTCTACCGACTCACCGCTTCCATCAGTGAGTGGGACAAAGGATCTGCCGGCCCTGGATGGTGACGATAGAGATTTCTGGCGGACCAGATGGTCGCCGGAGTCTCTATGATTGTTCGGAGGCCGGGCGCGATGTTATGACGTCACGCCCGGCCTATGCATTCAAACGAATGGCGCCACCTCGGCTGGGAAGCCGAGATTGTTTTATTTTATTTTTTTTATTTCAGGCTTCTCAGCCTAGAGGTGAGATGTGGGGTCTTATTGACTCCATATCTCACTGTAAAGAGAACCCATCGTGCCATACTCCTATTACAAGGGATGTTGTAATAGGAATAAAAGTGATCGATTTTGTTTTTGTTTTTTTTAAAAGTGTCAAACCAAAAAAACAAAAGTAAAATTAACAATTAAAAAAAATAATACATTTTTAAAACGCCCCTGTCCCTGTGTGCTCGCACGCAGAAGTGAACGCATACCTAAGTCCCGCCCACATACAAAAACGATGTTCAAACCACACATGTGAAATATCGCCGTGAACGTTAGAGTAAAAAATTTTAAAGCGTATGGGGATTTTTAAGTACCGAAGATGGCGCCATTCCATGAGCGTGTGCAATTTTGAAGCGTGACATGTTAGGTATCTGTTTACTCAGCGTAACTTTATCTTTCACATTATGCAAGAAAATTGGGCTAACCTTAATGTTTTGTTTTTTTTTTAAGCATGAAAAAAATGTGTTCGGAAAATTGCTGCGCAAATACCATGCAAGATAAAAAGTTGCAACGACCGCCATTGTATTCTCTAGGGTCTTTGCTAAAAAAAACATATATAATGTTTGTAGTAGGTTCTATGTAATTTTCTAGCAAAAAAAGGATGAATTTTATGTCAGAAAAAAATGTCAGAATTGGCCTGGATGGGAAGTGGTTAAGGCTGCACTTTTACCGCCCCCAGCTGCTCCCCCTCAAGCAGCAAAGGCAGAGGACAAGGGTGTACATATGGCGGGGCTGTGATGCTTTACATTGCAGCGTGGTAAAATTGACCCCCCAGTGAACCGAATGAGGCCATGCTGCACTCGTGTGCGGTGCAGGTTTTTAGGGTTTAAAATAGGTGGTGTGGAAGTGAGATAATGCCTTTTCACTGCCTGTCAAATGCCCTCTGAAGAGTGATTCATAATAAAAACAGCATTGTTTTCTAATCAAAGTGCCTATTATATCAAAGCTTTTTACTTCCTGTCCAATCCTTCATAAAAATATATCAATACAGAACATGTACTTTTTTTTTGCTTGTTCCAAAAAGCACAAGAACGCTGTACACTGAACTAGTATAATGACATGGATATGACATCCCAATAAAGACAGTCCCCAAATTAAAACACCCGACTTACATACAACTCATACTTGAGAACGGAGGTAGTGTGACGTCACGCTGGTCCCAGAGACCACCCGCTGGCCATCTTGCTGCTCACCCCATGCTGCCACCTACTGTCTGGTGGACCTGTCAGCAATCCTACATCACTACATGGCCAGTTAACCCTTCCTTATTCTATCCAAAACGTGAAAATATTTTTTTGGCTGGAGTTGCACTTAAAAGATTTACCTGTTCCAACTTACATACAAATTCAACTTGAAGTGTTACTAAACCCAGGAACCTGCCTTCACTATATCTGGTCTCCCACAGTACACAGAACATAAAAATGCAAATATTTTAGTAAACATAAACTGCTAAACACCGTTTCTTATCAACAGTATATATAGCAGTCTTGTGACTTCTGTCAGTGCCTGGTTAAAGCTTGTAGGAGGAGTTTTCTTATTGCACTGGCTGTCCTATCATGATGCAGGACCCCTGACCCTCTGTCTGGGCAGTGCTGATTGGCCCTGTGCTGATCACATGCACCCTCCCAAGAAAATAAAAGCTTTAGCAATACACACCAAACTGAGCATGTGCAGAGTGACTCCGCTAACTCTGTCTTATCCGGACATGTTGTGGGGGGCAATGCAAGAAGAGGAGGATCTGTGCATACAGGATCAAGCAGCCTTTTTACACAATGCAGAGGATTAACCCCTTAGGTTCCACAGTGAGTATAATAAACATGCTTTACTGCATAGATGGACTGATTTTACTGTTGTGGGTTTAGTAACACTTTAAGAACAAACCTACAGAACCTGCCTTGTTTGTAACCCGGGGACTGTCTGTAACAGGACCTCTATGAAATTGTCAGAGACCTCGTAAGCTAGAAATTAACAGACCGAATTATCTGACTATATATAATACCAGGTGGGGCCACTAACTATTCTGACCCTTTTTGTTTTCCTTAGATTGCTGGATACGTGTCTCAGCCATCAGTGGATGTCTCCATTCTCCAGAGGTCGTTGGCAATCTTAGAAAGTATGGTGCTAAACAGCCAGGCTCTCTACCATAAAATAGCTGAGGAAATCACAGTGGGTCAGCTCATTTGTCACCTGCAAGTGTAAGTCTCCGCTCCACTTTTTTTTTTTTCTAAATTCCGATCAGAGTTAAAAAATAAATTAACAAACTACTTTAGCCAAATAGATATAATATATTGCATATAACTATTTGTATCCAATATGGTGCTGATAATCCTATCATGCAAAAATTTCGACTGCTAAAACAAATCCTGTTGTAATAGACAAAATCTTTGGTGCCGAAATATAATTGTTGGTGCAGGTGACAGATTCATCTACCTGTTTGTAGACAGCTACATGAATTTGGGGCACATACCGAGTGTGAAGACGCACTGAGACCCTCGGTGCAACTGTGCTTCCTCCCTGCTGCTGGACCCGTCAGATAGCGAATCAGCATAGAGATTTCTACCCGAGGGAGATTTACAGACCCTAGTTCCCCATCAGGTCCACTACCCTTGTGATTGACAACAGGCAGTGGGTGGGTTCTTAGCCAATAGACAGCCTGCTGTTGGGTATAGCATTCACCCACTGCCTGCTGTCAATCACAAGAGAGAGTGGACCTGATGGGGAACTAATATCTCAGCTTCCCCATAAGGCTTTGCCCACTGCATTGTCACTGGTAGCTAGGAGGCTGTCGGCTGGGAAGCCAACGGCATCCTAAATCACTTCCTCCGGGTTGACGTCATAAGACGTTGGGGACTTGAAGTGGCTATATCTGGATGATGCCTGCAGCTACAGGCATCATCCAGATATCTTTTTTAGCAGGAAATTCCCTGCCATGTAAAAGCCATTATAGCAGCTATTTAGCCGCTTGATTGCTTTTACTGGTCCCCAGCCATCTCTAAGGCTACTTTCACACTGGGGCGGGGGTGCATTAGCAGTAAAGCGCCGCTAGTTTTAGCAGCGCTTTACCGTCGTTTTAGCGGCACTGACATTTTTTGGGGGTTTTTTTTACAGCCTTCAGGCTTTCCAGCATTGAGTAGAGATCTGGGGACTAGTAGACCCCATATTTCTCTGTAAAGAGGACCTGTCATGCCATATTCCTATTACAAGGGATGTTTACATTCTTTGTAAAAGCAATAAAAGTGGTCAAAAAAAAGAAAATTTACGGAAAAGTGTTAAAAAAATAAAAATAAACTAAACAATAAAAAAAAAAAAAGTTTTAAGCGCCCCCGTCCCCTTTTGCTGGAACGCAGAAGCGAACGCATGCATAGGCTGCACCCGCATATGTAAACAGCATTCAAACCACACATGTGTTGTTAGAGCGAGGGCAATATTTCTAGCAAATTTTTAAAGCTTTGCCTATGGCGAGTGCTGAAGTTTGGCGCCAATTGAGGTAATTCATAAAAGTGCTCTTTAGCTCTCAAAAAGCCAAATGAGCCTATTGCAGACAAAAATGGGAAAAATATATAATTTTTTATTGAAAAAGTATTCACATACAATTGCATGAAAAAATGTTAAAACATGAGCTATATGAGTGATGAGAGAGGGGGGCATAGAGGGTGGGACTTTATATGAAACACATGGAAGCGAAAGGATAGTGAGGTGGAACAAAGGAATTTTATTCATGTCACAATGTAAAAATACATATAATGTTAATACACGATAACAAAAATAACATGCTGATAATACAAATATCTCGAGTTGTAACCATAAATGTCGAAGATGAAAGAGGTAGACATGGTAGTAGACAATCGAGGGCAAAAGGGTAACAATCTCCCAATTAAGAGCATAATAAAATTCCTTGATACGTTCCAAAGTTCCACACATTCAAAATATGTTAAAAATCGTAAATGCAAGGTAAAACCTGCAAGATCTATGGCTTCACTAGACCTGTTGGGGTAATTGTTATATGGAGACTTGAAATAGATGTGATTGAATGAAAACACGGCATCATATAGCTCTACGCGTTTCGTGGCTGAGACGCCACTCGTCAGGAGCATGCACGTGGTGATCTAGGGTAGAATTAATAAAAAAGATCAGTAATCATTATAACCATAATTAGGGGTGAAATATCACCACCTGCAGCACGTGGGTGCAAACTTACTGATTGAGATCCGCCAGCTAAGATGCGGCGGCGAGGTGCCAAAGCATCCAACAAACTCCTCCAACTGAGAGCCGTAGCAGACGGCCTACAGGGGGCATCCCACATGGGTCGCGAAACAGGGCGGGCATGGAACCCCAAGGAATCACTGTAGAAAGTGAAAATAGATGGATTGGAGTGAAAGAGTACCAATATTGACTGAAAAGGTGATGGGGGGGAGGGAGGGGGTGAGACCCTGTGCCAGTGAAGGAAATTGGTGATGAAGTGAGGCCATTGTGCATACATCATGGTAATACAACCGTACAGGTACATGAACAACATAGCATGATATAGGTATATATAGTCATACTGGTAAACCCCGACGCATTTCGACCATTAACAATAGAGGTCTTCTTCTGGGGGGAGAGGAGTACAAGAACTCTACAAGCACATATGTCCACTCTGTTTAGATGCCCCACGTTTTCAGGTTTTACACATATGGTAACTGAAAGCGATCGCCATAGCAACCAATAGAGTTTCAGCTTTCTTTTGCAGCTTGGAAATGAAAACATCTTCACATGCTTTTCCTAACTATACATTCTGCAATCTCCTCCCTTTGTCTTTCAGTTGTAATCAGGAAATCCAGACTTACGCCATTGCTCTCATCAATGCACTGTTTTTGAAAGCTCCCGAGGACAAGCGCCAGGTGTGTACCTCACATCCAACTCACTTTACATTAGGCCGCGGTGTGTAACTTTGTGTCCTTGCGTATTTGTTCTTGTTTGACTAACCCCTTGAGTCCTGCTGGTTTCTGTCTGCTATTAACTCCCATCTTTGCTTCTGTTTGTGTGCATTGTGCACTCAGGAGAAGCCTCAGAATATCTTGGATCTTCCCGTTAGTGTGAGTACCATGGGAGGGCCTAGTTTGGGAGTTTCTGTTGTCCTCCTCCTGTTTCTCACACTTGGACTGCTCCTCCTTATGTAGTGATTCTCTTCCTCAGTTATTCCTAGCTTTCCTCCTCTTCTTGCGTTATCCTTTTTTGCTGCATTATGTGACTCGCACATAATTGTACTCTCTTTTTCATACAGGAGATGGCAAACATATTTGTACAGAAGCACCTCCGATCTATCATACTCAATGTAAGTAAAAGACGAGTAACGACTGAGCATTACTTATGTTTGACTGGACAATTTCTGCAGCGTCAGCAAATTTCCTTGGGTATGCTCCGTGTCAGTAAATGGGCTGCTGTTCTCATTGTTAAAGGGTAAAGATGTCTACAGACACTAGATGGTGGCTGGCTGTAAATGCATGATAGATTGTAAAAAGTCATTATTACAAACTATTGTTTGTGCCTTTAGATAGGGGAGGGGCAGAACTTAGGATGTTGGTCTGTCTCTGGGGAAAATTGTGATTGACCATTGAAATTCATCCAGGCCAATTGCTTCTTCCTTTGAGAATCTTCAGACATCAACGGAGGTTCCTCATTCTCAAGTCAACTGTAAATGGTCAGATTAACATTCTGTAAAGCCTGTAGGTTCCTTTAAAATGAACCTGCGTTTATTAAAAGAAAAGTTCAGGATTTAAAAAAATAAATAAATGTATACTCACCTAGGAGGTTGCAGCATTGATCCAATGCTACATCACTCCCCCAATGAATCTGCAGTGAGAACTGAGCGATCGAACAACATTGATCGATCAGTCCTCCCCGTCCGCTATGAGCAGAGAACCAGAGTCTGTCAGTCAGCGGCGCTCTGCTCTTCCCTCCAGCGCTGGGCTGTGGAGGGATCGGGAAAGGCTGAGCCAGGTGCCGGACCAGGCATCTGGGTGGATCCCGACCATATGGTTGGGATCTTTCTCGAGCCTGAACCGGCTGAGTGGCATCAGCTGAAAGCGGCTGACGAACGAACTGCACTTCTGTGATCCAGAGAAGAAGTATGTAAGAAAAAAAAAGCTTTAGCCATTCGTCTTCTTTAACTACTTCCGGACCGCCCGCCGACGTTACACATCGGTACTTTGACGTTAAATACCGGGGTTATGGCAGTAGATAGCGATAGCTTAAAGTGGTGTTCCGGCCGAAATTATACTTTTTAAATAAAAATACCCCTATAATACACAAGCTTAATGTATTCTAGTAAAGTTAGTCTGTGAACTAAGGTCTGTTTTGTTAGTTTATAGCAGTAGTTTGTTATTTTATAAACTTACAGCAGGCCGTGGCCAGGGCCGGTACAAGGCAGGGGCGGAAGGGGAACGTGCCCTGGGCGCTACCATTTGCTATAGGGGGGGGGCGCAGCCTGCAGGTGACGTTCTGCCACGCCCGCCGCCCGCCAATGTGTACAATAATACAACAGTCCAGTGCATTTACAGTCCCCAGCGGCACTGTACAAATTGCCTTCGTGTGCTCCTGCATCCTCCCTTCCCTCAGCACAAACTACACTGTTACAGTTTACTCCCCTACGGAGGAGTGCCGTAGTCCCTGCCAGCGCCGTGACGTCACACACGGCCGGAGGTGAGGTGGGAGGACGCAGAGGAGCGCAG
Organism: Aquarana catesbeiana; assembly: GCF_042186555.1. NCBI lineage: Eukaryota > Metazoa > Chordata > Amphibia > Anura > Ranidae > Aquarana > Aquarana catesbeiana. Next base: position 184,823,979 of record NC_133335.1, read on the forward strand.
GGAGGCGGGAGCTGTGTCGGCGCGCTGTCACCTCAAGGAGCGAGCGAGCGAGCGAGCGAGCCGAGCTGAGCTGAGCTGAGGTGAGGTGAGGAGAGGAGAGGAGCTGAGGAGCTGCTGCCTGCCTGGCTGGCTGGCAGGCAGGCTCTAGTAGCTGCTGCTGGATTCAATCTGGAAGGAAGCGAAGGTAGAAGATTGCAGTGCCCGTGTGTGCCACTGCCAGTGTTCTGACTCAGATCTTCAGCAGTGGTGGTCACTGGTCATTAACCTCGCCTCAGCCTCAGATTTATTAATCTGTTTTTAGTGTTTACTTACACAAGTTCAGAACTTCTGAGTCTGAACTTGTGTAAGTAAACACTAAAAAACAGATTAATAAATGGCTGGATTGGGGGAGGGGAGGAGGCTGAGGCGAGGTTAATGACCAATGACCACCGCTGCTGTTTAACCACTTAACAACCGGCCCATAGCCGAATGACGGCTACAGGGCGGTTGCTTAACTCTGGGAGGACGTACTATGACGTCCTCCCAGAATTCCCCTCTCGCAGCGCTGTGGGCTGGATGTGTAGTGCCCACAGCGCTGCTCAGTGACATCCAGCCATCCATCCATGCTCAGCCATCCCTAATGCTCTGCAATGCCCCACAATACTCTGCAATACTCTGCGATGCCCCAGAATACTGTGCAATACTCTGCAATGTCCCACAATACCCCGCAATACTCTGCAATACCCCGCAACACTGTGCAGTACTCTGCAATACCCCGCAATACTCTGCAATACCCCGCAACACTGTGCAGTACTCTGCAATACCCCACAATACTCTGCAATACCCCGCAACACTGTGCAGTACTCTGCAATACCCCACAATACTGTGCAATACCCAGATATACTCTGTGATACTCGGCGATACCCCGCCATACTCTGCAATACCCCGCAACACTGTGCAATACTCTGCAATACCCCACAATACTGTGCAATACTGTGCAATACTCTGCAACACCCTGCAACACTGTGCAATACTCTGCAATACCCCACAATACTGTGCAATACTCTGCAATACCCCACAATACTGTGCAATACCCTGCAATACCCCACAATACCGTGCAATACCCTGCAATACCCCACAATACTGTGCAATACTCTGCAATACCCCACAATACCGTGCAATACCCTGCAATACCCCACAATACCGTGCAATACTCTGCAATACCCCACAATACTGTGCAATACTCTGCAATACCCCACAATACCGTGCAATACTCTGCAATACCCTGCAACACTGTGCAATACTGTGCAATACCCCACAATACTGTGCAATACTCTGCAATACCCTGCAACACTGTGCAATACTGTGCAATACCCCACAATACTGTGCAATACTCTGCAACACCCTGCAACACTGTGCAATACTCTGCAATACCCCACAATACTGTGCAATACTGTGCAATACTCTGCAACACCCTGCAACACTGTGCAATACTCTGCAATACCCCATAATACTGTGCAATACTCTACAATACCCCACAATACTGTGCAATACTCTGCAATACCCCACAATACTGTGCAATACCCCGCAATACCCCTAAATACCCTGCAATACCCCACAATACCCCTAAATACCCTGCAATACCCCACAATACCCCGCAATACCCAGCAATACTCTGCAATACTTTGCAATACCATGCAATACCCTGCAATACCCTCTGATACTCGGCGATACCCTGCCGTACTCTGCAATACCCCGCCATACTCTGTAATACCCTGCCATACTCTGCAATACCCCGCCATACTCTGCAATACTCTGTGATACCCAGCCATACCCTTCCATATCCAGCCATAGTCTGCAATACTCGGTGATACCCAGCCATGCTCAGTTATACCCAGCCATGCTCGGCCTCTGTTTGTGGCCAGGCTGTGGAAGTCTCACACATGTGGTATCGCCGTACTCAGGAGGAGTAGGAGAATCTATTTTGGGGTGTCATTTTTGGTATGTACATGTTATGTGTTAGAAATATTGTATAAATGGACAACTTTGTGTTAAAAAAAAATGCATTTTAACCACTTCCCACCCGCCGGTTGTCATACGACGTCCTTGACTTTGTGCGGGGATATCTGAATGAAAAACGGGGGGGGGGGGGGCGCAGTTTGCCATCTTCGCCCTGGGCACCAAATGGCCTTGTCCCAGCACTGGCCGTGGCCATCTTAAGTGTGGGCATCTGAAGCCAGACTGTATTTCTTCCTGGATCTCATCCTTGCAGATCTCGCACATGCTCAGTGCAGCACAAGCAGTGTAATAGGTTTCAGGTCAGGTTTCCATAGCAATGGCAGTTTCAGAGGAAGTTGCCGCCCCTTCCCAGAAGGCATTGCTAACAGGAAATGATGCGATGGGCCGCGGCCAGGGAGGAGGAAGTGAAAAATGAATACAGCAGATATACAGTAGGTGCTGAGAAAAAAAGAAAAAAAAAATATCCAATTTGTTTACAGTGCACAGTTTAGTGAGGGATGCTGAAGAGTTGTAAAAGTGGGTGGAACTCCACTTTAAATGGCAGGCGGTCCGCTTTAAGATAAAAGTGGGACTTTTTTTTTTTTGCTTTTTTTTTTTTTTTTTTTTTTATATTGCATTTAAGTGTAAATGTGAGATGTGAGGTCTTTTTGACCCCAGATCTCACATTTAAGAGGTCCTGTCCTACTTTTTTTCTATTACAAGGGATGTTTACATTCCTTGTAGTATAGGAATAAAAGCAATCCAATCCATTTTTTTTAAAGGGACAGTGTAAAAATAAAAAGTAAAATAAAGAAGAAAAAAATAAACAAAATTTAAACAATTTTGTCCCGACATGCAGAAGCAAACGCATACGTAAGTCGTGCCCGCATATGTCTACAGTGTTCAAACCACACATGTGAGATATCGCAGCAATCGTTAGAGCGAGAGCAATAATTCTAGCAAAAGACCTCCTGTAACTCGGAACTGGTAACCTGTAGAAATTTTTAAACGTCGCCTATGGAGATTTTTAAGTGTCAAAGTTTGTTGCCATTCCACAAGCGGGCGCAATTTTGAAGCATGACATGCTGGGTATCAATTTATTCAGCGTAACATTATCTTTCAAAATATTTTAAAAAATTGGGCTAACTCAACTGTTTTCTTAACTCAACTGTATTTTTTCCAAAAAAAAAAATTGCGTTTGTAAGACCACTGCGCAAATACAGTGTGACAAGTATTGCAACCACCGCCATTTTTTTCTCTAGGGGGTCTGAAAAAAATATATAATGTTTGGGGGGTTCTGAGTAATTTTCTAGCAAAAAAAAAAAAATGATTTTATATTGTAAACAACAAGTTTGAAAAATAGGCCTGCTCCTTAAGTGGTGTACAGCCGTAATGTACAGCTAAGTAAAAACTTTACCCCGATGCCCAGCCTCTCCCCAGTATCACACACTTGCCTCCCCCTGCTCTGCTCAGGAATCATGAAAACAATATAATGGGGTGCTACTGCTAGAGGTTGTGGGATGCTGTGATGCTGTAACTGGTGCTTTCATTAATAAAGATTTTAACATATTTTGATATTTTGGAACTGTCAGGTATAAGATTTATTATAAACAGCTGCAGCTTTCTTCTCTTCACATGTTCTATGAAAACAGTAATGGGTTACATTGAGGCAGAGTTGCAGGCATTGCTCTTATTCCACCTTTTTCCCTTTTCCGGGTTTTCATTTGTACAGTTTACAGTCCAGCATCACATGACATCACTATAAGTCATACATACTGTACATAACACCTGTCCCCATTGTAGCCCCTGCTCTGGGCATGGAAGCAAAGTACATCTATCACTTCTAAAAACAAGCTAAATGGAAAGAGTCCTGAAACATCTGGGCGCCCCAATATTAAAATTCCAACACTTCCGTCAATACCTGCAATAGGTATTCTTGGTGACTAGCAGGGAGGTGCGAGAGGGGTTTGCAGATTCATCAACATCACTTAAAAAAGTTGTAATTTGCATATGAGAGTGTTTCAGGTTTCGGTGCTCCTGATGATGCGCGGGTATATACGGCAGGGCTCTCAAACTGGTGGCCCTGTTGCAAAACTACAAGTCCCATGAGGCATTGCAAGGCAGACAGTTACAAGCATGACTCCCACAGGCAGAGGCATGATGGGACTTGTAGTTTCGCAACAGCTGGAGGGCCACTAGTTTGAGACCCCTGATCTATGGAGACCTCCAGGGTCTCCATTTTGGTCATAAAGCTGACTTGGCTCTTTTTTTTTTTTTTTTTTTTAAGCTACAGGTGCACTTATATGGTATGGCTGAATTAGTACAGAGATTGAAGCTTAATTTCAACCCTAATTCAGTAATACCTCCAAAAGTGCTCTAGTCTATGTATCTGCAGCATATACGGTGCACTGTAATGGGTCTTTAATTGAAAGGTTGCGAGCACTGAACTTATTCTCTCTGGAGAAGGACGCTTGAGAGGGGATATGATTTCAATATACAAATACCGTACTGGTGACGCCACAATAGGGATAAAACTTTTTCTCATAAGAGAGTTTAACAAGACTCGTGGCCACTCATTACAATTAGAAGAAAAGAGGTTTAACCTTAAACTACGTAGAAGGTTCTTTACTGAAGAGCAGCGAGGATGTGGAATTCCCTTCTTCTCAGCGGGGAGCATTGATAGTTTCAAGAAACTATTAGATAAGCACCTGAATGACCGCAACATACAGGGATATACAATGTAATACTGACACATAATCACACACATAGGTTGGACTTAATGGACTTGTGTCTTTTTTCAACCTCACCTACTATGTAACTCTGTAACCATGAAATGACACGTCCACTTTAAAATATAGGCTGTTTCAGTGTCTCACTTATCTACTAAGGTAATGTTTCTCCCTATGGTATAGTAATGCCTCTGTCCTGTTTCCACAGCATATTATACGAGGAAATCGGCCCATTAAAACAGAGATGGCACATCAGCTCTATGTCCTCCAAGTACTAACCTTTAACCTCTTAGAGGAGCGGATGATGACCAAAATGGACCCCAATGACCAGGTGAAAAACGAATCCATTTATTCATCTCTAAACTCATGTGACTGAGAACAGGATGTAGATTTGGAAATGTCTAATTAAGACATGGCGGAATCCCTCAAAGCATATCCTCCTGCTCAGTGGGGGATCTCTCTGCTGATCCCCTCTGAGCAGGCGGATGACAGGTCCGTGTCCACTCCACTATGCAGAGCGGACACGGACACAGCCTGCTGTTTTCTATGGGGCTGTCAGATGGAAACGGATTTATCTCCGATCCACTGGATGGATGAGGAACGGGTCCTCATCCGTCTGTTTTTAGCGGACCGAATGGGATGCGGGTTGGTGACAACGGACACATCCGCTGACATCCGCCGTCCCATAGAGAACAACGTGTGGTCTGATCGGGTTCGCCTGAAAAATGGACAGATGGACCCAATTGATCCACTGGTGTAAAAGGGGCCTAAAACAGTCACACAGATTCTAGCTCTTATTTCCACCTACAGGTTAGAAAAGGAAAGATCTGATTAGTTTCTCTGAGTAACATGAAGTCCTTATTATCAGAATCTTTTTATAGTTGAGACCAGGATTCAGAAAAACCTGTCCCTTGTGAAATTGCAAACTCAAAGCTCGCTTAAAGTGGTAGTAAATTTTCCTTGTCAAAAGAAGTTTATTGAGTATACAATGTTATAAAGATACATAAAGTAAGTTTACAAGGATCTATAAAGTAAGCTCATTGTTTTACAGTAGGGTTTATATAGGTAAATATCATGAAATTTCAAATATTAAACATTGGGTTCACGTAAACCTAAATTAAAGATATATATCATTTCCTTAGTTACTTTTGTAGGTATTTAAATGATTTATACCTACTATACATATTGTTTACAGGTAGAGTGTATATAGGTCAAATAAATTCTGATAATGAGCTTTAATCGTAAGGTGGAGAAAAGGAAAGAGAAAGAAGAAAAAGGGTTGAAAGGTAGAGGTATGGTCCACAAGGTTGTCCCGCTCGTCAGTTTATTATTCTTTTTAGTTCTCTTTGAAGCCTTAGAATGGGTGTCTCTGTAAGTCATTTAATCTGTTACCATGGCAACAGGACAGAGTCATTGAAGTTTGACAGGAACTGTTGTTTTATCCAAGGATGCCAAAGTTTTTCAAATTTTGGAATTTGGTTTTGATCGATGGCTACCATCTTAGCATGGGACATTGTATTATTCATTCTGTGAATTGTTTCTGCTAGTACCAATGTAGGAGATTTCCATGCCTTGGCCACTGTTTGTTTTGCAGCCGTTATTAGTTGGATCATAAGTTTGAATTGAGAGAGTGTTAACCATTCCGGTTTTAGATTAAGTAAAGTTAAATATGGATCTGGTTGTATTATTTTTTTAAATATTTTAGATGCAATCACGAAGACTTCCTTCCAGAAGGTTTGGATTACTGGGCATGTCCACCATATGTGTAAATATGTGCCTATTTCTGGGCATCCTCGAAAACAAAGAGCTGAGGTATTAGGTGAATATTTTGCCACTCTAGTGGGTACAAGGTACCAGAGAGTTAGGACTTTATAATTTGTCTCCAGTGCTAAGATGTTGGGTGAAGATGACTTAGATGTGAGCCATATATTAGACCAGTCCGTGTCTTCTAAAGTTCGTCCCAGGTCCTCCTCCCACCTCTGAACGTAAGAGGGTCTATTAAGATTTGCTACTCCATATAATTGATTATAAAGTGATGAAATTGTACCTTTAGCAAATGGATCTTTTGTACAGATTGATTCAAAAATGGATAATTGGGATAATGGTGTATCCCCCTTTAGGAATGGTGTATAGAAATTTTTGATTTGGAGATATCTAAATATCTCAGAGTTTGGTAGATCATATTTTTCTCTAAGCGATGGGAATGAAAGGAATGATTTAGATGCTATGAAGTCATTTAGTGTCTGAATGCCTGATGTTGTCCAAGCTTTAAAAGAATTTGGGTAGATCCATGCCGGATAAAAGGCCGGATTTCTGATAAAAGAAAGGAGAGGATTGTGTGGAGATTGTAACTGATATTTGGTTTTTAGTTTATCCCAGAGAGATAAGAAGTGTTTAGTTATGGGATTATGAATTTTAAAGCGGTCTTTAGGATCAGTGGTAGTAAATTTTCACCTAAGAAAAAAAAAAACCTCCTGCAGGGTAATATCATAATGTGCTAGTATGCATTGCATACTAGCACATTATGAAAGACTTGCTTTAAAACGAAGCCCTCCAGTGGCGCGTTGTTAGTGCTGACAGGGCTTCCATCTTCACTCTTCCTTTCGGGTTTGCGGGCTCAGGCCGTTTGAATGGCCAAACCGCGATAATGTCTCTTTCGTGCAAACGCATGCGAGTCACAGCTTTGGCACAGAGCTCTGAAGGGACAGCATGGAGTATGCCATTCTTTCAGAGCGGATGTGCTGGTGATGTCACCGGCTGTAGAAACAACAACTATCCCCTAAATGGTGCACATTTAGGAGATATTCCTTGTGCTTACATGTAAGCTTTATTATAAGCTTGCCTGTAGGTACAAGTGTCCAAATGGTGTTTACTATCGCTTTAACATTTGACTTCATTCGTTGCTCAGATCAGCTTTGAGAGACTAAAGGCCTTTTCATACTTACAGTATATGTGGGCAGTAATTTTTATTTTTATAGCTTGTTACTGAATGCATTAATACACATTTTTGTGCATTTGTTTAACTGTTTATGCAAGCTTTCCGTGTATTAAACACCGGTTTCTTTGTTAAAGCGTTGTGAAGAGTAAGGGAACTTTCCTTGGACTAGATGGAATTTCAAATTAACAAAACTTCAGAATACATGTTTGTGTGCACTTACTTTTGATTTTATGGGGTCTGCTTAAAGTGGTTGTAAACCCTTTACAACCACTTTATACTACAGGCAAGCCTATAATTAGGCTTACCTGTAACTACACTGAGCGGTTTAGGAGATATCCCTGTATTTGCATGTGCCAATGTCATCGGTACATGCTCACTTAGGCAAACTGAAGCAACGGCGCGTACGTGCCGTTGCTTCAGTTGTACTGTGCCGTCACCGGCGGCTCCTGCGTGCATGCGTGACGTCATCACGGCTCCAGCCAATCACAGCGCTGGAACCACAATACCCGTAAGTAACCCCCGTGGAGATGTCAGCCGCCGGATTGGTAAACGAGGACCACTGCGGGGGCTTCGATCTCAGGTAAGTAATTCATAATGAGCTAGTATGCTATGCATACTAGCTCATTATGCCTTTGTCTTGCAGGTTTTTTTTTTTCAGGATTTTTTTAAACAGGTTTACAACCACTTTAAAGTTAAACTCCTGGCAAATCAAATACACTGAAGAAATACATATTACCTGCCAAAGGATTTGTATTTGTGTCACACAGTACAGACCTGTCTTACAGGACAAGAGACCTGATTTTGTTTCGAAACTGTTAAAAGCAAGGTATGGTCATACTTTTCTTGTGGGTCACAGGACTGCACTTTATTTTCTCTCCTGTGACCCAGAGTCAGCAGATATTGGGTTATTGCCCGCTATCAGCTGAGATCACAGTGCCCTGCCAGACTCTGAAGGGATCCCAACTGTGATGTCCGAATCCACCCAGCTCCCTGATTGACAGCCCTCAGCGCATGGCTGAGAACCAAAGCCAGCTGCACCCGCCTCCTCTTGTGCCCGGCACTCCAGTGAGCGCTGGAGGAGCAGAGCAGAAAGTGGTGACTGACGGTCACTGCTCTTTATTCCGAGCAGACCGAGAGCTGGGTGATCACTCAGTTCTCTGTCTTAGAGCTGATGTGGGACAGCTGCAGCATCACACTGATGCTGCAGCATAGAGGTGAGTATGAAGGTTTGTTTTTTCCATAACCCCAAGCTTCTCCTTTAAGGCCATCATACTCTGTTCATATGTTGACAGATTCATGCTGAATCAGCTGAAATTTGAGCCAGTAATGCAGTTGTGGCACCACCTGGCTTGACGAAAGTCGATTGTTCAGTCACTTTTGTTAAAGGAGTTGGGTGGAAAATTGTTGGCCGAATAACGCCTGCATCCAATCACATCCAGGCACTGTTCAGCTATTCTGACAGCTGGCTCTAGCAGCAGGTGAGATTTGTCCATCCCTGCTGTTTAGTGTGGATGGAGAAATCTGTGTATGTCCAGATTTAAAGGTTTAGTTCACCTTTATCAAAACATTGCATGTGTAGGGAAAGGGAGCCTGTAGATAAAAACAACCTGCAGCTTTGACCATAGTTAAATAATGCCTTTACTCAATTTATGTACCTCCTAAAGCAGGGATATGCAATTAGCGGACCTCCAGCTGTTGCAAAACTACAAGTCCCATCATGCCTCTGCCTCTGGGTGTCATGCTTGTGGCTGTCAGAGTCTTGCTATGCCTAGTGGGACTTGTAGTTGTGCAACAGCTGGAGGTCCGCTAATTGCATATCCCTGTCCTAAAGCCTCACCAAAAAATAAACTCTCAGAGATGGCATCACCCCGTCCAGTTTTGTTGCTAAGACACTTCCAGTTGTTACTGCTCACCATCACAGAGGCAAGTTTTCAAACCCTACCAATGTGTGGTTCACTGTCCCCCCTGTTACAGCATCTCTGAGCTTAGAGCTGCTGTGACAGGGGAGAGGGAGCGCATGTGAGAGAGTTTGAATCAGCTTTGAGTGTCTTCAATGGGCTTGGAGCAATATCCTAGCAACAAGGTAGGGCGGAATAATGCCATCTCTGGGAGTTTTTTAGACAGGCTTCGGGATGTATATAAGTAACCTTTACCTATAGCAAAGACATTATTTACTTTGGTTAGAGCTGCACAGTTTCTTTTCATATACAGACACCCCTTACCTGCGGCAGTTTTTTTTTTTTTTGGGGGGGGGGGGGGAGTCTGGTAGAGCTGAACTAACCTTTTAACAAAAAACACTTACAGGTCTTGACCCTTTCCTCCTCTGTTACTGCAGGGTAGAATTAATTTGTGTCTCTTATATCTGTCTGGAGTTCAGCTTTAAAGTACAGTGCCTTGAAAAAGTATTCATACCCCTTAAAGTTTTCCACATTTTATCATGTTACAACCAAAACCGTAAATGTATTTTATTGGGATTTTATGTGATAGACCAACACAAAGTGGCACATAATTGGGAAGTGGAAGGAAAGTGATAAATGACTTTCCAATATTTTCTACAAATAAATATCTGAAAAGTGTGGAGTGCATTTGTATTGAGCCCCCTTTACTCTGATACCCCTAACTAAAATCTAGTGCAACCAATTGCCTTCAGAAGTCACCTAATTAGTAAATAGAGTCCACCTGTGTGTGATTTAATGTGAGTATAAATACAGCTGTTCTGTGAAGCCCTCGGAGGTTTGTTAGAGAACCTTAGTGAACAAACAGCATCATGAAGGCCAATGAACACACCAGACAGGTCAGGGATAAAGTTGTGGAGAAGTTTAAAGCAGGGTTAGGTTATAAAAAAAATATTCCAAGCTTTGAACATCTCACGGTGCACTGTTCAATCCATCATCCGAAAATGGAAAGAGTATGGCACAACTGCAAACCTACCAAGACATGGCCGTCCACCTAAACTGACAGGCCGGGCAAGGAGAGCATCAGAGAAGCAGCCAAGAGGCCCATAGTAATTCTGGAGGATCTGCAGAGATCCACAGCTCAGGTCAGGACAACTATTAGTTGTGCACTCCACAAATCTGGCCTTTATGGAAGAGTGACAAGAAGAAAGACATTGTTGAAAGAAAGCCATAAGAAGTCACGTTTGCAGTTTGCGAGAAGCCATGTGGGGGACACATGTGGAAGAAGGTACTCTGGTCAGATAAGACCAAAATTGAACTTTTTGACCTAAAAGCAAAATGCTATGTGTGGTGGAAAACTAACACTGCACATCACCCTGAACACACCATCCCCACGTGAAACGTGGTGACAGCATCATGTTGTGGGGATTCTTTTCTTCAGCAGGGACAGGGAAGCTGGTCAGAGTTGATGGGAAGATGGATGGAGCCAAATACAGGGCAATCTTAGAAGAAAACCTGTTCGAGTCTGCAAAAGACTTGAGCCTGGGGCAGAGGTTCACCTTCCAGCAGGACAACGACCCTAAACATACAGCCAGAGGTACAATGGAATGATTTAGATCAAAACATATTCATGTGTTAGAATGGCCCAGCCAAAGTCCAGACCTAAATCCAATTGAGACTCTGTGGCAAGACTTGAAAATTGCTGTTTACAGATGCTCTCCATCCAATCTGACAGAGCTTGAGCTATTTTGCAAAGAAGAATTGGCAAACATTTCACTCTCTGGATGTGCAAAGCTGGTAGAGACATACCCAAAAAGACTTGCAGCTGTAATTGCAACGAAAGGCGGTTCTACAAAGTATTGACTCAGGGGGGCTGAATACAAATATATGCCACACTTTTCACATATTTATTTGTAAAACATTTTGAAAAACATTTATCATTTTCCTTCCACTTCACAATTATGTGCCACTTCGTATTGGTCTATCACATAAAAAAATCCCAATAAAATACATTTACGTTTTTGCTTGCAACATGACAAAATGTGGAAAATGTCAAGGGGTGTGAATACTTTTTCAAGGCATTTTAAACCTGTGGTTTGACCATTCAGGGCCAAGAAACAGGTGTACTTAACTGCTGCCCTCCTCTACAGCACATTGCTTAGGATAAAGAGAGAAGAAACCAAATGGAAGTTAGAGGACCTGAATTACATAACGCTTACACAAGGCCGAGGACTGTTCCCTGTCCCATGGGACAGTGCTGGGTGCCTGATAAACATTTCCTGTCCTCTGACATGACATAACTTCACTGTCATGTGGTAAGTAGACGGGGGAGTCACATGCTTCCCATACCCAGAAGTATCATGTATTTCTGTTTGCTGCTGGTGTCCAACTGAAGTAGCTGTGAGACAAGAAGAAGGTAGGTATGTGCAGTCGTGGAGGGTGAAGAACTTGTTCACTTCTGTATTATGGGTTACTGCCAGAAAGTGTCTCTTATATAACCATTTTTCTTCGTTTTCAGGCCCAGAGAGACATCATATTTGAATTAAGAAGAATTGCATTTGATGCAGAGACCGATGGGAGCGGAGTGTCAGGCACTGGGACAGAAAAGCGCAAGGCCATGTACAGCAAGGACTACAAGATGCTGGGCTTCACTGTGAGTTTGCTGCCTATGTTTGCACAAAGCTTTCAGTGTACAAACCTTTCCCCACATTCTTTATATATAGACGGCTAGAAAAAAATTGTAAAATTGTAGCCCTGTGTATATGTTAAGAGTTGGGTAATAGTGTCCAGGTTTTCTTGTCATTTAAAGTGGGGTTCCACCCAAAAAAAAAAAAAAAAACTACATGAAAAATCCTAAAAAAAAATACAAAAAAACATTTGGATATTTTTTTTTTTTTTTACTCACCTCTAAATGCCTGTTGCTAGGGGGGCCCTCGTAGTCTGCCTCTTCCAGTGCCTGGGCTGGTGACATCACTTCCCCCTCGGCACAGGAAGGGCTCAGCTCTGCTCCCTCCCTCCTGTCAATCATCTGGGACCCATTACAGGTCCCAGGTGACTGAGCGGCCAATCACGGCGCTCGGCACCACTCGCGCATGCGCAGTGGGTGCCAGGCTGTGGAGGCACAGCCTGGCGCCCACAGTTGCAATGCCGGCGCCGCTGAACGGAGGGGGAGAAGAGCGGGGCTTCGATCCCCCGCATCGCTGGACCCAGGGACAGGTAAGTGTCCAATTAAAAGTCAGCAGCTGCAGTATTTGTAGCTGCTGACTTTTATTTATTTTTTATTTTTTTGACTGGAACTCCTCTTTAATGTAGATGTAAACTCAATCCCAAAAATCTCATATATGCTTTAACACGGTAAAGTATATTCAAGTGATTTTCAATATTTTTAAATCTAGCTTTTATTAACTGCTTCAGCCCCGGAAGATTTGGCTGCTGAATGACCAGGCCATTTTTTTGTGATTCGGCACTGCGTCGCTTTAACTGATAATTGCGTGGTCATGTGGCGCTGCACCCAAATAAAATTGACGTCCTTTTTCCCCCACAAATAGAGCTTTCTTTTGGTGGTATTTGATCATCTCTGCTGTTTTTATGCTTTGCGAAAGAAAGAAAGAGCGACAATTTTGAAAGAAACGCAATATTTTTTACTTTTTGCTATAATAAATATCCCCCAAAAATATATAAAAAAATTTTTTTTTCCTCAGTTTAGGCCAATATGTATTCTTCTACATATTTTTGGTAATAAAAATCGCAATAAGCGTATATTGATTGGTTTGCGCAAATGTTATAGCGTCTACAAAATAGGGGATAGTTTTATGGCATTTGTACTATTTCTTTTTTTAACTAGTAATGGCGGCGATCTGCGATTTTTATCGGGACTGTGACATTATGGCGGATGCATCGGACACTTTTGACACATTTTTGGGACCATTGGCATATACAGCGATCAGTGCTATAAAAATGCACTGATTACTGTGAAAATGTCACTGGCAGGGAAGGGGTTAACACTAGTGGGCGATCAAGGGGTTAACTTTTCTCTCAGTGTGTTCTAACTGTGGGGGGGGTGGGACTGTCTAGAGGAGATGACAGATCGCTGTTCATACTCTGTATGAACAGACGACCAGTCTCTTCTCCCCTCAGAGAACCGGGATCTGTGTGTGTGCCACGAGCGATCGCAGGGGCCCGGCGGTCATTGCGGCCAGCCGGGCACTCACATCGGCTCCGGGGCCGAGCAGTGCGCGCCCCAAGTGGCCACAGGGCGAAGCAACGTAACATAATGTCGTCTCGCCCAGCCGTGCCATTGTGCCACAGTAAAACTGCGGCGGCTGGTTGACAAGTGGTTAATGTAGATGTAAAGTCAATCCCAAAAATCTCATATATGCTTTAACAAGGTAAAGTATATTCAAGTGCTTTTCAATAATTTTAAATCTAGCTTTTATTAAAATAATACCCGATGACCAATGCAATGACCGTACCAGGGTTGCCAACCTCCCGCAGCATTTTTTACTGACAAAACATGGAAAATTTACTGGTGGAGCACTCTTTTTTTTTTTCTTTTTTTTTTTTTTTTTTACTGACAACCTGAGAATCTACAGAACTCCTATGGAAAACTTAGACAGTAAATATTTGAACAGAATATCAAACCTGATATGGAAACACTGACAATTCCTATAACAAAGTAATTTGCTTGATTTACACTCAAAAAGTCAACACAGCATGAAATTATCAGCTCCTGATATTTACTGGCAGTTGTAAAAAAAAAAATCACTGATTTTTACAAACTGTCAGTAAATTTACTGGCGGTTGGCAACCCTGGACCGTACTTGTTCAGACACTTTCTGTTAAATGGGGACAACACTCTGTCACTGTGTAATTTGTGCTGTCATTATTTCACATGGGCACCCGATGGAGACTACAGATGGTCCTTTCAACACACATGTAAGCATGATCCACTGTTTTCACCATCAGGAAGCCCATCCATACAGCCATCACTTCAGTGTATATGTACAGGTGGCTGTAAAGAGGCTGCAAGGGGATCAGCAGCACTGAGATTTAACAAGAGATGAGAAAAAAGTGAAGCCAAGCATTTTCTTTTTTTTAAACGTAAATTGTTTATTGCAAACACTATTTCAACAAACTCGGTATCGTTCATTTAGGAGTTGCATCTTCTTTAAAGCTGAACGCCAGGATTTCTTTTACAAAAGATACCCTTAGGCTCGATTCACACAGGGGCAACACGACTTCAGCGCGACTTTGTACCGCGGCTTCAGCGCGACTTCAGCAAATTACAAGGCGACTTGAAGTCGCCTCCATGACAGGCGACTTCGGCTGTGGCCAATCACAGGGCAATCAGCTCTCTGGGAGGGAGGGGGGGAGGGAGGGGTTTTCCCTGCAAAGTCGCTTGACTTTACAGAGAGATCCGACTTGGAGGCAACTTCCATTGATTTCTATGGTACAGGTCGCCTACCAAGTCGGATCAAAGTAGTACAGGGAGTACGCTCTGAAGTCGGAGCGACTTCAGTAGTGTCTATTAAGACGCTAGCGTTCACTCCCATTGAATCTATTTCTGGGGCGACTTGGGGCGACTTGAGGGCGTACAAGTCGGATCCCAAGTCGCCCCAGTGTGAACCGACCCTTATAGTGCGTCTCCCTTGCATTACAAGGGTTACATTCTCATTAAGTCTGGGGGTGGAGGAATAAGCTATAATACTTCCTTGCCTCAGCAATCTTTCTGCGAGGCTGATCCCTCAAAGCCTTTTCTGTGCTGTGGCTGGTGGTCACATTGTGACGTCATCATGTACAATGCAGGACATTGTCCTTTGCAATGCAGTTCAATCCCATCCACGACTCAGAGCGTTGGCGCAAGCAGGAAATTGCCGGCTGCCCAGGGAGTGAGGAATTCGCTTATTTCTCAACTCCTAGACTTAAAGTGATTGTAAGGTTTGTTTTTTATTTTATTAAATAACTTACCTGTTACAATGGAACCTTGGTTTACGAGTAACGCGGCTAACGAGTGTTTTTAGATTCTAACTCGGGTTGGGAGTGTTGTCTCGCAAAACAAGCAGAATTCAAGCTAATGGGGTGTGCAGTACCGCATTTGGCCAGAGGTGTTGGGGCGCTGGGGACACTCGGAACGGTTCAAAGCCATTCGGAAATACTCGGAAATACTCTGTTTCGGCTTTCCAAGTTCAGCCGAGCTGTCCTCAAGTATTTCCAAGGCTCTCCGGTGCCCCCCCCCACCTCTGGCTGCATGCGGTATTGCATGTAATAGAAGTCAATATGGAATAAATTATCTTCGTTTTCATTGACTTCTATGGGTAAACTCGATTTGATTTAAGAGTGCTTTGGATTACACGCATTCTCCTGGCACAGATTATGCTTGTAATCCAAGGTTCCACTGTATTTGCAACGGTTTTGTACAGAGCAGCTCCAATCCTTATCTTCTTGGGTCCACCACTTGTGCTCCTAGCTCCACCCACTAGCTGAGTGCCCCTATAGCAAGTTGCTTGCTATGGGAGCATTTGTGCATGCTCGCTTCCAAGCCCTGCTCTGTGTCCATAGGACGCACAGAGTGGGCCTCGTCCCTACCCTTGCTCCTTCGTCACTCTCTCTGATTGACAGCAGTTCTTGCTGCTGTATCTGAGCCAATGAGGAGCGAGAGAGCCTTGGCTCTCGTGCACATCGATGGATTGAGATCGGTCTCGGGTATGTATTTGGGGGGTTGCGGGGGGAGCTGCACACAGAAGGTTTTTTACTTTTTGAATTCAGTAAGGGCTCTTTCACACGGGGCGGATCAGTGATGATCCGCCCCGTGAACACCCGCTGGCTCAGAAAGATGACAGGTCCATCGCTGCACGCTGTGCAGCTACGGACCTGTCAGAGCGCCGCTCTCCCCTATGGGGGATCGGATGATGACGGACCGTAGTGTCCGTCGTCACCCGATCCGATCCGAAAACGGATGGAAAAGTAGGTTTTTCCTCCGTTACACTTTTCGGATCGGTGCGGCGTCGGATGTCAGCGGACATGTCACCGCTGACATCCGACGCTCCATAGGGATACATGTATGTCCGTTTTTCATCCGAAAACGGAAGGATGAAAAACGGACATACGGATCCCCCGTGTGAAAGAGCCCTAAGGTAAAAAAACCTTCTGCCTCAACATCTGTTTTACTGAGCAGTACAGGGGAGTGGGGGTAGAGGGGGCACTGCATGGATATGTTTTATTTTTTTTTTTAATCCCAGAGTTTATCTTTTAGCGGAGGGAAATTTATAGGTCGTATGACTTCAGGCAGCGCTCCTTGTGAAATGTATGCAAATTACCCTCTCCAATAAGTGAAAGTGCTTATGGGTAATGCCTCGTTAATGTGGCAACCCAGTAAGTGAATGCCCTATAAGAGTGATTAGGGCATGCGTTACTGGTGTTGTTATTAATCACAATTTTTATTGCTATGCACTAGGAATCTTTCCTTAGTTTCATATATATAAATGTGTTATTATTCATGTTCTTTTGACAGGTTTATAAAACAATTCTTGAATTATTACAAAGTATGTGCGTTTAGTGTTGAGTTGTACATCATTGCCTTTTACCTTTCCTGCGCGTCTTGTTCCTGCGGTCATATGTTAACATTTAACATTTTATCATTCTTAGACTATTGCCATGGTAACAGTATGAATAATAGTATGCAGAAATAGTAGCTGCTTGCCCATTCAGTTCTAGGTTCAATATAGGAAATACATTTGACTTCACAGAATAGGCACATTAGAAAGTATAATTCGGTTTTATTCCGTGGCCTCTTGTGAGATGGATAGGCATTAATTTAATTCAGTTTTGAGCTGCAGGATTGTTCCATGTATTATTTTATTAGATTTATATTGTGCTGACACGTTGTCCAGTATTCCATGAAGAATACCATGGCTGATGTCACACAAGCGATCTTAACCCTGGCAGGCAGGCTTTTAGCATCAGGATCGATAAAAGACTGCTGGCCAGTCTCTTTAGAATTGCTCTCTCGTTGGCGTGGACAGTGACGTGTTTTTCCCTCTCTACCCTGTTGCAATTGATGAAGAATCGGCAGTGTTTAAATCCAGTGAGGGAGCAATTACACAGAGTTACATGGAAGGCTCTGATGAGTTGCTCTTCTGACATCAGCAGTGGCGGCCTGTCCATAGGGGGTGCCCCCACCCAGCAGGCACAAAAAAAATTTTTTTTTTTTTTTTTTTTTAAAGGCCCCTTAAAAAAATAGAAAAAAATCTTCAAGTTCATCGTTTTTGGGCGCCGGACACAGTGCACTATGGGAGGCGCAACGTCAATGCAATCACAAGATTGCAGATGAGGCGCTCCATTTACAGGCTTTTGACCTGCTTTGCGGCGCGTTCCAAAACGCTGAACAGCTTCCGCCCGTAGTATTACTACGGGCGAGAGCTTTGTTGTTCAAGTTAAGAGGTTACTTCAGGTTTCCCTGTTCAAGAGGGAAACCATAAGTGACGTCAGCAGCTCTGTGGAACAGACGGCCTGAGCGGAGCTGCCTGTAAGGTAAGTGAGGCTGCATTTTATGGGGCACAGTGAGGCTGCATTTGATGGGGCACAGTGAGGCTGCATTTGATGGGGCACAGTGAGACTGCATTTGATGGGGCACAGTGAGGCTGCATATGATGGGCACAGTGAGACTGCATTTGATGGGGCACAGTGAGGCTGCATTTGATGGGGCACAGTGAGGCTGCATTTGATGGGGCACAGTGAGGCTGCTTTTGATGGGGCACAGTGAGGCTGCATTTGATGGGGCACAGTGAGGCTGCATATGATGGGGCACAGTGAGGCTGCATTTGATGGGGCACAGTGAGGCTGCATTTGATGGGGCACAGTGAGGCTGCATTTGATGGGGCACAGTGAGGCTGCATTTGATGGGGCACAGTGAGGCTGCATTTGATGGGGCACAGTGAGACTGCATTTGATGGGGCACAGTGAGGCCGCATATGATGGGCACAGTGGCTGCATAAGATGGGCACAATGGCTGCATAAGATGGGCACAGTAGCTGTATTTGATGGGGCACAGTGGCAGCATTTGATGGCACAGTGGCAGCATTTGGTATTGAACAGTGGATGCATTTGATGGGCACATTAGCTGTGTTTGATGGGCACAATGGCAGCAGTTGATGGGCACAGTGGCTGCAATTGATGGGCACAGTGGCTGCAATTGATGGTACAATGAGGCTGTAATTGATGGGGGGGGGGGGGTTTCAGATTTTTTCAGTTTGTTTGCGCCCCCCCAAAAATTTTGAGCATCAGCCACCACTTGACATCAGCCTCTTCAATGGAATGCTCACAGTTCAAGGGCCCATGTATACTAAAATGCACATAAAAACGTGCCTGCAGTCAGTTGTGCTTTGGTGCATTTTTATGCATAGCTTTTTTTTATTATTAATTTTAAGTGTTTTGCATTCATATTCATATGTAATGACAACATGTAAGGCATTTAAATAGGAACTGCAGTCTTCTCACATAAATTGTAATAAAAACATCTTTGCCATTCTGAAGCTTCCCTCCAACACACTTTGCATATTATTTTATATATACTGTGATTCTGTACTTGCCAAATATGCTGCAGAAATCTCCCTCCACTGAGTCTGGCTGCAGCGATTTTAACTGTGGGCAGCTGAAGCTGCTGCCTGTTCACTTCCTGGATCTACATAGACACACCGAAGCACACCTCCAGCTCTGCAGCTCTCATTGGCCCTTTTATGACTCATCCCCCCTCCCTCCCTGGCAAACTCACAAGAGTGAGAGAGAGCTGTGCATGATGTCATAAGCCTAGGCTGAAGATTTAATAGATGGAAAGATGAAAAAAATCACGGTAGTTCCACTTTAAGCAAGCATAGTCTGTCTCCCATAGCTTGTATGTATCAGTACCCATGTATTCTAGATACATTGTCCCCACAATCCATCATTATGTGGATACTTTTATTTAGACTTTACTGATGCCAGTCATTGAGGATAAACTCCATAAATGAATGTGCAAGCAACTGGTAAGGGTTTAAGTTAACCCCTTTTTTGTTCTTAGTAGGTAGATGGTTCTTCCTGCAAAGTAAATGAGTGGTAAACACCTGATAAACACAGGTCATCCCTGATTTGGTTCAACTCCAGGTTCAAATGAAATGATTTGGTCACTGATCTGCGCTGTTGATAGAACTAGATTATGGAGCTATAACATAAAATGTTTCTCTTTCAGAACCATGTGAACCCAGCTCTGGATTTCATTCAGACACCCCCGGGTATGCTGGCTCTTGACAATATGCTGTACCTAGCAAAATTCCACCAGGACACCTACGTACGGGTGAGTCTTGTTACAGCCCTGTCAGTTCTGTCTTCAAAGTAGAGGAACTTTTCTCTCTTAAATATTTTTCGGGAGGTTGTTTTCAAAATGAACCTGCAGATCCTAAATGTGTCGGTAAACTTTTACTATATTTGCCACTTGCAGCCAGGAGGTGGTGAACTCGGTCTGCTTTTCCATTCTGCCTATTACCATTATGCTGCTAACCGAAGTAGCCTGGTGTCATTTCATTTTCAGCTATTCAAGTCATTCATAACCTATGCACTTCCCAACATGATTCGGGATCTTTACTCAAGGGCCTACAGGCTGCTGCTGCTACCTGCCCTAATATGCCTGTATGTGGGACAGAACCTACATTTATTCCTCTACTCCACATAAAAATCGAGTCCACATCTGAAATCTTTACAGATATATGGCCAGTATATTTCTTCCTGTCTTGTTACAGCCCTGTCAGTTCTGTCTTCAAAGTAGAGGAACTTTAGAGGAACATTAATGCACCATAGAAACATGGGAACAGCCTCTACACTGCACTGAGCATGCTGTAACCAAGAAGAGTGAGCATCTCCTCTTTAGCTTCTCTGCCTGCTTTCTCTGTAGTATAGGTCTGATGCAGTGCAAGGCTGTCTTTTCTTTCAAGATTGCAATGCTCTCCATCTCCTAACACCACTCAGTTTCGGCAGCTTTTGCTTCCTCAAACGCCAACACAATGTAATTTAAAGTACCGTATTTATCGGCGTACACGCACCTTAACTTTAACTGGAAGTTTCAGGGAAAAAACTTTTCACAGCCCCCTGCATGGTACACAGAGCCCCCCGCATGGTACACACAGACCCCCTGCATAGTACACACAGACCCCCCCTGCATAGTACACACAGACCCCCCCTGCATAGTACACACAGACCCCTGCATAGTACACACAGACCCCCCCTGCATAGTACACACAGACCCCCCCTGCATAGTACACACAGACCCCCCCTGCATGGTACACACAGACCCCTGCATAGTACACAGCCCCCCCGCATAGTACACAGACCCCCGCATAGTGCACAACCCCCCCCTCATAGTACACAGACCCCCGGCATAGTACACAGCCCCCCCGTCACAACCCCCTGCATAGTAAACAGATCCCCGCATAGTACAGACTTCTTTCATTATAAAGCCCCCCTCCTCCTCTGCACTCCCAGGAGACCCCCAGTCTCCTGGCACAGCATTATTAGCATACTCTAAAGTATAGAAAACATCACTGCCAGCCCCTTCTCATACACCGCTCCTCCTGTGTCACTCATTGTAAATCAAAGCTTCTAAATACCTCCATTAACGCCGTGGACCCGGTCATGTGACTTCTCTCCTCTCTTTCATTGATGGTCACATGACCGCTCTCCTCCTCCAATAAAAAGCTACACTCGAGGAGGAGGAGGTGGAGCGGATTTAGAGCCTTAGATTTACATTGATAGTGACACAGGAGGAACGGTATATGAGAAAGGGCTGGCAGTAAGCTTTTCTGAAGTTTAAAGTATGCAGGCAGCGCTGTCCCAGGGCCAGGAGAGGCGGGGCGGCCGGCCTGACACCCTCCCAATGGGTGAAACCCGGGGCAGACTGCTTAATCCCCGCCCCCAATTGGAAAAAAAAAACAAAAACTGATATCGGCATATAACACAGGCACAATTTACCCTCTGTTTTCAGGGTAAAAGATGTGGTGTATGCATTATTTTTCTATTTCAGACTAAGAACATTTTCTGCAAGTACAAAAATAGCTGTTAATCCTAATAGAAATACAGTGTTTGTATCCTCCTGTGCGCTAAACTGAAATCTTAAGGTTATCTGCCTTCCCTGTCATCTTCTGTGAGCTGCAAATTCAATTCTCCCATGTAAAGAATATGAAGAGAGGAGGTCGTGTTTGTAGTCCAAATCAAGGAGGCAGACTGGTGCGAAAATACTGTTCTTCCGTAGATACAGAATAGTAGGTTAGTATTGTCGCTCTCGGACAGGACGTGTGTTACTGCCAGGTGACAATAAAGGAAAAAAGCCTGTAAAAGGAAATGTAATGCTGCCACCGCATCTAATATTGTAAGCTGCAGTATTTTCATTTTTTGTTTATGGGTTTAGTTTTGCTTTAAACCCTTGTCTCTATCTTTCATCAGATACAACTTTGTGATGAGCTCTGCAAATTCCCATGTCGTATAATATTTCTATGCCATCTGTCTTACCTACAATGTACAATATTATCTTTAGCCACATTCCCCAAAGTCTGCTGCATATTTTACAACCAGCAAGTTCAATATACCTCTAATACACCTCTAACCCCCTCCCCCTGTCTTTCCATCCATCTGTCAGAAACAACTGGATTGTAGACCTCCTCACCACCACCCAGTCAATGCACCATCTCCTATGGGGCCTACACTTCCCAAATATGGGGCATATTAAAGTGGAGTTCCACCCAAAAATGGAACTTCCACTTTTTGGACTCCCCCAACCCCCCCCCCCCCCCCAGTGTCACATTTGGCACCTTTCAGGGGGGGAGGAGGGAGCAGATACCTGTCTAATACAGGTATTTGCTCCCACTTCCTGGCATAAATCACCGCGGCGCTTGCAGTCACCTTTGCCACCTCCGGCGCCTACCCCGTCCTACCCTGCTGTATTCTGGGAGACACACAGGTCCCAGAACACAGCAGGGACCTGAGAGGACACGCAGCGCGACTCGCGCATGCGCAGTAGGGAACCAGGAAGTGAAGCCGCACAGCTTCACTTCCTTATTCCCTTACCGAGGATGGCGGCGGCAGCAGCCGAGAGCCGAAGGATGGATCGGCTTCGGCTGCCGACATCGCGGGCTCCCTGGACAGGTAAGTGTCCATATATTAAAAGTCTGCAGCTGCAGTATTTGTAGCTGCTGGATTTTAATTTTTTTTTTTTTCAGCGGACTCCCGCTTTAAGTCGATGATACATATTGGATATTATACAATATTCATAATTCTGACACATTCTATTTTTCCAACAATTTTTTTTGCTGTTCACTTGTATTCTACATTTTTAATTTGAGTGAATTTCTCTTGTCTGTTTCTGTTCACTGTGTGAGCCATAAAACGTTCTTTTTGTTGCACTTTGGTGTTCTGCAGATTGTGTTGGAGAATAGCAGCAGGGAAGATAAGCATGAATGTCCATTTGGACGCAGCGCCATTGAACTGACTAAGATGTTATGTGAGATACTTCAGGTTGGAGAATTGCGTAAGTAGAATGACATTCGCTAGTAACATTTCCCATTTATTACCATGCTAAGTATGACATTCAATAGTAACATTTGCCATTTATTAACATGCTAAGTAGAATGACATTCGCTAGTAACATTTCCCATTTATTACCATGCTAAGTATGACATTCGCTAGTAACATTTCCTATATAATACCATGCGAGGTATAATGACATACGCTAGTAATATTCCCCATTTATTACCATGCTAAGTATAATGACATTCGCTAGTAACATTTCCCATTTATTTCCATGCTAAGTATAATGACATTCGCTAGTAACATTTCCCATTTATTACCATGCTAAGTATGACATTCAATAGTAACATTTGCCATTTATTACCATGCTAAGTATAATGACATTCGCTAGTAACATTTCTCATCCATTACCATGCTAAGAATAATGACATTCGCTAGTAACATTTCCCATTTATTACCATGCTGGATGCTTACTCCTCTGATAGTGTATTTAGAAGCCTATCTTTCTGTTGTGTAGCTAATGAAGGCCGTAACGATTACCACCCCATGTTCTTTACTCATGAGAAGGCATTTGAAGAATTCTTTTGTATCTGCATTCAGTTGGTTAACAAAACCTGGAAGGAGATGAGAGCTACTGCTGAAGACTTTAACAAGGTACTGGGCTGTATAAAGGGAAAGATCATTTTTATTCAAGTGTTTGTAAACCTTCGTTTTACAAGAAATAAAAATAACAAACATGCCTATACTTACCTGCTCTGTGCAATCGTTTTGCACAGAGCAGCACATATCCTTTCTTTTTTGGAGTACACGGCCGGAGCTCCAGCCTCCTCCCCTTCATCAGGAAAGCCGCTTTCCCTTGCTCACTCCCAAGTCCTGCTGCTGCATCCATTGACACAGACAAGCAGGTCTCTGAAGCCCCCCCCCCCCCCCCCCCCCCCCCCCCCCGCTCCTGTGTCACAAGATTTGATTGACAGCAGCAGGAGCCAATGGCTTCTGCTGCTTTCAATCTGTCCAATGAGGACAGTGGTTAAATCTATGATATAAGCATATATGTTATGTATAGAACATATACATAAGGTCAGAAAAAAAGAAACATCTTGGATGGTGACCATAAACTTACAAGACCATAGATCACTAAAGTCATTGCATTTCCAAGAAGAGGTTCAAACTGTTGAGACACGCAGGTCACCATAGAATTTCCCACAAAGGCAAAAAAAGAAATAAATAACAAATGGTTCATATTATACCACTGTCCATAAACAGTAATAAGTATAAAAAAAGAAAAACTTCTTTCAAAGGATAAAGAAGCAAAATATGTGGAGAAAATAAAGGGCCATGTTTGCAATTAGAAGGAGCATTTACCTGGTCTTCATAAATGTCTGAAAATGATGTTGGGCCTCAAGGGTCCGCTCAGTACAGACTGTTGAAATACCCCAGCCACAGGCACTCAGCCAAACACAAAAAGAGGAGAGCATCAATTTTAACTAACGTATCTTAACTATCCACCTCTGGTTGAGGGAATGTTTGGGTCTATTTTTAAGCCCAGTTGTAGCAGCATAATCCAGGAGTTGATGATAGAAGTTGATGATAGAAGTTGTATAAACTTGGAACTGCTTTTTCACCTTGATTATGTGCAGCCGCGAGTTCGAAGCTGGGGTGCGATGTGTGTCTATTCACCGGTTCAGGTGCGATTCATGTCTGAATTCACACCTGAACCGGACCCAAATGCGCACAGGACCCTTTTTCAATCCGAACAGCGGCCGCCCAGGACATGTGTGAACCGGCTCCATTGAGAGATGGTCACACTCACATGTCACGTGAATTGAATGCGGAGAAACCTGCATCCAATTTGTAAATATGTGAACCCAGACTTAAGCTTTATATCTACTTTAACTCAGTGGCAGGTCCAATTATTTTTTTTTTCAAATTTTTTCATCATATAGCCATGCAGTACAAAATAGTAGGTTTGCCTTTGTGTGCTCATAACATGTTCATCTTGCCGATAATTCTGTTACATGACATTGCTTGTACCTTCCTCCATTCAACATCAATTCTGTTTAATTCAGACTCCACGTTTGCTCTTTTATTTCAGGTGATGCAGGTAGTAAGGGAGCAGATTACCCGTGCTTTGCCCTCCAGACCAAACTCTCTGGAGCAGCTGAAGAACAAACTACGCGGTCTGAGCTACACGGAAATCTTGAGGCTTCGTCAGTCTGAGAGGATGAGCCAGGATGACTTTCAGTCTCCACCTATTGTGTATGTAGTTTAGAGGTATAATGATAAAGCAGTGACCAGGGATGAGCTCAGGGAAGTTCGGACATGAGTCTGAACCCGCCTGAGCTGTCCCACCAGTTGTCTCACTGTGAATGGTCAATCATAAGCGGCAGAGGTATTCCTTGCCCTGCAGCCACACTTATACAAAGAGCATGTACACCTGCTGCTGCATGATGGGAAATGCCTCCGCCATTTATGATTGGCTGTTCACAGTGACAGCCTCCTGGCGGGATAGCTAAGCTGGGTATGGACTCATGTCCAAACTCGCTTATGCTCATCCTTAGTTGTGAATCTGGCATTCACTAAACATCCACTGCAGGTGAATGTTCATGGAGCATGTGTTTTAAATGATACAGATTCATTACTAGAAAATGTTTGGTGAAAGTCACATTCACTGCTTTATAAATATGCCCATTAAAGATTCCTTCCTTTTTCCTCTAATGCCACGTACAGACGATCGGACATTCTGACAACAAAACTGTGGATTTTTTTCCCAACGGATGTTGGCTCAAACTTGTCTTGCATACACACGGTCCACAAATGTTGTCGGAAATTCCGAACGTCAAGAACGCGGTGACGTACAACACGTACGACGAGACGAGAAAAATTAAGTTCAATAGCCAGTGAGGCTCCTATGATTGATTCCGAGTATGCGTGGAATTTTGTGTGTCGGAATTGTGTACACACGCTCAGAATTTCCGACAACAAGTTTTGTTGTCGGAAAATTCGAGAACCAGCTCTCAAACATTTGTTGTCGGAAATTCCGACAGCCAATGTCCGATGGAGCCTACACACGGTCGGATTTTCCGACAACAAGCTCACATCGAACATTTGTTGTCAGAAATTCCAACCGTGTGTACGCGGCGTAACGATTTTTTCAGACAATTCATAAAACTGGAGGAAATCTTGCTAGAATGATCAACTGGGGATAGAAGTTTGGGGGCTGTCACTCCTGAATTAGTTTATAAGCATGCAGGCTTCACAGCTAACGTCCTGATATCTAACTTCACTAGCTAGCAAGTCACTAGACAGGTTTAAGTTTAGACTTAACTGGGTGCATTCTTGTTTCAAGCCTTTGGGTTACCAGGTAGTAAAGTTAAGCTGGCCATACACTGATCGAAATTTGGCCAGTCCAGCAGGGACCATACCAGTTTCATTCAGTGTGTGAGCTGCCCCCACTCGACTGTAGTTGATTTGTTTAATCAATGTCTGTCGAAGGAATGTGTTGGAAAATTTTCCATGGATTAGCAGTTGAAGCCAACCAGCTGCAGCCACTAAGCAATGTATTCTGACAGCAACAGGTGCCTTGATCTGAATGCAGTATCCCTATGGGGACAATCCTCCATCCACCTTGTTTGTATGGATCGAGGTATCTCGAAAATCTTTTTTTTTTTTTTTTTTTTTTCTTTTTAGCAGGCTGAATAAGGACAGACATAATTGGCCAGCTTTACTGTTAGCACTGGAGCCTGCAGTTTTAAAAAACAAAGCCTGGCGAGGCAGCTATCAGATTTCTGCTCGTAAGGGTTCATTTCAATGACAAGTCAGATTCCAGCTGCAAAATTCAGATAACACCTACTTTTATATTTTCTGAAGGTTCCCTTTCACATAGCATAATGTTTTTTTTAAAGTGGTGTCCCACCCAACAAAAAAAAATGCATGAATGTGCCTAAAAAAAAAAAAATAAAAAAAACATTTGGAAATTTTTTTTTTTTTTTAAACTTACCTCTAAATGCCTGTTGCTAGGGGGTCCCTCGTAGTCTGCCTCTTTCAGTGCCTGGGCTGGTGACATCACTTCCCCTCGGCGCAGGAAGGGCTCAGCTCTGCTCCCTCTTGTCAATCATCTGGGACACATTACAGGTCCCAGATGACTGAGAGGCCAATCGCGGTGCCGCTCGCGCATGCGCAGTGGGTGCCCGGCTGTGAAGCCACAGCCCGGCGCCCACAGTTGCAATGCCGGCACATTGCGGAGGGGGAGACGAGCAGGGCTTCTATCCCCTGCATCGCTGGACTGTGGGACAGGTAAGTGTCCGATTATTAAAAGTCAGCAGCTGCAGTATTTGTAGCTGCTGACTTTTAATTTTTTTTAAAAAATGGGAACTCCTCTTTAAAAATTGCTACATACATTTTACTTGCTCTTTTCTATTCAGCATTCATTTTCTAACTCCCCAAGTACAGCATTAAGGTAGCCAAGATGGGTCAAAATTTGGCCAGTTCAGCAGAGACCAATTGAATTTGAATCCATGTGTCACCACTGCAGTTGAACAGAAGTTGATCTAACGATCTAAATCTGTTCAAACGTCCCTGTCAGATAAAAGCCACTCGATCAACGACTGCAGCCAATGGTTGCAGTGCTGATTTGTGTATTCTGATGGTGGGGTAGTCTCCCCGCTGTCAGAATACAATAGCACAGCAGCGAGGATTCCCCTATCCACTTTGATGGGAGAATCGGTTCAGCCCGGTGGCTGAACAAAAAGAGAAGCCATCTTGTGGTGTGTACTGCAGTATCTTCCAGTAGTCTCTGGCTTAGCTTCATTTTTCAGGGTCTGTTGCTACTAAACATGCATTTGATACATCTGTTTAAAAGCAAGTGCTTATTGACCTTTTTATTGTTGTAAGAGGTCACTTCTAATCGGTGAGTCTGTTTCTATTGAGGGAGAGTTTTCTACTTTAAGCACTATTTGCAGCACAGATGAAGGATGGACGCTGTATGATACTGTAAAGCACTTTATTTGCACTTTTGCGGGAGCACTTTTATGCTATAAGGAGTAGACTTTTCACATTTATTTTTTGATTGACATTTACCTTGATGGTCACATTGTTATGAAAAATACATCTATTTGTGGTCATTGTTGGCCGGTCGAGTTTCTTTACTTAAGCTTCAGTGTGTTTTCGTTTGCTAACCCTTTAATTATTTTTTTAGTGAATTGCGTGAGAAAATTCAACCTGAGATATTGGAGTTAATTAAACAGCAGCGGCTGAACCGCCTGTGTGAAGGAAGCAGCTTCCGTAAGATTGGCAATCGAAGAAGACAAGGTAATTTGGATTAGGAACATAGTGTATGACTTCTGCTCTTATGTGAGTTATTGGACCCCAGTGTTACATCGTCTGAATCCATGGGTATGGCTTCATGTTTTGCAGAAAGGTTTTGGTTCTGCCGCCTGGCTCTTAACCACAAAGTTTTGCACTATGGAGACCTGGAGGAGAATGCACAAGGAGAAGTTCCATACGAGTCCCTGCAAGAGAAGAGTAAGAATTTATGGCACTTGACCTTATACTTTCTGTCCTATTTTCTTGGATGATAGCAGGGTTAGTCAAAAGACAATTGCAGTAACTGATATCGGCCATGCAGAATACATTTTTATCGGGTTTTTTGCACATTAGCAAACCAGCACTTTGCACATTAGTAAGCTGTGTGTGTGTATGTATATATATATATATTCTCACAAAAGTAAGTACACCCCTCACATTTTTGTAAATATTTTATTATATCTTTTCATGTAACAACGCTAAAGAAATTACACTTTGCTACAATGTAAAGTAGTGAGTGTACAGCTTCTATAACAGTGTACATTTGCTGTCCCCTCAAAATAACTCAACACACAGCCATTAATGTCTAAACCGCTGGCAACAAAAGTGAGTGAAAATGTCCAAATTGGACCCACGGTGTCATGTGACTCGTTAGTGTTACAATGTCTCAGGTGTGAATGGGGAGCAGGTGTGTTAAATTTGGTGATTATCGCTCTCACTCTCTCATACTGGTCACTGGAAGTTCAACATGGCACCTCATGGCAAAGAACTCTCTGAGGATCTGAAAAAAAGAATTGTTGCTCTACATAAAGATGGCCTAGGCTATAAGAAGATTGCCAAGACCCTGAAACTGAGCTGCAGCACGGTGGCCAAGACCATACAACGGTTTAACAGGACAGGTTCCACTCAGAACAGGCCTCGCCATGGTCGACCAAAGAAGTTGATAGCATGTACTCAGCGTCATATCCAGAGGTTGTCTTTGGGAAATAGACGTATGTGTGCTGCCAGCATTGCTGCAGAGGTTGAAGGGGTGGGGGGTCAGCCTGTCAGTGCTCAGACCATATGCTGCACACTACATCAAATTGGTCTGCATGACTGTCATCCCAGAAGGAAGCCTATTCTAAAGATGATACACAAGAAAGCCCACAAACAGTTTGCTGAAGACAAGCAGACTAAGGACATGGATTACTGAAACCATGTCCTGTGGTCTGATGAGCCCAAGATAAACTAATTTGGTTCAGATGGTGTCAAGCATGTGTGGCGGCAACCAGGTGAGGAGTACAAAGACAAGTGTGTCTTGTCTACAGTCAAGCATGGTGGTGGGAGTGTCATGGTCTGGGGCTGCATGAGTGCTGACAGCACTGGGGAGCTACAGTTCATTGAGGGAACCATGAATGTCAACATGTACTGTGACATACTGAAGTAGAGCATGATCCCCACCCTTCAGAGACTGGGCCGCAGGGCAGTATTCCAACATGATAACGACCCCAAACTCCAGACCTAAACTCTATTGAGCATCTGTGGAAGATTCCTCAAATGGAAGGTGGAAGAGCGCAAGGTCTCTAACATCCACCAGCTCTGTGATGTCGTCATGGAGGAGTGGAAGAGGACTCCAGTGGCAAATTGTGAAGCTCTGGTGAACTCCATGCCCAAGAGGGCAGTGCTGGAAAATAATGGTGGCCACACAAAATATTGACACTTTGGGCCCAATTTGGACATTTTCACTTAGGGGTGTACTCACTTTTGTTGCCAGCAGTTTAGACATTAATGGCTGTGTGTTGAGTTATTTTAAGGGGACAGCAAATTTACACTGTTATACAAGCTGTACACTCACTACTTTACATTGTAGCAAAGTGTCATTTCCTCAGTGTTTTCACATGAAAAGATATAATAAAATATTTACAAAAATGTGAGGGGTGTACTCACTTTTGTGGGATACTGTGTGTGTGTGTGTGTGTGTGTATATATATATATATATATATATATATATATATACACACACACAGTATTTTTTTTTTCATAGTTTAGTTTATCTTTCATATAAGGAACATATCAGAAAAGATTATAATACAGTTGACAGGTTACCATTGTATTTCAGCTGTGCAGTGGCATCAAGAACCTGCCAGCCATTAAATCCCTTATAGAGATCACTTCCCTCCATCCAGCTCTCATTCCATACATCCATACAGTCCGCCCGTGTGAACGGGGCCTTACTCAGATTAGACTAGGAGAAGGAGGGTCTGCACCAGTGGCGGCTGGTGCTCAAAATTTTTGGGGGGGCGCAAACAAACTGAAAAAGAAAACCATCAAACGCAGCCACTGTGCCCATCAAACGCAGCCACTGTACCCATAAATTGCTGCCGTTGTGCCCGTCCGTTGCCGCTACTGTGCCCCATCAATTGCTGCCAGCTTGCCCATCAATTGCTGCCAGTGTGCCCATCAATTGCCGCTACTGTGCCCCATCAAATGCTGCCAGTGTTCATCGCCCGGGAGTCGGGACTTACCTGTTTTGCAGCGTAAACATACCCGAGCACCTGATTGGCTGAGAGGCGGGTCAGTGTTAGGAAAGCGATTTATTCGCTTTCCTAACACAACACTGAGTAAACAGCGAACGCACAACATTGCGCCCGCTGTTTACCATTTTGGAAGCCTATTAGAGCCTATGGCTCTAATCAGACGCTTACAAAAAATACCCCGCCGCTGTAATTCAGGTGCCCGGCGCCCGACAAGGGGCCGGACACCTGAGTAGGGGGCGACAGCGGCGACCATAGATTCATGCAATGCATGAATCTATCTATGGTGAGAGAGAGGTGACAGGAGAGAGGGGATGGCGCTCCTGCACCCTTTATGGACGCACCGCCGCTGATCTGCACTCTGAGCCACTCAAGGCTTCACTGCTTTACATGCTTCTAGTCAAACATAGCACATACTGAGTGGAGGAAGGCCACAGGAATGACTTCATCAATGTGCTGCTTTTTCTTAATTGTCCAGTTATTGACTAAGTTGGGTCCTGGATCACGTTGTGATGTTTAAATGCAATATAGTGTGGAAAATGGACCAAGGCCTGGCTGTGCTATTTGGCAGGTAGTCTGAATCATTAAAGTGGCTGAGCAGAATTGCAAACCTTTTTTGCAGCTAAACCTATTTACATATATGTACAGTATTTTAGCTATGTATTTACTGATTTGTTTGAAGCTCGGATTTAAATAAACCCACGTGTTCCCATAATTCAATCAATTCTTCTGTTTCTTCTAGTCCCTGTTGCTGATATCAAGGCTGTGCTTACAGGAAAAGACTGTCCTCATATGAAGGAGAAGAGTGCACTGAAGCAGAACAAGGTCACTGGAGAATCCTCAAACCCCCAATTCACCTTTTCTTTGCTCTCTGTCTGCAAAATATATGAAAACTGTTTTCATTGTCTTATAAATAATTACAATTTATTCCACTTTTTCATAACTTTTTATCTTTGCTGCGTGCCTTCATTTCTGTCTCGCATTTTCAAATGTTGCTGTGCATGATCTGTATGGAACAAAAGGATAAAATAACACTAACTTGATTGTATCTTTCAGGCTCGGTTCACACTCCTGCAATGTGACTTTGACACGATTTGCTGTGTGATTATGTAGTGCAACTTGGGTTGCTTTGTGGATGTGGTTTTCATATTCTGTTGTGCCAAGTCACACTGTAAATCGCACCCAAAGTAGCACAGCACCCTTTCCCAAATCGCATTGCAACTGCACTGCATTTATCTGAACAGGCACCATTCAAAGCAATTTTATTTCCATTGTCATGCAATTCAGTGCAACCCAAGTCCCATTTGAAATCGCATCAGTGTGAACCAGGTCTTAATGAAGAGAGAAGCAGTGCTTGCAAGAAAGATTAAAAATAATTTTTAGGTTAAGGCCTCATGCACACTGAACGTTTTTACAGCTGCTGTTAGGGGCGTCTGTCTTTTTTTTTTTCCCCTGCCTCTAAACGCCCCTCCATGTTAGCCTACGTGTCCACACCTAGGCTTTTAGCAGCATTTAGTAGCAGGAGAGTTTAGAAACGGGAAAAAACCCACTGCCAGTGCATCCAGGAGCAGCAGAGTTTGGGTAGGAATAACACTTGGCGCTGCTAAACGTACCTAAACACTAGGCGCTATCTCCTGTCTCCCTCCGTCCCCTGATTGGCTCACTGGCTGTGATTGACAGCAGCGGGAGCCAATGGCTCCCGCTGCTGCCAAGCCAATCAGTAGTGTGAGTCCCCGGAGAGGCAAGACTCTCGTTGACATCGCTGCATTGAGAGGGTGCTCAAGTAAGTATTGGGGGGCTTTACAGCCACTTTAAGGCTCCATGTACACTGGCTGCTCCCAGCAGGGCTTCTATTAGAAACCATGGAGCCCCATACAGACAATACTTCAGTTATGAATGACCACCGTGAGTGATCGGGACCAATCACTCATTGTGTTCATTCAGGATAAGAAGGGGCTGGTTAATATGACATATTTACCGGACCCATCATCCACTCTCAATCTTGAAGGATCCTATTGTGTGCTTGCAGCTGCTAGTGGGTAGTAGAGGAGGGAAGCCGGCAACACTGTAGGATGGTACATGGGGGATGGGGCAGAAGGGGGAAACCTATGGTGCACAGGGAGGGTAATTGGTGTGGCCGGGGAGGCAATTACTATAACCAGTCCTTTGTATTGCTCTCTCTGCAGCAGCTGAAAACCAACGGAAGGGAGAGGAGACGGAGCCAGCTTTCAGCTGCCGCAGAGAGAACCGTACAGAGGATTAGTTCCAGTAATTAGCCCCATCACCCCCCCACCCCCACCCCCCCGCCGCACTGATTACCCTCCCTGCCCACATCCAATTCACCCTGCTGCCTGGCCCCCCCCCTGCTGGCCCAGGCCCCTTACAGAAAGACTAGTGATACCCCCCCTATCTATGGCTCTGGCTCCCGGCATTTCTTAAACTTGAGTTTAGGAGCTTTTGGTGTTTTTTTTGACAAAGCTCCTAAACTCAACTCCATAAATGCCTATGTGTTAGTGTACACATAGGCTTTTAGCAGAGTTTAGGAGCTGCCATGTTTATGTGAGGTTAAACCTCCCTCTGCTGAAAGTGGGAGAATCGCATTCACTATAGGAACGTTTTGTCTGCGGGCCGTGGCAAAATCGCGGTTTGCTTTCATGGCGCATTTTGTGTTTTCCGGCAGCCGTGGTCAGGAGCTGCCAGCGTACATGAAGCCTTACAAGCCTCAGGCATTTTTGCTGCAATACAGCTGCTGGCTTCTAGAGCGTTAAATAAATGTCCTGTGTGCATGAGGCCTTAACGGTTAGTTCACCTTTACCAAAAAAACTGCCTGTGCAGGTAAGCTGTGCCTATAGAGAAAAACTAACTGCATTTTTTACTAAAATTGGATAATGCCCTTGCTATAGGTGTAGGCCAGCGATGGCGAACCTTGGCACCCCAGATGTTTTGGAACTACATTTCCCATGATGCTCAACTACACTGCAGCGTGCATGAGCATCATGGGAAATGTAGTTCCAAAACATCTGGGGTGCCAAGATTGGCCATCACTGGTGTAGGCCATTTACGTGCCTCCCAAAGCCTGGCCAAAAAACTCCTACATGTAGCATCTCTTGTTGCTAAGACTGCTTAATCTTGCTTTTGCAAACTCCATTCTCTTTTCTGTTTTAGGAGGTTTTGGAATTGGCCTTTTCCATACTGTACGACCCAGATGAGACTCTAAACTTTATTGCACCAAATAAATACGAGGTAATTATGTCATTCTGCTGCATTTAATAAAATATGACGTCAAATGTCCTTTTACTTTCCTGGTAAAAAACAGTTTGTGTGCGGTGCATTCAGTGTCTTTCATGTGACCTATTGTACAGGAGATTTTTTTTTTACTCTGCAACTATAAGTGCCGGTTCACACTACAGCGACTTGGGATCCGACTTGTCAGACCTCAAGTCGCCCCAAGTCGTTGGACATAAGAAATTCAATTGAAGTGAATGAGAGCCGTCTTAATACACTACTGAAGTTGCTCCGACTTCAGAAAAGGTTCCTGTACTACTTCAAGGCGACTTCTAGGCAACTTGTACCCATAGATTTCAATGGAAGTTGCCTCCAAGACGGATCTCCATCTATATTGAATCAACTTTACAGGAAAAAGCAAATAATTTACCCAGGTACTTCCCACGTTTACCCAGGCAACCCCCTCCCTCCCACAGAGCTGATTATTCTGTTCCAAAAGTCACCTGTCCTGGAGGCAACTTTAAGTCGCATTGTAAGTTGCACAAAGTCACGCTGAAGTCGCCTCTAAATCGCCTTGCAAAGTCGCGCTGTAAGTTGGGTTGCCCCTGTGTGAACCGGCACTAACAATGTGAACGGTACGTTTCCCTGAGCCACAATAACTTGAGTATTTCTGTCTTTTCTTTGCTGTAGTACTGCATCTGGATTGATGGTGTGAATGCTTTGTTGGGGAGGGAAATGAGCAGCGAGCTAACCCGCAGTGACATGGACACTCTGCTCAGCATGGAGATGAAGTTACGTCTGCTGGACCTGGAAAACATTCCAATCCCTGAGGTGCCTCCTCCCATCCCCAAAGAGCCCAGCAGTTATGATTTTGTCTACCACTATGGCTGATCTGGAGATCTACATGGAGGATGGAGGACATGCACACCCACTAACATGGGAAAAGACCTCTCATTAATCAGCTGTGTAATGGACCAAGGTCTGTCCTGAAATGGGGGAGGGGCTTGTGTAACCCAGATGATCGCCCCCCACACATCCATTGGCTGTCTTCAGCAGAGCTGCTGTGGATGACCCCTGCAGTAGCTCTTTAGTACAAGAGCAGCAAGGGCTTCTGGGTTTCAGTTCTTGCCTGCTAGGCACCCTCTTCCTCCCGGTTCATTTTAAAGGTTTACCTTTTCAATAGGTACTGCATAGGTACAGGCGGAGGCTGCATATACTATTGTCGATGGCCCTGTAGGGTTTAAATCAGTAAATCTATTTTTGCCTTAATGTTTAGAATGCTTTTCCAATCAGAGTGCTGCACGCCACCATCCACCCAAAACATGGAGTGCAGCTCTTCATTCCAACAGTGTGTTCGGTGCTCCGCTCAAAAGCACAATGAATTTTCTTGTTTCTTGTTACCAGAGAGGTATTTTTGTCTAGGTGCAAAAAAAATATGTAATGTCTCACTATCGTATCTAAAAACAGTTTACAGTATAGGGATTGTTGGAGACAAGAAGAATATATATACACAGCAATCTCTGTGATACGGTACAACTCTTGCCCTTTGTAAATGATGATTAGGAAGGGGCATATGAATGTAAAAGAGATGAGGTACATGAGGCTGACATCCAAAATAATATGTAATATTACTAATAAATAACAAGCTGCTGGTGTATTTCCGTGTGTTTGTATTTTGTAACTTAGAACCTTTGTTAAAGTGTTACTAAACCCAGGACCCTGCATTCGCTATATCTGGTCTCCCACAGTGCACAGAACATGGAAATATAATTATTTTAATAAATATAAACTGCTAAATACCTTTTCTCATCAACAGTATATAGCAGTCTTGTGACTTTGTTTAAAGCTTGTAGAGGAGTTTTCATTCTACTCTTGATTGTCCCATGAGACTGCATGACCCCTGACCCTCTGTCTGGACAGTGCTGATTGGTCCTGTGCTGATCACATGCACCCTCCCAAGAGAAAAATAAACTCTCTAGCAATACACACCAAACTGAGTATGTGCAGAGTAGCTCCAAAGCCTCTGTGCTATCAGGAGATGGATTGGGAACAGTGGAAGAAGGGGAGGATGAGAGAAGATAGGCTCAAACAGCCTTTATACACAATACAGAGGATTAACCCCTTAGGTTCCATGGTGAGCATAACAAGCATGCCTTACTGCATATACAGACTGTATATTACTGTTGTGGGCTTAGTAACACTTTAAAATAGTTTATCCATTGAGGGACACAGGAAGTCTTTAACTGCTTACCGACCAGCCGCCGTCATACAGCGGCAGGTCGGCATGATCCCGCGAACTGTCGTAGCTATACATCTGCTCGCGGGATCGGGATAGCAGGGTGCGGGTGCCTGCACAGCGGGGTTTTCGATGGTCGTGGCCAGTGGTTGTGACCTCCGGCCACGAGCGAGCACGAGGGGCAGAACACGGAAGTGTGTGTTTAAACACACAAATCCCTATTCTTCTCTGAGAGGAATGACCGATTGTGTGTTCCTATTAGTTAGGAACCATGATCTGTCGCTTCCTCTAGTCAGTCCCCTCCCCCTACAGTTAGAATCACCTCCCAGGGAACACAGTTAACCCCTTGATCGCCCCCTAGTGTTAACCCCTTCACTGTCAGTGACATTTTTACAGTAATCAATGCATTTTTATAGCACTGATCGCTGTATAAATGCCAATGGTCCCAAAAATGTGTCAAAATTGTCCGGTGTCCGCCATAATGTCGCAGTCATGATCAAAATCGCAGATTGCCGCCATTACTAGTAAAAAAAATAA
This sequence comes from Aquarana catesbeiana, assembly GCF_042186555.1. Classification (NCBI taxonomy): domain Eukaryota; kingdom Metazoa; phylum Chordata; class Amphibia; order Anura; family Ranidae; genus Aquarana; species Aquarana catesbeiana. Next base: position 184,860,875 of record NC_133335.1, read on the forward strand.
TAATAATAAAAATGCTTTAAATCTATCCCCTATTTTGTAGATGCTATAACTTTTGTAAAGACTAACCTGTGGTTTTTTTCTAGTTTTTTTTTTTTTTTTTTTTTTTTCTACTACAATGCTGGAATTTCCCCTCCAATCGGCAGCTATCTGGTACGGTCGTTCTCTGTCTTGATTTCAAACTGTATCCAAGGGCAGCTGGAGTGGATACTGCAGGGATAGCTTTGGGCACTGGGTTCCTTTGGGCTTGAAAGACTCTGTTGTGGTAAAAGTTGTTGCAGAGCGCTTTGCAGGTCAAAAGTCACCAGCATTGCTTTTTGTGTGAGTACGCTAGCTAGGTCAAGCACCAGGAGCTCCCTCGATTTTGTTGGCTGCAGGGTGCCATTATTCCTCGTTTCCCACTGGCTCTGCTGTTCAAGGAGTTAATGTTGGTGTTATTCTTTTGGTAGTGTTGCTTGCGCTCTGAGCTCTCTTTTCCTTGTCACACAGCGCTGAGGAAGCATCTCCCTGCTTCTGCTCCTGTTGCAAAGAGCCAGATGAAACTTCAGTCAGTTCCTGCTGCCCACCTTCAGTGACTTTGGTCACTCCCAGCCATCTGAGCCTCATTGACCTTCACCTGCTACCAGCTATGAAGGTTTCCAGAGTTCTTGAGGCCTTGCCTTTTACCCATAATATGTACATTGCTTTACGGTACTGCAGCTACAACATGTCAAATTCTAAAGAGGTGGGGGCAAAACTCTGTGCCCACAGCCCTTCTTATGATCAGATCAGGAACTGTTTGCAGTGCACCACTCATGGACACTCCTGGAATCATGTTGTCTTCTGCTGTAGAGTCTCTCCTGTATACAGGGTCCAGTTTGGCTCAGTCGGTTGTGGCTGGGTCCTCTGCCCTTATGGCTGGGGGTGTAACTACGGTCATTCCAGACATTATGACCCGAATTACCCTATTATTTGCTGACTCTAAGTGCAGAGGCCATAAGCACACTCCTGCGCTTTGTTCTGCAGATTCTGTATCTGACTTACCTGCAGCCTTAGTGGTTTCTGAGCCATCAGCTGCAGAGACTCTGAACCTAAATTGCTGAAATCTGTCAGATGAGCTTATTCCTGAAGAGTCACAGCAAACTGGACCATGACAGCTTTTGTTTATGCAGCATATACCACTTTGAAACTACAAGTTCAGCTTGTTGGTTCTGCCAGTGCTGTTTCTAACTTTCAGTCATAAAGGGCCACAAAGGCAGCAAAGACCTTCCCTTTGCACCCTGTTTTCCAACTCTTTGCTATTACACAGAAGCTAAAGGAGCTGCTAATCTTCATATGAAAACTGCTATTACTCAGAAGCTTAAGGAGACAATTTCAGCTCTTATTTATGCAGTGTTCACCACATTGAAACTAGAAGCTCAGCTTGTTTGTACTGCCGGTGCTGTTTCTAATTTTGGGTCGTAAATGGCCGCAAAGGCAGCAAAGACCTTCCCTTTGCACGCCGTTTTCCAACTGTTTTTATATGAAGATTGGCAGCGTTCTTGGAAGCGGTTTTTCCCCAAAAGCACTTACTGGCCTTGTATCTGTTTTAAATGCATTTTATTGATAAGTGGTCCATTCCATCTGTGGGAAGTAAGCCATATCCTTTCTTAACAAGGGTGACCACTATTCTGGTGCAGTATGCATGTTAAGGACCCTATTGATAAACGAGTGGTTGGAGGTCCTTTCCTGGACTCTGTTCTTGCTGGCGGGTTCCAAATTGCACCTGATTCTAGCTGTGATTTTGCTTGGTCAATGTGTGACTTGGTCATTTAAAAGGGATCTACCCACCGTTGCCATTGACCTTCTGCTTATGGAATGTGTGGAGTAGATTGTTTTGGTTTTGAATTTTAGCTGGGATAGCTTACTGTAAGCCTTACACCTCGTTTATTGAATGAGTCTCCTGTATACGTAGGGCACTTTGGCTAAAGTGCTGGACTACAGAACTGGCTTGTGAGAAATGTTTAATCTGTATGCACTTTGAGGGAAAATGCCTATTTTAATCCTGCATAGATGTTTTCCTTCAGGGTTTTACTAGTGGTAAGAGCATTCGTTTTCCCCAGCAGAAGATGCCTAAGGAGCAGACTGCTAAATCGTCTTTCTCTTTGTCAAGAACTGTCTCTTCTGATTCTCCATTCCCTCAACTTCATCATCAAGAAGCCCCCTTCTGCACTGAGATTGTACCTGCCCACCGCCCACCCCACCCTTCCTTACAGCCCCATAGGATGGTGTCTATTGTGAGAGCCTTCCAAAAGATGGAGGAAAAAAGACTTGCCTGTCTCCAGAACAAGGCTGCTCAAGCCACAGCTGGCCTGGTCTTTGGCATCAGTTGAATTAGCCAGTCCAAAAACCAAGTCGATTTTGCTTCACAATGACAGACTGTTGAGTTGCATATCTGTTGAAGGCCAGGTTCTGAGGGCATACTTTACTTGGTATAAGTCTTGAGGCTCAATCTGTGAGACAAATTCTCTCCTTCCTGTAACTGGTGTGAGCCAGCGTTTGACTTCCAGCATTATCAAGGGTAAAGTTTCTGCCCTTTCTCTTCTGTTTCAGAGACCATTGCCCTCTAACTTTTTGATTAAAACCTTTAAAAAGGGGGTCATCTATGTAGCTTCCCTATTTTTTACCTTGCAACTCCCCAATATCCAAAACTGGTTCCCTCTGCCCTTGAATGTTACTCTCACCCACAAGGTGTTGTTTCTTTTATCCTGTAAGGAAATCTTCTCGTTTTGTATAATGACAAGGTAGGTGGTGTTAAGGCCCAGAAATTCCCTTTTACCTAGTAGTTTCTGCATTTAATTTCAGCCAAGACATTGTTCTTCTGTCCCTCTGCCCACTTTCAGTTCAAATTTCTCTCTCTAGCCTGAATGTGGTTTGGGAGGTGAAAGTCTATCGCTCAGCCACTTTCAAAAAGGCTGGTTCCCTATATGTTATCCTGGCTGGACCCTGAAAGGGTACACAGGCTTCTCGCTCCACCATTTCTAGGTGGCTTAGGCAGACCATCATCCAATGTTCTCAAGGATTGGGTTCCACACTTTCCTGTCAAGGTGTACCATACTAGATCTGTGAGAGCTTCTTGGAGTTTTCGGCATCAAGCAGCTCTTTTTATCAGATTTGCAAGGCTGCCATTCGGCCTTCTGTTCACAAGTCCCTTAAATTATACCAGGTGGATATTTTAGCCTCACCTGATGCCAAATTTGAGGGAAAGTCCTTCAGGCAAGTAGTCCTCATTTTGCAGTTTTTTTTTCTGTTTATTTTTTTTTGGTGGGGGGCTCTTAGCAATTGCTCTGTTGCCCACTCCTCCATTGGACTGCTCTTTGATGTGCTCAAGGTTTAGGACTTCCTGTGTCTCTCAACAGTTTAGAAACAAAAACAGGGTTTTTGTACTCAGTCACAAATTTTGAGTTCATTAAGAGGTTACAGGTCCCACGTCTGTTTGTGATCATGCTGTTGGTACTGTTTTGCTACAAAACTGAGGCACACTGGTAGTAAGGCAGGTCATCCTGCACTGGCCTACTGTTTTATTTTGCCAGTGTCCATTCCTTCTGTAGGGGGCAGTATAACCCACAGGTAAAAGACTTCCTGTGCCTAACAATGATTTTCAATAAAATGATTTTACAGTGAATACAACAATCCTATTTTATAGATTAGTTAAAGATGGACTCCAAGTAAACGGGTAATTTATTCTGGTGACCTGTCATAACTGCCAGAATATGTGTAATTTGGTGCGATCCAGGAGCTCCTGCCAAACAGCATTACCAGGACATGGCCCCACCTTTGCCCACTGCAGATAACAAGTACAGCTTGGTCATGAGCCTGTCCCTAGCTTCCTTATTGGAAAATAGAGAATTCTCACTCATGAGGTCATCACTCTGTTCTCTCCTGTCAGCAGGCTTCCAGTGTTGGATTGACAGCACTTTGCAACACAATAGAGTCCTGATTGGCTGACTAGGTTTGCATTTTTTTCCCCCAGGACCAGTTTTTACGAGGATTGTAGAAAGTTACAACAGGAAAACTCATAGTTGTTATGCTAGCTGTATTTATTAGTGAATGTGGTGAAAATTAATTTTACAGAGTATACCCAATCACATGTAAGGATACTTAAAAAAACAGAATGTTTGTGTGTAATTGATTTGATAAAGGAAGTCAGCAGAACTTCACTTTATTCAATAAGCTAGGGGCAAATTCCCTTGCTAAGTGAAAATTTTGCAAAGCCTATTTCCCTTTAGTAAATCCACCCCCAAGAATATCTCTGGACTTTAAAATTTAAATAGAGTGGGGAAGGTTCAAACAGTCTGTCAAAAGTTATTGCTGCTTGTGTCCCTGCAGGAAAGGTTTACCTCTCTATTTGTCCTTGGGGACCATTGTTGGGAAGTTGGTGAGGGGAATACAGGTGAAATCTTCTCAGAGACAGCTGTCTAAGAATGGAATGCCCCTCACTTTGAGAAATTTCCTGTAACATACTGTTATATCTGGAACAGAAGAGATATACAGACAGCAAAAAAAAAAGTAATATTGCTTTATAACGTGTGTAGGAAAAAATTAGAATGTTTTTCAGATCTTTTTTGTATAATATTTTGAAATAATATAATATATACAGTATCTCACAAAAGTGAGTACACCCTCACATTTTTGTAACTATTTTATAATTTCTTTTCATGTGACAACACTGATGAAATTACATTTTGCTACAATGTAAAGTAGTGAGTGTACAGCTTGTATAACAGTGTAAATTTGCTGTCCCCTCAAAATAACTCAATACACAGCCATTAATGTCTAAACCGCTGCCAACAAAAGTGAGTACACCCCTAAGTGAAAATGTCTGAATTGGGCCCAAAGTGTCAATATTTTGTGTGGCCACCATTATTTTCCAGCACTGCCTTAATACTCTTGGGCATGGAGTTCAGCAGAGCTTCACAGGTTGCCACTGGAGTCTTCTTCCACTCCTCCATGACGACATCACAGAGCTGGTGGATGTTAGAGACCTTGCGCTCCTCCACCTTCCGCTTGAGGATGCCCCACAGATGCTCAATAGGGTTTAGGTCTGGAGACATGCTTGGCCAGTCCATCACCTTTACCCTCAGCTTCTTTAGCAAGGCAATGGTCGTCTTGGAGGTGTTTTTGGGGTCGTTATGTTGGAATACTGCCCTGCAGCTCAGTCTCCGAACACGTATGTCTCAGTACACGTTGGCATTCATGGTTCCCTCGATGAACTGTAGCTCCCCAGTGCCGGCAGCACTCATGCAGCCCCAGACCATGACATTCCCACCAACATGCTTGACTGTAGGCAATACACACTTGTCGTTGTACTCCTCGCCTGGTTGCCGCCACACATGCTTGACACCATCTGAACCAAATAAGTTTATCTTGGTCTCATCAGACCACAAGACATGGTTCCAGTAATCCATGTCCTTAGTCTGCTTGTCTTCAGCAAACTGTTTGCGGGCTTTCTTGTGCATCATCTTTAGAAGAGGCTTCTTTCTGGGATGACAGCCATGCAGACCAATTTGATGCAGTGTGCGGCGTATGGTCTGAGCACTGACAGGCAGGCCACCTCTTCAACCTCTGCAGCAATGCTGGCAACACTCATACGTCTATTTTCCAAAGACGACCTCTGGATATGACGCTGAGCACGTGCACTCAACTTCTTTGGTCGACCATGGCAAGGCCTGTTCTGAGTGGAACCTGTCCTGTTAAACCGCTGTATGGTCTTGGCCACTGTGCTGCAGCTCAGTTTCAGGGTCTTGGCAATCTTCTTATAGCCTAGGCCATCTTTATGTAGAGCAACAATTCTTTTTTTGAGATCCTCAGAGAATTCTTTGCCATGAGGTGCCATGTTCAACTTCCAGTGACCTGTATGAAAGAGTGAGAGCGATAACACCAAATTTAACACACCTGCTCCCCATTCACACCTGAGACCTTGTAACACTAACGAGTCACATGACACCAGGGAGGGAAAATGGCTAATTGGGCCCAATTTGGACATTTTCACTTAGGGGTGTACTCACTTGCCAGCGGTTTAGACATTAATGGCTGTGTGTTGAGTTATTTTGAGGGGACAGCAAATGTACACTGTTATACAAGCTGTACACTCACTACTTTACATTGTAGCAAAGTGTCATTTTTTCAGTGTTGTCACATGAAAAATTATAACAAAATATTTACAAAAATGTGAGGGGTGTACACACTTTTGTGAGATACTGTATATAACGTATTTATTGGCATATAGTATGCACTTTTTCCCCCTGAAAATCAGGAGGAATTTGTGTGTGTTATATGCCGATTCCTGCAGCCTCAGAATGGAAGGAGGGGACGAGCGCCACTGGATTAAACACAGAGCCACGATCTCCTGTGTATCCGGCGCTCATTCACACACAGTCCCGCCCCCCTGGCCCGGCATTGGACCACTGTTCTGTCTATCATATGAGCTGGGCGGGACTGTGAGTGACTGAGCGCCGGGTACACAGGAGATCGCAGATCTGTGTAATCCAGCACTGGCGAGGCTGCAATGATTGGCAAAGGCAAGGCTGCAGATGGACACTAAGCAGGCTGAGCTGCAATGATGGGCATATTAGAGGCTGCAGATAGGCACTAAGCACACTGCAATGATGGGCATATTGCGAATCGTATTGCGATTTCGGCATGCATATGTGTAAACCCAGGCTTAAGACTTTTCTGTCATTCAGAAGAAAACAGGTTCTTTAGCGTTTTGATATGAGGCCACATGAGTGTTAGGTCACATTATATCAGCAGATACTTTGACTTCAGCTTTAACCACTGTAGACTTCAGGGATCCAGTGCACGGCTTTTGCAGCTTTGGATTACTTAATCACCATATCACATATTTTTTCCAGCTGAGAGGTACATGGAAAGCCCATACTAATGCTTTGCTGTTTTTTTTATTTTTTTTATGTAGACCTAAATGTAAGTACAACCTTGGCATAAAAAACTGATATTGCTCCCTGTAGCAGAAATTACTTCTTGTTGGCAATTTGTATAAGTGCCCACCATGCAAATTTCCTTCTGTTGCAAGATGTTTGTGGATTTTCTTGCCTGTTTCAAAATCCTGATATAAAATGTAAATGTAAATCAAATTTTGGCTTTGACTAGGGCTAGAGTGCTTCAAGTCATTATTGTATTGAAAAACTAATTTTTAGTTCAATTCCAACTTTCGAATAGATGACCTCACATTCTCAACAAGCACGCCTGGATATGATGCAGAGTATGTATAGTTGACTCAATAACTTCAAACTGCTCACACCATGAAGTAGCAAAGCAACCCAAAACCTTAAAATTTCCACCACCATGCATTACAGTTGTTGTTTGGTTCTTCTGAAATACTATATTCAATTTGTGGCAAACCTGTCTACTGTGACCAAACAACTGTCTTTTTTTTTTTTTTTTTATCCAACGAAAAAGTTTTACTAAAAGAAGATTGGTATACAGCCATTTGCTGTGTTACATTAACCACTTGCCGACCAGCCACCGCAGTTTTACTGCGGCAGAATGGCACGGCTGGGCGAAACAACGTTATGTTACGTCGCTTCGTCCTGTGGCCACAAGGGGCATGTGCCCCCTGCTCTCCCCCGGAGCCGATGCGAGTGCCCGGCGGTCACAATCACCGCCAGGCTTCCGCAATCGCTGGTGACACACCGAGAACCAGGATCTGTGTGTGTAAACACACAGTTTCCGGTTCTCTGAGGGGAGAAGAGACAGATCATCTGTTCATACAGAGTATGAACAGCGATCTATCATCTCCCCTACACAGTCCCCATCCCCCTTCAGTTAGAACATACAGTAGGGAACACAATTAACCCCTTGATCGCCCCCTAGTGTTAACCCCTTCACTGTCAGTGACATTTTTACAGTAATCAGTGCATTTTTATAGCACCGATCGCTGTATAAATGCCAATGGTCCCAAAAACGTGTCCGATGTGTCCGCCGTAATGTTGCAATCCCGATAAAAAGATCGCCGCCATTACTAGTAAAAAAATTAAAAAATAATAATAAAAATGCCATAAAACTATCCCCTATTGTGTAGACGCTATAACTTTTGCGCAGACCAATCAATATACGCTTATTGTGATTTTTTTTTTTTTTTCACCAAAAATATGTAGAATACATATCGGCCTAAACTGAGGAAAAAAATATTTTTTTTATATATTTTTGGGGGATATTTATTATAGCAAAAAGTTAAAAATATTGCGTTTTTTTTTTTTTTCAAAATTGTCGCTCTGTTTATAGCACAAAAAATAAAAACTGCAGAGGTGATCAAATACCACCAAAAGAAAGCTCTATTTGTGGGGAAAAAACGGACGTCAATTTTGTTTGGGTGCAACGTCGCACCATCGAGCAACGCAGTGCCGAATCGCAAAAAGTGCTCTGGTCAGGAAGGGGGTAAAATCCTCCGGGGCTGAAGCTGTTAAAGTACATAACGAAACAAGCATAGAACAAAAACATACCACAGTAAACATTACACTTCCTCATCAGATAATCCCCTCTTTTATCCTGTCCAAACTGTTCCTCAACCCACATTCAGTCCCAGAAGCCTAGCCATGACCAGTATCCAACCATGGAGCCCACAATCTCTCGTATTTCTGTGTGCTCCCCCTATGTTGGTATAAAAGTTTCTCCATAGGTAGTAGTTCCCCAATATTATGAATCCATTCCCTTATCGATGGGGGATCTTCTGATTTCCAATGCACCATAATCAGTTTCCTGGCTTGGAAAAGTACTCTAATGCCTCGTACACAGGATCGCACATTCCGACAACAAAATCCATTATTTTTTCTCCAACGAATGTTGGCTCAAACTTGTCTTGCATACACACAGTCACACAAACTTGATCGGAAATTCCAAACGTCAAGAACACGGTGACATACGACGAACTGAGAAAAATTAAGTTCAATAGCCAGTGCGGCTCTTCAGCTTGATTCCGAGCACACGTGGCACTTTATGCGTCGGAGTTGTCTACACACGATCGGAATTTACGCAAACGGATTTTGTTGTTGGAAAGTTTGAGAACCAAATCTCAAGTTTTGTGCGACAGAAATTCCGATGGAAACTGTCCGATGGAGCCTACACACGGTCGGAATTTCCGACAAAAGGCTCCCATCGAACATTTTCCGTCAGAAAATCCGACTGTGTGTACGAGGCATATGAATGGCCTCTCTAGTATACCCCTCCCAGTCATATTACTTTTACTCTATTCACCACTCCAGCCCATAGAATTTCCACCGGGCCCCAGCCTGCAGTTTGGCCAATTCAGTGTAGGTATCGTTAAACCAAATAGGGCTATAGTCAGTGTATCCATCAGCCTGCTGGATGAATTTGCACTTGTTCCACACCTTTTGAATGAGACTGTATGTTGAGCAGTTTTTATACGGCTTTGCTAAAGCCAGAGCTTCCAGTGCCATAGGAATGGGACCCCTACCTATGGTATAGAGCAGGGGTCTCAAACTGGCGGCCCTCCAGCTGTTGCAAAACTACAAGTCCCATCATGCTTCTGCCTGTGGGAGTCATACTTGTAACTGTTAGCCTTGCAATGCTTCATGGGACATGTAGTTTCACAACAGCTGGAGGGCCGCCAGTTTGAGACCCCTGGTATAGAGCATGATTGCCTGGGAGGAACCAACCAGCTTGTGTGTGGGCCCCTCTTCAGCTCTGAATATACCAATAAGGTGTTGCAACTGTGCAGCTAATATCATTTCTATGCTGATGACACGCAAATCTATCTCTCCACCCCTCAACTCACTCCATCAGTCTCTTCACGCATCACTAACTTACTAACCGACATATCTGTATGGATGTCACACCACTTCCTCAAACGCAACTTGTCCAAAACTGAGCTTATAATATTTCCTCCCCCACGTGCCTCTTCCCTTGACTTCTCTGTCAAGAGCAATGGCACAACCATCCACCCGTCCCCACATGTCAGGGTACTAGGTGTTATCCTGGATTCTGAACTCTCCTTTCAGCCCCACATCCAATCACTTTCCAAAGCTTGCCGCCTCAACCTCCGCAACATCTCTAAACTACATCCCTTTCTAACCAAGGAAACCACAAAGCTCATGATTCACTCCCTGGTTATCTCTCGCCTTGACTATTGCAACTCACTCCTCATTGGCTTACCTTTAAACAGACTATCCCCCCTGCAGTCCATCATGAATGCTGCTGCCAGACTTATCCACCTTACAAACCGCTCAGTGTCTGCTACCCCTCTCTGCCAATCCCTCCATTGGCTGCCACTCACCCAACAAATTAAATTCAAAATACTAACAATAAGTTACAAAGCCATCCACAACTCTTCCCCCAGCTACATCACTAACCTAGTCTCAAAATACCAACCTAATCGCCATCTCTGTTCCTCCCAAGACCTCCTGCTCTCTAGCTCCCTCATCACCTCCTCCCATATCCGCCTCCGGGACTTCTCCCGAGCCTCGCCCATCCTCTGGAATTCCCTACCCCAATCCGTCAGACTGTCTCCAAATTTATCCACTTTTAGGCGATCCCTGAAAACTTTCCTCTTCAGAGAAGCCTATCCTGCCTCCATCTAATAACTGCACTATTTTCTCCATTAGCTCATCCCCCACAGCTATTACCCTTTTGTATAACTTGACCCTCCCTCCTAGATTGTAAGCTCTAACGAGCAGGGCCCTCTGATTCCTCCTGTATTGTACTTGTATTGTCTGCCCTAATGTTGTAAAGCGCTGCGTAAACTGTCGGCGCTATATAAATCCTGTATAATAATAATAATAATAATAATACAGCCATGGGTTGGGAGATATTCTAGCTTGATCCTAGGTGGTCCCTTCCAGATCAAAGTACGGAAGATAGAGTTCACTATTCTAAGGATTTTTAAAGGGACGACCACTGGGGCATTGTGAAGACAGTAAAGCAGTTGTGGCATGAGAATCATTTTTATCAAGTTCACCTTGCCTGCCACCGATAGGCGGAGGTTGTTCCACGTTTTGACCCTTTCCCTAAACCTTTGAAGTAAAGATGAAATGTTTCGATGACTAAAATCCCATGGGTTTGAGGTTACCTGGATCCCCAAGTACTTGAAGGACGTAGTAATGGGTACTGGACACGAAGTGGCCACTGATTGTGTGGCATCCCCATCCAGCAGTAGCAAAGCAGATTTTGTCCAAATGATATGCAAGCCAGAATAGGTACCAAATTTCGTTATGGTCGTCATGGCCTCCTGCAGGGAAGTGTCAGTATCTCCCAGCATGAGTAAGGTGTCGTCCGCATATAACATCACTTTTTCCTGCAGGTTGCCATAATTTCTATAATACGTGGCTCAATAGCCACTGCGAAAAGAAGAGGGGGCAGCGGGCAGCCTTGCCTTGTCCCCCTTCTCAATGCAAAATTATGTGACAGACAGCCAAAGGCCCTAATAGCAGCCCCAGGCTGACTGTACAGCAGACGCATCCAAGATATGTACACAGGACCGAACCCAAACTGCTCCAACACTGTCCACAGGTATTTCCAGTCTATGCTATCGAATGCCTTGCCTGCTCCCCACATTGTCCGCTGCAGATTGCAAATTCAGAAATAACCTCCTTAAATTAATGGCTGTGGACTTGTTGGGCATGAAGCCTGCCTGATCATCATGTACAAGGGAGGTAATAACTCTATTCAGCCGTATTGCCAACACCTTTGCCAGCATCTTGACATCGCTTTGCAGCAACGAAATTGGTCGATAGGAACCCGGGTCTACTGGATCCTTACCCGGCTTAAGAAGTAATATGATATTTGCTTTCGACATGGATGGTGGAAGAACTCCACCCTCCAGGGTTACATTAAATACCTGTAGCAAACGTGGTAGCAAGACAGCGGAGTATTGTTTATAAATTTCCATAGGGATCCCATCCTCTCCTGGCGCCTTGCAGTTGAGAAATGAACCGACTGCGTCCTGAAGTAATGGAGAGCACACTGTGGTTTACCTATACTTGACCTTTTCCGAGAAGAAATATTGAAGGAATTCCTGGGAGCATACTTCCACATCGGGGTCCCTGTTGCTGTGGGCTGCCTGTCCGATGAAGTGAGAGAGGGCTCGGAGGGTCCATCATCCCTGGATATTTCCACAACTAAGCCTGTTTTGACCCCCCTGAGTAAGGGCGGTCGCTGGCTTTTCGGTAAGCCTCCAATTTTAACATTTGGTGGTGGGCTGCACGAGAGGTGGATCAAGTATTCCCGAACCCTGCAATACATCTTTTTTTGGATTTCTTTGGTATTAACACATAGTTATTTGGGACACTTTTTTTGAACTTTTTATTTCACTATTCATGTTATATTTATTTTTATTTTGGGCATGGACCCACATTTATAAGGAATATAACTCATGAAAACTTCACTATGTATCATATTTAGATATAAGCCTTAGATGAATAATCTACGTGTGTTTATACTGTTTTTGACATTATATCTTAGTAATATTAGAGATTGTGCACTATTTTTTTTAGTCACTAGTCACATTTTTTATGTCCAGCGCTACACTGATTGTTATGTAATTCAGGTGAACTGACTAGGGGCCCAGCCCGGGACTTTATTGCTCCTATGTCTGGGGACCTTTGGTGTGAGTTCGCTATTCTTGCCAACATTCGTCCAGTTTTTCCCCCTTCCTCAAAAAATGCCTGTTTAGTAAAAAAACCTCTTCTCTACCGAGGAGGAGAGCACATGCTCATAGAAAAATTGGGCAGCCTGCCACGCCTCCTTAGCCGAGATGGAGGGATCCACTATGTACCGTTCTTCCAGTGCTTGTACTCTAGATTCGACCTTATCCTTAAGGGCTGATGAGGCTCGTTTGAACCTGTTCATTTCTGCTATTAACAAGCCCCTCAAGAAGGCCTTAAAAGCCTCCCAGTGCTGTAGACAAGTAGCCTCTGGATCCTGAAATGTGAAGAACTCTTGCATGCTCCTCTCTATTTTATCGTGAGATTGGAACAGTTTCAGTCAAAATGCATTAAATTTCCACGAGGTTTAGGTAGTGAAATGGCTGGGAAACCGTTGTGTGCTACCAATGGAGAATGGTCAGACACACTGCAGGGTCTATACTCCAAATTCGATACAAATGGGAGCATACTAAAGTTGCCCACCCCCAGGTCAATTTTGGATGGGCTACCGTGAGACTTAGAAAAACAGGTAAATTGCTTGACACTAGGGTTACGATGGTGCCAGATATCCACCCAGCCCACCTCTTGCAACAACCTCAACAAGGGGGTACCCCTGGAGAAGGCAGAGGTGCTAGGGGCTGGGTGTCTATCCAAGACAGGATCTAGACAGCAATTAAAATCCCCAATGACAAGTAGTGGGACATCTTGCCTGCCATCCATGTAGGAAAGTAAGAGCTGAAGCACCACTGTCGTAAATGGAGGAGGGATGTATACACAAGCTAATATACAGGTTAGTGCACCTAAACGACAGTGAATAAACACAAAACACCCTTCCGGGTCAACTTTACTGTGGAGTTCCTGGTAGTCCAAGGACCCATGAATCAGAACACTAACACCCCTTGAATAGGTGGTGTGAGTGGAGTGATATGCCCTTCCCACCCAGCTGTATTGTAGACCTCTCACTGTTCAGTCAAGTGGATTTCCTGAAAGCAAAACACCCCTGGGTTAAATTTTTGGAGGCACAGAAATATCATGGTTCTTTTAAGAGGCGAGTGAAGCCCCCTCACATTCCAGGACACTACAGGAATCCCCGCCATTCAGTAGGGTGAGTCAATGTTACCTGGATAGGCAATGCCCTGAGTACAACTTGTATCTTCTATATTGGCCAACCAAATCTTCATCTGTGTCAAAAGCGCTGGGAGAACTCCAGTTGAAGAAAAAAGAACGTTTTTCAAGAACTGCATACCAAACTAGCCATTGTTCGCCTTGCTCCACCAACAGGGCAGAGTGGGATATTGCAACTTCAGTCAAGCGCTTAGCCGTGAACAATGTCAAAGATCGTAAATCCACAATAAGATTTCTGTAGCTCTCATCTTGATCTGCTGAAATATTATGTCCCCCAGCTAGAGAGCATCTGTAGAACAAGTGTAAAGAATTCCCTCACCATTATATTAAGCAGTGAAGATGGGTTATAACTTGGGTTTCATAACAGAGCCGGAGATCAGGCGTCAATCCTCCTCCCCTTCTTGCCTCCGCTGTTTCAGTGCCTGCTCATTGCGGTCCAGCCAGTTGGAGGCATCTTTGGCCGATCAAAAAATTGGCCTCTCATGGTAACCCGGAGTTTAGCAAGATATAACATCGCATAAGATATTTGTAGGAGCCAGAGTCGGCATTTCACATCAAAGAATTTGGCCCTGCGCCTCTGAACCTCTGTCGAGAAATCAGGATAAAAGGACACCCTGATGCCATTATGCTGTATGTTAGCTCGTTCCCATGCCTGTCGCAGCGCAGTTTCTCTGTCACAGTAATGAAGCAATTTTGCCAACATGGGTCTAGGTGGCCCCCCAGGTTGGGGTGGAAGAGAGGGCACTCTATGAGTGTGTTCCACCGCAAAAAGGGGAGAGAAAACATTCTTGCCAAATATATCAAGCAACCAACTTTCCACAAATGCTGTAGGGTCTCTGCCTTCCACACTTTCAGGGAGACCTACTATGCGAATGTTATTGTGTCTGAGACAGTTCTCCAAATCTTCTGCTCTATCATTTGCTTCCTTCACCATTTGGTATGCTGAGTTGGTATCCCTTGCTATGGGGGGTAACTAATCCGGAATTTCACTGACTCTTCTTTCCACGGCCGTCGTGCGCTCTTGGATTTTTTGTAAGTCCTGTCGCAGCAGCGACACTTCTTCCTGCATGCCCCCAAATTGCTCCTTCATAGTGTTTACAGAGGCATTACATATGTTCAGTGCCCTGAGGATGTCTGCCAAAGTGGGCTGAGCTGGGTCATTTGTGTCTGGGTCGTTTTGGGCCGAGGCTATAGTATTAGTCTGATCTGTCTCCTCATCCCCACTTAGTTCAGCTTAGTGCAGCCTGTAGTGAGTGTCCACCCATGTCAGACCCTGTGAGCCCATTTATCATTTACACCATTTACACCATATCTCTGCAGACCTCCTTACCCTGTATCTTCGGCGGCCTTTGAAATTTGGGTCCCAGGTCCTTCATTCTGTCAGTGCCCTGTGAGTCCCCTTCAGTGTGATTGCGGCGGCGCCATCTTGGATTTCGGGACTCCTACTTCAAACTGTCCTTTTCGTGTCATTCCTCTAATACAGAGGGCCGGTGGGGGTTTTACAGAGATCCCGGGATCAGTGGAAAGCTGCATATAGCAGGGAAGAGTCGGTTCTTGGGCTGGGGGAGGATTGGTACTGGATCAGTCACAGGAACTGTGAGAGAGATGTGTCCTCTCACATGCCGGTCCAGACCACGCCCCCAGATTCAAACAACTGTCTTTGATTTATAAGTCTTGAACACATTGTGCCACAAGGCCTGGTCATTGTCTAATTGTTCAACGTCAAACTGTAATTGTCCTCTAATGTTCTTTTTGGACATCAAAAACGTTTTCCTTAACACATCTCTCATGCAGGTTGAATTAGTACATCTCTTTCTGATTTTAGGTACATGTACTTTGACTGCAAGAGTTACCTGAACACCCCACAATTAAATTTTGGGGGTTTTGGCAACTTATTTTAGCATCAAACTTCAGGTCTTGAGTTGAATTTGCTAGGCTTGGCCAATCCTTAACAAATTAACAGCTGTTTGAAATCCACGCCACTTGTAAAATGTTCTTCTTACATTGAAATGATTGATTTCAAATCATTTGGTGATCTTTTTTAAATCTCTTTCCAGACTCCTAGGCACCCACAGCCTTCTTTCTGGATACCTCTGAGCAGTGGCGGTGCGTCCATAAGGGAGCACGGGCGCCGCCCCCTCTCTCCAGCCACCTCCCCCTGTATAATGGATAGATTCATGCATTTCATGAATCTATCCATGGCCGCTGTAGACCCCCTCTATTCAGGCGTCCGGCCCTTTTTCAGTCACTGGCGCCTGAATTATAGCGCGGGGGGGGGGGGTATGATTCACCTGATTAGAGCCATAGGCTCTAATAGGCTTCAAAACAGGCTACATATGATGGGCACAGAGGCTACATATGGACACACAGGTTACATATAATGTGCACAAGCTGCATATGATGGGCCTACAGGCTGCATATAATGGGCATACAGACTGCATATGATGGGCACACAGGCTACATATGATGGGCACCGAGGCTACATATGGGCACACAGGTTACATATGATGGGCACAAGCTGCATATGATGGGCACACAGGCTGCATATGATGGGCACAGTGGCTGCAATTGATGGTCACAGTGGCTGCATTTGATGGCACAGTGGCTGCATTTGATGGCCACAGTGGCTGCGTTTGATGGCCACAGTGGCTGCGTTTGATGGGCACAGTGGCTGCGTTTGATGGGTACAGTAGCTGCGTTTGATGGGCACAGTGGCTGCGTTTGATGGCACACAGGCTGCAAATGATGGGCACAGTGCCTGCAGTTGATGGGCATGGTGGCTGCGTTTGATGGCACAGTGGCTGCGTTTGATGGGTACAGTGGCTGCGTTTGGGCACAGTGGCTGCGTTTGATGGCACACAGGCTGCAAATGATGGGCACAGTGCCTGCAGTTGATGGGCATGGTGGCTGCAATTGATGTGCACAATGGCTGCATTTGATGGCACAGTGGCTGCAATTGATGGGGCACAGTGGCTGCGTTTAATGGGGCACAGTGGCTGCATTTGATGGGGCACAGTGGCTGAAATTGATGGTTTGTTTTTTTTCAGAATTTTTCAGTTTGTTTGCGCCCCCCCCAAAAATTTTGAGCACCAGCCGCCACTACCTCTGAGTAACTCTATTGATCTTGGCATGATGACATCACATTTATCATTGGCAAAGAGAACACCAGACCCTAGATGTCTGAGGTTTAAATACGACCATTTACACCTGCATGCTCCCTAAGAAGATTCTAATCATTGGTACCTGAACTGGAACACTGAATTCTATTTTCATGGATTTGAAGTCGGGGTAAATGTAGGAGTGTGTCAGAGAAATGATCAGTAAAACCTACGCGGAATCACTGCAATATAGGGGAAAGTACTACCACGGCTAGACTAATAAATTATATTTCAAACAACTGTGCAAAATACTCATCACAATGTTTAAGAACTATACATGCAATTGTAAGTATTAGTACTGCTGCCCACACCTCCTATGTTCCCACAAGTGTCAGCCAAAACCATATACAGTGGGGAAAATAATTATTTTGATCCGCTGCAGATTCTGTAAGTTCCATTTACAAAGAAATGAAGGGTCTAAAATGTTTTTATCATAGGTGTATTTTAATGATAGAGACAGAATATCAACCAAAAATCCAGAAAACACGATACAAATGTTATAAACTGAGTTGCAGTTCAGTGAGTAATATAAGTATTTGATCCCCAAGCAAAACATGACTTCGTACTTGGTAGAGAAACCCTTGTTGGCAGGTAAAACTTTCTTGTAGTTGGTTACCAGGTTTGCACACATCTCCGGAGGAATTTTGGTCCACTCTTTACAGATCTTCTCTAAATACTTAAGGCTTCTTGGCTGTCGCTTGGCAACTCGAAGTTTCAGCTCCCTCCATAAATTTTCTATAGGATTAAGGGCTGGAGACTGGCTAGGCCATTCCATGACCTTAATGTGCTTCTTCTTGAGCCACTCCTTTGTTGCTTTGGCGGTATGTTTTGGCTCATTGTCATGCTGAAAGACCCATCCAAGACCCATCTTCAGTGTTCTGGCTAAGGGAAGGATGGTTCTCATCGAAGATTTTAGAATACAAGGCCCCGTCCATTGGCCCCTCAATGCAGCAAAGTTGTCCTGTACCTTTAGCAGAGAATCAGCCCCAAAGCATAATGTAGGGATGGTGTTATTAGGGTCATAGTCAGCATTTTTCTTCCTCCAACACGGTGAGTCGGGTTAATGCCAAAGAGTTAAATTTTGGTCTGACCACAGCACTTTCTCCCAATCCTTCTCTGAATCATTTAGATGTTCATTGGCAAGCTTCAGACGGGCCTGTATATGTGCCTTCTTGAGGAGGGGGACCTTACGGGCGCTGCAGGATTTCAATCCATTGCGGCGTATTGTTACCAATGGTTTGTTCAGTGACTGTGGTCCCAAATGTCTTGAGATCATTCACTAGTTCCTCCCGTGTAGTTCTGGGCTGATCCCTCACTTTTCTCGTGATCATCCTCACCCCATGAGGTGAAATCTTGCATGGAACACCAGACCAAGGGCGATTGATGGTTTGTTTGTAATAGCAAGAAGAAGTGGAATGGTGGTGCGTGTATGTACTGGTCTGGCCAATCCGGTAATTAAACCAACGGAAAAAAGCCTAGTGCTCAAGGCACAGCATACCCCTCAGGATTTTGAGGACAGACCAGGAGGTATTTAAAAAGGTATTCTTTATTAATACAAAAATTAGTTACACAATAAAGATAAAAAATCAATAAAATTGTACAAAATTGTAAGCATAATAACTGCCCAATGGAGCAGCAACAAAACAATGCAAATGGCTGTATAGAATAACGCCTGACATGTTTCAGACTATCTGTCCTTCTTCAAAGGCTATTGTGTCATCTATAGCAAGCATGTTCTATAAAGTAAGCATAATTAGATATCAGTATAATAATGCAATCAAATTGAAATTGCTTTATACAGAGATTGAATAATCATCTGATTAATAAACATGGCAAAGGAAAAACACATATTGTTGTGCATACCTGAGCTGATCAGCGCCAGACATGGGGGGAGGCAGAATGGATACAGCCTAACGCAGTAAGTACTTTGCAGTGTGGAAATAAGGATATGTGGCTGGATGTAATAAAGCCAAACGAAAGCATGAAAGGTAAGGGCTGGATGAACCCACAGTTGCTGAATTCCCACTGACTGGAGATCACTCCAGTCAGTATAAGGTCAGCCAGCAGTTGCAAAAGTATGCTTGATATCTTCCTATAAGGGAGATACAATTAGGAATAGTAGGTATGTTAAAATAATAAAGTAGATAACAAATAGATAATAGAAATATCATGTAAAGTGCTTAATATAAACTTCCCTTGACAAAGATAGATGCAGATCAGTGGGTCCAAGCAGCAAAATAAACACCAGCAATATGGGTGCTGTTGCTGACACAGGCCTCATCCCGCCACCGGCGCGTGTGGAACCCGCCCATCTGCGATCCGGTGTGGAACGCAAACAGGAAGGAGCGCAGTACAGAGGCTGAGCTCCAAAGGGTGAGGAGAGCCAGATCGCCGCACAAAGGAAGGCGGTTGGGCATCTCCCACGCGCCGGGCAGCAAAAGGGGGTGGTGTCCAGTCCAGAACCCCATGCAATGAAATCAGTTTTGCATTGTTTTGTTGCTGGTCCATTGGGCAGTTATTATGCTTACAATTGTGTACATTATTATTGATTTTATATCTTTATTGTGTAACTAATTTTTGTATTAATAAAGAATACCTTTTTAAATACCTCCTGGTCTGTCCTCAAAATCCCGAGGGGTATGCTATGCCTTGAGCACTAGGCTTTTTTCCGATGGTTTGTTTGTATTTCATCCATTTGCAAATAATCGCTCCAACAGTTGTCTCCTTCTTACCAAGCTTCTTGCTGATGGTCTTGTAGCCCATTACAGCCTTTTGCGGGTCTATAATCTTGTCCCTGACTTCCTTTGAAAGGTCTTTGGTCTTGCCCATGATGGTAAGGTTTTGAATGGAAGAAAGCGATTCTGTGAACAGGTGTCTTTTAAACGCATAGCGAGTTATCATTAGGAGCACCTTCTTAAATTGACTAATTTGTGTAGCACATGAGCACATCCTGTTTGCCTTTTCCAAAAGCAAAACAATAGGTGCCCTACTGCTATAAGTTTGAATGTATATGTGAATTCTCGCCTTGTAAAACAATCCATTTAGTTTAAAATTGAAATGAAAGGCAAAACATTTGTGAATACATATAAAAAAAAAGTATAAACACCTTTTTTTCCTTTTTTTAAGTGATTACATACCCTCTGTTCTCAGAGAACTGGGGAGGAGAAACAGCATAACACTGGTCTTCCCAGTACAACCAAAAATGAAGTGTGTAACCTTCATTACACGTCTTATACTAATAAAGAATATGCAATCAAAAAACTTTTCTTAGTGCTCAGTGAATATGTATGTATAATATATATGATCGTTCGTCTTAACGTCCAATATATAAGCCATGCAAACAAATAAAGTGAACTGGCAATTATTATATTATTAAAGTGCAATTATTTCAGCTGTCCTTTCAGCAGTCGAAATATATAATGCAATTCATATTGTGCCAATAAGTTATCCACAAATGTGTGCCAGTGCTTCAGTGACTACCACCACCATCCAAATATTGCATTCACCTCCACGTTTGACCTATTATCCCAGGTCACATTGCACTTTCCCCTACACTAGGGGAATTGGAAATAGACTCTTTTGTACTTCTCCTCCTTCTCCTGTGTACTCTCTGAACTCTGGATCGTTTTCTCCAATAAAGTGTATGGCCCTTTAAATCGGGGATACCTCCATTGTAAACAGAATTTAAGAAAAACTGTTTCTGGATGACAGCGGGGCTCAGTGGCTTCTGCATCACTTCCGGTATTAGCAGCTCCACCCAACGCATACCGTCAGTCATGTGACTTCCTCGGGGGTACTCCTGAGGAAGCACTGGCGCACATTTGTGGATAAACTTTTTACACAATATAAATTGCATTATATAGTTGGACTGCTGAAAATAGAAATGGAGAGATTTTGCGCATCAAATCTATCACCTTAAGGTGTGAACAGTGATGAATACATGTAATGTGAAATAATATTAATAAATGAATATACCAGTGACGTGATATGCAATAAATATCAAAATGAAAAATTCATATAAAAATTCATATAAGAATTCATAATAAAAAGTGAATCAATTAGTGTCCAATGTGTAGAAAAAATCCGTGGATAATATGTGCAACCAATTGTGCAGAATCAATAAACAAATATGTCAGTGATGTAATCTCACAAGTGGTCTCTTACATTTAAAAACGTTTAAAATCGCATTGAACAGAAACAGCGGCGTCTGAAGCGCCTCCTTACGTGACTTCCGGTTTACGTCTGCTCTCCGCCACGCCCTACGCGTTACGCCACCGCTCGTGACTTCATCTGGGGAACCGGATTGGTCAGAGAGGAGTGTCATTTATGTTGTGTAACCGGAAATAGTACGGCGGCCATTTTCTTGTAGTTCGTATGTGTATTTTACTGCGGCCATCATTCCAATGCCTAATGTACACAAACGGCGGCCATTTTTAGGTGGATCAAGCTAAAATAAGTGAAATGTGCGAATTCAAATACCAAGCTTTGCTAATATATTTTAGGTATGTACCCTGTTTCCCCGAAAATAAGACCTAGTGTGATTGTCAGTGATGGCTGCAATATAAGCCCTACCCCCCAAATAAGCCCTACCCTGTTTCCCTGAAAATAAGCCCTACCCTGAAAATAAGACCTACAAGGACTTTAACTAGGGCTTATTTGGGGGGTAGGGCTTATATTGCAGCCATCACCGACAATCACACTAGGTCTTATTTTCGGGGAAACAGGGTAATAGTGACATAAAAGTGTTCGAATAAAAGAGATGGCAGCCATAATTGAGTGGATTTGGACGAGTGAAATCAAGCGCACTGCTGTACGCAATGGGATATCTTTTCTAATATAATTTAAATAATAAAAGCCCTTTCCTGAAAAAAAGGAATAGGGTACTTGTTGTGGGGGTTCCATTAAAGATTTTACCACCATATCTCTGATAGTAATAAATGTTACTTTTATATATGTTTTGGTTTTATGTACATATATGTAAGAGGCATCTCCTTAAAGATCAAGGTGTATGACTGACGTGCCTATAATTATCTTTTTAAGTTGAAAAGGTTATCATTTTACTATTTTTCATTATTTAAATTATATTAGAAAAGATATCCCATTGCGTACAGCAGTGCGCTTGATTTCACTCGTCCAAATCCACTCAATTATGGCTGCCATCTCTGTGTATTTATCACAACAAAGATGGCCGCAGTAACATATTTAAATTAACTACAAAAAAATGGCCGACCAAGCACAGTTCCCGAAATATACAATTCATGTGTTCAGAATGAAAGCAATGTTAGAATTGGCCCCCCTTTTATTCGAACACTTTTATGTCACTATTACATACCTAAAATATATTAGCAAAGCTTGGTATATTGAATTCGCACATTTCACTTATTTTAGATCCACCTAAAAATGGCCGCCGTTTGTGTACATTGGAATGATGGCCGCAGTAAAATACACATACGAACTACAAGAAAATGGCCGCCGTACTATTTCCGGTTACACAACAAAAATGACACTCCTCTCTGACCAATCCGGTTCCCCAGATGAAGTCACGAGCGGTGACGTAACGCGTAGGGCGTGGCGGAGAGCAGACGTAAACGGGAAGTCACATAAGGAGGCGCTTCAGACGCCGCTGTTTCTGTTCAATGCGATTTTAAACGTTTTTAAATGTAAGAGACCACTTGTGAGATTATAATAAAACAGTTACATCTATTATACTACACCATTGGAGGCTTCTTTCTCTTCCCTCCCCCCATCCCATCCCACCGGGCTGATGAAGCCTAGGTGGGAATTCTTTCTAATAGGTTTATCCTACACACACTGAGAGAACTATTCAGCCATCAGCAGATGCCCAATCCAGGACACCATCACGTTATATTACACAGTGCCCATCTAAAGAGATCCACCGATGCTTGTATTAATCCATCTTAAGGTGAGAGTTCTGGGAGCCTGCTGAGATCGGGACTTTTCACAAACTATCTACATATTATCCACTTATTTTTTTATTTTTTTTTCATATTTTTTTTCATATATGGGACACAGCTAATGCATTTAATATTATGAACATTATTATTTTATCTGCATTTTGATTTTATTTCTGTCACGTCACTGACATATTTGTTTATTGATTCTGCACAATTGGTTGCACATATTATCCACAGATTTTTTTGTACACATTGGACACTAATTGATTCACTTTTTATTATGAATTTTTTATTATGAATTCTTATATGAATTTTTATATGAATTTTTCATTTTGATATTTATTGCATATCACGTCACTGGTATATTCATTTATTAATATTATTTCACATTACATGTATTCATCACTGTTCACACCTTAAGGTGATAGATTTGATGCGCAAAATCTCTCCATTTCTATATTACTAGGGTGCAATGTGAACACTTTTGTTTTTACTGCAACTCATAGAAGACATCATCACATTAAGTTGAACACTTATTTTTAAGTTATATTCTTTTATTGTCACCATTCCATCATTTCTCAGCATAGCGCAAAGGACAATTTCACTTTTAGTTGGACTGCTGAAAAGACACCTGAAATAATTGCACTTTACTGCCAGTTCACTTTATTTGTTTGCATGGCTTATATTTTGGAGGTTAAGATGGACAATCATATATATTATACATACATATCCATTGAGCACGAAAAAAAGTTTTTTAATCACACAAGGAATAGTTTATTATATTCATGTATCAATTATTATGCACGTTTAAGGGAATAGGTGCAGCAACAATAATGCGAGTGAATCAAAGTACACTTATGAATTCTCCTGAGAGAGATAGTCTTGGTAATAAGTGCATTTATACCCCCCTTGAATATCCAGGAACCTGATTGCTCAGTTTTTTGCACAGGAAACTTTCTGCCAGGAAGATCAGGAGTTCATGCGTCAGTACCATATGAAATGACCCACAATTTGTAAACACTTTGCTTATCATACCACTCCACCACTAGAAACCCTGCCATTAAGGCTGCCACATAGTTGACTGTCCGTATGGTGCAGAACACATTGATCCCGGAGGCCAATTAAGATTGTTCCAATGGGATATAAAGACTAGAGGAATAAGGTGCTGGAGTGAATAGATTCTGTTGGCTTGAGATAGGGGATATATGCGCTTAATACCAGGATTACCTCACCCAGGAGAATTTATAAGCGTACTTTGACTCACTTGTTAGTGTAAAAGGTCAACCATATCTGGTGAGTGCGGGCAGTACCCAGGGAGTGCACAAGGTTCACTGGTGTGTAGTGAAATTCACAGACCGTGGTTTTTTAGGAAGATTGCATCACTTTTGTTTTGGATTTGTTTCACACACTGCACAGAGCACTCTGATGTGGACTTTTTTCTGCACCATTTTTATGATACAGTTTTGTAATTTTTGCACAATATTGGTATGCTGCACTGTGTTACTTTAACTGACAATTGCGTGGTCATGCGACACTGTATCCAAATAAAATATATGTCCTTTTTTCCCCACAAATAGAGCTTTCTTTTGGTGGTATTTGATCACCTCTGGGTTTTTGTATTTTTTACGCTACTATAAACAAGAAAAGACAGACAATGTTGAAAAAAAACAATATTTTTTACTTTCTGCTATAAAACATATCCAATGAAAAAAATCTAATTTCATCATCAATTTAAGCGAATATGTATTCTTCTACATATTTTTGGTAAAAGAAATGCCAATAAGCGTATATTGATTGGTTTGGGCAAAAGTTATAGCGTCTACAAACTATGGTATAATTTTATTTATTTAAAAAAAAATTGTTAGTAATAGTGGCAATCAGTGACTTAAAGTGGGACTGCAATATTCTGTCAGACATTCAGACACTGACACTTTTTGGGGACTAGTGACACTAATACAGTAAACAGTGCTAAAAATATGCACTGTCACTGTAAATGACACTCCCTGGGAAGGTGTTGACATCAGGGGTGATCAAAGGGTTAACTGTGTGCCTAATCAGTGTTTTTCCAAACTGTGGGAGATGCTTTTCCTAGGGGAAGACATGGATCCTAGTCCCTGCTTTGCAGAGACATGGGATCCATACCCTCCTTCCTGTCAGAATGGCAATCTGCAGATGGGTGTTCAGTCTCTGTGGCTGATGATCGTTGGGTGCCGGCGGACATCGAGTCAGCGGTACCCGCTGATCAGCTCCCACTGTGTGTAATCACAGCAAGAGGGAGCTGCCGGCTGTGCGCATTTGCACCCCTTACCTGGAAGTGCAGGATCATATATATACGTGATCCTGCGCACAGCAGTCGCCCTGTATAAGTACTACTAGAGGGCAGTTGACAAGTGGTTAATAGAGTTAAAAAAGTGCGGAAACTTTTTGAAGAAACCTTGTGTGTGTATGTATGTATATGTGTGTATATATATATATATATATATATATATATATATATATATATATATATATGTATGTATATATGTATGTATATATATATATATGTATATATATAGAGAGAGAGAGAGAGCGATACCCCCTTTTGTTTGTTCAGTCCGCTACTCTGCCTCTCAACCCTAATAACAGCCTTGGCCCCCTCTGGCACACCTGGCAATAGTGTAAGTGCAGTGACCAATGAGAAACACACACGTTATGCTAAAACACAGAAATTATCTTTACTGAAATATTTCTGTGTAAGAATAACAGACAGTAACAGTATATATTCATGTAATCAAATAGAGAACAATAACTGAGATTTAAGAGCAATATAGTGCTCAATCCTATATTCAAGCTGCTTTCAAGGGATTCCAAACCTGGGAATGTCCCCAAGAGCAGAGGCACACTTTAATGGTAAGTAAAGCACAATATGGCACTTTAAATTGGATTGGTTACCTTTACTCAGGTTAGCTCTATGAGTCCAGGCAGGAGGAGAGCAGAGGAATGACTCCCTTTGTGTCAGGCCTCTCTACTGTCCCCTGACACCTCCGGCCCAATTTTACACACTTATTTGAGTCAACAAGTAATGGCTTAACTTTCTAGATAAATTGTTCCACACACCCAATGCATATGCAGAGCCCTGAATATGTATGATGTGGATCTGTATGGCACTAGTAACTTCAGTCCTTTTGAAGAAAAGATAAGATTTGGTGTCTTCAGCTAGCCACTTTCTTTCGTGCACTTAAACTCCTGTATAGCGGCACAACTGGCCCAGATTATCAAGTAAAACAGACAGGATCCTCCTCAGTAAGGTGAGAGGACAATGATGTCTGTATACAGTGTCCCAGAAATGTATAGCTTTATCCCTTATCCCTGTGGCACTACAAGTGTCAGCAAGATGACTACCAGCAACGATGTCTGTATACAGTGTTCATACTCCTCCTATGGTGCAGTGTCCCTGTTCCCTGCAGATAGGCAAAATGCCCTCTCACCAAATCCTGTGGTCAAGGCCCAAAACGATCGTCCTGGAACAGCAGGCCTTCCCGGTGACCCGACTAGTCACCACACATTGGAACGCTTCACCGTTGGTGTGCCTCGATATGCACCTTGATTCCCCCTCTCTCAGGCTGAATGTCCTGACTGGCGGTGGAGGCCTGAATTGCACGGGCAGATCATCTGAGAGACCGCATCTCTCCTTCAGGTCTGATCTCTCTCACTGCCTCATGGTAACTGAGATCTCTTCAGGAATTAAAATGGAGTCTTTTGTTTCCTGCCTCCTAGAGCATGCTGGCTCCTATATTTCTGTCCCCATAGAAAGCTATGGGGCCATTTAGATAGGGACTACACATTCCAGAATCCTTTGCATTTGCTGCTTGTTAATGCCCAATCAATTGGTTCCTGCAACGGCTCCTTTAATTTGCTTTCTTCCTCCTGCCAATAGGAACACAGGGAGGAACAGAATAGCCTGTGTAAATCAGCTCACATTACATTAAACTCAGTCAGTGAAACAGGGAGAAGACGGGGGGGGGGGTGAAAAAGCCCATGCAGACATGACAGGCAGCTCTCTCCCTCTGTCAGGCTGGAAAGCCTGTGTACATCGTGGCGGCCAGCTTGGCGGGGTCACGGGTTACAAAGTGAGACACTTGCTACATGTACAGTGGGGACGGAAAGTATTCAGACCCCCTTAAATTTTTCACTCTTTGTTATATTGCAGCCATTTGCTAAAATCATTTAAGTTAATTTTTTCCCTCATTAATGTACACACATCACCCCATATTGACAGAAAAACACAGAATTGTTGACATTTTTGCAGATTTATTAAAAAAGAAAAACTGAAATATCACATGGTCCTAAGTATTCAGACCCTTTGCTCAGTATTTAGTAAAAGCACCCTTTTGATCTAATACAGCCATGAGTCTTTTTGGGAAAGATGCAACAAGTTTTTCACACCTGGATTTGGGGATCCTCTGCCATTCCTCCTTGCAGATCCTTTCCAGTTCTGTCAGGTTGGATGGTAAAAGTTGGTGGACAGCCATTTTTAGGTCTCTCCAGAGATGCTCAATTGGGTTTAAGTCAGGGCTCTGGCTGGGCCATTCAAGAACAGTCACGGAGTTGTTGTGAAGCCACTCCTTCGTTATTTTAGCTGTGTGCTTAGGGTCATTGTCTTGTTGGAAGGTAAACCTTCGGCCCAGTCTGAGGTCCTGAGCACTCTGGAAAAGGTCTTCGTCCAGGATATCCCTGTACTTGGCCGCATTCATCTTTCCCTCGATTGCAACCAGTCGTCCTGTCCCTGCAGCTGAAAAACACCCCCCCAGCATGATGCTGCCACCACCATGCTTCACTGTTAGGACTGTATTGGACAGGTGATGAGCAGTGCCTGGTTTTCTCCACACATACCACTTAGAATTAAGGCCAAAAAGTTCTATCTTGGTCTCATCAGACCAGAGAATCTTATTTCTCATCATCTTGGAGTCCTTCAGGTGTTTTTTTAGCAAACTCCATGCGAGCTTTCATGTGTCTTGCACTGAGGAGAGGCTTCTGTCAGGCCACTCTGCCATAACGCCCCGACTGGTGGAGGGCTGCAGTGATGGTTGGCTTTCTACAACTTTCTCCCATCTCCCGACTGCATCTCTGGAGCTCAGCCACAGTGATCTTTGGGTTCTTCTTTACCTCTCTCACCAAGGCTCTTCTCACCCGATATCTCAGTTTGGCCGGACGGCCAGCTCCAGGAAGGGTTCTGGTCGTCCCAAACGTCTTCCATTTAAGGATTATGGAGGCCACTGTGCTCTTAGGAACCTTAAGTGCAGCAGAATTTTTTTGTAACCTTGGCCAGATCTGTGCCTTGCCACAATTCTGTCTTTGAGCTCTTCAGGCAGTTCCTTTGACCTCATGATTCTCATTTGCTCTGACATGCACTGTGAGGTCTTATATAGACAGGTGTGTGGTTTTCCTAATCAAGTCCAATCAGTATAATCAAACACAGCTGGACTCAATCGAAGGTGTAGAACCATCTCAAGGATGATCAGAAGAAATGGACAGCACCTGAGTTAAATAAATGAGTGTCACAGCAAAGGGTCTGAGTACTTAGGACCATGTGATATTTCAGTTTTTCTTTTTTAATAAATCTGCAAAAATGTCAACAATTCTGTGTTTTTCTGTCAATATGGGGTCCTCATTAATGAGGAAAAAAATGAATTTAAATGATTTTAGCAAATAGCTGCAATTTAACAAAGAGTGAAAAATTTAAGGGGGTCTGAATACTTTCCGTCCCCACTGTATATATATATATATATATATATATATATATATATATATATATATATATGTTGCACAAATGGACACTTTTTTTAAATTTGATTTTAGTTTGAATGCTTAGGCATTATTACAGCAACAACTGTTCGCTGTAGAGATTTCTGGAAGCGCGAGAGGTTATTACTATTACATATGTGGTATCATTACAATCATTAGTAGCTGGAGAATTTATTTTGGATTCTTCTTTGGTGGTAGGTCACTGTAATGGCAAGAAGTATACAGCTAAATTAAAAAAAACATTTTTTTACTATTTTTGGGACAATTTTCGGTTGATAATAAACAAAAATTTAGTTCTTACATAACTAAATGAAACCCCAACTTGTCCTGGGGGAAAAAAAAAAAACCTATAATCCACCTGGGTACACAAAGTAGTTGCGATGATGTGTACAGTACAAACACATGCCAAACTTGCAAAGCTGGTTTTAGGTATTAGGATATGTTTAACCTTCCCTTATGAAGGGGTTAGTCAAAATTGTGATCACAGATATTATTAATGGTTCGTGTTCCCGATAAAACACGTGGCGACAGCTGTTTGGAGTGTAGTAGGATAACTGTATGGATAACCAAACCAAGTGTCAATTGCCCATGTGTATGATTTCCCATTTGTATGTGTAACGATATCACGTACGGGACATGAAAAGCTGTAGCTAGCTGCCATCTTGTGTGGAAGTAGCCATGACAGTTTGGCTAACCATGTAACCTCACAGAGAACTCTGAACTCCCTCCTTCCTCATCTTAGGAATTCAAAGCTTTTTAAGTTCAACAGAAAAGGTTATCTCAACAGAGAAAACAGAACCAGGTTAGGTCAGTAAAAAACATTTGTTGTAAGGGCAGTGTTCAGGCCTGTCGTAAAACTGTTACCCTCCCCATTCAGAGACCTAACAGGCCTCGGTTGTAAATTTGTCTGAATACACCTCAGTAGAATAAGTATGAAATTTCAGCATGTTTCATAACTTCTGACTTAGTAATAGCACAGCCATAATCTGGACATATTTAGTTTCCTCAGATAATATGGAACGTTTCAAGTCCAGACACCCCTATGTCAGGTCATATGGGAAACCCCTGGGACCACTTATTCCTCCAAAGCAGGCTATACGTTATAGAGATGGCATGTTTAGACTTGTTTTGAAGGAAATCTCAAGTTGAATAATAATATGGATATTTGGAGTCTGTAAATACTATAGATGCAGATATATGAATATGTATTAAAAAATCTACCTGGGACGTGGTCATGAGTGTAGACACCTCCCAGCAACCAACCCCTAAAACAGGATGACCAGATGATTGGTTACTGGTCGCTGTCAACACCCCCTTTGATTTGACAGAAAAGAGGAGATGCCAAGACAATGGGGAGTTCTCCTTTTACCATCCAAGTAGAAACATCTGCCAAGTCGAGAACCGATTACCTAGCTCATCGATCGAACTCTGATCAACCCTCGGACATTAATTGCAAGTATTCTTCCTTCCCAATTCTACCTTATTGCTTTGTGGCTGTATATTGTCTTTATCTTTTTGAAACATCTTTTTTCTGTAAATATTTTATTTGCACCAACTTTGACCTTTTCATAATAAACCCTTGTGTTGAAAAGTGTTAACCTTGTCTCTAAAGCTCTTAATGCAAGCTATAAACGAACCTACCTCTTGAAGGGCGCTACTGTTGTAGAGTAAGACTCTGAGCAGACCTGTCTGTGGTGGCAGTGTGTGTGGCAGACGCTTATTCTAAAATTATAATTGGTATTGCAAAATGACGAGTCTCCCCCGGCTCGGTCTTTTAAACGGGCGTGGTGGCAGTTAAAGGGTTAATTGTGTAATTAGCCCAGTGACAATCACTCTCAGGCTGATCGCACCTAGATTGTGGTCCCGCAAGCTGGAAAATCTTTGTGCTGGGCGCAGCTGAGAGTGGCATTGTTACGTAAGTGACAGCGTGGTGTGAGGTTGGCCAGTCCTTTGTCGCGAGTTAGCGAGGAGGGCAGGGATCTGACACCCGCGTTCATCACATATTGGTGGCAGCGGTGGGATAGTTTCACATTAAGAGCATTCAGTGCATTGTTAGGAATTAGCTCTGCACTGAAGGATTGTAACCTTTGTGGAAACAGTCCTTAGAGACAAGCTGGTGCATATTTTTTGATTTTTTTTTTTTTAAGAGAGACATACAGCAACAGCTCCTTTCTACACCTTCTTCCTATCTCTTCTTTCTGTTCTATCCTTTCTGCTTGCAACATGTCTGGGTTATCAGCATATAAAAAGATGAGCAAGAATGAACTGACTGTTGAGTGCGCAGAAAGAGGAATTGACGTCGGTGGCAAAAATCGTGAAGGCTTGATATATGCCTTACAGGAGTTTGATATCCGTGCAGACCAGAACCTGGGGGAAACTGGACCAGAAAGGGTTTCCGCTACTCCAGAGCCCAGTGGTTCAGAGGCAGCCTCACCAGATGGGCAAGCAGAGACTGACACTGGAATACCACGGATTGTTACCTCTAAGCCATCACAAGAGCAGGCCAGCATCAGATTGCCTGAAACCATCATAGACTCTCTTCAAATGCAAGAAACTCTACAAAACCTCAGGGAGACAGATCCTGTGGTGTACTTGCAGTTTCTGGAACGCCAGGCCGAGCGAGAGGAACGCAGGGCTGAGAGGGAGGCTGATCGTCGGCACGAACTGGAGATGGCTAGGCTCCAGCAGCAGCGACAGGTTTAGAACCTCGGATCCCTAGAGCACAGGGATGCCTCTCTGCCAGTGACCCCGGCAGCCAAGTTTCCAGTTATGGAAAAGGACAGTGACATTGACGTGTATCTACTGTCGTTTGAAAAAACTTGCCGTCAGTACCATCTGCCCCCAGCACAATGGGCCCGATACCTGACGCCAGGGCTACGAGGCAAGGCCCTGGATGCTTATGTCGAACTGTCAGAAGAGCAGTGCGACGATTATGAGGCCCTAAAGGCTGCAATCATCCAAAAGTTTCAGCTAACCCCGGAAGTGTACCGGAAGCGTTTTAGGTCCTTGCAAAAGGGGCCTGGGGACTCATACATGGATGTGGTAGGTCGCTTACGTACCACATTCCGGCAGTGGACTAAAGGCTTGAAAGCCGATTCTTTTGAATTTCTGGAAGATCTTATGATTGAAGATCAACTTTTGCACATCTGTCCTACAGATGTCAGACAGTTTGTGCTGGAGCGAAAGCCAGCCTCTGCCAAAGCAGCAGCAGAACTGGCAGATACCTATATCCACTCTCGGGTATCTGACCATCGCAAGGCTCCTCTGAATGGCTGGAAAGGAGGGAAATCGCACACGGCAACCCCTCCTCTGCCTACCAACCAAGTTCCTCAGCAGCCGGAACCTGCAGCTCCTGGAACCAAGACCTTCCTAACTGACAAACGCAAATGCTACAACTGTGGGGAAGCCGGACATCTCAGGATGCAGTGCCCTGAGCAGAAGAAGATGACATCACCTGGCCATCCGGCCAGCAACCCTTCTTCCGTGCTGTTCGTCCGCAGGAAAACTCGGGTAACCACCGCCAACTTGCAGCCAGTCACCGTGGGCCACCGGATCGTTACTGGTTTCCGTGACACAGGAGCTGAAGTCACTTTGGTCAGACCAGAGGTGATAGAAAGAAGGGACATCATCCCTGGAAAGTTTTTTACCCTCACCGGAGTTGGGGGAACCCGCTCACGAGTACCCCGTGCCTATGTTTTCATTGATTGGGGTGCCGGAAGTGGGATGAGAGAAGTGGGAGTCTCGGAGGAGATCCCCACTGCGGTGTTGTTGGGTGCTGATTTAGGTACCCTTGTTTCTTACTATGCCCCTGCTAAAAGCACCCAGGATGCTCCCACGGAACTCTCTGGACCTACCAAGGTACTGTTTACAGATGTTGGGGTAATATCTGGGCAACCTGTGGATGGACAGAGGGAGGGGGAGGGTGGAGTGGAGGTTCAGGGGTCTTCTTCACCTACAGAAGGAGAGGAGGCCCCCTTGCATGTGCCAATATCAAATGCTTGTGTAGCTGATGTTAAGAATGTAATTACTGAATGTAATGATGTTATGTCGTTGTTGGAGGTCACCCACAATGCTGGGAGGGTGGAGAAGATAGAGTCTCTGGCGGCAGAGCCCAGGAGTGGCCCAGGTGGCCCCATTCCCGACTCTGACCCAGAGTATTCTGCCTTGACTACACCCCAGCAGTTGTCCTTGTGTGTCACAGGACGGCTGGTTGGTACTTGTAGTCCCACGCCTCAGCCAGCACTGCTGAGAGACAAAGGCTTTGCAGTGTTCAACAGGCCAGCTGTTAGCTCCCCTGCTGAGAAAAATAAACAAAAGCATGATAGGGACAGTGGGCAGAGAGGCTGTACTGGTCTACAGGCAGGAGGCCTGGAGACTGAAAGGGTTAAACAGTTGCCCACTGTGTCCAGTCAGCCTAAGGGGAATGTGTTGAATGTGTCACCTGATATGGTCTGTGAAGGTCCAGGTGAAATCAGGAAGGCCAGGGTTGGAGTGAAACACAATGGTTTGTGGCCTAACTTGATGTTCACACAATGTCCCAGCACAGCACCTGTCATTGGCAGAGACCGTATACCTGAATGGAAAGAGTTAGGTGCCCTGCTAGAAGTGATAGCTGACACTCAGGGAGTGGGCTTAGGCCTTCAGTCCCACTCACCTTTCCTTCCACTCCAGGCACCCATGATGCTGGCCAGGGGCGTTGCTATGGGGGTGCGGTGGGTGCGGCCCGCACCGGGTGACACCCACCAGAGGGGTGACACCGTCACCGAGGCCGCCACTAAACACTATAGCTTCTAGTGGAGCGGTGCGAGCAGGGCATTCAGCCGTGCGGGGGAGGCTGCCTACAACATTCCCCAGCTGTCACTCGGGGATCTCCAATATCTCCGGTGGCAGCCGGATTAGGTGGGCGGAGCTGGGGGTGTGGCCGCCTCCTCCTCCACTCCTCCCACAGACCCCTTCATGCTGATCCCACAGCTGAAGGAGATAGAGCCGAGGCGAGGACACAGCCCCGCCCACCCGCCCGGGTCTTCATCTGCAAGTATGCAAGCATGAGGTATGGTATGAGTTACTGCACAGCACACTGTCACACACCCCTACCTGCCTTGTACCACCCCAAACCTGCCCTGTACCACCCCAAACCTGCCCTGTACCAACCCCAACCTGCCCTGTGCCACCCAACCTGCCCTGTACTATCCCCAACCTGCCCTGTACCATCCCAAACCTGCCCTGTGCCACCCCAACCTGCCCTGTGCCACCCCCAACCTGCCCTGTGCCACCCCAACCTGCCCTGTGCCACCCCCAACCTGCCCTGTACCACCCCAACCTGCCCTGTCCCACCCCCAACCTGCCCTGTGCCACCCCCATCCTGCCCTGTGCCACCCCCAACCTGCCCTGTGCCACCCCAACCTGCCCTGTGCCACCCCCAACCTGCCCTGTGCCACCCCCATCCTGCCCTGTGCCACCCCAACCTGCCCTGGACCATCCCCAAACTGCCCTGTACCACCCCAACCTGCCCTGGGCCACCCCCAACCTGCCCTGTGCCACCCCAACCTGCCCTGTGCCACCCCAACCTGCCCTGTGCCACCCCAACCTGCCCTGTGCCACCCCCATCCTGCCCTGTGCCACCCCAACCTGCCCTGGACCATCCCCAAACTGCCCTGTACCACCCCAACCTGCCCTGGACCACCCCCAACCTGCCCTGGACCACCCCCAACCTGCCCTGTGCCACCCAACCTGCCCTGTACCATCCCCATCCTGCCCTGTGCCACCCCAAACTGCCTTGGACCACCCCCAACCTGCCCTGGACCACCCCCAACCTGCCCTGTGCCACCCAACCTGCCCTGTACCATCCTCATCCTGCCCTGTGCCACCCCAAACTGCCCTGGACCACCCCCAACCTGCCCTGGACCATCCCCAAACTGCCCTGTACCACCCCAAACTGCCCTGGACCACCCCAACCTGCCCTGTGCCACCCCAACCTGCCCTGTACCAACCCCAACCTGCCCTGTACCAACCCCAACCTGCCCTGGACCACCCCCAAACTGCCCTGTACCACCCCAAACTGCCCTGGACCACCCCAACCTGCCCTGGACCACCCCCAACCTGCCCTGTGCCACCCAACCTGCCCTGTACCAACCCCAACCTGCCCTGTACCACCCCAAACTGCCCTGTACCACCCCCAACCTGCCCTGGACCACCCCCAACCTGCCCTGGACCACCCCCAACCTGCCCTGTGCCACCCCAACCTGCCCTGTGCCACCCCAACCTGCCCTGTACCAACCCCAACCTGCCCTGGACCACCCCCAACCTGCCCTATACCACCCCAACCTGCCACTATACCATTCTATACTACCCTAACCTGTCACTATACCACCCTATACTATCATTTATAGGGGCTGGTTTTGGGTGCGCCCCGTGACCGTGCGCTGCCTGCAGGTTGCTGGGCAGCCTAGGCGGGGGGGGTGACACCATGTTTTACTGCACCAGGTGACACCAACCCTAGTGACGCCACTGATGCTGGCAGTGCTTACAGCATGCCGTGTTTGGGTCATGGGAAACCCTGGGAGGGCACCCTATGGCGTCCACAAGGGGGGCGACCGGGTGTATCCTCCCCTCACCCTTGCAGCCCACCTTGCCTTGGAGGAGGCGCAGACAGGTGGGGCAAAGGAGACTGAGGAAATTATGCAGTTAGGGGTCGTTCAGGGAGCTCAGACAGTCTGGGCGCCACTGGTAGTCTTGGTCCCCCAAAAGGACCAGACGACCAGGTTCTGTGTGGACTACCGGAAGCTGAATGCCATCACTACTGCAGATGCCTACCCCATGCCCCGAATTGATGAGTTGTTAGATAGGCTGGCGGCCGCCTGTTATATAACAATCATGGATCTGAGCAGGGGGTATTGGCAAATTCCTCTGGCCCCTGAGGCTCGGGAAAAGTCGGCCTTCATCACCCCATTCAGATTGTTCGAGTTTACCGTCATGCCGTTTGGGATGAAGAATGCCCCAGCTACCTTCCAGAGAGTCATGAGTGACTTACTGGAGGGGCTGGAAACCTTTGCCGTAGCCTACCTGGATGACATCGCCGTGTTCAGCCCTACCTGGGAAGAACACCTGGTGCACCTGTCACAGGTCCTAGACCAACTGACAGCTGCCAATCTGACTGTCAAACCCAGTAAGTGTCTGATTGGCATGACTGATGTGCAGTACTTGGGACACCAGATAGGAGGAGGTACCCTGAAACCCGAGACAGGGAAGGTTGAGGCCATCCTGGCCTGGCCTACCCCTCAAACCAAAAAGCAGGTTATGTCTTTCTTGGGGACCGCTGGCTACTATAGGAAATTTGTATGTAACTATTGTAGCCTGGCCAAACCTCTGACTGACCTAACCAAAAAGAAACTGCCCAAGGTGGTGTCTTGGACACCAGAATGTGAGCAGGCATTTCAGGCCTTGAAGGAGGCGCTGGCCAGCGCACCTGTGCTGCAGGCTCCAGACTTCACCCGCCGTTTCCTTGTGCAGACGGATGCCTCTGCCTTTGGATTGGGTGCAGTCCGGAGCCAGGTGGACGAGGCCGGAGAGGAGCATCCCATCCTCTACCTGAGCAGGAAGCTGCTTCCCAGGGAAGTAGCATATGTCACGATCGAAAAGGAGTGTCTTGCGATCGTGTGGGCTCTCCAGAAGTTACAAACGTTCCTTTACGGACGGCACTTCACTGTGATCACGGATCACAATCCCTTGAGCTGGCTAAATCGTGTTGCTGGGGAGAATGGCAAACTACTTCGGTGGAGCCTAATTCTTCAGCAATACGATTTCACCATCCAGCATAAGAAAGGCAGCGCCCATGGCAATGCTGATGGGCTGTCACGACAAGCCGAGCCCGCAGGAGTCGGTTGCGTCAGGAGGGAAATTGTAGTTCCCTCCCATGCAACCACCTAAGGGGGGAGGTGTAACGATATCACGTACGGGACATGAAAAGCTGTAGCTAGCTGCCATCTTGTATGGAAGTAGCCATGACAGTTTAGCTAACCATGTAACCTCACAGAGAACTCTGAACTCCCTCCTTCCTCATCTTAGGAATTCAAAGCTTTTTAAGTTCAACAGAAAAGGTTATCTCAACAGAGAAAACAGAACCAGGTTAGGTCAGTAGAAAACATTTGTTGTAAGGGCAGTGTTCAGGCCTGTCGTAAAACTGTCACCCTCCCAATTCAGAGACCTAACAGGCCTCGGTTGTAAATTTGTCTGAATACACCTCAGTAGAATAAGTATGAAATTTCAGCATGTTTCATAACTTCTGACTTAGTAATAGCACAGCCATAATCTGGACATATTTAGTTTCCTCAGATAATATGGAACGTTTCAAGTCCAGACACCCCTATGTCAGGTCATATGGGAAACCCCTGGGACCACTTATTCCTCCAAAGCAGGCTATACGTTATAGAGATGGCATGTTTAGACTTGTTTTGAAGGAAATCTCAAGTTGAATAATAATATGGATATTTGGAGTCTGTAAACACTATAGATGCAGATATATGAATATGTATTAAAAAATCTACCTGGGACGTGGTCATGAGTGTAGACGCCTCCCAGCAACCAACCCCTAAAACAGGATGACCAGATGATTGGTTACTGGTCGCTGTCAACACCCCCTTTGATTTGACAGAAAAGAGGAGATGCCAAGACAATGGGGAGTTCTCCTTTTACCATCCAAGAAGAAACATCTGCCAAGTCGAGAACCGATTACCTAGCTCATCGATCGAACTCTGATCAACCCTCGGACATTAATTGCAAGTATTCTTCCTTCCCAATTCTACCTTATTGCTTTGTGGCTGTATATTGTCTTTATCTTTTTGAAACCTCTTTTTTCTGTAAATATTTTATTTGCACCAACTTTGACCTTTTCATAATAAACCCTTATGTTGAAAAGTGTTAACCTTGTCTCTAAAGCTCTTAATGCAAGCTATAAACGAACCTACCTCTTGAAGGGCGCTACTGTTGTAGAGTAAGACTCTGAGCAGACCTGTCTGTGGTGGCAGTGTGTGTGGCAGACGCTTATTCTAAAATTATAATTGGTATTGCAAAATTACGAGTCTCCCCCAGCTCGGTCTTTTAAACGGGGGTGGTGGCAGTTAAAGGGTTAATTGTGTAATTAGCCCAGTGACAATCACTCTCAGGCTGCTCGTACCTAGATTGTGGTCCCGCAAGCTGGAAAATCTTTGTGCTGGGCGCAGCTGAGAGTGGCATTGTTACGTAAGTGACAGCGTGGTGTGAGGTTGGCCGGTCCTTTGTCGCGAGTTAGCGAGGAGGGCAGGGATCTGACACCCGCGTTCGTCACAGTATGCACAAGAATTAATGGGAAATCGTCCCCTATTGGGGACAAACACTGTAACAAAACACTAAAAACATGAACAGTTTAGGGCTCATGCACAATGAGTGTTTACCCGACTCTCCTGAACGCGTTTCTCCTGGTAAAAGAAAAGCAGCTTCAAAAACATGCTTAACCACTTCAGCTCCAGAAGATTTGGCTGCTGAATGACTGGGCCACTTTTTGCGATTCGGCACTGCTTCGTTTTAACTGACAATTGTGTGGTCGTGCGACGCTGCACCCAAACAAAATTGATGTCCTTTTTTTCCCACAAATAGAGCTTTCTTTTGGTGGTATTTGATCCCCTCTGTGGTTTTTATTTTTTGCACTATAAACAAAAAAAGCGACAATTTTGAAAAAAATGCAATATTTTGTACTTTTCGCTATAATAAATATCCCTATATATTTTTTTTTTTTTTTAAAAAGCTAATTTTTTCTCAGTTTAGGCTGATATGTATTCTTCTACACATTTTTGATAAAAAAAATCGAAATAAGCGTATATTGATTGGTTTGCGCAAAAGTTATAGCATCTACAAAATAGGGAATAGACTTATAGCATTTTTATTATTATTATTTTTTTTTTACTAGTAATGGCGGCAATCTGCAATTTTTATGGGGATTGCGACATTATGGAGGACACATCGGACACTTTTGACACATTTTTGGGACCATTGGCATTTATACAGCGATCA
Source organism: Aquarana catesbeiana (assembly GCF_042186555.1). NCBI lineage: Eukaryota > Metazoa > Chordata > Amphibia > Anura > Ranidae > Aquarana > Aquarana catesbeiana. The sequence continues at coordinate 184,899,533 of NC_133335.1, forward strand.
GTTCTAAAAATGCGAGAAAAGGGGAGAGACACATACTGAGAAGATATAGAGTGCTGCACACCCCGATTAATGTCAAAAAGAAAAAGAAGAAGAAGATATCCCCCGTGGGGCTTTAAAGCAGCAAAAAATTATGAAGATAATAAGTTGTTACTTGAAAGGGTTTTTTAATTAGTGGGACTTAACCGTAATGGTTAAAATAAGAGCTGTGCTACAGGAGATAACACAAATGAAGCTGGCACAAGTTTATACAATGATCAAGCGCTATAATAGGGTGATAATACTGACGCGTTTCGACCCCGTTGGGTCATCTTCAGAGGATTGAGGCGCTGTGACCATAAAAATATAATATAATATATATATGTTTAACAGTATAATTACCAATCACATTGTGTTTGAGCAATTTCTCCTGGGCTTATAATAATTCTCCGACGTCTTCCCCACCGGGTCCCGACAGGGGTCCCCGGCCGTCCACCACGTCAACAGGGGAAAAGGGGGGGTTTACTCGTCCATGCGTGTCTTACAAGGAGTCACACCAAGTGGATATTTCCCAAAACTGGGGAGGAGCGTGGGGGCAAGCGAGCGACACCTGCAGCCAAAGCATCAAATAACAGACAACTGTACCATCAGTGCGTTCTGTTTAGCACGGATAGAGATATATGTATCATATGTCACTTTTTGAAAAAAAGGATAACTCTGTTTATAATTTATTTAATATTTGTTTGATGTTGTCTGTACTTATTGGGGTCAGCGATGTATGAATATTCCCATAGTGGTGATGGTAACAAAAGGGGGGGGGAGGGGTTAACAGGGGTAGATAGGACTGCATGTAGATATCAGTATGTCAGAGTTTGTAATGTAATAGGTAAATGGTGGTGTCTATGTGTTGGCCGTGAAATAAGTGACAAAGTAGGGTGAGAATATAGGAATGTAAAGAAAAGAAAAAGGCGAGTGTGGGGAGAACATGTGAGGAAAGAAGGGGACGGGCAGACTAGTAGGGAATGGGGAAAAAAAAAAAAAAAAAACCAGGGCAAAGAGAGAATGGGAAGGAGGGGGGGATGGTTAAGGGGGGAATGGGAAAAAAGGGTGAAAGTGAAAGGGAAGCATGGGGGTGGGGAAATGGGAAGGTGCAGTGCAAGGGGCCAAATAAAACAATCAAAAAGCAGTGAAAGCAAAAACATCAGCAAAAAACACAATCCAACCGTGTGTATGTGAGAGATGGGTGTGTGTGATGGTGTACTGAAAAATGCATAGGTACTGGAAAAGGGGTGATGAGGTGTCAAGATGGGAAGAAAATGAGACAGAGGTGAGACAAAGAAACACACAAGGTGAAGTGCAATAAAGGTGAACGTGTATTAAGAGTGGGTAGAATCGGATGTAAATTGTACAAAATAGTGTAAAAAATAGTGTAACCAGTCACAGTGGGAAGGAATGACGTGAAAGAGACCCACAATACAGGGTATGTCACGTCAGGGCCAACTCATCAATGTGTTCAGATACTGGTGATTACCTGTCTCCAAAGTATATTTTTATGGTCACATCCATGAACTCTAATACGTAAATTTTGTCACAGCGCCTCAATCCTCTGAAGATGACCCAACGGGGTCGAAACGCGTCAGTATTATCACCCTATTATAGCGCTTGATCATTGTATAAACTTGTGCCAGCTTCATTTGTGTTATCTCCTGTAGCACAGCTCTTATTTTAACCATTACGGTTAAGTCCCACTAATTAAAAAACCCTTTCAAGTAACAACTTATTATCTTCATAATTTTTTGCTGCTTTAAAGCCCCACGGGGGATATCTTCTTTTTCTTTTTGACATTAATCGGGGTGTGCAGCACTCTATATCTTCTCAGTATGTGTCTCTCCCCTTTTCTCGAATATTGGGTGGCTAAACACCCCTCCCCCTACTTTTTGACACTCGAGTTAAGATATGAGCTGTGGGATGATTCTGGTTGAATTGTGCATTTCTTGTAATACTTTTATTGTGACTGTTTCTACTGAATAAGTATTGTGTTACATTGTTTACAGGATGAGCCAATGTATATGTATAGGTGATGATTTGACTATCCCCATGTAATTACACGCTAATATTTTAGAACAGGCGAGATCGGATGAAATTATCTGTTATTCTCCCCTGTTTTCACCAATCTATCATAATACTGGACACTTTAGTGTGCCCCCTCAGGCGCACTTAACATGTTTACAATACATTGGCTAGCATTTTCATTCTGCTGTAATGACAACCCCTACCATCTGGAGCATCACATGTATGTTTTTTGTTAAATCCAATGGAGGTAGCCCATGGCTGCCTCGAATGCATTCCAACCACCCACAGCTTTCTAGATCTTTGTACACTAGAATGCAATTTATAAATTTATAGGTTTTTTATAATCCTTTTACATATTGTCTGCATTGTGTTGTTCCCCTGCCTCTCCCCCTCCCGGAGCCCGATGTGGGTTCCATGGACCGTGGACCCGTCCTGGGGATGGGGGCTTCGTCGTTGCGTCTCTTCCTGGCAGGAAAAGAGGGGGGGCACAATTAAAGGGTCCGTGCCTCCTTTCTGCACCCTCGGGTGTATCATTTCCTGCCAGCGGCGTTCCGGATCACATCCGGATGCCGTGGCGTTGCGGGCACGCGATGCTGCATGCGTGCGCGTGACATCACGACATCACGCTATTACGACGGATGTGACGGCTGTGCCGGGATATCCATCTTCCTGAATGCCGGGGGAGCCACATGTGGAGTGTTAATCCCTGCTGGAGGAGGAGGGGGGGTGGGGACAGCCTGCATGCACCTGCAGCCCAATTAGGCATCCAAACAGCGGCCAGCACTTTATTTATAAAGACCAAGCAGACTGGGGGATCTGCATTTAGTTCCTACTGTTTCATCAGACTGACCTATACTTTGGAGACAGGTAATCACCAGTATCTGAACACATTGATGAGTTGGACCTGACGTGACATACCCTGTATTGTGGGTCTCTTTCACGTCATTCCTTCCCACTGTGACTGGTTACACTATTTTTTACACTATTTTGTACAATTTACATCCGATTCTACCCACTCTTAATACACGTTCACCTTTATTGCACTTCACCTTGTGTGTTTCTTTGTCTCACCTCTGTCTCATTTTCTTCCCATCTTGACACCTCTTCACTAGGGATGAGCTTCGTGTTCGAGTCGAAACATCGGCTGTTCGATCGTTCGCCGAATTGCGAACGTTATGGGCCGTTCGCCGCTAAATTCGTGTGGCGCGTCACGGCCCATAATTCACTGCGGCATCGCAGTGCATTGCTGGCTGATGATTGGCCAAGCATGCACTATGACCCGCATGCTTGGCCAATCACAGCGCCGTCAGTAGAGAGAGCTGTAATTGGCCAAAGCCAGGGTGGCTTTGGCCAATTATGGCTCAGGGGATTTAGTACACACCCCACACTATATAAGGGCCGCCTGCACGGCGGCCCTGTGTAGTGTGTGTTCCGGTGTGCTGAGAGATAGAGAGAGAGAGAGAGACACAGTGTCATTTGATTTGAGTTAGATAGATTAGGCAGAACAGTCAGTCAGTTAGCTGCACTTACAGTGTATTGTGTATATATATGCATCCCAGGTGTTGCATATATATATATATACACACTGTATTCAGTTTAGCTAGATCCGTTCCTGTTATCTTCTATCTAGACTATTTACATTTAATGCAGTGCGTCCTGCTCACAGTGTTCAGCTAGATCCGTTCCTGCTATTTACATTTAGTGCAGTGCGTCCTGCTCACAGTGTTCAGCTAGATCCGTTTCCTGTTATCTTCTAGACTATTTACATTTAGTGCAGTGCGTCCTGCTCACAGTGTTCAGCTAGATCCGTTCCTGCAATTTACATTTAGTGCAGTGCGTCCTGCTCACAGTGTTCAGCTAGATCCGTTCCTGCTATTTACATTTAGTGCAGTGCGTCCTGCTCACAGTGTTCAGCTAGATCCGTTCCTGCTATTTACATTTAGTGCAGTGCGTCCTGCTCACAGTGTTCAGCTAGATCCGTTCCTGCTATTTACATTTAGTGCAGTGCGTCCTGCTCACAGTGTTCAGCTAGATCCGTTCCTGCTATTTACATTTAGTGCAGTGCGTCCTGCTCACAGTGTTCAGCTAGAGCCGTTTCCTGTTATCTTCTAGACTATTTACATTTAGTGCAGTGCGTCCTGCTCACAGTGTTCAGCTAGATCCGTTCCTGTTATCTTCTAGACTATTTACATTTAGTGCAGTGCGTCCTGCTCACAGTGTTCAGCTAGATCCGTTCCTGCTATTTACATTTAGTGCAGTGCGTCCTGCTCACAGTGTTCAGCTAGATCCGTTCCTGTTATCTTCTAGACTATTTACATTTAGTGCAGTGCGTCCTGCTCACAGTGTTCAGCTAGATCCGTTCCTGTTATCTTCTAGACTATTTACATTTAGTGCAGTGCGTCCTGCTCACAGTGTTCAGCTAGATCCGTTCCTGCTATTTACATTTAGTGCAGTGCGTCCCTGCTCACAGTGTTCAGCTAGATCCGTTCCTGTTATCTTCTAGACTATTTACATTTAGTGCAGTGCGTCCTGCTCACAGTGTTCAGCTAGATCCGTTCCTGTTATCTTCTAGACTATTTACATTTAGTGCAGTGCGTCCTGCTCACAGTGTTCAGCTAGATCCGTTCCTGTTAAATTCCTACTGACAGGCAGGCTTGTCTGGTTACAGTATATAAAGCTACCTGAAGAAAATTACAGGTGTTCTATTTGATCCTATTAGTACCACGGTCAGGCAGCTAGACTATTTACATTTAGTACAGTGCGTCCTGCTCACAGTGTTCAGCTAGATCCGTTCCTGTTATCTTCCTACTGACAGGCAGGCTTGTCTGGTTACAGTATATAAAGCTACCTGAAGAAAATTACAGGTGTTCTATTTGATCCTATTAGTACCACGGTCAGGCAGCTAGACTATTTACATTTAGTACAGTGCGTTCCTGCTCACAGTGTACAGCTAGATCCGTTCCTGTTATCTTCCTACTGACAGGCAGGCTTGTCTGGTTACAGTATATAAAGCTACCTGAAGAAAATTACAGGTGTTCTATTTGATCCTATTAGTACCACGGTCAGGCAGCTAGACTATTTACATTTAGTACAGTGCGTCCTGCTCACAGTGTTCAGCTAGATCCGTTCCTGTTATCTTCCTACTGACAGGCAGGCTTGTCTGGTTACAGTATATAAAGCTACCTGAAGAAAATTACAGGTGTTCTATTTGATCCTATTAGTACCACGGTCAGGCAGCTAGACTATTTACATTTAGTACAGTGCGTCCTGCTCACAGTGTTCAGCTAGATCCGTTCCTGTTACCTTCCTACTGACAGGCAGGCTTGTCTGGTTACAGTATATAAAGCTACCTGAAGAAAATTACAGGTGTTCTATTTGATCCTATTAGTACCACGGTCAGGCAGCTAGACTATTTACATTTAGTACAGTGCGTCCTGCTCACAGTGTTCAGCTAGATCCGTTCCTGTTATCTTCCTACTGACAGGCAGCTTGTCTGGTTACAGTATAATAAAGCTACCTGAAGAAAATTACAGGTGTTCTATTTGATCCTATTAGTACCACGGTCAGGCAGCTAGACTATTTACATTTAGTACAGTGCGTCCTGCTCACAGTGTACAGCTAGATCCGTTCCTGTTATCTTCTAGACTATTTACATTTAGTGCAGTGCGTCCTGCTCACAGTGTACAGCTAGATCCGTTCCTGTTATCTTCCTACTGACAGGCAGGCTTGTCTGGTTACAGTATATAAGCTACCTGAAGAAAATTACAGGTGTTCTATTTGATCCTATTAGTACCACCGGTCAGGCAGCTAGACTATTTACATTTAGTACAGTGCGTCCTGCTCACAGTGTTCAGCTAGATCCGTTCCTGTTATCTTCCTACTGACAGGCAGGCTTGTCTGGTTACAGTATATAAAGCTACCTGAAGAAAATTACAGGTGTTCTATTTGATCCTATTAGTACCACGGTCAGGCAGCTAGACTATTTACATTTAGTACAGTGCGTCCTGCTCACAGTGTACAGCTAGATCCGTTCCTGTTATCTTCCTACTGACAGGCAGGCTTGTCTGGTTACAGTATATAAAGCTACCTGAAGAAAATTACAGGTGTTCTATTTGATCCTATTAGTACCACGGTCAGGCAGCTAGACTATTTACATTTAGTACAGTGCGTCCTGGCTCACAGTGTTCAGCTAGATCCGTTCCTGTTATCTTCCTACTGACAGGCAGGCTTGTCTGGTTACAGTATATAAAGCTACTTGAAGAAAATTACAGGTGTTCTATCCCAGCTTAGTGCAGCTACAGGCCATTAGTATGTCTGGAAGGCCAAGAAGGAGAGGCAGACAGTCACAAGCCAATAAGAGAGGGCAAGCAGGCTCTGTGTCTAGTGCTGGTCGTGGAGACGGGTGCATCCTCATCAGCACGTGGCCATGGGACACGCTTGGCCTTTTTTTCGGCAGCTGGCCGTGTTGAGCCGCAACATGCGGAAGACTTGGTCGAGTGGATGACCAAGCCGTCCTCATCCTCCTCATCCTCTCTCACCCATGCCCAGGGTGCTTTGTCTGGCAAAGCAGCGGCCTCTTCCCTCAGCTCAATGTCATCAGTGACTCCTCTCCTAGCTCCACCATGTCCTCATGAGGGATTCCCTCGAACTGTTTGACCACAGTGTTGGGTACATGCTCCAGGAGGATGCCCAGCGTTTGGAAGGCTCTGATGACGATACTGAGCTCGATGAAGGCAGTAACATGAGCGCGGGACAGAGGGGGTGCCCAGAAGGACAGCAATCTGGCAGTCATGCTCCCCCTGCTGCAGCATACTGCCAGGTTTGCTCCAGTGATGAGGAGGGAGGGGATGATGAGGTCACTGACTCAACGTGGGTGCCTGATAGGAGAGAGGAGGAGGAGGAGGAGGAGGAGGAGGAGAGGAGGAGGCGGCACATCACCAACGAGGCAGGGTGCCCTCCAGGGGCCAGCCTAAGGGCAGCACATTGACTGCATCACACCCCAAAGCTCCACATGTGCAGGGCGCTGCAGTCTCTGCGCGTTATTCAAAAGTTCTTTGGTGTGGGCCTTTTTTGAGACGAGTGCATCAGATCGCACCGCTGCTATTTGCAACATATGTCTCAAGCGTATCTCGCGTGGCCAAAACATCTCCCGCTTGGGTACCACATGCTTGACCAGACATATGTTGACCTGCCATGCAGTTCGTTGGCAAGCGTATCTAAAAGACCCACACCAAAGAACAAGAGGATCTCTCCTTGCTCCTCATCAGCTGAGATTTCCAACCCCACTAGACCTTCAGTCCCTCTCTGAGACCTGCAGTGAGAGGAGATGAAGGTGTAGAATTAGGTGTGTCACAGCCAAGTACTTGTGGGCAATCTGCTTTTGGTACACCGACGTCAGATTGTACCAGGCAAATTTCCCTGCCCCAGCTGCTGCACCGCCGAAAGAAGTTTGCTCCCAGCCATCCACATGCCCAGCGGTTGAATGCTAGCTTGGCAAAATTGCTAGCACTTAAACTGCTGCCTTTTCAGTTGGTAGACTCTGCCCCCTTCCGTGAGTTTGTGGAATGTGCGGTTCCTCAGTGGCAGGTACCCAAACGCCACTTTTTCTCACGGAAGGCGATTCCGGCTCTCTACCGGCATGTGGAAGGCAATGTCCATGCCTCGCTGGACAGGGCGGTCAGCGGTAAGGTGCATATTACCGCTGACTCATGGTCCAGCAGGCATGGACAGGGACGTTACCTAAGTTTCACGGCGCATTGGGTGACTCTGCTGGCAGCTGGGAAGGATGCAGGACAAGGTGCAGTAGTGTTGGAGGTTGTTCCGCCACCACGCCTCCAAAATGCTGATTGTGACACACCTCTCTCCTCCACCCCCTCCTCTTCTTCTTCCTCCATGGCCTCTTCCTCGGAACCAGCGGTGCTCCGTAGGCGTTCAAGGGGCTACGCAAGTACGCAGGCCAAAAGATGCCATGCGGTGCTTGAGCTGGTGTGCTTGGGGGACAGGAGCCACACTGGGGCAGAGGTTCTGTCAGCTCTGCAGGGGCAGGTTCAGAGGTGGTTGACGCCACGCCAACTTAAGGCAGGAATGGTGGTTTGCGACAATGGCACCAACCTCCTCTCTGCCCTCCGACAGGGACAAATGACCCATGTGCCCTGTTTGGCTCACGTCCTTAACTTGGTGGTGCAGCGGTTCTTGGGCAGGTACCCGGGCTTACAGGATGTCCTGAGGCAGGCCAGGAAAGTCTGTGTGCATTTCCGCCGGTCATATAATGCCAGTGCTCGGCTGACGGACCTCCAAAAGGAGTTTAACCTGCCCAAGAACCGCCTAATCTGTGACATGCCCACCAGGTGGAACTCAACGTTGGCCATGCTGCAGCGGCTTGCACACGCAGCAGAGGGCCATCAATGAGTACCCTGTGCGACTATGGCACCAGGACAGGGTCAGGGGAGCTTGGTTTTTTTTCCCCACGCCAGTGGGCCATGATCAGGGATGCATGCACTGTCCTGTCACCATTCGAGGAGGGCCACGAGGATGGTGAGCAGTGACAGTGCATGCATCAGTGACACTGTCCCCCTTGTCCACCTGTTGGAGCACACGCTGTGTGGAATAATGGACAGGGCACTTGAGGCAGAACAGAGGCAGGGAAGAGGAGGACTTCCTTAGCTCTCAAGGCCCCCTTTATCCAGGACAGTGTTCCTGCGTGCCCGCCGATCACACAGGAAGAGGACGAGGAGGAAGAGGAGGAGGAGGAAGATTGTGTCAGTATGGAGGTGGAGCCTGGCACTCAGCATCAGCAGCAGTCTTTAAGGGATCAGTCCCAAGAAACACATGGACTTGTACGTGGCTGGGAGGAGGTGGCTGCGGACCATGTCGCTCTTAGTGACCCAGAGGACTCCGGACCGAATGCCTCAGCAAACCTACCGCTGCATGGCCTCCCTGATCCTGCAAAGCCTGCGTAAGGATCCTCGTATTCGTGGTATCAAGGAGAAGGACCAATACTGGCTGGCAACCCTCCTTGATCCACGTTACAAGGGTAAGGTTGCGGACCTTATCTTGCCATCGCAGAGGGAGCAGAGGATGAAACATCTTCGGGAGGCCTTGCAGAAAGGTCTGTGCAACGCGTTCCCAGAGACTGGGAGGTTACAAACACCTGTTTCTGGACAACGTGTTGCTGAGGCTTCGGTCAGTCAAAGAAGGAGCGGTGGAGAAGGTGGGCCGTCTGACGATGCGTTCAGACAATTTTTTGGTCCGCAGCCCCAAGGTATGATCGGTTCCAGCAACCATCGCCAGCGTCTGTTTTACATGGTGCAGGAATACCTAGGGGCAAGATCAGACTTGGACACCTTTCCCACCGAAAATCCTCTGGGTTACTGGGTCTTGAGGATGGATCACTGGCCAGAGCTTGCACAGTATGCAATTGAGCTACTGGCCTGTCCTGCATCCAGCGTTCTTTCGGAACGCACATTCAGTGCTGCTGGAGGCGTGGTAACCGATCACAGGGTGCGTCTGTCCACCGACTCGGTCGATCGGCTGACCTTCATAAAAATGAATGAGTCTTGGATCACCACCAGCTACCAAGCACCTGATGCTGATGTAACCGAATAATTTTTTTTGAAATCTCAGATCCCTTCAAAGACTGCCTATGCTGATGCTGAGTGACTATCCCTGAGTAATTATCCTCTTCCTCCTCAATCATCACGCTGATAGCTTGTAAGAACATTTTTGGTTCTGGGCGCCACCACCAGTGCCTAAGGCACAATTTTTCAGCCCCTGTTTAACAGGGGCGTGTAATTACAATTTTTGATGTAATACTTTGCAGCAGGGCTCGTTCCTGCATTTCCAACTAGAGTGTCTGTGAGGGGTTGCAGTGTTGTGGCACCAGCACCAGTGCCTAGGGCCCAATTTTTCTGCCCCTGTCTAACAGGGGCGTGTAATTACAATTTTTGATGCAATACTTTGCAGCAGGGCTCGTTCCTGCGTTCCAACTAGAGTGTCTGTGAGGGGTTGCAGTGTTGTGGCACCAGCACCAGTGCCTAAGGCCCAATTTTTCTGCCCCTGTCTAACAGGGGCGTGTAATTACAATTTTTGATGCAATACTTTGCAGCAGGGCTCGTTCCTGCGTTCCAACTAGAGTGTCTGTGAGGGGTTGCAGTGTTGTGGCACCAGCACCAGTGCCTAAGGCCCAATTTTTCTGCCCCTGTCTAACAGGGGCGTGTAATTACAATTTTTGATCGCAATACTTTGCAGCAGGGCTCGTTCCTGCGTTCCAACTAGAGTGTCTGTGAGGGGTTGCAGTGTTGTGGCACCAGCACCAGTGCCTAAGGCCCAATTTTTCTGCCCCTGTCTAACAGGGGCGTGTAATTACAATTTTTGATGCAATACTTTGCAGCAGGGCTCGTTCCTGCGTTCCAACTAGAGTGTCTGTGAGGGGTTGCAGTGTTGTGGCACCAGCACCAGTGCCTAAGGCCCAATTTTTCTGCCCCTGTCTAACAGGGGCGTGTAATTACAATTTTTGAAGCAATAATTTGCAGCAGGGCTCGTTCCTGCGTTCCAACTAGAGTGTCTGTGAGGGGGTTGCAGTGTTGTGGCACCAGCACCAGTGCCTAAGGCCTAATTTTTCAGCTCCTGTTCAACAGGGGCATGTAATTACAATTTTTGATCTAATATTTCACAGCAGGGCCCTGTGAGGGGCTTACAGTGTTGTGGCCACAGCAACACCTAAGGCCCAAATTTCTGCTGAGTATATAGGGCAGGACCCTACTTTCAAACATCTAACTTACAAACGACTCCTACTTGCAAACGGAAGGAGACAACAGGAAGTGAGATGAAATCTACCCCTAGGAAGGGAAATTCTCTCCTGTAAGAGTTAATATGGGAAAACAATTTCTCCTTTCCACTGATGCTTTCCAATCCTTGTTCCACAAAAAAACCCAAATTTTCAAAAAACATTTTCATTGGGACAAAAAAGTGAGGTGAAATCTTCTGAAGAGGAGGAAAGACAGCAAAACAAATGTCACAGGGGTGATAACCCTTCCCTATGTTTTCCAAAAAGCTTAGAAAAGATTTTTTGGCTGGAGCTAAACACGTTAAAAATGTTCAAAATTACAAACAGATTCTACTTAACAACAAACCTACAGTCCCTGTCTTGTTTGCACCGCCTGTATACTGCTGTTCAGAGTATATAGGGCCTGGTGGCCCCACACCTTTCCTTATTTTAATTTGGGTGGCGGGGTTCCCCTTAATATCCATACAAGACCCAAAGGGCCTGGTAATGGACTGGGGGGTACCCATGCCGTTTGTCTCACTGATTTTCATCCATATTGCCATGACCCGACATGACATTAAACCCGCAAGCAGTTTTAAATGAGATTTTTTCCTTTAAAAATGACATTTGGTGCAGGGACTGTTCTAAACATGGGAAACACGCGTCACTTACAGGCATACTATAGACACCCCCCAGGTACGATATTTAAAGGAATATTTCACTTTTTTTTTTTTTACTTTAAGCATCATTAAAATCACTGCTCCAGAAAAAACGGCCGTTTTTAAAAGTTTTTTTTTGCATTGATACATGTCCCCTGGGGTAGGACCCGGGTCCCCAAACCCTTTTTAGGACAATACCATGCAAATTAGCCTTTAAAATGAGCACTTTTGATTTCGAACGTTCGAGTCCCATAGACGTCAATGGGGTTCTAACGTTCGTGCGAACTTTCGGTCCGTTCGCTGGGTTCTGGTGCGAACCGAACCGGGGGGTGTTCGGCTCATCCCTACTCTTCACCCCTTTTCCAGCACCTATGCATTTTTCAGTACACACACACACACCCATCTCTCACATACACACGGTTGGATTGTGTTTTTTGCTGATGTTTTTGCTTTCACTGCTTTTTGATTGTTTTATTTGGCCCCTTGCACTGCACCTTCCCATTTCCCCACCCCCATGCTTCCCTTTCACTCACATGTATCACCCCACCTGCACCATCCTCACACTTCACCAATCTGTCTCCTTTTTTTTTTTTCTCCCCTGGATCTTTTCCTCTCAAGCTTTTTTCCTTCACTCCCTAATCTTTTTTCCCATTCTCCCCTTAACCATCCCCCCCTCCTTCCAATTCTCTCTTTGCCCTGGTTTTTTTTTTCCCCATTCCCTACTAGTCTGCCCGTCCCCTTCTTTCCTCACATGTTCTCTCCACACTCGCCTTTTTCTTTTCTTTACATTCCTATATTCTCACCCTACTTTGTCACTTATTTCACGGCCAACACATAGACACCACCATTTACCTATTACATTACAAACTCTGACATACTGATATCTACATGCAGTCCTATCTACCCCTGTTAACCCCTCCCCCCCCCCTTTTGTTACCATCACCACTATGGGAATATTCATACATCGCTGACCCCAATAAGTACAGACAACATCAAACAAATATTAAATAAATTATAAACAGAGTTATCCTTTTTTTCAAAAAGTGACATATGATACATATATCTCTATCTGTGCTAAACAGAACGCACTGATGGTACAGTTGTCTGTTATTTGATGCTTTGGCTGCAGGTGTCGCTCGCTTGCCCCCACGCTCCTCCCCAGTTTTGGGAAATATCCACTTGGTGTGACTCCTTGTAAGACACGCATGGACGAGTAAACCCCCCCTTTTCCCCTGTTGACGTGGTGGACGGCCGGGGACCCCTGTCGGGACCCGGTGGGGAAGACGTTGGAGAATTATTATAAGCCCAGGAGAAATTGCTCAAACACAATGTGATTGGTAATTATACTGTTAAACATATATATATTATATTATATTTTTATGGTCACATCCATGAACTCTAATACGTAAATTTTGTCACAGTGCCTCAATCCTCTGAAGATGACCCAACGGGGTCGAAATGCGTCAGTATTATCACCCTATTATAGCGCTTGATCATTGTATAAACTTGTGCCAGCTTCATTTGTGTTATCTCCTGTAGCACAGCTCTTATTTTAACCATTACGGTTAAGTCCCACTAATTAAAAAACCCTTTCAAGTAACAACTTATTATCTTCATAATTTTTTGCTGCTTTAAAGCCCCACGGGGGATATCTTCTTTTTCTTTTTGACAGTTCTAAAAATGCATTGATTACTGTAAAAATGTCACTGGCAGGGAAGGGGTTAACACTAGGGGGCGATCAAGGGGTTAAATGTGTTTCCTATTTGTGTTTCTAACTGTAGGGGGAGGGGACTGACCTAGAGGAAGTGACGGATCGTGATTCCTAGCTAATAGGAAGTCACGATCTGTCATGCCTCTCAGAGCAGAACAGGGAAGTGTGTGTTTACTTCGGACCGTCGACCACGAGCATCGGCACCCCAGCTGTGCTATCCCGATACCGCGAGGCAACATATAGCTACTACGGCTCACGGGATCATGCAGACCTGCTGCAGTAAAATGACTGCGGCTATTCGGCAAGCGGTTAAAGCCACGTTTTTGTAAACGCATTTAGGCGTGTCATACGTTTGGGCATTCATTTATTTAATCTGCCAGAATAACAATTTATTCTGGTTATTGAAATTAATTAATGCTTAACCTCCCTGGCGGTATGATTATGTCAGATTTTTGCGTCTCAAAGACGTACATTGTTTTGCATGGAAATTTGGTGTTGTATATTGTAGGCCTGTAATTCTTAGGAATAACTCACTTAAATCTGTCCAAACAAGTGTCTAGTACACATCCCGGGTATGATAAAGTTTGAAACACTAAATCATAAATTGTAATATAATAAATAACTATAAATAATTATAACAAATAATAATATAATAATAATAAAATGTATTCAATAATGTAATCAAATAAAAAACACTGAAATTTGCTCAGTTGCAGAATTGTCATTGTCGTTACTTTCAATTTTGACGTAAAGGGACACTGTATGTGGTTTTTTTTTTTTTTTTCACTTTTTGAATTTGCGACGCTCGCAGGGAGCAGAGCCTGGCACATTGATAAATCGAGAGGAGTACACAGCCCGCGCACACAGCGGGAGGACATCGCAGGATTCTGGGAACAAGGTAAGTAACTTTCCCAGGATACTGTGATGCAATCCCAAGTGTGGCTCGGGGTTACCGCTTTTGGTAATAAAAATTCACCACGAGCCACACTCGAGATTACCGCCAGGGAGGTTAAGCACTTAAAGCGCGTTGACGCGCATCAATTGTTTTTTCTGCCAGAATGCAGCTCCTGCATGCCCTGACATTGGGGGGGGGTTTGCCTGTAAATATATGCATGAATGTATAGGCTAACACTGAGGGACAGTTAGAGGCAGAAAATAGTAAAATGCTCCTAAAAGTGGCGTTTTTAATGTGCAGTGTGCATGAGGCCTGAATATTATCACTTGATCTTCCCGTCCCTGTGCCAGCTTTTTTTTATTTCCTGGCCTATTGTAACAGGGACATGATGTGAGGAGCAATCTACCCAAGGGGGGTTACAGACAGCAACAAATAGTCAAAAATGTTTGCTCTTCTCAAATCGATCCAAATTAAAAAAAGTCTATGAATTGATGAAGGTTTCAGGACCAAAGAATTTAAACACAAAAAGAGTTCGGTAAATATCTGAATAGTGGGGTTCGAGGTTAGTGGGCTAGGGAGACAAGTATATACAGTCTCTCACAAAAGTGAGTACACCTTTCACTTTTTTGTAAATACTTTATTATATCTTCATGTGACAACATTGAAGAAATCACACTTTGCTACTATGTGCCTAGGCTATAGGAAGATTGCCACGACCCTAAAACTGAGCTGCAGGATGGTGACCAAGACCATACAGCGGTTTAACAGGACAGGTTCCACTCAGAAAAGGCCTCGCCATGGTCGACCAAAGGAGTTGAGTGCACGTGCTCAGCGCCATATCCAGAGGTTGTCTTTGATAAATAGATGTATGAGTGCTGCCACCATTGCTGCAGAGGTTGAAGGGGTGGGGAGTCAGCCTGTCAGTGCTCAGACCATACGCCGCACACAGCATCAAATTTGTCTGCATGACTGTCGTTCCAGAAGGAAGCCTCTTCTAAAGATGATGCACAAGAAAGCCCGCAAACAGTTTACTGAAGACAAGCAGACTAAGGACATGGATTACTGGAACCATGTCTTGTGGTCTGATGAGACCAAAATAAACTTATTTGTTTCAGATGGTCTCAAGCGTGTGTGGTGGCAACCAGGTGAGGAGTACAAAGACAAGTGTGTCTTGCCAACAGTCAAGCATGGTGGTGGGAGTGTCATGGTCTGGGGCTGCATGAGTGCTGCCGGCACTGGGGAGCTACAGTTCATTGAGGGAACCATGAATGTCAAATGGTACTGAGACATACTGAAGCAGAGCATGATCCCCTCCCTTTGAGGCTGGGCCTCAGGGTAGTATTCCAACATGATAACGACCCCAACCACACCTCCAAGACGACCACCACTTTGCTAAAGAAGCTGAGGGTAAAGGTGATGGACTGGCCAAGCATGTTTCCAGACCTAAACTCTATTGAGCATCTGTGGGGCATCCTCAAATGGAAGGTGGAGGAGGGCAAGGTCTCTAACATCCACCAGCTCTGTGATGTCGTCATGGAGGAGTGGAAGAGGACTCCAGTGACAATCTGTGAAGCTCTGGTGAACTCCATGCCCAAGAGGGTTAAGGCAGTGCTGGAAAATAATGGTGGCCACACAAAATATTGACACTTTTGGCCCAATTTGGACATTTTCACTTAGGGGTGTACTCACTTTTGTTGCCAGTGGTTTAGACATTAATGGCTGTGTGTTGGGTTATTTTGAGGGGCCAGCAAATTTACACTGTTATACAAGCTGTACACTCACTACTTTACATTGTAGCAAAGATATAATAACATATTTTCAAAAATGTGAGGGGTGTACTCACTTTTGTGAGATACTGTATATATTTTTTCTTTAACAAGTTAAAGCGGAACTGTACTTACCTTCATTCCAGTGCTGGGCAGTCCCAGAGCTCCCGGCAGCCGTTGCCATCTTTGGTCTGTGTACCGATATCGCAATTTTAATTGGCTGGTGACGTCACTCCCAAATATGCACAGGAGTTCAGTCAGCTCAGCATTGCCAAAATTGTTCATTGAGCTGCACATGTACAGCAGCAGACAGGCAGGAAAGAAACTTTAATAAAGAAGAGACATAGGGGTTGATTTAGTAAAGGCAACTACACTGTGCACTTTGTAAAGTGCAGTTGCACGCTGCAAGAGCAGTTGCGGCAGAGCTTAGTAAATGAGCAAAAGCTTTGCTGACTTCCATCATCCAATCGTGCAAGCAAAAATGCATTTTTTAAAATTTTCCTTGCATGTTATTTCGTACTTTTTGCAAAGAGAAGTTTTACCTCATTTACTAACTACTTGCGGACAGCCCACCGTGGCTATACGAAGAGCTCAGGAGATGCAGTGGCAGTGGCTCAGCGGGTCTACAGTAAGTGATAAACTGGGAGCTCAGCTGAGTGAAGATCTAAAAAGGAGATTGTGGAGAAAGTGAAAGAGTTCATTACAATCTTTGTTAGAAACTGTTCAAGATTGTTGCCATAGGAGACAGCGTGTTTACACATACCTCCCAACTTTTTGCGATGGGAGTGAGGGACACCTATTAGCAAAAGTATGTAGGCATGGGACACACCCCTTGCCACGCCCCTTAAAGGAGAATATTAAAAAAAAAGATTAGTTAAATCCACAAGTGCTTTTTTTTAACACTACTATTCCTTTATATTTACTTCTAATATTTCCAAATGCAGCAATTTAGAAAATGAATGAAACTGGTTTCCCCAGTACTGGGAAACACTTAGAAAGATAAAAAGTGCATTTTATATACAACTGTATAGATTGGACCAAAATGAGGGACAAATGGGGAGGAATGAGGGACAGAGGGACATTGAATGAGGGACAAATGAGGAGGAATGAGAGACAGAGGGACATTGCTCCAAATCAGGGACAGTCCCTCAAAATCAGGAACAGTTGGGAGCTATGCATACAGATGTGGTGTCCGGATGGGTTCCTTTCCCTGCATGGCTGTCTACCTATAGAAGTCTCGGAGTCTGCTAATTACCATTGAAACTACTAAAGAGTGCCCTGGCCCTAACCCTCTCTCCCACACTTCTGTTTAAGAGACAATAAATCTGTTTGCATGCAAGAAGTGTCTGGCACCCATTAATCTACCTTGCATTGCACCCACCATGCCTCGTAACCCACTCTACACAGAAGGATGTCAGCTATCCCTAACTCTGGAGGTCACCATAAGGCCTAGAGAGGCCCAGGACTTGGCTACACCTGTGTTTTATTAGGGAGATTTGCCTTCACTTCCTGTCCTGTAGAGTCAGCGGGAAGTGAGAGACTATCCAATAGATAGCTTGTCACAGGAACAGGTGTTCCCATTTTTGTTCTATTCCTGTCCAGGTGGCAGCTCAACATCTTGGATTTAGGCTCACTTTTATTATTATTCTGGACCATTAAGTCACATTCATATGGGGCAGAGCCACAGAGGATCTGTACAGTGTGAAGAGGCATGTGTTTATGCAGCCAGAAGTGACAGGCCTTTATAGGGAATTTCGGCTTCTAAGACCACCCAGGTAGGTTCAGGTAATGCAGGAAGACTTCCATAGACCCCCAGGCCTGGAGATATCAATAATGTGACACAGGAGACTGGTTTGCTTGTTCACTTAAAGATATCTAATTTTACTCACTCAGAACGAGAACATTTATGCAGTCTAGGGAACAGGGGAGGGGACAGGAGGAGTTTACTAAGCTTGTACGTGTCATTTCAATGAAAATAGGTTCAGTTCATATTTACCTATTAGCTGGTGTCATAGGTGTTGAGGAAAGTACTTAGCTAATCTAAAACAAACATAAGCTTAGGGCAAACTCCACATTCTTGCTATATATACATGCATAAGTAAACATGAAAACATTTCTATAGATAACAGCTTAAACATGTGTGGATTTCAACTTTCCTTTTAAAACATAAAATTGCATGTTGAATTAAAATGGAGTCCCTCATGCTATATGCTATGTTCTTTACATTCCCATCTTTGAGACATTATATGGCTCACTACCTTTCACAGTTATGTAATCTTTCTTCTATCATAATACATACTGAGATAAATTCTATTTGCAGCAGCAGGATCAGGGGTTCGGGATGCCTTAACAATTATGCACATTATAAGCTTATAACAGGCTCATAGGAACAAAACAAAAAGAATAATTATAGTTATGGCAGTACTTTTTACCCATGTTAATATTCCTATCTCACAACCTAGGTTTGCAAAAGGATCCCATGTCTTAGCAATATTTCTAGCTTCATCTTGTAATTTGCTTATTTCTTTCTGATGTTGTGCAATTATATGATAATAATCTGGTACCTCAAAACTTGTGTTATGAAACCAGGTACAACACTCACGCCATTTTTATTTAAATTTTAAATAAATGTAATGGTGGCTAGATGGTACCATGGGATACAGCACCTCATCCCCAAAATAATCAAAATAACTATTGGGTGTAGGGGCAGGGGATTATAGCGGTGCTAAGGTCAGAGAATACAAAAGAGAAAAAAGAGGTTTTTTTTATAAAAGGTAAAAAATTACAAGGTTTATTGGTAATAGTAGATACATAAAAAAACACATAAGAATCGATTTACACTTAGAATAAATATGTATACTGCATGTGACCCAGGATAATGTAGAGTAGGCCAGATGGAGGTGGCCGTCGAAATGGGGGGCTCGATTTCCTACATGTTTCGCCAAGACATTGGCTTCCTCAGGGAACAAGAGCTCAAATATGTAAAAAGGGTCTGTATATGAGGGTACAGAAAACATCATGTGAGCAAAATCATTTAACAATACAGTGTTTAGTACATACTCAAAAAAAAATTTTATATCAGAAATGTGGCTAGATAATCATGCAACAGGGCAGCCCCACTGGTACCGGTAACGCAAACATACCTGGAACGCCTAATCCCAGAGAGGGGGGCCGCGGAGGGCGTCACCACAAGGGAATAACGGGCAGGCCGCGCCGTATGTTGTGCCTGCAGGGGGCACACAGTAAACCTGGCAGAGGAATGTATTGAAAATCTGTGAGTAAGTGTTAAATTTGGCATATGAGGGACTGAAGATGATGCAGTTATGCATCACTTGCATAAGGCGAAGAAATGTATATATCAATATCAATTTAAAGAAGTGTAAAAACTCACAATTTTCTTTAAAAACAGTGAATTGCAGTGGACATTGGGTGCTTATAGATGGATGCCCACACACAGCAAAGCAATAAACGGAATCAGCAATCAATTAGGGAAAAGGGCCTAGATGGAAAAATGAGTTGCTATTAAGATGGAATTTAATGATCATTATAAACTAGGCAGGAAAAGGAGTCAACAACGGGGAACTTACTTAGTAAGGTACCCTGCCAGATAGAAGTCTCAAATTGATGCAGTCAAATGCCTAAGATGTATTAGAAAGGTAACAATTGCAATATATCCTAGGAAAAGATGGATATAAAGGGGAAAGTTAGGACGGCACAGACTATATTAAGAGGAATAAAGGGACTGCTAAGGAGACAGGAGACAGATTTACCTGGTAAGCCTTAGAGCGGAGGATGTGGCTTTAAGAAAATCGATGTTGAGGATTACCCAGGGAATGGATGGTAAGTCCAAAATAGCTCCTATGGGGAATGGTTGAAAGCTCAGTGAGTAGTGAGATGGGGACAAAATTGTGCTAGATGTCAAAAGGAAAAAAGGGATTACCTTGTTGCTGTGTGTGGAGTGTGTATAGGCACGTCCGTGGTCCAGCACAAGAGCTGGGGGACTGGCCAGTTACTTATGTACCCCCCACACCTGATCAAATAATGATCAGGTGTGCGGACGCAAGTGAAGGGCGCCCGCGCCTGCGCACAAGGCAGGGCCACGGAACAACAAGTTCCGACATACACCGCGTGCGCATGCTCAGAACAGGCGGGCCGCTTGGCGAATTAGAGGATGGGACGCCAAGGAATGGGAGGTACCAGGGCGTCACCGCCTCCCATCAGCCAGTGGAGAAGAGGGGACCAGAGAGTCTGGGTGTGACGCGGGCACCCAGGGCAGACAAAAATGGTCTGCCCCGGGCGTCCGTACAGGCACGAACGGCGCTGGCCATGCACCTCCCGAGGGGGGAAGCCAGCAACGCGTCTCCCCACCAGGAAGTGGGGGGACCAGGAAGAGGATGCGATCCGGCAGTGGGGCATACCAAGTGCAAGACTGGAAGTGGGCAGAGACACAGGGTGGGGGGGCATAACCTCCACTAACTAGGCCGTCCACAGGGGTCCATGGGGACAGCGAGAGGTACCTGTGTGTCGGCACACAGTATCACGCCACAGAGTGTGTAACAGACATAGAGAACCACAGAGTCCTAGTTGTACAAGGAAAAATATAAAAGAAGGACAATTCTTATATGACACAGACTGAAATCAAAAAAACATATGGGTCAAAAAGGTATGTTGATACAGATATCAATAACAAAACTTCACATATTAATGAATACAAATAAAAGTTGAAAATTAAAACAAAAGTACAAGTATGAAAATAGAAATGTTACTATGAAAGGAAGTGCAATAATGGCATATGACGAAGGTCATGATGGTAACGAGTGCCATAGGGGAACTGAAAAGGGAAACCGCAAGTGGAGCCATGGCAGAGATCCGGAAAAGCTGAAAAACAAGAAAAAAAGAGAGAAGAAAAAACATATAAAGAAGAAAGTGAAACGGTAAGAAGAAAATACAGGGAAGTAGGGACAAGGAGAGGTAAAAGGGACGAAACGGGTGAGCACTATAAACGACGCGGACTGAAGGGTGGGCATAAAAGATAGAGTTGCGCAGTATATTTGTGGATATGGCTCATAAGAGTATAAGTATTAGAGAAAAGGTTTGAAACTAATATGTTCGTTAAGTCCCGGAAACTTAGTGGCATTTAGTGTATGAATCCATTTGGTTTCAAGTCGTAGTAATTTGTTGTCTATGCTTCCGCCTCTGACATGTGAAGGAACATGTTCGAGTGCAGAAAACACAATGACATGGGGATCAAAATTGTGCTGGGCAGCAATGTGGCGGTTGATGGCAGTGGTAGTGGTGTTTTTGTGTAACGGTTTGATGTGATCGCGAATACGAATCTGAAACGGACGCTTAGTTTTGCCGACATAGTATGAACCACATTGGCATTGGGCCAGATAAACGACTCCTACGGTAGTACAGGTGACTCGATGTCTGATGGTATGAATGTTTCCATTAGGCAAGTTCACCACTTGAGAGTTAGTGACAAAAGCACAAATGTCACATCTGCCACATTGGTATGTACCTGTGGCAGTGGGCCTATGGGCAGTGTCAGTAACATGGTGGCTAGTAATGAGTCGATCGCGAAGTGAGGGGGATCGGCGATATGTGATGTCAGGGTGTGTATTCACATACAGTAGGTGACCGCGATATTGTGTCAATCTCGCCGCACTTCTCGGCGAGATTTGACACCTACGAGCCCCGTCGCAGGAGCCAGCGCCGAGATGGCTCACTCATCGGGAAAGGGAAACTTTGTTTTCCTTCCCCGATGAGTGACAGGCAGCGCTGACAGCTGTCTGGTATGAATCCTGAGGCGGGAACACCGCGCCAAATTTTAAATGAAAAAAACGGCGTGGGTTCCCCCCTAGGGGCATACCAGGCCCTTAGGTCTGGCATGGATTGTAAGGGGAACCCCCCTATGCCGAAAAATCGGCGTGGGGGTCCCCCCCAATCCATACCAGACCCTTATCCGAGCACGCAGCCCGGCCGGCCAGGAAAGGGGGTGGGGATGAGCGAGCGGCCCCCCCCTCCTGAGCCGTACCAGGCCGCATGCCCTCAACATGGGGGGGTGGGTGCCTTGGGGGAGGGGGGCGCCCTGCGGGGCCCCCCCACCCCAAAGCACCTTGTCCCCATGTTGATGAGGACAAGGGCCTCTTCCCGACAACCCTGGCCGTTGGTTGTCGGGGTCTGCGGGCGGGGGGCTTATCGGAATCCGGGGGCCCCCCTTAATAAGGGGGCCCCCAGATCCCGGCCCCCCACCCTGTGTGAATGAGTTTGGGGTACATGGTACCCCTACCCATTCACCTAGGCAAAAGTGTCAATATAAAAAAAACACATTACACAGGTTTTAAGAATAATTTATTAGTCAGCTCCGGGGTCTTCTTCCGACTTCGGGGGGTCTCCTTCCGACTTCTCCCGGTGTTCGGCCTCTTCTCCCGGGCCCCGCCGCTATCTTCTTCCAGCTCTATTGCCAGCGAGGGGCCCGGTCTGCTGCCGCTGTCTCGCCGCCGCTGTCTCGCCGCCGCTGTCTCGCCGCCGCTTCTCTTCTTTTCTTCTTCCCCGATGTTGACATGACGCTCTCTCCGGCTCGAATGCTGTGTGCGAGCTGCGGAGCCATTTATATAGGCGGTAACCCCGCCCCCTTACGACGTCATGGTCCCAGCATGCGCAGGGACTCTGGCGTCATAAGGGGGCGTGGCCCCAGAGTCCCTGCGCATGCTGGGAACCTCAATAGGCATTTCAGTGATCAGAAAACTAATCCGGGAAAGAGGCCCCAAATTTGACACTTACGGGGACTTTGTCCTTGAATTATTGAGGTTCATACTAGCACGGAACTACTTTATGTTCGGCTCCTCCCACTACCTCCAGGTACAAGGTGTGGCTATGGGGACCAAGTGTGCCCCAGCCTATGCCAACCTTTACCTGGGGGGGTGGGAGAGGGAACTATTTGATCCGGTCTATTCCAATCCCTACCTGTCCAGGGTGATCTCCTGGTACAGGTATATAGACGACATACTGTTGTTCTGGTCAGGTACCAAAGAGGAACTTGCTCTGTTTGTTCAGCACCTCACCCTGAACACGTTTAATCTTAGGTTCACCATGGAGTGCAGCCAATCGCAGATCCACTTCTTGGATCTTCTGATTGGCTTGCAGTCTAATGGTCAAATCTACACCGCCCTTTATCGTAAACCCTCTTAGGGCAACACGATATTGCATGCTCACAGTGCCCATCCTGGACCTCTCCTTAGAAGCATCCCGTACAGCCAATATCTGAGGATAAAACGCAACTGTACCCTAGAGGAAGATTTCCTCAAGGCAGCATATGAATTGTACAATAGACTCCTCGACAGAGGTTACAGTCATTCTCTTTTGAAAAAAGCCTTTAACAAGGCAAAGAAACTAAACAGAAAGGACCTTGTTTTTTCCGACAAACCATCAGACACTAGACAACCGATAAGACTCATTACCCAATTCTCAAACCAACACACTCAAATCAAGCACATTCTCAACCAATTTTGGCCCCTATTAACATCAGATCCTATAATTGCCAAATATGTGAATACACACCCTGACATCACATATCGCCGATCCCCCTCACTTCGCGATCGACTCATTACTAGCCACCATGTTACTGACACTGCCCATAGGCCCACTGCCACAGGTACATACCAATGTGGCAGATGTGACATTTGTGCTTTTGTCACTAACTCTCAAGTGGTGAACTTGCCTAATGGAAACATTCATACCATCAGACATCGAGTCACCTGTACTACCGTAGGAGTCGTTTATCTGGCCCAATGCCAATGTGGTTCATACTATGTCGGCAAAACTAAGCGTCCGTTTCAGATTCGTATTCGCGATCACATCAAACCGTTACACAAAAACACCACTACCACTGCCATCAACCGCCACATTGCTGCCCAGCACAATTTTGATCCCCATGTCATTGTGTTTTCCGCACTCGAACATGTTCCTTCACATGTCAGAGGCGGAAGCATAGACAACAAATTACTACGACTTGAAACCAAATGGATTCATACACTAAATGCCACTAAGTTTCCGGGACTTAACGAACATATTAGTTTCAAACCTTTTCTCTAATACTTATACTCTTATGAGCCATATCCACAAATATACTGCGCAACTCTATCTTTTATGCCCACCCTTCAGTCCGCGTCGTTTATAGTGCTCACCCGTTTCGTCCCTTTTACCTCTCCTTGTCCCTACTTCCCTGTATTTTCTTCTTACCGTTTCACTTTCTTCTTTATATGTTTTTTCTTCTCTCTTTTTTTCTTGTTTTTCAGCTTTTCCGGATCTCTGCCATGGCTCCACTTGCGGTTTCCCTTTTCAGTTCCCCTATGGCACTCGTTACCATCATGACCTTCGTCATATGCCATTATTGCACTTCCTTTCATAGTAACATTTCTATTTTCATACTTGTACTTTTGTTTTAATTTTCAACTTTTATTTGTATTCATTAATATGTGAAGTTTTGTTATTGATATCTGTATCAACATACCTTTTTGACCCGTATGTTTTTTTGATTTCAGTCTGTGTCATATAAGAATTGTCCTTCTTTTATATTTTTCCTTGTACAACTAGGACTCTGTGGTTCTCTATGTCTGTTACACACTCTGTGGTGTGATACTGTGTGCCGACACACAGGTACCTCTCGCTGTCCCCATGGACCCCTGTGGACGGCCTAGTTAGTGGAGGTTATGCCTCCCCACCCTGTGTCTCTGCCCACTTCCAGTCTTGCACTTGGTATGCCCCACTGCCGGATCGCATCCTCTTCCTGGTCCCCCCACTTCCTGGTGGGGAGACGCGTTGCTGGCTTTCCCCCTCGGGAGGTGCATGGCCAGCGCCGTTCGTGCCTGTACGGACGCCCGGGGCAGACCATTTTTGTCTGCCCTGGGTGCCCGCGTCACACCCAGACTCTCTGGTCCCCTCTTCTCCACCGGCTGATGGGAGGCGGTGACGCCCTGGTACCTCCCATTCCTTGGCGTCCCATCCTCTTATTCGCCAAGCGGCCCGCCTGTTCTGAGCATGCGCACGCGGTGTATGTCGGAACTTGTTGTTCCGTGGCTCCGCCTTGTGCGCAGGCGCGGGCGCCCTTCACTTGTGTCCGCACACCTGATCATTATTTGATCAGGTGTGGGGGGTACATAAGTAACCGGCCAGTCCCCCAGCTCTTGTGCTGGACCACGGACGTGCCTATACACACTCCACACACAGCAACAAGGTAATCCCTTTTTTCCTTTTGACATCTAGCACAATTTTGTCCCCATCTCACTACTCACTGAGCTTTCAACCATTCCCCATAGGAGCTATTTTGGACTTACCATCCATTCCCTGGGTAATCCTCAACATCGATTTTCTTAAAGCCACATCCTCCGCTCTAAGGCTTACCAGGTAAATCTGTCTCCTGTCTCCTTAGCAGTCCCTTTATTCCTCTTAATATAGTCTGTGCCGTCCTAACTTTCCCCTTTATATCCATCTTTTCCTAGGATATATTGCAATTGTTACCTTTCTAATACATCTTAGGCATTTGACTGCATCAATTTGAGACTTCTATCTGGCAGGGTACCTTACTAAGTAAGTTCCCCGTTGTTGACTCCTTTTCCTGCCTAGTTTATAATGATCATTAAATTCCATCTTAATAGCAACTCATTTTTCCATCTAGGCCCTTTTCCCTAATTGATTGCTGATTCCGTTTATTGCTTTGCTGTGTGTGGGCATCCATCTATAAGCACCCAGTGTCCACTGCAATTCACTGTTTTTAAAGAAAATTGTGAGTTTTTACACTTCTTTAAATTGATATTGATATATACATTTCTTCGCCTTATGCAAGTGATGCATAACTGCATCATCTTCAGTCCCTCATATGCCAAATTTAACACTTACTCACAGATTTTCAATACATTCCTCTGCCAGGTTTACTGTGTGCCCCCTGCAGGCACAACATACGGCGCGGCCTGCCCGTTATTCCCTTGTGGTGACGCCCTCCGCGGCCCCCCTCTCTGGGATTAGGCGTTCCAGGTATGTTTGCGTTACCGGTACCAGTGGGGCTGCCCTGTTGCATGATTATCTAGCCACATTTCTGATATAAAAATTTTTTTGAGTATGTACTAAACACTGTATTGTTAAATGATTTTGCTCACATGATGTTTTCTGTACCCTCATATACAGACCCTTTTTACATATTTGAGCTCTTGTTCCCTGAGGAAGCCAATGTCTTGGCGAAACATGTAGGAAATCGAGCCCCCCATTTCGACGGCCACCTCCATCTGGCCTACTCTACATTATCCTGGGTCACATGCAGTATACATATTTATTCTAAGTGTAAATCGATTCTTATGTGTTTTTTTATGTATGTACTATTACCAATAAACCTTGTAATTTTTTACCTTTTATAAAAAAACCCTCTTTTTTCTCTTTTGTATTCTCTGACCTTAGCACCGCTATAATCCCCTGCCCCTACACCCAATAGTTATTTTATTTAACTTTTGGCACGGGGTTCCCCTTAAAATCCATACCAGACCTGAAGGGTCTGGTATAGATTTTGAGGGGGACCCCACACCATTTTTTTTTTTTAATTTTGGCTGGGGTTCCCCTTAATATCCATACCAGACCTGAAGGGCCTGGTATGGAATTTAGGGGGGCCCCCATGCCAATTTTTTTTTTTTTTTTTAATTTTGGTTCGGAGTTCCCCTGTGGGGAAAAAACTGCCGTTTTTAAAACTTTTTTTTTGCATTGATCCATGTCCCCTGGGGCAGGACCCAGGTCCCCAAACACTTTTTATGACAACACCATGCATATAAGCCTTTAAAATTAGCACTTTTGATTTCTCCCATAGACTTTTAAAGGGTGTTCCGCGGCTTTCGAATTTGCCGCGAACACCCCAAATTGTTCGCTGTTCAGCGAACTTGCGAACAGCCGATGTTTGAGGCGAACATGAGTTCGACTCGAACTCGAAGCTCATCCCTAATCCCCATGCAGTAAGTCCTATTCATGTAATTTGAGATGCAGCAGCTGCACGAACACAACCACTGCTCCCAATTTGACAGCCATGTGGACGAGCGGCCCAGAACGCACACAGGGTGCATTAGGGGGTTGGCACCCATACAGCTGCCAAATTGGGAGCAATGGCTGTATCCTTGCAGCCGCTGAGCCCCAAATAGCATGAATGGGAGTGCATGGAACCCCTGTGCATCCCCATGTGTGCAAACTAGTGCTCCATTTTTTGGGAGAGGGCAGCAAACCTCCGTTCGGTCGATCGATCAAACCCCCCACCCCACCCCCCGATCGGGGAAGAAACCCACCCCTCCCTCGCTTGCCCGTCCACCCACCAGCCACGCACTTACCCCATCCAGGTCGTGGGCAGCTTCGGCGGCTTCCCCCTGCTTCTGCTCCCGGCCATTACAGTCGCTTCCCCTCTTGGCCAATCGGGTCTTAAGACCTGCTTCCTGATTGGCTGGGAGGAGAAGCAGGAAGACAATAGGAAATTCCACCGCGGAGTTCCACCCATTTAAAGGTCAGCAGCTACAAAGAGTGTAGCTGCTGACTTAATAATCAGACACTCATCTGTCGCACAGTCCAGCAATGCAGGTGCAGGAAGCCCCGCTCCTCTCCCCCTCCTCTCTGAGGTGCCGGCATCCTAACTGTGGGCGCCTGGCTGGGGCTTCACAGCCTGGCACATACTGCGCATTCGTGAGCCGTGCTGTGCGATGTGAATAGCCGGGCAATCTTCTGGTACCTGTGACGTGATTGCAGGGAGGGGGGAGAGGTGATCTTCCTTCCGCCGCCAGGGAAGGAAGTGGGAGCTGGGTGCCTGTAAAAACAGGGTACCCGCTCCCCCCCCAAAAAAATGACATGGCAAATGTGGCATGTCAGGGGGTCACCAACACTTAAAACGGAAGTTCCATTTTTGGGTGGAACTCTGCTTTAATTCGCCATTGTCACACAAGTGGATGGGATCAGGCGCAGTGCTCTGCGCCCTGAGCCCACCTTTTTTGAAGCCAATTAGAGCCTCAAAAAAAAAAAAAAAAAAAACCCATTGAAATCCATGCGTCCGGTGCCCTGCAAGATCAGGTGCTGGGGCATGGATTAGGGGGGCAGCTAAGCTTGATGCACTTTGTGAATGGCCTGGCGGCTGGGGAAGGAGGAGGGGGCCGAGCTTCCAGCTGAGTTTGCCGCGGCGGACTCACTCAGAAGTGGGAGTGGGTACCTGTCAAAACCAGGTACCCGATCCCCCCAAAAGGTGGCAAATGTGGCAGCGGAGAGGGGGGGGAGTGGATGCAGACAAGCAGAGCTTACGCTTTTGGGTGGAGCTCCGCTTTATGTACACCTGTGTGAACAAGGCTTAAGGCTGGGTTAACACTATTGCGAGTTGGATTTCTCCGCATCCAATTTGCATAGCAGGAGATTGTGACCAGCTCTCTGGTCACAATCCCTTTCTCGGCCGCTAGCGGGGGGTAAAACCGCCCCGCTAGCGGCCGAATACCGACGGTAAAGCACCGCTTACAATATCGGCGCTTTACTGCCGACGCCACCCCCGCCCCAGTGTAAAAGGGCCCTATGAGCCCTTTCACACTGGGGCCGCCCGTGCGTTAGCGGTACAGCACCACTCGTTTAGCGACGATTTTCGGGCACTAGCGGGGTGCTTTTAAACCGGAGTTCCGACAAAAAAAAGATTAAAAGTCAGCGGCTACAAATACTGCAGCTGCTGACTTTTAATAATCGGACACTTGCCTGTCCCAGGGTCCAGCGATGCAGGGGAACGAAGCCCCGGTTGTCTCCCCCTCCTCTCTGCGGCGCCGGCATTGTCACTGAGGGCGTCCGGCTGTGGCTTCACAGCCATGCACGCGCTGCCCATGCGCGCTGACTGGCCGGGCAATCATCAGAGGGAGGGGGGAGAGGTGAACTTACTTCTGGCGCCGCGGAGCCCCGGGAGGAAGTGGGAGCTGGAATCCTCTAAAAAGAGGGTTTCCGCTCCCCCCCCCAAAAAAATTACATGCCAAATGTGGCATGTGAGGGGGTCATCTTCCCTTAAAGCGGAAGTTCCATTTTTGGGTGGAACTCCGCTTTAACTCCAAAGAAGGGGTTAAAAATGCCCGTGTTGCAGCGTTCAGAAGCGCTGCCCATTCATTCAAATAGGCGAGGGCATTTTAAACCGCCCCAAAGATGCTGCTTGCAGGACTTTTTCTAACGTCCCGCAAGTGCACTGCCCCAGTGTGAAAGCACTCGGGCTTTCACATTCGGGTGGCATGGGAGGCAATTTTCAGGCGCTATTTCTAGCGCTAAAACACCTGAAAACTGCCTCAGTGTGAAAGGGGTCTAAGTTGTACTTCAACCAGTGCGATAAGCTAAAAGATAGGTAAAAAGTTTAGCTCAAAATAAGCAAGTTTGGTTTAAATAGTCTATTTTCTCATATAAATCTCTATATCAGTACTGTAAGGGGGGCATATGATGAATCATGAGGGACTTGGTTCCAAAATAGGGACAGTCCCTTCAAATTAAGGACTGTTGTAAGCCTTAAAGTGGTGTACCTCAGGACTCCTCCCTAGAAACATGGGGCATTTGACAACCCTGTTCTACTTTTAATAGCTGACAGGTAATATTAAACTTTACATTGGACATTTATCTTCGTGTAAGGCAAAACATTACTGGCGAACTGCACACAGAACAGCCAGTCAGTGTAATAACTTGGAATGAGATTTATCACATGCCACCACCAAGATGGCGGCGGGAGGAGGACGTTCGTATGTGAGGCAGAGAACCCCTCCCAGCATGCTGTGCGCGGTGAGCCACGTCTTGTTGAAGATCTGAGTAGAGGAGGTACAGGGGTCTGTTAGGGTACAATGGGAGGACACTTGGAGGATAGTTGTAGTTCGGTGAGGTCGGTGTACACGGACATATTACTAGGTGTGAGGAGACGTGTCCCAGAACCTCTCCCATCTGTTGCACACACCTTGCAGTGCTCACAGCAGTCTCAAAGTGCAGCCTGTGACTACATGCGGGTCATTGTGTACAAATCCCCGGCTCTGTACAGTAATAAACAAGAGCTTACAGTCCAATAAAGCAGGAGGGGTGAGAGTGCATTGATCAATGTATTACTAATCTGTGTGATCTGTGCAGGTGACAGGCTGAAGGACTGGGCAGATGTTGGAGGACACATGTCTCCCTGTGGTGACACCTCTGGACACATTGTGGGTAAGTTGTGTGAGTGGTGATGGGTGAGGTACTGATAGTGACCCCTCTGTGATCTCACATCCGCTACAGATGTTTATACCCAGAATAGAAAGATTTCCAAGGTGGTGATCATTCAGAATGGGGCCCTTTATAAACAATAGGGCCACGTTATTGTCTTCAGACTGCTCAGGACCTGATTGTAAGGAAAAATATATATATATATATTGCCCCGGGTTGGTGATCAGTAGAAGTTACAAACAAGTTGGTGATTAGTGGGAGTAATAAACGCTGCAAGCCGGTGATTGGTGGGAGTAATAAACGTTGCAAGCCTGTGATTGGCGGGAATAATAAATGCTGAAAGCCGATGATTGGTAGGAGTAATAAACGTTGCAAGCCGGTGATTGGTGGGAGTAATAAACATTGCAAGCCGGTGATTGGCGGGAGTAATAAACGTTGCAAGCCTGTGATTGGCGGGAATAATAAATGCTGAAAGCCGATGATTGGTAGGAGTAATAAACGTTGCAAGCCGGTGATTGGTGGGAGTAATAAACATTGCAAGCCGGTGATTGGCGGGAGTAATAAACGTTGCAAGCCTGTGATTGGCGGGAATAATAAATGCTGAAAGCCGATGATTGGTAGGAGTCATAAACGTTGCAAGCCGGTGATTGGTGGGAGTAATAAACATTGCAAGCCGGTGATTGGCGGGAGTAATAAACGCTGCAAGCCGATGATTGGCGGGAGTAATAAATGCTGAAAGCCGATGATTGGTAAGAGTAATAAACGCAGCAAGTCGATCATTGGTAGGATTAATAAATGCAGCAAGTCGATGATTGGTAGGATTAATAAACGCAGCAAGTCGATGATTGGTAGGATTAATAAACGCAGCAAGTCGATGATTGGTAGGATTAATAAACGCAGCAAGTCGATGATTGGTAGGATTAATAAACGCAGCAAGTCGATGATTGGTAGGATTAATAAACGCAGCAAGTCGATGATTGGTAGGATTAATAAACGCAGCAAGTCGATGATTGGTAGGATTAATAAACGCAGCAAGTCGATGATTGGTAGGATTAATAAACGCAGCAAGTCGATGATTGGTAGGATTAATAAACGCAGCAAGTCGATGATTGGTAGGATTAATAAACGCAGCAAGTCGATGATTGGTAGGATTAATAAACGCAGCAAGTCAATGATTGGTAGGAGTAATAAATCCTGCAAGTCGATGATTGATGGGAGTAATAAACGCTCCAAGTTGGTGATTGGCGGGAGAAATAAATGCTGTAAGTTCATGATTGGTAGGAGTAATCAATCCTGCAAGTCAGTGATTGGTGGGAATAATAAATGCTGCAAATTATTGATTAGTGGGAATAATAAACGCTACAAGTCGCTGATTAGCAGGAGTTTTAAATGCTCCAAGTCACTGATTTATGGGAGTAATAAGCACTGTAAGTCCATGGTTGGTGGGAGTAATCAATCCTGCAAATCAATGATTAGTGGGAATAATAAACACTGCAAGTCGGTGATTAGTAGGAGTAATACATTTTGCAGGGTTGGTGGCTAGCAGAGATGAGCTCAGCCATCCTCTGAGCTCCTCTCTTATTTTTACTCCAATGAGCTGTGGGTGGGGTCATTCCCATCCTGTAGCTCACGTAATCAAAGAGGCTTGGGAGCAGGAAGCGGTCGGATGCAATCTCTAAACACATTTGGAAGCATGGAATACTTTTCTATGCCTGAATGCACATTTAGGCGTTCAACAGTGTCTGGGTGCATTCCGTCTGGCTGCAGATACATAAACGAGAAATATGTGCATCCTGAGACCCTTTGACCTGGTTTATGCAGCTGAATGCATGTAAAAACAGAGACATTTCACATAGGAGAACTTGATCTGGGAAATAAAAGGTCTGTTTATTCTTCCCAGATCAATTTCTCCTGCGTTCAAATAAAACAAATACAGAATGACATTACACTCTGCAGAGCCCAGTGAGGAGAGCTCTGGGAGCTGATTGGAGGGAAGAGACACACCCCCTTCACACAGCACACAGGAACAGAACTGATGCTGTCAATCTACTGGAGATCCCTCCCCTGTCACCTTTTTTCTCTTGGTGTCAGGAAAACTTGTCAGAAGTGACTCGTTCTGATAGCAGAGGAACAAAGCAGCAGACAGAAATGACACTTAGTGCTCTTAATTGAGACAAGTACACACTATAGAGGGATATGCTTTGTTCATATTCCATGTCTGAGATTTACAACCACTTTAAGGTAAGATTTATTAATAACCAAAAACCCATTAAAAGAGAAGTTAGGAGGGTTGTTTTTTTTTTTTTTTTTTGGAATCATACTTACCTAGGTGGGTGCTGTATTGGTCCCCTGCCAGTTCTAAGACTGAGAACTGAGTGATCAAACACTACTGATCGCTCAGTTCTTAGTGCTGCATGATCAGAGAGCTAGTAACTGTCAGTCACTGGCTCTCTGCTCTGCCCCCCCCCATGTTCACTGAAGTGCTGGGCTGTGAAGGGTCGGGAGCGGCTGGGTTAGGCCCCATCAGCTCGCTGAGAGGTTGAGCCAGGTGCTGGTCCAGGCATGTCAGTGGATTCTGACTATATAGTTGTGATCTTTCCCCAGCATGGACCTGCTCTTTGATGCTTCAGCCAGCTGTTTGCTGAATCTGGTCACAGTAGTGCAGAACGGGCTGCACTCCTGTAATCTACAGGCAGGCCCGGATTTACTCCCTTTGCCGCCCCAAGGCCGGGTCCTTCAATGCCGCCCCCCACACACACACACACACCACCATTCTCGTCCCCTATCGATGACTGCTACAATAGATCAATTAAAAACATATCTCCACACACGAGAACACTGAAAACAACTGGCTTTAATTGTACTTCAGGGTAAGCGCGCGGGGTAACAATTTTTTGCGGGCAATTTTTCAGGGCAATTGCTGGTGTTAGTGCCTCAATCATCCCCAGCACCATGGTTGGTATGGTGTCAGGATGATTGAAGCACATTATTTCTATCATTACATTGTAATGTAAAATGAAATAGTTCAACTCACCATAATGCAGAATCATTGGGAGCCCTGAGCGTGTCACTTGCCACCATCGCTTGTCACTTGACACTATGCCTGCCACCAGATGGAGATGTCACTTGCCATGCTGCCACCACATGGGGATGTCACTTGCCACACTGCCTGGCTGCCGCCAGATGGAGATGTCACTTGCCACACTGCCTGCCACCAGATAGGGATGTCACTTGCCACACTGCCACCAGATGGAGACGTCACTTGCCACACTGCCACCAGATGTTGATGTCACTTGCCACGCTGCCACCAGATGGGGATGTCACTTGCCACGCTGCCACCAGATGGGGATGTCACTTGCCACGCTGCCACCAGATGGGGATGTCACTTGCCACGCTGCCACCAGATGGAGACGTCACTTGCCACGCTGCCACCAGATGGGGATGTCACTTGCCACGCTGCCACCAGATGGAGACGTCACTTGCCACGCTGCCACCAGATGTTGATGTCACTTGCCACGCTGCCACCAGATGTTGATGTCACTTGCCATGCTGCCACCAGATGGAGACGTCACTTGCCACGCTGCCACCAGATGGGGATGTCACTTGCCACGCTGCCACCAGATGGAGACGTCACTTGCCACGCTGCCACCAGATGGGGATGTCACTTGCCACGCTGCCACCAGATAGGGATGTCACTTGCCACGCTGCCACCAGATGTTGATGTCACTTGCCACGCTGCCACCAGATGTTGATGTCACTTGCCACGCTGCCACCAGATGGAGACGTCACTTGCCACGCTGCCACCAGATGGGGATGTCACTTGCCACGCTGCCACCAGATGGAGACGTCACTTGCCACGCTGCCACCAGATGGGGATGTCACTTGCCACGCTGCCACCAGATAGGGATGTCACTTGCCACGCTGCCACCAGATGTTGATGTCACTTGCCACGCTGCCACCAGATGTTGATGTCACTTGCCACGCTGCCACCAGATGGAGACGTCACTTGCCACGCTGCCACCAGATGGGGACGTCACTTGCCACGCTGCCACCAGATGGAGACGTCACTTGCCACGCTGCCACCAGATGGAGACGTCACTTGCCACGCTGCCACCAGATGTTGATGTCACTTGCCACGCTGCCACCAGATGTTGATGTCACTTGCCACGCTGCCACCAGATGTTGATGTCACTTGCCACGCTGCCACCAGATGGAGACGTCACTTGCCACGCTGCCACCAGATGGGGATGTCACTTGCCACGCTGCCACCAGATGGAGACGTCACTTGCCACGCTGCCACCAGATGGGGATGTCACTTGCCACGCTGCCACCAGATGGGGATGTCACTTGCCACGCTGCCACCAGATGTTGATGTCACTTGCCACACTGCCACCAGATGGAGACATCACTTGCCACACTGCCACCAGATGTTGATGTCACTTGCCACGCTGCCACCAGATGGAGACGTCACTTGCCACGCTGCCACCAGATGGAGACGTCACTTGCCACGCTGCCACCAGATGTTGATGTCACTTGCCACGCTGCCACCAGATGTTGATGTCACTTGCCACGCTGCCACCAGATGTTGATGTCACTTGCCACGCTGCCACCAGATGTTGATGTCACTTGCCACGCTGCCACCAGATGTTGATGTCACTTGCCACGCTGCCACCAGATGTTGATGTCACTTGCCACGCTGCCACCAGATGTTGATGTCACTTGCCACGCTGCCACCAGATGTTGATGTCACTTGCCATGCTGCCTGTCTGCCACCAGATGAAGGAGGGCGGAACAGCGGTGCTGGCAATGAGAGATGTCATCTCTCTCCCCCCGCCGCCGCACCGCTGACATTACTTCTTAATCTTTTTCAAAAATGGCGCCGGGCGGTGAAACTACGCTACTGCGCATGCGCTGCCCGGCCGAGCGCATACGAGTTTTCCCGAGCCCGGCCGCTTCAGAACTGCGCATGCGCAGTAGTGGGCGGCTCGCGGCCATGTTTTCTAAGGGCACCGGTGCCCTTAATCAACTTTAACAAGCAGCCCGAAAGGGGGGGGCGGCCGCGAAGTCGCCGCAGGAGCGGCGCCGCCCCTGCACCACTGCCGCCCCGAGGCCTGGCCTCGGTGGCCTTATGGCAAATCCGGCCCTGTCTACAGGAGAAGAACAGCCAAAACCAGCTTTGGCTGCACTTCTCCTTTTAAACAGTATACAAGAAAAAGTGAACATATATGGACAGTGAAGCAAGGGACAGAATATCTAATAATAAACCTATGATACAATATATACAAAGGAAGAACAACACGCATAAACAGGATAAGTCAGGAGATGAGTGACACAACCAGGAAGACAGAACAGGAAGGGGAGCCAAAATGGGGAAACAGAATCCAGGTACCTCTAACAAGAACAGGATCACAGTTGGAATCTGGGTAGGGGACAAGATCAGGAACAGGGCCATGGCATCAATAACCAGGTATGTGGATCACAGGCTAAATACTGAGGCACCGAGGTAAGCTAGGGAAGGGGTTATATACCTTCCCAGCAGCCAGCAACAGGTGGAGCTTGAATACTGGGATCTGTTGATTACTGTGAGACACCTGCTGGTGGCCATCAAAACTTTGCCCTTCAGCTCTGGGAACCACAGTACCACCAGCAAGTGATCCAGGTGCTGACACCTTCTATCAAGTTGAAGGATGTATAAGGAGGGTTGGGGGAGGAGAGAGGCTAATTTTGGCTTTTGCAGAAGTCCAGATTTGCATATACCATCCGCAGCCACAGTATATTCTATATTGTTTTGACATGTGGTTGTCACAGGTAAGTGTTACTTTGCGTTTTTTATTTTTATCATATGCTCATTTTGAACCATCCAAGTTTGTTTGTTTAAGTTTGTTGCGTTTAAGCTTGCAGGGCAGGTCTTGCAGAGATACATTGTTACATTGTTTTTACATTGTATTAACTAAGTTTCCCTGATCTGTAGATCAAAGGGGTAAAAATCAATAAATCATTTTTACATATAACTGGTACACCAGCACAGGCTGCTGACCAAACTGTATTGCTTAACTGCAGTAGAGGAAAATGTGTCCACTGACCACACTAGCTATGCTGTGATCACCACCTAGGCTGTCTGGAGTTGCCTAGATACAAGACTGGCAAAATGTATACATATTTCCTGTGTCTATATAGCGGGTTTCAAGCGATTTCACTTTTTTTTTTTTTTGATGATCAATGCAATCAAAGTACTTTGCACACGCATTAAAAAAGTTCAGCTTGTGAAAATACTGTCGTCTTTCCCAGAGTTTCTCACCTTTAAGGCTACTTTCACACTGAGGCGTGCTAAATATAGCGCCACGTTACCGTCGTTTTAGCGGCGCTAGCGGAGCGGTTTTAACACCCCGCTAGTGGCCGAAAAAGGGTTAAAACTGCCCGCAAAGCCGCTTTACAGGCGGGTTTGGAGCGCTCCCCCGTTGTTTTCAATGGAAAAGGGCGCTGTAGGAGCGGTAAATACACCGCTCCTACAGCGCTCCAAAGATGCGGATTGCAGGACTTTTTAGACCGCCCTGCAAGCGCACCGCTCCAGTGTTGAACGGCTCTTTCAGGGCGCTTTGCAGGCGCTATTTTTAGCACTTTAGCGCCTGCAAAGCGCCTCAGTGTGAAAGGAGCCTAATTGATCACCATCCTTCTAGGGATCATGATATATTCCATCCAGTTACAAAAAAAAGTAATAATTTCCTATACAGAGACATTTTAGATCCTATTATGCAATTCTTTTCTGTTAAAGGGTTTTTCTGCTTTTGTCTCAAAAGGTGAAAACCTCTTCAGTTGCTTTTCATTTCCAGGCAGACATTGTTCTCCTGGCTGTGTCTCCCTCTGGTTAGCTGTTTGCATGTGAGCTGCTGGGGCATTCACAGCTGTTTGGGGCTGGGTTCACATTATCTTCGCATGCAGCTCACAGCAGGGGTCTGGTGTGTCACCGGTTCAGGTCCGATTTCAGCCCAAATTTTTGGCTGGGTGTGGACCTGAAATGGGCCAAAAGACGCACAGTACTCCTGTGCAAATTCGCACCGGGCCGCAGCAGAGATATGTGAACCAGCTCCATAGAGAGACGGTCAAAATCTCCTGCTATTGCAAATTTTTTCATCTTAGATCATACATTTTTCCTGACATAATCCTGTATTTTATGTTTTATAGGTTCATTTTGCCACTATACATTGTAATGTAACAAAGTATTGGTGCGGCTGACAATATGGGTTTACCTTGCTGGGCCATACTATGGAAAATACTCTTCACGGTGGGGCTGGTCCTTTTTTACTACTGTTTTTCCATCGGGATCACCTTCTACAACAAATGGATGCTCAAGGTGAGGATTATATTTTAATAGAAATATGAAGCAGAACTCCGGGAAAACAGATTGCTTGAAATCTTTAGTTGGGGAAGGTTTGGTTCCCTGCAGGTGCTCATAGTTGTCTAGGACTCCTATGGGGATCCTCAACCTACCCTTGTCATGGAGAAATCTGATTTTCACTGTTGTAACCAGCCTATGTGTTACTTGCATATTCTTATTAAAGTGGATGTAAACCCACTCTTATCATTTCTAAATTACATCCATAGTTCTGATCTATAAGGATATACATGTATCCTTACCTGTCAAATATCTCCCCTTTAGCTGTTTGGAGCCCTGCAACACTCCAGATTCTGTGGGTGGGTCTGTTGTCCAGGGCTCGGTGGATGGAGTCATGATGTCAGTAGACTCCCTGCCCACCTCTACACTCCCCTTGGCCAGGCATCAATATTGCTTACATTGAGCTTCTGCTGGTCTCCTGGATTATGCCCCATGATCACTAACATCCAGTCATAACCCAGGGAAGTCACCACATGACTTCAGCATGCCCAATCATGCTGAGGTGTGGAGCAGCCAATCCTTGCAGAGCTGGAGAAGAAAGGAGGAGGGATGTGAAGTACACAGATTGCCTCTCTCACACTTGTGCATGAGATCAGGAAATCACCTGTCAGTCACAGCAAGGGGGAAGAAACAAACACCTATTTCTCCGTGTGTCTGTTTTTATCTTACTGAAGAAAGATAAGAGGATTCCACAGAGCTGGATTAACTCTTTATGACAAGACTGGGCACAGATGAAATGACATCCTCTGCTGTAACACATATGAGTCTTAATTAAAAAAAAAAAAATGGGGTTTACATCCACTTTAAAGGTCCTTTTCGCGATCAACATGTGCAAGATAAATATTGTATGTGACCTACTACTGTATACTGAAGACCAAAGATGATAGTTTGAATTCCTTTCTAGCCAGGCCCTGTTTTAATTTCATAACTGCACCCACAAATGTATCTCCTGGCTTTAAAAGCTTCTTCACCGCTGTATGTTGCAGAAAAGGTACATCTTTGCTTCCCATACTTGGAACTATACGCAACAACTTGCAGAAATGATATGACCAGTTCTGTAGAGCACAGGCATTCTTTTTATTTCATGGCACTATAGACATAGAGCATGGGTGCTCAACCTGTGGCCCTCCAGCTGCTGCAAAACTACAAGTCCCATGAGGCATTGTAAGGCTGACAGTTACAAGCATGACTCCCAAATGGATGGGACTTGTAGTTCCGCAACAGCTGAAGGGCCACATGTTGAGCACCCATTACATAGAGTATATCCTGAGTGGATTGGGAGATGTAGGCTGGAATGCTACGCATTCATATTAAGAAGATTTCCAGATTTGTGAACACTGTTTAGGGCGCTATGCAGAGATACAGCATTACATTATTGTTACAATGTTATATCTCTGTTCTTTTTATCTGCAGATCAGTGGGATAAAAATCAATAAATATTTTTTTACATAGAACTGGCATACCAATCTGAATCTCCTGATATCAGTTTGCACATCCGCACTAACTCCGGGAGAACGGTTGGCAGAACTCTGAGCTAGTGTTCTACAACTATACACCATGCTATCAGTTAACAATTTAAATATGTTTGGAGGAGGAGAGAGCAGAGTGATGAACTTATTACTTACTTACTTTACTTACTCTTAACACTTATATCCATGTTTACTGGGGTTGCACCTATACTGTTTTTTTATTTTCCGGTGAGTATGAGTACCAATACTTTCGGTCAAGCACTCACCGATACCGAGTACCCATACTTTGTGGTGCGATTTGCATCAATACAAATACACTGCAAAGAAACGCATATGATTTGAACAGGAATGTGGCATGAATCCTGTCCGTATCGCATGCAATTTCTTTCCCCACTTCTCCGGTGTGTGTGTGTGTATAGAAAGGAAATAAAGCGCCATCTAGTGGGTAGTTTACATTTTTTATAACTCATAGTACATATCTGGCCACATGCAAAATCATCTACAGAGGTGTCCCGGTTCACCAATGGCAGCAAATCAGGGCTGCTGGAGGTGCTCACAGGGCTGGAGGAGAAGTTCCAGGAGGTATAAGGCAGAAGTGATACAAGCTTGGGGGGCGGACCGCCTCTACAGTGCCTTGCAAAAGTATTCACCCCCTTGGCATTTTTCGTGTTTGTTCCTCACAACCTGGAGTTAACATGGATTGTTTGAGGATTTGCATCATTTAATTTACAGAACATGCCCACAACTTTTATTTATTTATTTTTTTTTTTTTTATTGTGAAGCAAACAACAAATAGGACAAAGTAACAGAAAAAGTCAATGTGCATAACTATTCACCCCCTAAAGTCAATACTTTGTAGAGCCACCTTTTGCGGCTATCACAGCTCCAAGTCGCTTTGGATAAGTCTCTATGAGCTTGCCACATATTACCACTGGGATTTTTGCCCATTCCTCCTTGCAAAACTGCTCCAGCTCCTTCAAGTTGGATGGTTTGCGCTTGTTAACAGCAAGCTTTAAGTCTGACCACAGATTTTCTATTGGGTTGAGGTCTGGGCTTTGACTAGGCCATTCCAACACATTTACATGTTTCCCCTTAAACCACTCAAATGTTGCTTTAGCAGTGTGTTTGGGGTCATTGTCCTGCTGGAAGGTGAACTTCCGTCCTAGTCTCAAATCACGCACAGAGTGGTACAGGTTTTGCTCAAGAATATCCCTGTATTTATTTATGATGTGATGTGTTGGGTTTGCGCCAGACATAGCGTTTTCTTTGATGGCCAAAAAGTTCAATTTTAGTCTCATCAGACCAGAGCACCTTCCTCCATACATTTGGGGAGTCTCCCACATGCCTTTTCCCACATGTTTTTTTGCTGAAAGTAATGGCTTTCTTCTGGCCACTCTGCCATAAAGCCCAACTCTATGAAGCGTACGGCTTATTGTCGTCCTATGTACAGATACTCCAGTCTCTGCTGTGGAACTCTGCAGCTCCTCCAGGGTTACCTTAGGTCTCTGTGCTGCCTCTCTGATTAATGCCCTCCTTGCCCAGTCCGTGAGTTTTGGTGTGCGGCCCTGTCTTGGCAGGTTTGCTGTTGTGCCATGTTCTTTCCATGTGGTTATGATAGATTTGATGGTGCTCCTAGGGATCATCAAAGATTTGGATTTTTTTTATAACCTAACCTTGACTTGTACTTCTTAACAACATTGTCCCTGACTTGTTTGGAGAGTTCCTTGGTCTTCATGGCAGTGTTTGGTTAGTGGTGCCTCTTGCTTAGGTGTTGCAGCCTCTGGGGCCTTTCATAAAGGTGTGTATATGTAATGACAGATCATGTGACACTTAGATTGCACACAGGTGGACATCATTTCACTAATTATGTGACTTCTGAAGGTAATTGGTTGCACCAGAGCTTTTTATGGGCTTCATAACAAAGGGGGTGAATCCATACGCACATGCCAATTATCAGTTTTTTATTTCTGAAAAATAGTTTTATGTATATATTTTTCTAATTTTACTTCACCGACTTAGACTATTGCGTTCTGATCCATCACATACAATTCAGATTAAAAAAACATTGAACCAAAGGCTGTAATGTAACAGAATAGGTAAAAAGTCCAGCTCTGTGAGCACCTCCAGTGGCCCTGATTTGCTATCATCGGCGAACCGGGACACCTATGTAGATTATTTTGCATGTGGCCAGATATATAATGTGAGTTCTACCATTTTTTTAAACTGCCCATTAGATGGAGCTTTAATTCTTCCTATACACACACACACACACACACACACAGAAGTGGTGGGGGAAATCGCATGTGATTCGGACAGGAATCGCACCTCATTCCTGTTCAAATTGCATGTGAGTCTTTGCAGTGCGATTTGTGCCCATTCATTTTTGTATCGATGCAGATCGCACCACAAAGTATCTGTTTTAGCATCGGGAGCATTTGGGCAAGTACTGATAATAGCACAAATGCTTGGTATTCGTGCATCCCTAATGTTTACTGTGACTTTGTTACTGTGAGTTTGTTTGGGCCAAGCTGGCCCAAATTAACTTTTTTCTTTACTAATAGATGTGCCTGCTGGGCATGCTGTATGTAGCATCATTGACATACAGTATACAGCAATGTGTTCCAGCAGTGGGACAGGGACTTTGTCACGCTCTCAGAACAAAATTGAGTCAACTGAACGCTGCTCAGTCAGTTACACACAGCTTTATATTCTGTGAATAAATACAATCGATCTTCTGGCAGAAATCCTACCATTATATGCCTGCCTCTCCACTGCAGCCAATCAGAGGAAACTCTATAGAGGAAGCTCTCGCTATCCCCGGGGTCTGTACCCTTACTGTGGCTATTGTGAGGGGTCCCTACGCCTCCCACTCCATTTTTACTTTATTTAAATTATAGGCTTTACCTGCAGGAAAAAAAAACAAACACTTGCCTGTCCCTTTCCACCATTCACAGAACTCCTACTTATATTGCCCCACAATGCATCGTATGCAGTGAATAGAGGAGAAACCGTTGAATGACAGGAACTCCCCTGCTGATTCACAGAAAATGATGCTGTGATGAAACGCCTGGCACCCAGCTTGGGTGCTTCCGCCAAACGGTGCTTCCTACTCTCCAAATCCTTCCAACAGACTGAAAGCTAATACCAGCCCTGTTACCCCAAGCTTCGTAAACAGGGAGCGGGTTGGGACTTTAAATGAGGCACAAAGTGTAGCAACCAAGTGCCTCCATTCCCGTTCAGTTAAAAATTAAAAAGGAGTTGGGACTTTAAATGAGGTGCGCTATAACGTCAGTAATGGGTAGTAAAGTAAACACATCAATAATTCAATATGTACATACTGGAGTGGAAATAGTAACATAATATTACACAATAATGTTGAGAGCAAGATTTATTATTCAAGAGACTCATCAACAATGTGATATAGAATGGTCTCCATGGTCCATAGTCCATAATCAGTGGGTAGGAGGCTTGCCCCTAGTCCCCTCCAAAAGCCTCTGTCCCAGTTGGGTCTGTCACAGATGCATTGTGGGACAATATCAGTAGGAGTTCTGTGAATGGCAAAGGGGGCAGTTAAGTAAGAGGTGCAACTTTTCTCAGGAACAGTGGAAGACAGCCACTCAGGTCAGTGTCCAGTGGCAAGATTTATTTATTTATTTTAGCAGCTACCTGAAGGTAATGGGATACACACCGTTACACATAACTAACACAAAAAAAATACTAAACGTCAACTTTAACATCAGTCTTTAAAAAATGTCTTATTCCCTTACATTATTGTTTAAGGGGGTTGTAAAGGTTTGTGTTTTTTCACCTTAATGCATCCTATGCATTAAGGTGAAAAAACACCTGGCAATGACGGCCCCCCCGTTTACTTACCTGAGCCCGTTCACCTGCTGTGCGCGTCCCCCGGCGTCCTCTTTTCCACGGAGTCTGGCCGTTGATTGAATAGATAGGATAGATTGATAGCAGTACAGCCATTGGCTCACTCTGCTGTCAGTCACATCCAATGACGCGGCCCGCCGGGGGGCGGGACTGAGTCATACACTCTGTGTCTATGGACACAGGGTGTATGACAGGGAGTGCACCCGCAAGCTAACCCCCTCAGGATAGAGCTTCCCAGACGGGGGTTAGCTATTGCGGGGAGGAGCCGAGACAGCCGTCGAGGGACCCCAGAACAGGAGGATCGGGGGCCACTCTGAAAAACGAACTGCACAGTGGAGGCAAGTATAACATGTTTGTTATTTTAAAAAAAAGAAAAACTAACTCATATAACCCCTTTAACTGTTTAGTAATTTTAGCAGACAAAGATGCCTGTTTTATTGCATAATAAATGGTATATTTGTTCTTGAACTTTATTGAATTGCTTTATTGCTGTTTGGAAATGTGTATTTATTCCTTTACCACTTAAGGACTGGGCCTCTTTTTTAGATGTGGTGTTTACAAGTTAAAAACAGTTCTTATTTGCTAGAAAATTACTTAGAACCCCCAAACATTATACTTTTTTTTTCTAACACTAGAGAATAAAATGGCGGTCGTTGCAATACTTTCGGTCACACTGTATTTGCGCAGCGGTCTTACAAGCCCATTTTTTTTTTTGGGGAAAAAATATAAAAAATAAAACAGTTAAGTTAGCCCAATTTTTTTTTATATATTGTGAAAGATAATGTTACGCTGAGTAAATTGATACCCAACATGTCACGCTTCAAAATTGCGCTCGCTCGTGGAATGGCGACAAACTTTTACCCTTAAAAATCCCCATAGGCGATGTTTAAAAAATTCTCCAGGTTGCATGTTTTGAGTTACAGAGGAGGTCTAGGGCTAGAATTATTGCTCTCGCTCTACCGACTGCGGCGATACCTCAAATGTGTGGTTTGAACACTGTTTTCATATGCAGGCGCTACTCACGTATGCATTCGCTTCTGCACGTGAGCTCGGCGGGACGGGGCGCATTTAAAAATTTTTTTTTTTATTATTTGTTTTGCCTTTTAATTTTTATTTTTAAACTGTTTTTAAAAAAAAAAAAATATGTTGTCACTTTTATTCCTATTACAAGGAATGTAAACATCCCCTGTAATAGAAAAAAAGCATGGCAGGACCTCTTAAATATGAGATCTGGGATCAAAAAGACCTCAGTTCTCATATTTACACTAAAATGCAATAAAAAAAAATTGTCATGTAAAAAAATGATTTAAAAGAAAAAAAAAGGCCCTTTATGAGCTATGGGTGGAAGTGACGTTTTGACGTCGCTTTCGCCCTGCAATGTCACAGAGACAGGTGGGGGCCATCTTCCCCTCATTAATCTCCATGCACAGCCACTAAGAGGACCGGATCACCTCCGCGCTGCTGATAAAAGTGATCTCGTGGCGAATCCGCTGCAGAGACCACTTTTATGTTGTAGCTGACCGCCGGCCGAACACAAGGATACCGGGGTTATGGCAGCTAGCTGCTGCCATAGCAAAGATATCCGTCCTCAAAGTAAGGACGTATATTGGCAGTCGGTAAGTGGTTAATGTATGAGTGTCATTATGGATCAGCATTGTCTGAATGACACCCGTGCTAAGCTCTCAAACTTCTGTGTTTAGAGTGCAACAGGGCAGACGCTCAGAGCGGGACCCAGAAGCCAGTGAGAATCACTGGAGTAGCCATGTCTACTTCAATGATCTCCAGTTTCCAGGGGCATTGCCCAGGTATGATGTATACATAGTTATGTACATTAGTCCGACCTAGACCAACGTAACTGTATAAAATATCAATACTTGCAGTTCCTCTTTAAATGTGACTTGCATCAAACAAGGCATCTAATACAGGTCCAGTTTAAACCTCAGATGTAGTTTCATGGATGGACTTGAAGTTGGAAATAAATGCTTGGCAGCCAATAAGAGCAGTAAAGACCAAGTAGGGATGGAGATCCGATTCCCTCCAACATGTAAAGTGTATCTAAACCCCAAAACAATAATGTAAAATTTTGCAACTTACAAATCCTGAGACGTAGTGGCTGCATTCGTTTTCTTTTTAAGGCTTGCTTACCCTGATTTTTACTTGGTAGTCCTACCAGTAACACATTCTTGTCCTAGGATGATGACATTCAC
This sequence comes from Aquarana catesbeiana, assembly GCF_042186555.1. Lineage (NCBI taxonomy): Eukaryota > Metazoa > Chordata > Amphibia > Anura > Ranidae > Aquarana > Aquarana catesbeiana. The sequence continues at coordinate 184,944,530 of NC_133335.1, forward strand.
TCACTGTACTGTATTTGTGGAAATGCAGTGTTGTCACCCTATGACATAACCACAGAACACCTCCCCCTCTCTATTCCCTAAAGAGGAGGTGTTTTGTAGTCCACAGAAGAGAACTGGGAAAGCTGAAAAGTTGTTTGAACTTTCAGTTCAGTGCATAGGATGTTATAAGTAGGGATGCACCGATACCCTTTTTTTTTTTATTGGGTAGTACGAGTACCAATACTTTCAGTAAAGTACTCGCTGATACAGAGTACCGGTACTTTGCGTTGCGATTTGCATCCATACAAAATGAATGCAGTGCGATTCCTGTCCAAATCGCATGCAACTTCCCGCGCCGCTCCTGTGTGAACCCAAGCTTGTTATAGTGATTTTGAGCCTGAATTCACACAGGTGCAGTGCGGGAAACATTCCCTGCATGATTGGTTTTTCTCTCCCATGGCTTTGTTCCCCACATCTCCAGCGGTTCCAACCATCCGCTGAACCCCCTCCTCATCCCCCCGGTCCCGCTGTACCAGATTGCCGCGATCCCTCGCTGTCAGATGCCGAAAACCCACTTCACCGGTCTGGGGATTTAAAATTCCTGCGGCTTTCTCTCCTCTCCTTGCAGTGCTGACAGTAAGGGCTAGGCAGGCCATGGGAGAGACAGGAGGAGGCCCAAGCCACAAATGCAGATGTCCACAGGCGTATCGGGAGCCGCAGATGGTGAAACCTGTCATACAAGGAGGTTTCCCGCACCGCTCCTGTGTGAACTCAGGCTCAAAATCACTATGACAAGCCTGGGTTCACACAGGAGTGGTACGGAAAAACCACATGTGATTTAGACAGGAATCACACCGCATTCCTGTTTAAATCGCATGCAATTCTTTGCAGTGCGATTTGCGCCCATTCATTTTATATGGATGCAAATCGCACCGCAAAGTAGTGGTTTTGGGTATCAGGAACATTTTCACGAGTACTCGTGAAAATACTCGATATCGGCACTGGTGCATCCATAGTTACAAGTACACTGGCATTCCGACAGGATTTACAGGTATTTTTTGTACTTACAGAAAATGTACCAAACCAAAAAAAAAATAAAACTGCAGCCACCACATGTACTGTAAGGTTTGGTAAGCTGAAAAATATAATATTTTTGATCTTTGGTTTAGATCTATTTTACATTTTGAGCCTGGTTTAACATTTTATATTTCTTAATATTCTACCATGAATCTAGTGTTCCCAGATTTGCTGACATAGTCCATCTAAATGCTCAACAGAGCAGTGAGCTGTACTTGAAAAGTAGACATATTCTGATGTTCACTAGAGAAGGTAAAAGCTTTCAATGAGGAAGCCGAATATTTTGTTGACTTTTCAGTCAAATGTCTCATTTACATTTTTTTTTTTGTTTCATCAAAGCAAAACAGCCAGCAAAGCAAATTAAAATTACATGAGCATGACAAGCAGAGATACAAAGAAGAGCATTTTTCATTTTGGAAAAATGCTAAGAATGGTAAAAGTTCAGACAGATGTTAAAGGGAAATTATAATGGTTCGGAGTTAGTTTTGTTTGTTTGTTATTTTTTGTTTTTGTTTTTTAACCCAGGCTAAAAAGTAGCTTTAAAGAGGTTGTAACCTCTTTTTGTTAAAAAAAAAAAAAAAAAAAAAAGAGATGCTGTTCCTTTAATGCAGGTTAAACAGTACGTGTGCTGTCTAATCTGTCCCTTTCTATGCTGTAAAAAACCTGGTTGATCTTGCCTGTTCCTGTGTCCCCCTATGTAACCTGACCATGGTAATCATGGATGCTGATCCGTGGTCAGTTTACGTGTCTGTGTCATCCCACTGCTTTCCTTTCTCCCCCTTGCTGCCTGTTGGCTCCTGTGTATGAGCGATCTCCTCCCCCCCCCTCCCCTCCTGCCGCTATTAGTAGCTGGCAGTAAAGTCAGAGTAGGATTGCTGCCAGCCCCTCTGTTCTACCAAGGTATAATACACAATGGGGTTGATTTACTAAAACTGGTGCACTCAGAATCTGGTGGAGCTGTGCATGGTAGCAAATCGGCTTCTAACTTCAACTTGTTCAATTAAGATTTGACAATATAAACCTATAAGCTGATTGGTTTCTTTACAGAGCGGCACAAGATTTTGCACTTTCCAATTTTAGTAAATCAACTCCAGTGTAAATGCTTGTTTAAAATGATGCCGCTAAATACCTTCTTTCAGATCACCTCTTTGTGGTCACGTGACTTCCTGCCACTCTCCTCCCTCGATCTGAGGATTAGAGTGGGAAGTGCTGAGCGGACAGCACAGCAGTTACATGACCTCCCAGCTGACATCAGAGGGGGATCTCGGCCCCTCTCGCTGTATCCCTTAGATCGGGGGAGGAGAGCGACTGGAGGCCATGTGACCGCTCAGAAACATCTGAAATTAGATATTTTTATAGGGGGCTGACAGTAATTCTAATTTGACTTTACAATAACTTTAATGATTATAGATTTTTATGCCTCGTTGAGACTAGCAATGACATACATATGTTTATAGGACATTTCTAAATGCATATAATTGCATAAAGTAAAAGTTTGGATTTAGGATGATACTATTTCTTTGCCAAATAAACAGATTTTACTGTAAGCATTCAAGGCACACTGGCCACTTCTTCAGGTTATAAATAGAGGACAGCTTTCCCCCCAAAAGCTTGCACTGTAAGTGGTTTAATTTAATTAGCCAATAAATATCACCCACAATCCAGACTTCTAATTTGTCAATGGCTAACATGGTACAACACTCAGCTGCATATAAATACATGTAATAATTGTAAATGGTATAGTTCACACTGGTGTGAACTATACCATTTACAATTATTACATGTATTTATATGCAGCTGAGTGTTGTACCATGTTAGCCATTGACAAATTAGAAGTACAGTCAGGTGAGGCAGGGCCATGAACATTAAAAAAAATCGAGCTTCGAGGGTCGTAGCTCGTTGACCTGGGGTCACAGAGACCCTAAATTTGGAGGGTATGTAGCCTAAGTCCTACCCCATTGGGGCTCCTACGACCTATGGTTCCAGAGATATGGGGCTTCTTGAGCAGAAGCTAAATACAGAGCAGCCACTTTAAATACAAGTTGAAACTCTCTGTTTGCAGCAGACTGAGAGGATGAGCTCACAGTGCCTCCCACTTCTTGTCAGAGGCACTGAGCTCAATGAACAGCTTGGAGTCTTGGACCAATGGTAAAGTACCATTGGTCCCAGCTGTCCAATAAAAATGCTGCAGTGGAGTCTTTCCTCTCACTGCAGTGTCATAGAAGGGGCATGTGTCTAAAAGACAAATGCTCCCTTCCAACCCAGCCCTCTTATCTACAAGGAAAAAACATGTGTTTATGGGTATAAGATTTACCCACAATCCCATGTTTTTCTCACACAGTTAAGAGGGAGAAACTGATTCTGTTGAAAAGGCACTGTTATATTAAAGCTAAATCATATGTTTATATGTTATAACATAATAATTTATTATTTATCTATTTACTGTGAAATTACTGGTAGGAAGTTATAACTTTAAACTTCAGTAATTTGTCCGTTAAGCCACCTGCTTGAGTACAGTATTTGAAAATATAGTAAATTACCTTAAAAACAATATATAAAAATGATTTGTATATTACTTACTTATGGTAATTACCCCTTGCCACCCAGGCCAATTCTGACACTTCTCTCCTACATGTAAAAATCATCAAATTACTCAGAACCCCCAAAACATTATATATATTGTTTTAGCAGACACCCTAGGGAATAAAATGGTGGTTGTTGCAACTTTTTATATCACACGGTATTTGTGCAGCAATTTTTTTAAACGCATTTTTTTTGGGAAAAAATAGTTTCAAGAATAAAAAAAAAACCACTAACGTTAGTCAGATTTTTTTTTTTTGTATAATGTGAAAGATGTTACGCCGAGTAAATACATACCTAACATGTCATACTTTAAAATTGCGCACACTTGTGGAATGGCCCCAAACTTCAGTACTTATAAATCTCCATAGGTGACGCTTTTACAGGTTACATGTTTAGAGTTACAGAGGAGGTCTGGTGCTAGAATTATTGCTCTCGCTCTAATGATAGCGGCATATGTAACCTGTGTGTATCTGGCTCTGATACTAGCCAGTGCCTCACCAGCCACTGACCTCACAGTGCATCCCTGGTTCACACTGTGTTTAACCACCTCAATACAGGGCACTTTCACCCCCTTCCTGCCCAAGCCATTTTTCAGTTTTCAGCGCTGTCGCATTTTGAATGACAATTGCGCGGTCATGTTACACTGCACCCTAATTAAATTTTTATAATTTTTTCCCCACAAAAAGAGCTTTCTTTTGGTGGTATTTGATCACCTCTGTGGTTTTTATTTATTGCGCTATAAACAAAAGAAGAGGGACAATTTTGAAAAAACACAATATTTTTTACTTTTTGCTATAATATCCAATTTTTTTTTTTAACAAATTTTTTCCTCAGTTTAGGCCGATATGTATTCTTCTACATATTTTTGGTAAAAAAAATCGCGATAAGCGTATATTGATTGGTTTGCGCAAAAGTTATAGCGTCTACAAAATAGGTGATAGATTTATAGCATTTTTATTTATTTATTTATTTTTTACTAGTAATGGCGGCGATCTGCGATTTTTATTGTGACTGCGATATTGCGGCGGACATATCGGACACTTTTGACACATTTTTGGGACCATTCACATTTATACAGCGATCAATGCTATAAAATTGCATTGATTACTGTGTAAATGTGACTGGCAGGGAAGGGGTTAACCACTAGGGGGCGATCGAGGGGTTAATGTATGACCTAGGGAGGTGATTCTAACTGTGGGGGGAGGGGACTGACTGGGGGAGGTGACCGATCGGTGTCCCTATGTACAAGGGACACGCCATCGGTCTCCTCTCCTCTCTGACAGGACGTGGATCTGTGTTTACATGCACAGATCCACGGTCCTGCTCTGTTACCCGGCAATCGCGGGTGCCCGGCGGACATCGCGGCCGCCGGTCACGCACACCGGGTCCCGAGCGATGCAGTGGGCGCGCGCGCGCCCCCTAGTGGCTCGGAAGGGTGATCACGTCATATGAAGTCCGCCCAGAACAATAGAAGCCTCGTCCTGCCATCATATGACAGTGGGCGGTGGCTTAGTGGTTAAACATAAAAATCCCTGTTCTGTCAGGGGAGAGAAGACATGTCGTTTGTTCCTACTAAGTAGGAACAATGATGTGTCTCCCCCCCCCTAGTCAGTCCTATCCCCATACAGTTGGACGACACTAGGGAACACACATTTAACTCCTTGATCGCCCCCTAGTGTTAACCCCTTCCCTGCCAGTGACATTTATAGAGTAATCAGTGCATATTAATAGCACTGATCGCTGTATTAATGTCAATGGTCCCAAAAATGTGTCAAGTGTCCAATCTGTCCATCACAATGTTGCAGTGACGCTAAAAATCGCAGATCACCGCCATTACTAGTAAAAAAAAAAAACTGATAAAAATGCCATAAATCTTTCCCATAGTTTGCAGACGCTATAACTTTTGCGCAAACCAATCAATATATGCTTATTGTGATTTTTTTTTTTTTTTTTTTTTACCAAAAATATGTAGAAGAATATATATCGGCCTAAACTTATGAAGAAATTTAAAAATAATTTGGGGGATATTTATTATAGCAAAAAGTAAAAAATATATATTTTTTTTTTTCAAAATTGTTGCTCTTTTTTTGTTTATAGCGCAAAAGCTCTATTGATGGGGAAAAAAAAAGGATGCTAATTTCATTTGGGTACAGCGTCGCATGACCACGCAATTGTCAGTTAAAGCGACACAGTGCCAAATTGTAAAAAGTGCTCTGGTCAGGAAGGGGGTAAAATCTTCCGGAGCTGAAGTGGTTAAAATTCTATGCGTCCACGGGTAGATTAGATACTCAGACTGCATCTAAACGCATGTAAGTGCAAATACGTTTAAACGCAGCACATCTTGATCTGGGAAGCAAAAGGTTTGTTTATACTTCCTAGATACTTTCTGCTGCATTTATTTAAACAAAACACAGTAGACTAGTGTGAATTTAGCCCTCTTTCACACGGACTGTCCGTTCAGGTCCGCCTATCAGTTTTTTAGGCGGACCTGAACGAACACTCCATGGAGGTCTATGGAGCGTCGGATGTCAGCGGTGACATGTCCGCTGACATCCGACCCGCTCCGATCCGAAAAAGTGTAACGGAGGAAAAACCTACTTTTCCATCCGTTATCGGATCGGGTGACGACAGACTCTACGTTCCGTCATCACCCGATCCCCCATAGGGGAGAGCGGCGCTCTGACAGGTCCGTCGCTGCACAGTGTGCAGCGACGGACCTGTCATCTTCTGTTCAGCGGGGATCGGCAGAGCGATCCCCGCTGAGCAAGCGGATGTTCACGGGGCGGATCATCACTGATCCGCCCCGTGTGAAAGAGCCCTAGATTGTGGTATTATATTTGTGTTTTTTTTATGACATGTATACAGCCTTCAAATTACAAACATTTTATGCACCACAAAGGATTTACAAATCACCATGGGTTGGCTAAAGAGACTGCACCGCAGAGCAACTTGCTTTTCAGCTCCCTTTTGCCTTAAAGAAACTTTGAACTTAGCCATATGATAGGATAGGGGATGAGCCACTGCTCTATTGATATACTGAGTTGTGTAAACAACAGACCTTTAGCATTTTTTTAGCAGATATAACTTTAAAGCAATATTAAACACAAAAACTCTATAACTAAGCCCTGTGGGAAGGGAAAAATGCATCAGGGGTGTGCATTTTGTTACATATATACAAATTCATTCTATTGCAGCTTAGGTAAAGGCAAACCCAGGTGTATTTCAAACTATGTTTACAGGTTGCATAAATGCAATAATCAGTTTTCCTGTATGTCTGGCGTTCAGCTACAATCTTGAAGATCCACTCTTTTAACTATAATTTGATAAAAAATAAAAGAAATATCTGCGCTATGATGGACAACAACGTACAGCAGCTAAGCACTATAACCCAGATAGTAGGCACATGAGCAGATATATAGAAGAAAAGTGCAGCGCTATAATTTGATAAATATGTGTGTTCCACAAATTATTAAAGTGCAAACAATATCCATAGTGTAAACTATAAATCATGAAAATCAATAAAAAATAATCAGTACAGTGCACAACAGCAATTGATTAAACAAATGTCCAATATATCAATAGTTCACAAAATACAAAAATCCATATTTTATTAATGTTAATAAGTGACTTGAGTTCATAAACAAAATCCTGGTGCACTGTGAAGTGAATCATTCATAGATAGTGGGACATGAGATAGACTTGACCACGTGAGATCACCACCACAGAGAGACAGGAGGCTTACCAGTGAGCCAGTGACCTCTCCTTACATGCAGCATTACAATCACCCTCCATTTTTTTTTTTTTTTAGCAATATTGCGCTATTGGTGTCTTTTTTTTGCTTTTTCTTTTTTATATTCATTCACTTGCACCTTTGTCTGTGGGACTTGACTGGACTACCGCTCAGTGCCTGTGGAAACCATCCGGTGGTGAAGGCCCAGCACACTGGGACATCTTTTCAGGCTCCAGTTATCAGGATACTTCCCCAACAGGATCTCAGTTCCAACAAGCCTTGTATGACCCCCCTGAATAAGGGCGGTCACTGGCTTATATCTTATATATATCTATATCATGTCCCACTATCTATGAATGATTCACTTCACAGCGCACCAGGATTTTGTTTATGAACTCAAGTCACTTATCAACTTTAATAGAATACGGATTTTTGTATTTTGTGAACTATTGATATATTGGACATTTGTTTAATCAATTGCTGTTGTGCACTGTACTGATTATTTTTTATTAACTATAATTTGAGTTTAAAGCGGCGCTAAACATTTGCTTACTTTGTCACCTCCCCTTTTGCAAATGCTAAACGTTTTTAATGTTTTTCTTACCGTTTTTCTTTTCTTTCTTTTTTTTGGTAAATATTGCTTCTCTTCTGGGTTTCTGGCCTAGGACAGGTCCCACTGCCTCCTGGTATTGCTACGTCACAGCTATTCCAGGAGGCAGTGTATTAGTAAGCTGCAGTTTGTGCACAGGCGTGACGGATGTGTGCACATGCGCACTAATGTTGCGTGGCACTACAGTGCCCATCTACCAGAAGCTGGCAGCATTGTGCGGACATGCTTCTGGTCTCTGCCAGCTCCCAAATGCCTGGAAGAGAGTTCTGTTTTAAAATCCATATCAACCAGATTCCTCGGACTGTCAGTGTGTTCCTGGATAGGATTGTAGCCTCTTGTTCCACACTTCTGAATGTGTGCAAATTCCCTCGCTGAAATCTGCAGAGGGTGGTGCTCAGAACCAGGGAAATTGCTGACTCAGAAATTATTGGTAATTATAGGGGTGTAATGAGCACTGCGAAGGTGAGTGAGAGCATGAACATTAGTCACTAAGCAGACAGGCTGAATCCCGGGTCAGTGTGGATGCAGCATTTTCATGTTTGATTAGAGTGTACTGTACAAAACAAAATATGCGTTATGATTCACGTTTCCCTACTTCCTTTATTTTCTTTGTTGTAGAAATTTCACTTGCCTCTATTTATGACTCTTGTGCATCTGCTCATGATTTTCATTATGTCATCGGTAAGTCGAGTACTGATGACCTGCTATAGCGGCCGTGCACGCGTTATCCTGCCGTGGTCAGACTACCTCAAAAAAGTGGCCCCTACAGGTACAGGCAACATTCTATCCTTTGTTTAGTACCATATATTATAGTTTGTGGTTTCTTTTCTAATTATTTTTATTGAAGATTCAAAAAAAGATTACCCATTTCCAATACTTATAAACATAGGAAAGGAAGTATACCAAAGTATAATAACAATACATGCATTGAGGTTCAAGAATGATTGAAGGTGTAACCTGTGAATATATTTCAATGAGCACACCTCTTACATAATTTTGCTCAATGAGCTATCGCAAAATATTCTACAAAAAAAGATATAAAGAGAGAGGAGTATACCTGTGCCCATTTTCCCTGTCGCTCCTGTAGGTGCAATATGGAGAGAGAGAGGGAACATAGGATCACAAGATCATAAAGCCTTCGCATAGGTCCCCATGAATTGTGAACCCAACGTGGGTGAGAGGGTGTAGCGGAAAGCCGTAATGACTATCAAAATTCTGCCACATCCCCTCCCACACTGCGCTTGTAACATAAGGTCTTTTATTGTATAGCTCACTGGCAGATTAATAGGAACCTATAAGAGAAGAAAACTGCAGAGGAAGAAACAGAAAAAAGGGGGGGGGGGATAAAGTGAGAGGAAGAGTGCACCCCATCTTATCAGTGCATGACTAACTGATAATACTTCATAAAGCATCCGAAAAGTAATCAGTCCAGGGCTTCCAAACTTTGTCAAAATAAGCCTGTTTGTCAACTAGTATTGCTGAAAGGCATTCATTGAACGTGATCCAGGACAACTTATTTTTCACCAGGTCCAGGGGAATCGTAGATGATATCCAGGACCTGGCAATTGCAATCCTAGCTGCCATGAATATAAATGCTGTAAGTTTCCTCATGTGTCCTGGCGCCTTCCCATTCGAGCTTCACAGTAATGCTTACTGAAGCGATTTAATAAGGTTCACCAGAATCAGTGAATATATAAAGTTTTAAATGCGAATCCAAAATCGTTTGACTTTTGGGCAGTGGCCACCATATGTGGAACACTGTGCCTTCCATGCCACATCCCCCGAAACACAAGGGGGAAACCCCCAGGAGACACTTCCACCCTCACCGGTACCATGAACCACCTCGGCAAAACTTTGTAGTTAGCTTGGATCAATGAAGTATTAATGTAGGATTTTGAGGCATATTGAGGCTTTTTAAACCATTCATCAACCTCAAATGTTTCACCTATGTCTTGCTCCCATTTATCCATATAAAACAACTTTTCCAATTTAGATGTCAAAAGAGAATACATTTTTGATATGTGACTTGTAGTCTTTGGTTTCTGATTCAATGTTTTTATTGAAGGTTAACATACAAATAGTCTTTGGCCATGATATCATAAAAACCTGTGGTACCTAAAATTTTCCATAAGCAACCCTTTAAAAGCTTACAGCTCATCAGTTTACAGTGAATTATGGTCTTAAAATTATTGCTCTCACTCTGCTATTCAAGGCGATACCTCACATGTGTGGTGCAGTCGCAGTCTACATACACATGCGCACGCTATACATATGTTTGCACTTCTGGGTGTGTGCAAAGTGACAGAGTTGCATTCAATTTTTTTTATTATTACATTGTATTATATTTTTTGTTTAATTTTTTTACTTTTCCTCTTTTAACCCCCTATGTGATAGCATTGGGCAGGTGGCAGGTTCTCTTTATGGAAAATACCCCCAATGTCTCCAGTGCCCGCTAAAGCAGCCAAGAAGGCACATCTTGATTAGTTGCTTCCCTGGGCACAATAGCTGGGGAATGACTGCTCTGAAACCAGAAAATCTCAGAGCTGACACTTCTGGCTTCATAAACAGCAGGGGAAATTGAGGAATGGATGTTCCTCAATCTCTTTCCACCTGGCATCCTGAAGACAGTCTTTTGTGGGACTGGGCTCAAGGGAAGAGCAAGAGAGCCCTGGAACCATGGAGAGAAGGGAGTGGGCACACCACATGCACTGTAGAAGTGATTGGGTGGCTATACAACCATCCAGATCACTTTAACCATAACAGCCAGGAGCCGGCTGAACAAAACAAACACAAGCTTATGGCTGCTACTGTATTTCAGCTTGCACAAATGCTTCTGATATTCATGACCCCTTTGTGTACAGATCTTTAATGTTTAACACCCCCCCCCCCCCCCACCAGAACATATCTTAGCATTATATTCTTTTACCTTGTTCTTGTAGTGCGAAAACTCTTTCATTACACCAGTAGCTACTGGGAGGAGGAATCAGCGGGGTGCTTTTTTCAGTTCTTAGAGAAGTAATAAAGCTCCCAGATCTACATCACTCAAGAGCCCTTTCCCTGCACACAGTGGTGTTGATTTAAAGGCAAATAGAAAGTTCCCCCTGCAGAGTGCAACTTCTCTTGAAAAGTGAATAACCTGTTTGCTTTTAGTAAATCAACCCCATTGTTTGGGCAGGTTTTGGGAGTCAAGGCAGCGGCATTGTTTTGCTGGGAAAGAAATCCATGTATGCCTTTGGAGAGGGTAGGGGTGGTAGGGCTAGGTGGAGTTCTGTAGTGCAGCATTGGCAGCCCCTTAATGGAAGTTAAAGGATAAGTTCACTTTTACAAAAAAATAAAAATAAATGCACATTTTTTTTGCAGGTAAAAAAAATATGCATTTATTATTATTTTTTGTTAGGGACCTGTAAAGCATTGCACCCACGATCAGATCCAGGATGCAGGGTGGGTGCAGTCCTGAAAACTGTCAATCTGTCTGCCTGTACTTCCAGTAGGGGCAGGCAGTTGCACTCTGACAGGAATCTCAATGAACTACCAAGAGTGCTCAACAGCACTCTAGTAGTTTATTGAGAGCTACAAGCCGACAGCCACAAAAGCTGTCGGTACTTGTAGTTTTCCCATTCACAGAACACTGTGACTGGATGAAGCGGCCGGGCGGGTGGAGTTTATGACAGCTATCGGGGGAAAGAAGATCCCCCCACTAGCTGTCAAAATGGGGACTGGGGAGGATGCAGGGGCCAGTGCATTTGTAACATGTTACATCCTGTATATTGGTATAACATGTTACAAAAGGTGAACTTATCCTTTAAGAGCTTACTGGATCCTGTCTGGAAGGATCACCAGGTATTTTTCTGTACTTGCATTGTTTTTAAAGGGTCAAAGCATTATGCATGTATTACAGAGATGTGACTAAGTGTTCCAGGACCCGCACATCAAGTCAAGACCTGCTGTATGATAGTGAATAGCAGTCTCAGCCTGGACCCCCGCCAGGCCTCGCCCCAACGCGTTTCACTCCGGTCTCTGGAGTTTATTCATGGGGAGGAGTCCCCATGAATAAGCTCCGGTGGCCGGAGCGAAACGCGTTGGAGGCATGACCTGGTGGGGGTCCAGGCTGAGACTCATTCACTATCATACAGCAAGTCTTGACTTGATGTGAGGCTGGGACTCTTAGTCACTCTCTCTATCTTTGCCTGGAGCATAGACAAGCTCCTTTCCCAGCCAGCACTCACAGCGGTGGGCACAGGATTTCATTCCCATACAGCCTGAGCGGCTTACACACATATCCTTGGTATTGCAGAGATGTATTACGTATGTTTTTTTTTAGTTTACCCAGACATATAGTTTAAATAGAAAATTACACTTGTTCCTGACAGTGTTGGCTTGCACATTGCAGGATTTTAACTATTGCTATTTATGTTCAGCTTTGGCCACTGCTCTGGACATTGGACTTTCTAATTGGAGCTTCCTGTACATCACTGTGTCACTGTGAGTTGGTAAGGCCTACATTAATCATCGGAGAGAACAATGTTTGTACAAGTGCTGTTATGTTTTTTTTATTCTTTACCACCAGGTACACCATGACGAAGTCCTCTGCAGTTCTCTTCATCCTTTTCTTCTCCCTCCTCTTTAAGTTAGAGGAACTGGTGAGTCACCGGAGGAATGTGCAGGGTGGAGAGGGAGTGAACGGGAATACATAGGGATCTATGTATTATATGACAGCTAAATTACCTTTAGGCAATACAAAAGCACCAATCTACCAAGTTTTTTGTGATTGATGCCTTGCAAATGCAGCCATGTTTATTTCAACATTTCACACAAACAAGCTCTCTGGCTTGATGAAACACATTTCCGTATATACTTGAGTATAAGTCGTTCCGAGTATAAGTCGAGGCCCTAATTTACCACAAAAAAATGGGAAAAACTTATTGACCCGAGTATAAGACGAGGGTGAGAAATGCACAGCTACTGTAAGTGGAAAAGAGGGTCAACAATGCCCATTTGCAGCCTCACTGTGCCCATTTGCATGCCTCACTGTACCCATTTGCAGCCATAGGTCCCCCGAACTTCAAACTCTGTAGTTAAGGGTTCCTAGATGCCCCCTAGCTGCAGCCAAAATTTGGGGTCTCTGAACCCAAATGGTCCCGAATTGACATTGCTGCAGATGGACACAGTTGACCGACTTTGGGGCCCCGTATCTCGGGGCCACTTAGTGCTAGGAACCCCAAATTTGGTGTGCAAACTCAGTGGCACCATAAAATACCCAAAGCTGTGGTTTCTAGCACCAAGTGTCCCCGAGATACAGGGCCCCAAATATCGGTTCAGAAAATGTCAAGCATTTTTCTACAGCAGAGAATGACATTTTCCGAACCGATTTTGGGGCCCCGTATCCCGTATCTCGGGGCCACTTGGTCCTAGGAAACCCAGCTTTGGATATGTTATGGTACCAGTCCCACTGGGTTTGCACACCAAATTTGGGGTTTGTAGCACAAAGTGTCCCTGAGATACGGGGCCCCAAAGTCGGTTCGGAAAATGAATTTTTTTGCTGCAGAAAAGTGCTTGACTCGAGTGCTTGACTCGAGTGCACTTTCAGCACAAAAAAAGTGCTGAAAAACTCGACTTATACTCGAGTATATACGGTAATTAGGCTGAACGAATAGGATCAGTTTCACGGATCCAAAAAAAGCAGTTTTATTTCAGAAGACTCAAGTTCATACTTGTTTAATCCAATATGGCAACATACCATAACGCTTATTTTTTTTAGATTTGAGAAGAAACAGCCATATACAGATTACTGTAGATGTTGGTAGTTCTTTCCACTGGTACTGTGTACACTCTTGTACAACTATACTGTTATTATTCACAGCAAAATGTAAATAGTAGCCTCTTTCTGTATGACCTATGAACTTTAACCTGTGTTATCAATCCTGCTTTCTGCAGAGACCGGCCCTTATTCTGGTGGTTTTACTCATTTCCGGAGGCCTTTTTATGTTCACATTCAAGTCAACTCAGTTTGACACCAGGGGTTTCATTTTGGTACTTGCTGCTTCTTGCCTTGGTGGGATCAGATGGACTCTGACCCAGATCCTCATGCAGAAGGCAGAGCTGGGTAAGTACTGGCGTGATGGCTGGTTGGTATGTTCATTTTTATGTAGCAATTATATTTTTATATCATATGAGATAAGTGCAGCTTTTTGCTGAACCATCATGAATAGCCTTTTTATTTTGCTTTTTGGTGGCCTCTGAAAACTTCAAGCTGAAGTTCGGGCACAAAAATATTCATTTTAATTAGGGTTGCACCGATACCGAGCATTTGCACAAGTACTTGTACTCGTGCAAATACTCCGATGCCTAATCTGATACCTGGGCAGCCTCAGAGATGATCAGTGCAGTCAGTTACAATCATCAATCTCGCCATGTGGATTTCAATAAAGCAGCTAACAGATGCTTCTCCTCCTCTCCCTTCCCCGGCTTTCAGCTGCTTTATTGAAAGTTATACAGGGAGACTGGTGATTGTAACTGCCACCACCGCTGCACCGATTACCCCCGACTGCCCCCTGCATCTCCCCTTGAGCCTCCCTGGGTCCTCCGTGTTCTCCTCTAGTCCCCCTCGGTGTCCTCTTCCGGGTCCCCCTCGGTGTCCTCTTCCGGGTCCCCCTCGGTGTCCTCTTCCGGGTCCCCCTCGGTGTCCTCTTCCGGGTCCCCCTCGGTGTCCTCCTCTGTCCCAGATCTGTCAGGATGGAGAGCAGAGGGAGGAGCCAGTAAATATATCATTCACCGGCTCCTTCCTTTTCTGAATGATCACTGACTGTCCATTCATAACTGAGCATTGTAAACAGTTTATGATGCTTCGGTTTATGAATGAACAGGAGCCTCCGTCTCCTGTCCATTCCTCTCCAGTGCAGCTCAGACAGGGACTGGGGAATCTGTGTCCTTAGTTCCTTTTCCTGTCTCAAAGGGGAGATGTCAGGGGTCTGTTTAGACCCCTGATATCTCACCAAAGCCCCCCCCCCCCCAACAGGGCTGATAAAAAAGAAATTTAATAAATATTTAAAAGTTAAATTGTAAATAAAAAAAGAAAAACACCACTGACACTGTCCCCTCCCCAAAAAAAGAAAGCATTGTAAATATAAATTGTAAAAAAAAATTAAAAAAATGAAATGTAAAAAATAAAATTGTAAATAAAAATAAAAAACTACTGACAAAGTCCATGCCTCATCAGTGCCGCATATTAGTGCCACTGTCACATGGCATAAAAAAAAAAAATCGGTAATCAGTATCGGTGAGTACTTGGGGGGAAAAAAAGTATCGGTACTTGTACTTGGTCTTAAAAAAAGTGGTATCGGTGCAACCCTAATTTAAATATATTACTCAATAATACAATGTACAGTAAGTCCAATTTATGTGCACTAAATGCCTTTGAAAAACCCAGATGTTACCCTTTAAAAGTAGTATTGATATCATTGTGAAGAAAGCAAAGTAGTGGGAGGGGCCCAGAAGGTTCACCACTACAAGCTGGTTGTAGAAAAGTAAAGCGGCATGGGGGGGGGGGGGGGGGGGTAGGACCAGATACAAGACCGGTCATCCTTTGTAACAGGAAACTACTGCACAGAGGGAGGTTGATTTACTAAAGGCAAATATACTGTTCACTGCATGTGCACATTAAGCGCGTTTGCTCTAGACGTGAGGGGAAGCTCTGAAATGAGGGGAAGCTTTGCTGGTTTCTATCATCCAATCATGTACAAGAAAAAATGCTTTTTTTTTTATTTCTTTGCATGTGATTGAGTATTCTTTGCAAAGTGAAGCTTTACCCAGTATACAAAGGACACCAAAATTTAAGTAAGAATACACACACAGCTCTAGGCTGTGCTAAGCCACTGGCTGCTGTGTCTGTATCCGCTCGTTATCATGGCTTGTCTTTCCCTGCTGGAGGGCTTTGTTTTAAGGTAAGTTTCACATAATGTGCTAGTATGAGTTGCATACTAGCACATTATGATATTGCCTTGCAGGAGGAATTTATTTATTTTACCGAGTTTACTATTGCTTTAAGCATCCCGTAGATAATTCCGTTTTTTTTTTTTTTTGTTCAACTAGCAGGTTGAAAGAAAAAACTGACCTGATTC
The DNA here is from genome assembly GCF_042186555.1 of Aquarana catesbeiana. Classification (NCBI taxonomy): domain Eukaryota; kingdom Metazoa; phylum Chordata; class Amphibia; order Anura; family Ranidae; genus Aquarana; species Aquarana catesbeiana. The sequence continues at coordinate 184,960,626 of NC_133335.1, forward strand.
CCATCCACATAATCGGAGGATGGGGGAATCACTTCTACTAAACTATTGTATTTTGACAGCCGGAGACTTCCCTGCCATCAGAATACAATGATCAGCACTGCCGGGTATAGCCTGTAGTGCTGATCAAGCAGCAGTTATAGGACAGGCTTGGCTGTACAGTGGATCGGTAGTGAAGAAAATAGTTTATTTGGACCAGCTTGGTACAAACCACTATTTAAAGTTCACCAAAACTTGAAGTTAGGCTTTAAAGTAAATCTGTGTTGTTCCCATGCTTCACTTACATGCCGCACTCATTAGCAGTACATTCCTTTACCTCACTTCCCCACTGTTCCATTCAGTTGTCAAGAGCGAAGAAAGACAGCACTTTGTAAGTACTGAGTTGCTGCAGTATGAGCTTACCCAGAGCTGAGGATTCCCCACCTCCACGTGACAGCACTGGACCTATCGTCAAGCACCAGTATTTTCACATGGAGTGAGTCACATGTTCCTCTTAATACTCATAAGTACCAGGCATTTTTTTCTTTCCCAGTGGATGAACAGAGCCACTAAAGAGCAAAGAATAGGTGAGTATGTGCTGGAGGGGGGGAGCGAAAATAAGGTAAATTTGCTACTTTCTGCAGAGAAAGAATGCATTGAATAGCCAGCTAACTAGTAAAATATATTTATGTGTGTATTATTTCTCCCCCTAGGTTTACAGAATCCCATAGACACCATGTTTCACTTACAACCTCTTATGTTCCTCAGCCTGTTCCCTTTGTTTGTGGGCATTGAAGGTGAGAATGTGATATCTTATGCAATTGATTTTGCCATTGCAGTATAACTACAGTGCCATCATTAAGTGTAGTTGGTGTGTGATGTCAATAGGAGTATTTGAATTAGTAGTATTGAAGTAGTTTAGTGACGATTAAAGTTGGTTACACATGCTATAAGCTAATTGTAACAATCTTTGTTTTTGATAAATCTTCGATTTATTAACAACTATGTCCTGCAATGGGTCGTCTCTATAATCCATTCATTTTATATCCAATCAGGCCCTCCCTCTACATATTTGTTAAAGTGGTTGTAAAGCCACTTTGTAAAGTACATACAACCCCCTCTGTTAGATAACCTTCTATGCTCCAGTGTATATTCTTTGTAAAAAATATGCATATTTCTACCTTTTTTCAGAGCGCCGCTCAGCACTCACGTGACTGCTCGCTGCTCCCTCTCCAGATCTGACAGCTACGTCAGCGGGAGGGGCTGAGAATCCCCTGCTGGCGTCAGTTGGGAGAAGAGCAGTGAGGAGTCACATGAGCACCGAGCGGCGCTCTGAAATAAGGTAGAAATCTGCATATTTTTTACAAAGAACATACACTGGAGCGTAGACCGTCTCTAACGGAGGGGGGGGGTGTACTGTCACTAGCTGACAGGCAGGGAGGGAGGGGGAGAGGAGGTTAGAGGAGAGCTACGAATGACAGAGGCACGTAAACCGACCACAGTGTCAGGGGCTCAGCAGCCATGATAAACCATGGTCAGTTTACAGAGGGGGGGGCAGAATTAGGCAGGATCAACCAGGTATTTCAGGTGATAGAAGGGGCCAAACGACACTGCACAACTTCTGTGCTGTATAACATGCTTTAAAGGAACAGGATCCTTTTTTATTTTTATTTTTTTTAGGGTTACAAACACTTTAAGTCTAATAGTGGCCCATACATACTTCAATCAATGATCAATGTATTTTCTGATCAATCTCTCCCGATGGGAATAATCCTTCTATAGTCAACAAACCTTTCTATTGATATGCCATACATGGGGAAGTGAATTTTGATCAATAGATAAGATATGATCATAATTTTCTTATCATAAACCATCAATCTCATCTATGTTTCCACCATGTAATCTCATAATCTCATTGATCGAAGTATGATGGCAAAGCATCACAGTGCTGCCAATCAATGCAAAACAATTGATAGTTTTCTGACCAATCGACTTTGATTGAATCTAAATGAAATTGTGCCTAAATAGATCAGCAAGGAAGTTATGGCTATTACATTTTTTGCAGATTCAGTTATTTTTATCGAATCGCACATCAATCTGAAGCTTGTATGACCACCATTAAAGCAGATTGTGCAATCATATTGTAATGTGTGTGGTCAGCTTTCCGGTGATTGCCTTATGTTCTTGTTATTTGCTGACCTGAGTTTTCTTTTTGTATATCTTTCTTCTGCAGGTCTTCATATGTCCACGTCACAGCAGTTGTTCCGCTATCACGACATTAATGAGTCGCTTGTACTTTTTGGAACACTTGGGTTGGGTGGACTCCTGGCATTTGGTCTGGGATATTCAGAGTTTCTACTAGTTTCAAAAACATCCGGTCTCACCCTGTCCATAGCTGGTATTTTCAAGGTAAAGTTAGGTGTATATTGTTTTGTGCAGAGTACGATCATTTTATAACAGTGGACACACATTTAAGGCCCATTCAGACCTGCATGTTACAGTGTGGCATAATACATGCTGGGGTGTCATTTATTTTAAATGGTATCCTGCACCTAGCAAACTCAGTTCTTGCTAACACGTTATTATTGTGTGCTCTGTTGAAAAATAAATGGGCTAATTTACTGCAGAGCCTCTTTTAACATGCTTATATTAACGCATTGCCACATAACGAAAAGAACCTTCTTAATCGAAAAATGTTACACTTAAGGGTTACCAAGACACTGGAAGTGTGACATCAAAATTAAAGTGGAATTCATGCCTAGGAGTAGTAAGACATTATTTAAAAATAGTTATGGTTAGGCAGGAATTCCACTTTAATACCCTGAAAGCTTAGTCTGAAATCGCCAATGATTAGCTATCATCATGAAATTATCTGAATGCCACCTGTCTATTACCTTTCATACACAGAAGGCATATGTTATTGTCTTCGCATAAAGAGTGTTGAAACTTCAGTGCAGCGAAGAGGAGTCTGTGTTTCAGAGGTAACATATAGCATGTTTCTTTAGGATATGAAAAAGCATATGATATAATTTGCAATCCTAAGCATGCCATAGATTGGAACCAAAACCCATGACAGTAGTAAATGCCGGGGTACTAATAGGACAGATGGACATCCCCTAAAAAAAAAAACTGTTTCCTAAAGAGCTGAAGAAAATCTCCAAATTATTAGAATTATTCCTCTAGTTAAGTTCAAATGTGTTCGTTTGCATTCAACCACTGAGTGGAGATGCACTGCTTGGTGCTTATAATTAGGTTGGTATTGAGACCAAGGTGCTTTAGGTAATCGATTAGTGTCCGAAGTAAATTCACCATGCTAAAGTCAGGAGTCCCGGTAGCATCAAGTTTGGATGCTAAATGCTTGCCCCAAATGAGGATGAGCATTTAGTGCTTGAAATTGATAGCATCTTGCTCCACTGAAGTATCAGCACTCGTTATCTAAAGATGATGATACATGCCATCTGTCTATAAGATCAAGTAGACACATGGCATTATGATAAACACTTAGAGATAGAGCTGATCAGTGTCAGTCTGAGGCTACACCGTCAGGTTTAATTTTGAAGCCTGTGTTTTTATTGATATGCTGTATGTTTAAACAAATCACTGGGGTGTGGCTTGCAGCTCACGAGGTAGGATGTGTGGCGCACTCTCTCCGCTGTTGATCCTGAAAATTATCCGGACAATCTGCTCCTTAAGCCTGCTTCTTAGATCTTCACATATTCTGCTCACGATCTCCGGTGTCGTGTCTCCCTTCCTGGATCATCATCTCCCGGGAAATCATGTCATGGCAGGGAAAGAAGCTCCAGGCTACAGCAGACCATGCGGGGCAAAATGACGGCTGGCCGGCAACTTCGGCCAGAGATGCAGCAATGAAGCTCTTTGCCAAATCCGCTGGAAAGGACACCCCTGGTAAGGCAATCCCTTTACCAGAGGAGCCTGGTGACTCTTCGTCTATGCTGACCGAACCGAAGGCGGTCTGGCCTGAAGACACAGCAGATTCACCTGCATGGTACACAGCGAGTAACTCAGCCCCTACAGCCATATATGCTGAACATGGTGAACAAGGTATGCCTGTCACTGAACCCACACTGAGGGATATCTTTACTGCAGTCACATCCTGCATTACAGTCATTGATTTAACCTCTGACATAAAAAGGGTTAAAATAGAGATTAATCTTGTGAGACAAGATATGCCAAAACTGAGAGATCGTACAGCAGCCCTGGAGGATAGAATGAGCAATGTGGAAGATGAGATGGCGCCATTACAGTGTGACATGCATCATGTTCAATCCCTTACTTCAGGCCATGCGGCCCACTTGGAAGACATGGAGAACAGGCTAAGATGTATTAACGTCCGGGCGGTGGGTATTTCAGAGAAGACGGAGGGGAAAAACCTTGTTGCTATTATTAAAAACTGGCTTAGCAATGCCTCTGGAAGAGAATCATTTTCCCCGATATTTGCTGTGGAGAGGGCTCACAGAGTTCCTGCTAAGCCTCCCAGACCCCGTGAGCCTCCGCGGCCATTTCTGTTCAAACTCCTAAATTTTAATGATAGAGATTCTAGCCTCTACAAAAACAAATTTAAGACTCATACAAATATACTTTTTATGGGTTTTAATGATTTCTAAATAAATACAGTATTTTAATTACTATAAGTTTCTTGATACCAATAAAGTCTGGCATATTTCAGTGGAGAAAGTTCTTGATGTATATTCATAGGTGCATTACACCAACTCATAAATCCATTATTCAGTGTAATCAAAGGGTCTGAGTGGTCCCTTACAATGTATACACAAGTTTTAATAGTCTGACCTTCATTTGAAAGTTCAGCGTTCTCAACTTCAAATAGCTTTATATCATTTAGTGCAATCTGATTTTATCTTTTCAAAAATGTGACAAAGGACTTACAGAAGTGTCCCAGTTCAGTAACAATTTTCTTATTTGGATCTTCGGATTAAAATGTTTGGTTTATAATAAACCAGCTGCATGTAGCATTTTAACTGGTGATTATTCTCTTATTTTCAGGAACTCTGTGTACTTCTGTTGGCAACACACCTATTGGGTGATAAAATGAGTCTACTTAATTGGTTGGGGTTTGCAGTCTGTATTTCGGGTATTGCTTTGCATGTCGCTCTCAGAACTACACACTCAAAAGGTAAATATGAGCCCAGGTTGTCTTTAATTCCTTCATGATGGAAGGTAAAGCAAACCCTAATGCCTAAACACTGTATATATCTTTGCAACTACTTAGTGTATTCAGGTGATTTTTTTTTTTTGTATTATCGAGAGACAACTGGCCCAAAATAGTGAAAAAAAATAATAATAATTTTATCAACTTTAGCTGTATATTTCTTGCCATTACGATGATCCACCAGCAAAAAAAAAAAACACCAAAACTCCCCTTCTGACATTCATGGTGATATCACATATATGTATGTTATTTGTGCACAGGACACCTATCTTCACTGCTAGCAGCTGAATGAAGCAGTTAGGGTAGGTAGTCAAGGGTCATTATGTGCTGTCGGTAAGGTTGGCAATAAAAAGAAATTGTTGCACAGATTTGCTCTAACCCTTTCACTGCAGACTAAAATGCACGTCTTTCCCGTACTTTGAAGGACCCAGAAAGTCTTTTCCTTCGGGTTATACTGCTGCCTACATGAGGATTAGACAATAAATAATGTAGACCAGTCCAGGATAACTCCTCCTAATACCAGCATGGTTTAGTTTTTATGGTGCTGTGGGAGGATGAACTTTTCTGCAGCTGTGCTGTTTAAATTATTTTTTGCTAGCACTTTTTCCTTTCTTCAATTTTTTTTTTTTTTCTTTAAGACTTTTCTCTGCATTACTGGTGGAGCGTTGGTTCGACAATTTCAGCTTTCCAGTATGGTTGTCCCCAGCCCTGCTTTTGAGTCCATACCCTGCTGGACTAAACGCTGCAGAGAAATGACCTTGGGCTCTGCATAGGGTGCAGTCCAGGCTCTGTTCTGGTAAAAGTTTAAAGCAGAACATTTTCCAGGTGCAGAGTCACTGACATTAACTCATCACTTGCCCTGTCTCTGAAAACTCACCTAGTGAGTAGGCCGGTCAGGCCAAGCACCTGGATATACCTTATTTACTTAGGTCACTGGGTGCCATTAATCTCTGTTTCATGCTCCAATGCAGATTCTATATAGGATTTTCCCCTAGACTTCGCAGCTTTTTAACTATCGGCTACAGAGATTCTCATTGGCTCAAGCCTTTGATTTATGAGCTTATCCCTGAGGAGTCGCAGTCTTCTGCTTTTACTCCCAAATTAAAGGAGACCATTTCAGCTGTTATCGATGCAGTGCGTGCATACTACTCTGAAACTAGAGAATCAGCCTGTTGCTTCTACCTGTGCTATTTTCAGTCTTGCATTATTTAAAACTCTTAACCCCACAAAGCCCTTCCCTTTGCATCTAGTTATCCAACTATTCCTCTATGGAAAGCAGGGATGTAGATAGGGGGGGTTTGGAGGGTTGAAACCCCCCCCAGAGCATCAGTGCAGAAGTAGTAATTAAGTGTGCTGCTGCACTCGGCACTGATGCACCCACCTTTTGTTCTGCCTGGCCTGCTGTTACACCACCGGGTGCGCCGGCCTGGGCCTTTCGGGCCTGGCTTAGACTGAAGGAGGCTCTAGTAGCAGGGAGGGGTGTATTCCATCCGCACTCTCTGGTTAGCTAATGTCCATCCGTAGTCTCTGGATATCTCCTGTAGTTCATCTGCAGTCTCAGATTATCTCCATTAGTCCATCCGCAGTCTCTGGTTATCTCCATTAGTCCATCCGCAGTCTCTGGTTATCTCCATTAGTCCATCCGCAGTCTCTGGTTATCTCCAGTAGTCCATCTGCAGTCTCTGGTTATCTCCTGTAGTCAATCTTCAGTCTCTGGTTATCTCCTGTAATACATCCGCAGTCTCTGGTTTTCTGTGCATTTGGTTTGTGACTGCGGCAACTGTGACTTCAATGGGAAAGTTTAATGGTGTGAAAATTGACATGTCGGGTTGCGGCACCGTGAAGCTAAGCATTGATGTCATGAAAACGTGTAGTCAACGATGCAGGTGGTTTTGCTTAATCACCCTCTTTTTACTGGCACCAAAATGTGGTGTGGTTTTGCTGTGATTGTTGAGCGATTTATTGCCCAACAAGCATCCAAAATCACACTGTTTTGGTGCCACTAAAAATGAATGGAACACAAACGTGCTGCATTTTCCAAGCAATGCAGTGCGATTTGGAATCGAGCATGGAGGTGGGCAGAATCACTGCGATATTCTGCCCATGATCCCAAATTGCTACATGTGAACAGTCAGGGGCTAACATAACAGCAATTATAGAAGACTCAGCCTCAGCATATATTATAGGTAAAAGGAAACCCAGATTTTCTTTAAAATGGAAGTAAATACATTGTTCATGATGCATATACACTATAGTATACTATATACATGTAACAAACAGACATCTTTGAAATATGCTGTATATTCTTATTATTATGTTCATTTAGTGAGGCCTGTTTCATCTCGTGTCCTGAGGAAGCGAATCAGCAAAACACACTGACGCACAGGGACTCGTTATCCACTACAACGCAATAACATTTATTTGAATACAGTTGGCCATGGTAGGCCCTATTTTGTACAAGATGTGAATACATTTTTTTAATCATGTCCATTTATGTGGAAATATCTATATTTGTGTCTTCTATGTATAATAAAATATAGGTTTGCCTTTAAAATCTGATCCTGGGGGTTTGTTTTTGTTTTCTAATTAGCCCAGAATATTATAGGCTGAATCAGCAAGCCAGATCTTCTCATGTATTTCCCCAACACCCCCAAGTGAGTTATTTCTCCTCCACTGTGAATAGAAGCAGCTCCTGACTGGTGTTTTCCCTATTGGCTGCCAAGAGGATACTTCCACGCCTAAGAATGTTTTGCTGTCTCTTTCAAAGTCATAGCGGATGAAATAAGCCCATTGTGTAGTATTGTTTGAAGCCAAACAATCACTCCTTAAAAGCAAAACAATAAAAAACAGCACATGCAAGGCCACTGCCAGGATCCTAAGACAGCAGTGTGATGTCAGTGTGTAGGCTACCCCAACTGGTTTAGTCCCAGAGGACGTCTTAGCGGTGGCAAGAATCAATCACCAGGGAGGAATCAGGAGTCTGTTCCCCTGTCCCTCCATGGGATCTGAAACTACTACTCTCTTCGCTTCAGAAGCCACCATTTGAATCTGCCTCTCAACCTCTGCTTCTTTCAAGCAGATTGATTCCCTTTTTGCCATCCTGGATGAATCCTATGAGGGTTCACCATCTCTAGCTGGCTCAGGCAGACCATCATCAAGGGTATGGTCTCAAGGATCAGGTTCCACTCTTTCCTGTCAAGTTGCACTTGAGTGCTTCTTGGGCTTTTTTGGCATCAAGCAACTGTTTCCAAGATTTTCAAGACTGACACCTGGTCTATTCACACGTTCTCTAAGTTCTACCAGGTGGTTATTGCCAGCTTTATGTGTAAGGCTTTCAGATGGCAATTTGAGCTGCAGGCAGTTCTGAGTTCCGAACTTTAAGGACTTCCTGTATCCCTCAATAAAAAAGGAAGAAAATAGGATTTTTGTACCACTTTCCTACAAAACTGAGGCATGATGGTCGTAGAAGAAATTATCCTGGGCTGGCATACAATAATTTTTTTTTTTTTTGCCATTGTCCAGTCATCCTGTGGTTGGCAGTATAACCCAAAGGTTAAAAACTTTCAAAATCCCTTTGTGGGCTACAGGAAGATTTCATGGCTGGTTTTGAAATCCTGCATATAAATTCACTTAGACTCCTTTCCCACTGAGGAGTTTTTCAAGCGTTTTGGTGTTAAACAAGCGCCTGAAAAGTTCACAAAAAATGCTTCCCATTAAAATCAGTGAATGCTTTCACACTGGGGCGGTGCGCTGGCAGTGCAGTGAAAAAAATCCAGCATGCAGCATCTTTGAAGCATGTTTGGAGAGCTAAAAAATAAAGCGCCTCAAAAACGCCCCTCTCCATTTAAATGAATCTGAAGCACCTGAAAAGCACTTCAAAAGTGCCTCAAAATGGTTTTGTAACAGTTTTTCAGTCAAGTGTCCTTCAAAAAGTGCAAATGCCTGAAAAGCGCTTCAAAAGCGTTCAGCAGTTTATGGGCAGTTTAGAAGCACCTCAGTGTGAAAGGGCTCTTAAAGTGATTGTAAACCCATTTTGTTTCCTAATAACAAACATGTCATGGTTGCTGTGTGCAGTTGTTTTGAGCCTCCTCTTTTGGGGTCCCCCCGTCAGCGGCCCTGGCTCCTCCCCCACCAAGCCGCTTGCCTTGTCCATTGACACACAGAGTGCAGCTCAGAGCTGCCCCCGCTCCCTCCTCACTGCCTGTGATTGACAGGAGCAGGAGCCAATGGCTCCCACTGCTGTCAATGAGCCTTTGAGGAGGGAGAGAGCTGCAGCTCTCGTGCACAGAACTGGATCGAGATCGGGCACCCGTATAATGGAATGGGGAAGGGGGGGAAGATTTTTTTTTACTCTAATGCAGAGAATGCCTTAATAACCACTTACAGTGGGTATAGAAAAGAATCACCCCCCTCCATACACAGTTTTTGTTTTATCCAGCTATATTTACTAGTGCAACTTATAACATCCAAGTGAACGATATAACACCAACAAGTCAGAAAAAATAAAAAAGTATTTTGTTGGACCACATTTTGCTTTAATTACAGCCTTTAGTCTAGACTTTGCAATATTTGTCCACTGTTCTTTGCAGAGCTGCTCAGATTCAGTTAAATGTGATGGTGACTGTAGACTGCAGTCTTCAAGTCATTTCAGAGATTTCCAATGGGGTTCAAGTCAGGGCTCTGACTGGGCCATGCAAGGACATTCACCTTTTTCTCCTTCAACCACTGTGTGGTAATTTTTGCTGTGTGCTTTGGGTCATTGTCATGTTGGAAAGTAAACCTTCTTCCCATTGACAACGTTCTGGCAGAGGGCAGCAGATTTTCCTTTGAAAAATTTATGGTATTTTGCCCCATCCATTTTTCTTCTATCCTGACAAGTGCTCCAGTCTCTGCTGCAGAGAAACACTCCCATAACAGGATATTACCCCCTCCATGCTTTACTGTAGAAATGGTGAGCTGTATTGGATTTCTGCCAGACATATCGTTTGGTGTTGAGGCCAAATAATAACATTTTAGTCTTATCTAGTCTTATTATCCCTTCCAGTTTACTCAGAAACAATCAACGCCATTTTTTATAAATCAAAGTATTCAAAAACACAGATCTTGGTGTTTTGATTGCTTTTAAGGGTAGGGGAGGGATTTGGGGTTTTACAGTATAGACCCCAGATCCCTCCATAAGGAGTACCTGTCACATGCCTATTGCTGTAACAAAGGATGTTTATATTCCTTGTGACATCAATAAAAGTGATTTAAAAAAACAACAGTGTAAAAATAAAAAAAAAATAAAATTAAAAAAAAAAACATTGTCCATGTGCTAGCCCGCAAAGGCGAATGTGCACATCGGTCATACACGCAAACAGAGATCATTCCACACATGTGAGGTATCACTGTGAGCGCCAGATCAATACTGTTTTTTACATGTAAACAAAAATGACAAAAAAGCCTGGAGCCAAAGTGGTTAAAAAAAACACTCAAAATTGTTTTAGGGCTTGCAAACACATTTTTTTAAACATTTAAAAGAGGAGATTGTGTTGAGTAAATAGATAACAAATATTTCATCTCTCAAAATTGCATGTGCCTGTGAAATGGAAAAATATTGTAGTAGCCAAAATTGTCCACAGGCAACTTTTTAAAATCCTTTACTGCTAACAAGTTTGGTGTTAACCCTGAATTATTGCTCTAGAACTATTTTTTTTTTTTTTTTTTACCTTTGCAGTGATGCTTAATATGTGTTACACAACTGTTGTTTTTTTTTTTTTACATGTGCGCACCTGATGCATGCGGGCATTTAATTGTATGTGATGGCAGGGGGCTTTAAAATGTTTTTTGAGTTTTTTTATGTATTTTATTAAACATTAATTTAACAACCTTATTGCTATCACAAAGGGGGCTGCTAAGCTTCCTATGTGATAACATAGTGCATTCCTCTTTCATGAGACATCAGGGGTCTTTTAGAAGTGCTCTGAGGGGAGTGCTTCTAGATTCATATACTACACGTGAAAGGATCTCAACTTTTTATAAAAATGTGTGCTTTAATGAACGTATTTGGCATTATGGATTTTTTTTTAGAAGAACTATCACTGTGTTAGCACTGATTTTTAGCTCTTAAGTACTGATGTCTTCTTACCCAGGAGAGGACAGCCACAAGGAACACAGAGTGTCTCTCAGCACAGATATGGAGATGTTACTCAGGGGAGGTGATGATGAGGAGGATGAGGAGACATGACTGATGAACAAAGATACCAACTACGAGGAACTGTGAAAGATAAATATGACCAATAATGTGAATTCCCCTTGGCTCACTTTGAAGTATATGCCAAGAGGACAGCAGAAGCATTTCACCATGAAAAACTGCGGACTAGTAACTGTGACATTCATCAGTGTCTCAGAAGTTCTGCCACCACCTATCAGCATTCATTTCCAATGAGGTCCACAGATGCTCATCATTCCAGACTCTTTAAAATATTTTGCTATTTTCTGGATTCTGCAGTCCTTTTCTTTACTCTGATGTATTGACAAAGATGGGCATATACTGGTGTATCATAGTTTTATACTTGAAGGACTAGTATATCTTCTCTGTATATTAGCACATTCTCTTTCATGTTGCAGATGGACAACCGCCATCAATTTCTCTATAAACTGGCATTACACAGACCCTATTAATGTGTGTTATCTATTATAGCTACATTTCAGTTAAACAGCTGGTCATTTGTCCACCATGCTGACCATTTCCACATCAGGATTGTGCTTAAAGCGTATCTAGATCCAAAAGTAATATATTGCAGCTTACTAACCCTTACATGTGGTTGCTGCAGTAGTTTTCTTTTTTAAAGTGGTATTAAAGCGAAGTTGCAGCCTTTTAAAAAAAAAAAACTCCCACGATGGTTGCATATTATATAATACATTCCGGCATTAAGGTAGTTGTAAACCCTTACAATCCACTTTTTACTACAGGTAAGACTATAATGAGGCTTACTTGTAGCTACCCTGGATATCTCCTAAACCTGCACGGTTTAGGAGATATCCCCTGTATCAGCATGTGCTGACGTCATCGGCACATGCACACTGAATCGGCGGCTCCCATGCGCGTGCGTGGGAGTGACATCATTACGGCTCTTTCCAATCACAGCGCCAGAGCTCGTGATACCTGGAAATAACTCCAGGAGTGATGTCGCGGGCTAGACCAGTGTACGGGGACCGCTGCGGGGGTTTCGATCTAAGGTGAGTATTTCATAGTGAGCTAGTATGCTATGCATACTAACTATTTATGCCTTTGTCTTGCAGTTTTTTTTTCTTTTTGGTTGAGTGGGTTTACAACCACTTTAATAGTAAATTAACTTTATTTTGTTGGATAGTTCTGCAAATTACTCACTGTCAGCTCCTTAGCAAGCACGCTCCCATCTTCAGTGTAGGCATCTGAAGCCCGCTCGTAGCTCCTTCCAGGATACACTGCTGCTGGCCACCCAGCATGCACCTCCCGACTCGCCCATGTTTATTGCATACAAAGGGCACACTTGTATTGTGGTGGATGCCCATTGACTCCTGGGTTTGTTGACACTTATGTCCCAGGAGCCAACAGGCGGAAAGATATATTTATGTGAAATCTTTATCCCAAAAGGAAAAAAAATGTTTGCTGTAACTGCTTATAAAGTGTTAGCTGGAGTTCAGCTTCCATTTATTACTGTATCTAAATCTGCTGGTACATCTAACACACCCCTCCCCTCATATTACCAATACTACTGTTCAAAGGTGCCCCCTTCACCTAGAGTGGGGGTGCTGTAATACAGGAGGTGTGTTAGTGGCCAGATCACCAGGTGAAAGCAGAGGGGAAAGGCCTAAAAGAAAATTAATGTAGCCGCCACTTATTGTTGGTGAGCTACAATATAAGTTTTCAATACAATAACAGTAATAATTTATAATACAAAACATTTTGGGTTTAATATCACTTTAAGCTTCTTTTTTTTTTCTCCAACCTGATAATCTGGCTAATAAGTTTGTTATTTTTAAACTTTCTGTAACAGACCAGTTTTATACTCTAACTTCCACAAAAAAGTGTAAGTTAGAGGGTTGAGGCAAACCTCCAACTTTTATTCATTTAGTTAAAACTTTTATACAACAGTAAAAAAAAATGGTTTCTGTAACTGATTAGGAAGTGTTAGCTGGATCTATGCTTTAATTTATTAGTCACTTATGTGAAGACCAACTTTATCTAATAGTCTATCAAATACTACCCTCTCCATGCCATGCTGCTGCCAATGGGTGTCTCTGTTGCTTCTCTGTTGAAAGAATACACTCTAAAAGAGGAAATGTTACTGGTCAGATCACCTGGTGAAAATAAAAGAATAAAGCCCAAAAACAGAAAACTAAAGAAGCCACTATATCTATGGGTTGGTGAACTTTCTGTATAACATTTTTTCTTTTTGGGTTTGGATACAGTTCAATGATGAACTAATATGCCATTCAAGCGTAGAAGTAAGGCTTCCAGATTTATTAAATTCTTCTAACATTGTCCTTCACCTTAAATGACTTGCCAATAGAGTCCTATCTCATTTCAGTGAACCTAAATTTCAGGTCAGTAAACCTAGAATTTTGATTGGTCTTTATAGGTTGGTGCACATTGCACGCTGTCTTGTTGAAAAGCCTAATTGTGAAATGTTTACCTCTTGATTCAAGTCTCTATAACTTGAATGTGAGTATGTTCTGCAATTTTGTGGAGGTACAGTAAAATAACAAGTTGGAGCTTTAATTGTGTGTTTGTGACTCTTTCTAATGTACAGTGCACGTGTTTTGTCATAGTTGCCAATCCTGTCTAGCCAGATGTAATATAATCTTTTATTTTCTTCTCAACGTCAACATAAGCTCATGCGCTCACTGTTTAAGCCTTTATTTACAGCATTATCCTAATACAGAGGGGAGTGAGTTTTAAAAACTTGATGAGGACGAGTCCCTGGACTGCGTATAGCATTCCAATACACAGTGTACATACAGAAAAAGCCAACAGAGGCCATGTCAACATTCCAAGTAGTAGAAAACGTATACATCAACTGGATGAGGTATCATGGACATAGCCAAAGATGATATACCAAAAATACATATGTAAACACATTTAAAGTAGTTGTAAACCCTCACATATACCCAGTGAAGTGAACAGCCTCAGAAGATACACAGAGATGAAACAAATCTCCCTACATAAGTTTTACATATGTATCTGCTGTCTTTCCCTTTCTACATTCTTTGGAAAGTGCAGATTGTGTTAGGATTTCCTCTCTCATCAGTGGGTGTGGAATCTGGTTTACACTGTGTGTGAGCTGATTGGAGAAAAGGCACACACCCCCACTTCATATAGGCAGAGGAACAGAGGAATATGCAGAACGTAGTCTGAATAGACAAGCTCTTTGCTTATCTCCCTCTAAGCACCCTCCCAGACACACATTTCTTTAATCGTACATCACGGGACACAGAGCCATAGTAATTACTATGTGGGTTATAGTCCACCTTCAGGTGCTTGACACTGGCACACCCTAAACAGGAAGTTGCCTCCCTATATAACCCCTCCCATACCGAGAGTATCTCAGTTTTTTCGGCAGTGTCTAAGGTGTTGGTCACGAGTGAAGATGTGCTGTGCGGAGCTCCAATGGAGCAATCCTTGCTGGGGCTAGCTATGCAGCCGGATCCATTCAGTGTCTTTTTTGGGCCAAATTGAATGGTACCCGGGCCTTGTGTCCGAAGAAACGAGGTCTTTGCTTGTAAACGCTTCTCTTTTTAGAGAGCTGGACCGCGGGATCCAGTACTTTGGTATTTTAAGCCATAAAGTTTTACTGGTGGGGTGCTATTACAGGTCCAGGATTGTGGGTCCCCTAAGGGTCCCCGGTTCCTGAAGGTTTGTTAACGGAACCCACCGTGAAGGGTGAAGATTGGGTCTGTTGGTTTTACCACAGAAAATCCTGCAGCAGGAAAGGTAAATGGAGTTTTTCTAAGGAATTTTTACATTTTCTTATGAAATGTCTCCTTTAAAAAAGTAAATGTTGTCATGCCTAAGTGTCACCACTGGGGGCTGTATGGAGCACGTACCCTCTCATGCTTTGCTCAGAGATCACGCTGTGTCACAGAAGCAGCAGGTTTTTTTCCTCCGGCTAGCAGGCAGAACTCTGGTAAGTTTGGGGGGGGTTTGCTTCCACCAGACACCCCCCACCTGGGCTGAACTCTCCCCCTCTTCACGAGGCTGAGCATTGAGGAAGAGCTAAAAAAAAAGGATCGGTCGATGCCGTTTTCTTTCACCGCCCCTACACGGCGGTGGCTTTCAGGTCTCCTTCATGCCATCCCTCCCTCACACACAAGTCGATCCCGTTGGATCGGAGGCCCACGCTCGCGCAGGAAAACTCTTTTTTGAAAGAGAAAGGAGGTGGGAGCGATGCGACGGAGGGGGCAGGGCTTAACGCTGTGTTGGCGTCCTCCAACGCGGGAGTGTGGTTAAATAAAAAAAAATTCCGTTTGTCGGAGGGACACGAGCAAAGAGGGGCATGAAAGAGGTTTTGGTGACACAGGCATTTCCTATTTGACACATTTACTATTTGCATCAGGTTGAGCATTAATAACAGCGGCAGTGGCTGACTATTGCTCAAGCAGTGGATGCGATTTCTTCTGGTAGTACCTCTGCTTTGTGCATCGGGCTAAGGTCAGGGGGGGTTGAAACACCCCCAAAAAAGAGCTAAAAGGGTCTCCCTCAAGCTCTGGAAAGCCTACTCATCTCTACAAATGGCATCCTGCCCTGAAAAGGGGTGGCTGGTCAGAGTGAACATCGGGCCATGAAATGTTTGCAGTTGTTTTCAACACTGCAGCCCCTGTTTATGTTATTAAAAAGATCTTTTTTCCTCAGCCATGATAGGATTAAAAAAAAAAAAAAAAAAAAAGGTTAGCGGCTTTAATCGTATCCCAGTGTGGGACTAAATGCGACAGGTTCTCTTCCATTACCCAGGACCCTCAAACTGAGGACCTAGGGGCAGGAGAAGATGAATTCCCTCAGGGGACCGTGGTGAGGCTGATGACTCCTCTTCTGAGGTGTCAAATGCGGGAGGATCAGCATTCACAGTTTGTAAGATTGATGGTACAATTTCTTGCTGAATAGTCCGCTCCACATTTATGTACCCTTAACTGAGTGTTTGGGTTCGCTAAAGCCTCCTCAAGCTGTGCATGCCTTTTCCTGTCCGTTCATTGCTGGAAAAGTTTTTTTGTATCTGAGTAGATCACCCAGATAAGCATTTTATTCCCTCCTAAAAAGTTTTCACACTCTATCCTATGGTGCAAAAAATTCACTAAGTAGGGTATACCAGCAAATAACGCTGCTATATCATCTGTGATTAAGAGTTTGACTTGTCCGGCAGACAATGCTCAAATGCTTACGGATCCAATGGATAAAAAGTTGTAATACTTATTAAAAAAAAAAAACAAACAAAAAAAACCCCACTTTTTTCTCTGGCAGATTGAGTGTCTCAGCCTGCGCTGACAGTAATTGGTTAATCGTTGAGAGACCAGTGTAAACAGGTGTTCAAGGTTATCCTGCTCAGCAGGCCCAGGATCTGGCAGTTTTATGTTTGCAATAGTTGCTATGAGAGATTCTATCCTTCAGGTCTTGCACCCTTCACTAAGCACTATGCAAGAAGCTCCTGGCTTGTCTTTCTTTTTGCAGTGAAACAGCTATTTGGGGATCTTTTGGATAATACATCCAAAGAAATTCTAGTGGAAAAAGTACTCCTTTTGCCATTTAAGAAAAGGAGTAAATGTATTTTCGTTTTAAAGCTCCTTCTCCTGTGCCAGGGGCATCAGCCTCCAGGCAGTCACGACGGCTTCCCCTGTCAGGTTCAAAAGGTAATCCTCAGAGTTAACCAAAGGGACAAAAGAGGTCTTGGGGAAGGAAACCTACAAGATACTGAAGCCTCCTTATGAGGAGGCTCCCCCGCTCGCTCGAATAGGGGGAATTCTTCTGCAGTTCTCAAGGATCTAGCAGAAGAGTGTTGAGACGAATGGGGGACTTCCTCAATAGCTCCAAGGTACAACCTGGAGTTCTAAGAGTTCCCATCTCCTCGTTTTCTCAGATCAAACGTTCCTAAGGATCTAGAGAAAAATAAGTCTTTCTCTCAAGCATTGGTCCATCTTTTGGCAAAAAGTGATTATGGTGGTCCCCATGTAAGAGCAGATGGGGTTTAGTTCAAACCTCTTTTTCACGGTGCCAAATCCGAATGGACATTCTGGATCTCAAAAATCTAAGTTAAATTTCTGAATATAACCACTCTTTTTTCGCATGGAGTCAATCCAATCAGTTATCTCCATCCTACAAGGAGGAGAACTTCTGGCGTCAATTGACATCAAAGATACATACCTCCATATGCCTATTTCCTCGCTCACTAGTAATATCTGCTTTTCAAGGTGGAAAATCTTCATTTTCAGTGTGTAGGTCTGCTTTTCGGTCTAGCTACTGCACCTTGAGTGTTTACAAAGGTTCTGGCCCCTCTTCTAGCCAGATTAAGGGCCCAAGGTATAACGATTGTGGTTTACCTAGACGATCTGTTCTTCATAGACCAGTCGGTAGCCTGCTTAGACCAAAGTATGGTCACCACATTCAACTACCTAGAATATCTAGGTCGGATTCTCAACCTAGAAGAAATCTTCTTTAAAACCATGAAGAAGGCTAAAATACTTGGGTCTGATCATAGATACACCCAAAAAAGGGTATTCTTGCCCCAGGCAAAGATCAGCGCCATAAAGGAACTGATTCAGGTGGTCAAAGCAAGATGAATTTTTCTATTCAGCTTTGCATGAGGTTGTTGGGAAAGATGGTAGCTTCATTCGAAGCCGTTCCTTATGCTCAGTTTCATTCGAGACTGCTGCAAAACAGTATCCTAAAGGGTTCAAGCTCTAGATTCCCAATGTGTCTGATTCCACATCACCCTGAAAGCGCCTGATCTCGTCGGATCTTGGAGGCTAAGCAGGGTCAGGCCTGGTTAGTGCCTGGATGGGAGACCGCCTGGAAATACCAGGTGCTGTAGGCTGGGTGCGCCGGAGCCTCAGTTTATGGTTGATAACCAAAAATCTGCAAAGGGGAAAATCCTTCCTTCAGTTACCTGGGAAATGGTAACATATGCCAACTTTTTTTTTTTTTGGGTTGGGGGTCCAAGAGAAGTGGCCCAGATCAGAAAGGTCCTTGCCCATTAACACTCTAGAAATTCAGGCAGAGCACTTGGTCCTGAGGGCCTGAACGTTCAGTTTACGGAATTGTCCTGCAAGGATTCAATCCAACAATGCCACAGCAATGGCCTATATTAATCACCAAGGGGTAGAAGAAGTTGTGCGACCCAGAGAAAGGTGAATCATATCCTATCTTGGGCAGAAAATAATGTACTTTGCCTATCGGCAGTCTTCATTCTAGGAATAAAAAATTGGCAGGCGGACTACTTGAGTCGCCAGCAGTTGTTCCTGGGAGAATGGTTCCCTTACCCCGATATCTTCCTGTCAATATGTCAAAGATGGGGGATCCCAGATGTAGATCTGTTTGCGTCCAGGTTCAACAAAGAAATCGACAACTTTGTGTCAAGAACAAAGGATCCGCTAGCATGCGGAACAGATGCCTTGCTATTCCCATGGAATCGGTTCTCACTGATTAATGCATTCCCTCCTATTTTGCCTGCGTCCACGACTTCTTTGCAGGATCAAGCAGGATGGGAAGTCAGTGATTCTTGTGGCCCCCAGCGGGGCCCAGGAAATCTTGGTATGCAGAGATCGTAAAGATGGCAGTAGGGGACCCATGGACCCTACCGCCACAGCCAGACCTTCTCTTGCAAGGTCCGGTATTCCATCCTACTTTACAAACGCTAAATTTAACGGTTTGGCTATTGAGACCCACACTCTGAAGAAGCGTGGGCTGTCAGGTTCAGTGGTTTCTACCTTGGTTAATGCAAGGGAGCCGGCCTCCATAATTATATATTATGTATATTATATATTATGTAATTATATATTATGGAGTCTTGGAAGCATATGTCTCCTGGTGTGAAACTAGCGGTTGCACCCCAGGAAATAGGTCAAAGGTAGAATCCTTGACTTTCTGCAGATGGGGTGAGACATAAAGCTGGCTTTGAGTGCTTTCTAAGAACAGGTCTTGGCCTTATCGATATTATTTCAATTACCACTTGCTTCGCATTCTTTGGTTCGTAACTTTATTCAGGGGGTAACACGGCTTAATTTCCGGTTAAGTCACCCCAGAACCCTTGGGACTTGACTTTTGAGTTTTGTTGGCATTACAAAACAGCCTTTTTTTGGGCCAATACGACATGTTCCCTTGGTCCTTTTTGACAAGGAAACTATTTTTTCTGGTAACCATATCTGCTGTAAGAAGGGTATCTGAATTGGCTGCTCTTTCTTGTAAAGAGCCATATTATTATTGTTTTCAAGGATAAGGTAGTATTGCGTCCTCATCCTATCTTTTTACCGAAGGTAGTATCAGGTTTTTATCTAAACCAGGATATTGTTCTACCTTCTTTTTTTTTTTCCAGAACCCTGTTCTATGGAAAAAAAATCACTACATTATCTTGATGTGGTGAGAGGGGTCAAAGTCTACTTAAAGGCGACTGCTCAGATTCGGAAAATGGATGTTTTGTTCGTGTTGCCTGAAGGTCCTAAAAGAGGACAGGCAGCATCAAAATCTACTATTTCTAAATGGATTTGACAAGTAATCACTCAAGCTTATGGTTTAAAGAGGTAGTTTCTACCCTCTCAAATCAAAGCGCGCTCCTCTAGGGCTGTTAGTGCTTCGTGGGCAGTGCATCACCAAGCCTCCATGGCTCAAATCTGCAAGGCCGCAACTTGGTCTTCAATCCATACATTTATCAGATTCTATCAGGTGGATGTAAAAAGACATGAGGATGTCGCCTTTGGGCGCAGTGTACTGCAGGCAGCAGTATAAGTCCTCTGATCTCATGGTGCCCTACTTTTGTTGTGTCTCCCTCCCCTCAGTTGGCATTGCTCTGGGACATCCCACATAGTAATCACTATGGCTCTGTGTCCCGTGATGTCGATTTAAGAAAATAGGATTTTTATAACAGCTTACCTGTAAAATCCTTTTCTTTTGAAGTACATCACGGGACATAGAGGTCCCGCCCCTCTTTCTAGTATACACGTATATTGCTTTGCTAAAAAACTGAGATTCTCCCGGTATCGGAGGAGTTATATAGGGAGGCAACTTCCTGTTTAGGGTGTGCCAGTGTCCAGCACCTGAAGGTGGCCTATAATCCACATAGTAATTACTATGGCTCTGTGTCCCGTGGTGTACTTCAAAAGAAAAGGATTTTACAGGTAAGCTGTTATAAAAATCCTATTTTTCAGCTGCTGTTATCTTGTGTGTCGCAGAACTAGTCAGATGTGACTCTGCTGATAACAGAGGAACGGAGCAGCAGAAGGACATGGAACTTAGAGCTTTGGAGAGAGAGAAGTAAACACTACAGATATATGTGCTTGGGTCAAATTTCATTAATGGGATTTACAACCACTTAAGAATGAACACACAATCTAAAGGCTGCTGCATAGGATTCAATGCTAAAAACACAAAGTGTTCAAGTAAAGACCCAGGTGTAAATAGCAGCAGAGCGTCTCCAGCAGAAATAAATGGGGAGAGACTAATTCTATAAAATGGGCAGCCTTAACCAAAGGTTCCCTCTACCATTAAATCAGACAATATAAAAAGAATAGGAGGAGAAGAAAACTCAGAAGAGAAAAAGGGGGAAAAAAGGAAGAAGGAAAGGGGAGGTCCCGGGGAATCTTGATGAGCATAGGATCAGATATGTAAAAGAAGGTGATCCAATCTAGATGTGTGGGCATACTCAATCCAGGGATGTCAGGTCCGGAGGAACTTATGGGAATCTGCCAAGATGGCTGTCAACTATTCGTTAACCATAAGGTTATGCATGCAGTGTTTTACCACCTCGAAACTAGGGGTAGGAATTTTCCAGGCCCCAGCTTTTTTAAATTTAGTAGCTGTAAAGAGGTGTGCAGCCAATTGCCGCTCTGAGTGGAAGGGAGTCGATTGGTTTATGAAGTGGGTTTTTGTTTTTAAGAATGGAGTGAAATAGTGTACGTAGTAGCACATAAACCCTGATCCACAGTCTGCTCACCCTTGAACACGTCCACCAAATGTGCCCCATCGTTGCTGTTGGGCATAACCACAAAAGCATAATGGAGAATACTGTATACTGTGGAATAATACTTGCAAATCAAGCTGGGGTCTAGTACCATGGGTGTGGTATTTTGTACGCATTTTCCAAAATTAAGATATTCTTGGAACATTTAGTAATATTCTGTGTCATGACCTGCCAGTCCTCTGGATCCAGCACAGCCCCAACTCACTTTGATATTGGCGTCGATAGTTACTGGAGGTTTCCTCTGAGAAACAATAGCGGAGCATACACGCAAGATGATACCTGAAGAGTATGGGCATGATTTGCAGGTACTTTCAAAAGTTGTCAAGCTATAAGTTGGAGTTTGTGTACAATGAAGTTAAAAACAAAAAGTCTAACCTGCATATAGCGAAAATGCTCTCGCAATAGAATATCGTGGGAAGATCTGAGCGTATCGAAGGTAAGTATCCGAATAAGGGTGAGAAGGAAATGGACATTATCAAAACCATGATTGGTCCACCAGTCAAATTTGGTCAGATGATCAAGGCCTAGAGGAAACAAGGGACAGCGGAGCAAAGGTAATAAGGGTAAATGCGAAGAGATTAAGCCAGCAGAGTATTTAAGGGAGTCCCAAAGCTTAAGAGTAAAGGCCAGAATCAGATTCAACGATTTAGGTCCGAAGGTCGGGGGAGCCATTGTAGTGAGGCCAGTGGGACTGGATGACCTTGATAAGATCTAAGGAGTCCCAATGCAGTAAATGGGAAATGTACAGGTGTGAGAGATGGACAATGTTTACCGCCAAATAGCAAGCTTGCAGGTTAGGGACAGACAGCCTGCCGGATTTTTTAACGAATGAAGAGTATCTGTTTATGTATACAAGGCTGAAAGACCCCATTTAAAGTGTAGAATTTTCAGCTAATAAATTCAGAGTATGTGGGGGGGGGGGGGTTGGGGACTGGAAGGACTCGAAAGGTGTACAATAACTTAGGAAGCTATATTATCCGGACAGCATTAATTCTGCCGAACCATGACAGCGGAAAATGAGACCACGAATCAAGCATGGAAGACATTTTCCAAAGTAGGTGAGGGTAGTTAGCCAGGTATAGAGCCTTGTATGTTGGTATAAAACAGATAGCAAGATACAATAAAGTGGAAGACCATTGGAAGAAAAAAGCTTGTCGATGGTGGTTGCTGAAAGGGTTACCGTCATGGCTTCAGATTTAGTAGGGTTGACATGTAGGCCTGAAAGGGAGGCAAATATATCTAGGAATCAAAGGTTTGGCAAGGATAGATGGAGGGAAGTAATACACAATAAAATGTCAGCAGCAAAAAGTGAGATCTTATGGGAAGGACCTGTTACCTCCAAGCCTCTAATATCAGTATGGCAATGTATAGTCTCAGCCAAAGGCTCAATATCCAAAACAAACAACAAAGGTGAAAGGGGGCAACCCTGCCAGGTACCTCTCTGGATAGGAAACAAAGGAGATTCAAACCTGTAATATTTTACCATAGTGTGGGGAACACTATAAAGTGCTGAAATCCATTGCATAATGGTCAATTTGGCTAGCGAAAGGCTTGCAAGAAAGTCATTGATTGCTGCAGTATCTCCTAACAGGATGAATAGTTAGGTCAGCACGTCTAGTGCGAAGAGTATTTGGGGCATGTTTGGAGGAAAACGTTCTTAATCAGTTGTCCAACATTGTGTTGGGTTTGTTCGCTTTAGTTTATAAAACAGACTCAACGTGACTTCCACAGTAGTGCTTACAGGTGTGAGTCACCAGCCAGTCATATGAGTGAGCACTATGATGGAAGTCACATTGAGTCTGACTTCTCTGGGATTTGTTGTCATGGGCACTACATATGTGAAATATCATTCACGAACTGTATATCATCCTTGATATCTGCAGATGTTTAAGTGTAAAAGTGCAATCTTTACTTTTTGATTTGGAATGGCAGCACATGTAGTAGCTCTTATCCTAGATATGGAAAGAGGGCTAGAATACAAGTAGATGTTAAACTATACAGTGCCTTGCAAAAGTATTCACCCCCTTGGCATTTTTCGTGTTTTGTTGCCTCACAACCTGGAATTAACATGGATTGTTTGAGGATTTGCATCATTTAATTTACAGAACATGCCCACAACTTTGAAGATGTTTTTTTTTTTTAATTGTAAAGCAAACAACAAATAGGACAAAATAACAGAAAAAGTCAATGTGCATAATAATTCAGCACAAGTAATTTCCCCGCACCAGGTTGGATCCAAACCAGGTATGAAGTGGATGTTACTCTCCAGAGATAAAAAGCCCCAGGTGCTGGCTAATGCTGATCCATGCTGTGAGTGGAGGACTTTTTCCTCCACTCACTGCATAATAATTCACCCCCTAAAGTCAATACTTTGTAGAGCCACCTTTTGCGGCTATCGCAGCTCCAAGTCGCTTTGGATAAGTCTCTATGAGCTCACATCTTACCTCTGGGATTTTTGCCCATTCCTCCTTGCAAAACTGCTCCAGCTCCTTCAAGTTGGATGGTTTGCGCTTGTGAACAGCAATCTTTAATTCTGACAGCAGATTTTCTATTGGATTGAGGTCTGGGCTTTGACTAGGCCATTCCAGCACATTTACACGTTTCCCCTAAAACCACTCAAGTGTTGCTTTAGCAGTGTGTTTGGGGTCATTGTCCTTCTGGAAGGTGAACCTCTGTCCTAGCCTCAAATCACACACAGAGTGGTACAGGTTTTGCTCAAGAATATCCCTGTATTTAGCACCATCCATCTTCCCCGCAACTCTGACCAGTTTCCGAGTCCCAACTGCTGAAAAACATCCCCACAGAATGATGCTGCCACCACCATGTTTCACTGTGGGGATGGTGTTCTTTGGGTGATGTGATGTGTTGGGTTTGCGCCAGACATAGCATTTTCTTTGGCCAAAAAGTTAAATTTTAGTCTCATCAGACCAGAGCACCTTCCTCCATACATTTTGGGAGTCTCCCACATGCCTTTTCGCAAACTCAAAACGTGCCATTTTGTTTTTTGCTGGAAGTAATGGCTTTCTTCTGGCCACTCTGCCATAAAGCCCAACTCTATGGAGCGTACGGCTTATTGTCATCCTATGTACAGATACTCCAGTCTCTGCTGTGGAACTCTGCAGCTCCTCCAGGGTTACCTTAGGTCTCTGTGCTGCCTCTCTAATTAATGCCCTCCTTGCCCGGTCTGTGAGTTTTGGTGTGCGGTCGTCTCTTGGCAGGTTTACGGTTGTGCCATGTTCTTTCCATTTGGTTAAGATAGATTTGATAGTGCTCCTAGGGATCATCAAACCTAACCCTGACTTGTACTTCTCAACAACATTGTCCCTTACTTGTTTGGAGAGTTCCTTGGTCTTCATGGTGATGTTTGGTTACTGGTGCCTCTTGCAACCACTCTAACCAAGATAGGAAATGAATGGCCTTTATGGTAGATAAAGGATAAACATATTGAAGGTTAGTACCATCATCCAGGAATCTATAATATAAAGAAATTGGGAGCCTGGTCCCCAATCAGGCCACCAAAAGAACATGAGGGCATTTGGACTAATGCTGTACAGTAAAAGAATAGTACATAAAAATAGATAATCAGCAATAATATAAAATTTGTACAGTTGATTTTATTGATGCAGAAAATAATCAACAGTTACAAGATAAAACATGATAACAGTACAAATATCTAATTCACAAAATCATTTAGCCCCGAAGGGAAATTATACAGTGGAGCAATTGATCACAGAATTAAAAATCCTCGACTAGTTTCGCGGACCATAGCCGCTTCATCAGGAGGGATTCTGTAGATAGGTTTCAACTGTGTAATCAAAAAGAAAAACATAGTATAATTACCAGAGAACATGGACAGTAAAACCTTGTAATAAAGCATCAATTTTAAGCTGGGTATTGGTAAGAAATTATTGAAGGGGGAGGGGGGAGCAATTCTGCTTACCCATGTCCCCGCAGACATCAAGTGCAGGACCATGCCACTGAAAATTGATCTCCCGCGGCGACCCAGGGGAGCTATAAACATGACGGATGAGGATCTGGATAATTAAAGTAAAAAATTGAGTGTATTGGAATTGCCAAATTAGAAACAAGATGGTATGTGGGATGTGAATGGTGAAGGAAACAATTGTTGGAAAAGTGTGAGGTAATAGGATGAACATATTACACACAGGAAACGAAAAGAAGAAGGGAGAAAAAAGGTGAAGATAAAAGTGTGTAAAAACAAGGCTCAAAGCAATAAAAATGTAGAGTAAGGTGTAAATGATCTAATAAGGTGTGTGGACAATGAAAATGCAGGAAAACATGGAGGGAGGAAGAAAGGGGAGGGAAGAGAGGAAGGGAAGGAAAAGGGGGAAGAGGGAGAGGCAAGGAAGGGAAGGAGGGGGGAAAGGAGAGGGAGGGGAAGGGAAAAGGGAAGGGGAAATAGGAATGGGCTGCGGAAGGGGAAGAAAAAGGGGGTGGGGGGGAAGAGGAGGAAAGAGAAGGGAAAAGGTAGTGAATAAAAGTGGGGTGAGTAAGAGGCAAGAAGATACCTGGTACTAATATAGAAATAAAATGTTGCCGGGAGGACACCACTCGAAGGGCAGAAGCCGAAGTGTGGCCATCAAGGGTAACGCTAGGGGCTGCCGGCGGAGGGTGGGAACACATTATAAGGTAACCACCCGACCCGGGGCACCTATAGGGAAGGAAACTATAACAGGTAAACAATGGTAGCAGTACCTCAATATGAGGGACTGCAAAGGTAAAGATAGTTAAGCTAGTGGTAGATGGATAACTTACTAGAAGCTGGCTGCCACATGTAATCCCGGGTACGAGAGTCCAGACCGTCACTGAACAGGCAATGCCTGTTATTTATAGCTCCCAACCGTGCGACGCTGACCAGACGCCAGAGAGGCGCCGGCGCATGACGTCACAGGGTCAGGGATACCACATGACACGTGCGCGAGAGATCGCACGCATGCACACCAGCCCTAAGGCTAAGGGGAGGGATTCCCTGCCAGGGCTGGTGCAAGAGTTGGGATCGACCCCGTGTTAATGGGGAAAACCCATCCGCCAGGGATCCCACCGGGCCGCCACGGAAGAGCACAGGCGGAAGGTCCCACGCCGGTGCCCATCATAGGGACAAGACAAGTCCCAAAACGTATCTAACATAACACATACTTATATAACATAATCAGATTATCGGATGAATATTCATCCGTTTTTGTTTTTTTTTTTTGTTGCATGCTCGTCTCAGATTGAAAGTGAAGAGGTTACGCAACATACAAACATTTTTGTACGACAGAATACAACTTCAGAAGTGATGTAATGTGTTGAATTGTTTTGTATGTATTTCGTTTCTGAGCATGCAATAATCTTGCTCTTACTATTTTATTTCAGGCGAAAACTGTACTGATTAAACAAAAATCGGACGTTACGTACGATAAAAATTTTATAGCCTGCACCTTCAGTTTTTGTCATCCAAAAAGTCGGAATCGGCTGTTGAAAGCACTATACTAACAATCAGAAAATCGGCCGATCGTTCATCGTACAAAAGTTTACTTTTTTACTTTTACTGATTTTTCTTTTTGTGTGTACGGGCCTTTTAAAGAGAAGTTTGGAGTTGTTAAAAAGAAAAAAAAAAAAAACGTACCTACTCACCTCCATTCTACAGCATCAGTCTGATGCTGCAGGTGTCCCTCCCGGATCTAAGCCCAAGAACTGAGCGATCGCCTGACCACTGATCGCTCAGTTCTTGGTTAGCTCTGAGCAGAGAGCGGTGACAGTGATAGTGAGCCCTTGTTCGTCAACTGGGGTTCCCCAGGGTGTGGACTCTAAGCCCTAGCCTGCTTCTACACCAGGGCCTCTGATGGTGGGGGTGGCCTAGCAGTAAGCTGTAACCAGGTCACAGCTGAAGGGAAAACCAGAAAATAAGCCAAGGGCAGGGTGGGCCACAGACAAGCACAGACAGTAGACAAAGCCGGGATCAGTACACAGGTAATCAGACAGCATAAACAAAGTAGTAAGCAGATAGGAGCTCGAAGAACTGAGAAGTTGCTCAGGCAACACAGGCTGGACTGAGCACATTACAGTGCTGTGAAAAAGTATTTGTCCCCTTCCTGATTATTTTTTGTTTACATATTTGTCACACTTAAATGATTCAGGGCATCAAACAAATGTTAATATTATACAAAGATAACTCGAGTAAATACAAAATGCAGTTTTTAAATGATGATTTAATTTATTAAGGGAAAAATCTGTCCTGCCTGGCCCTATGTGAAAAAGTAATTGCCACCCCTTGCTAAATCATGTATGAACTGTGATTAGCCACTTTTTTTTTTTTTTTTTTGGAAAGATGAGCTAAATTTCACTTGAAACACCCAGGCCTGATTACTGCCAGACCTGTTGAATCAAGCAATCACTTAAATAGAAACTATCTGAAGCACGCTAAAAGATTTCAAAAAGCAACATCTTAAATATCCTCAAGACTTTTGGGCAAATATTCTGTGGACTCGTGAGATAAAAATTGATCTTTTTTGAAGGTGTGCATCCCATTACATCTGGCGTAAAAAACTGCACCACATTTAATAAAAAGAATATCATATCAACAGTCAAACGTGGTGGTGTGATGGTCTGGGGCTGCTTTGCAGCTTCAGAACCTGGACAATTTGCCATAATT
The DNA here is from genome assembly GCF_042186555.1 of Aquarana catesbeiana. Classification (NCBI taxonomy): domain Eukaryota; kingdom Metazoa; phylum Chordata; class Amphibia; order Anura; family Ranidae; genus Aquarana; species Aquarana catesbeiana. The sequence continues at coordinate 184,988,629 of NC_133335.1, forward strand.
GATGAAACCAATGAATTCTGTGCTCACCAGAAAATCCTGAAGGAGAATGTCCTGCCATCAGTTTGTGACCTAAAGCACATTTGGGTTATGCAGTAGTACAATGATCCAAAACACACCAGCAAGTCCACCTCTGCATGGCTAAAAAAACAAAAACAAATTAAGGTTTTGGAGTGGCCTAGTCAAAGTCTGGACTTAGTGTTACTCAACCCAGGACCCTGCATTCACTATATCTGGTCTCCCACAGAACATGGAAATGCAATACTTTTAGTATACAGTATATGAACTGCTAAATACCTTTTCTCATCAGCAGTTAGAGCAGTCTTGTGACTTCTATCAGGGTCCGGCAGCAGAGCAATGGTTAAAGCTTGTAGGATAAGTTTTCATTCTCCTCTGATTGTCCTGTGAGACTGCAGGACCCCTGGACAGTGCTGATTGGCCCTGTGCCGATCACATGCACCCTCCTAAGAAAAAAAAAATCTCTAGCAATACACAGCAAACTTAGCATGTGTAGAGTGACTCAAAAGACTGTTATCAGGAAATGATTCGGGGACACTGGAAGAAGGGGAGGATCAGAGAAGCCAGGATTAAACAGCCTTTTTACACAATGCAGAGGATTAACCCCTTTGGTTCCACAGTGAGTATCACAAGCATGCTTGACTGCATATACAGACTGATTTTACTGTTGTGGGTTTAGTAACACTTTAAATGTGTCTGCTGTGGCATGACTTTTAACCACTTCAATACCAGGCATTTTGCACCTTCTTGCCCAAGCCAATTTTCAGCTTTCAGCGCTGTCACTTTTTAAATGACAATTGTGCGGTCATGCTACACTGTACCCAAACTACATTTTTACCATTTTGTTCCCACAAATAGAGCTTTCTTTTGGTGGTATTTGATCACCTCTGCGGTTTTCATTTTTTGCTAAACAAAAAAATTTTGAAAAAAAAATGTTTTTCTTTGTTTCTGTTATAAAATTTAGTAAATAAGTAAGTTTTCTCCTTCACTGATGAGGTGGCACCAATGAGGTAGCACTGATGGGTACTGATAGGTGGCACTGATATGCAGCACTGATGGGCATTGATAGGCGGTACTGATGGGCACTCATAGGTGGCACTGATAGGTGACACTGGGCACTGAAAGGCTGCACTGATGGGTTTTCATGGGTGGCACTGATGGGCACTGAAAGGTGGCACTGATGACTGGCACTGATAGACATGACTGATGGCACTGGCAGGCATTGTTAATGGGCACTGATTGGCATCTGCCCTGGCACTGATTGGCATATCCCTGGTGGTCTAGGGTGGCATACCTGGTGGGCGTCCTTTATTGCCATCCCTGGTGGTCCTAGCGGCATCCATGGTGGTCCAGTGTGGGCATCTCCCTGTCAGGAGAGCCACCGTTCAGCTCTCCTCTACTTACGTCTGTCAGACGTGAGTGAGGAAAAGCTGATAAACGGCTCTTCCTGTTTACATAGTGATCAGCCGTGATTGGATACGGCTGATCACATGGTAAAGAGCCTCTGTCAGAGGCTCTTTACTGAGATCGGTGTAGCGGTGTATCAGACTGACATGCTACACCACCGATCGCTGCGATGCACGCCGGCAGTTGTTCGGATGTCAAATGACAGCCAGTCAGGATTACGGAACCACCGCCTGGCCATCATGCTGCCATAGGCCGGGCGTGAAGTGGTTAAACACGCCGTTTATGCTCAAAAACACTCCAATGTGGTTGAAATAAAACAATTCTGAAAGAAAGGTTGAGACAAAATTGCTCCACAGCGATGTGAAAGACTTATTGCCAGTTATCGCAAACACTTGATTTCAGTTGTTGCCGCCAAGGGTGGGATAATCAGTTATTAGGTTTAGTGGCAATTACTTTTCACAGCACTGTATATATAGGGAGAAGAAAACAGGGAGACGGGCCAGGAAGTAATGGAAGGGAAGGAATTATAAGCCCAGAGAAAAGCAGGGACCCCCATAGGTGAACACAGAAGCCAACAACACATGTGAAGGAATCGGAGGACTAGGAGAAAAACTCCAGCAAGGAGGTAAGAATACACAGGCAGGAAAACTGCTGGCCAAATCATGACAGATTTGACAAGTTTTTCCAGCACACTTGATACCCCTAAACAAAAAGGCTATTAGGCACTTTATAAAGCCGAAAGCGATATTAAACCCAAAAGCAAACATTTACTATATTACAGCTTACCAATTCATATGTTATGACTGCATTTGTTTTCTTTTTTAGGCTTTCATTTTCACCTGGTGATCCTGCCTGTAAGTCTGCAAATGTAGCAGTTATGCCCTGTACACACGGTCGGACATTGATCGGACATTCTGACAACAAAATCCTAGGATTTTTTCCGACGGATGTTGGCTCAAACTTGTCTTGCATACACACGGTCACACAAAGTTGTCGGAAAATCCGATCGTTCTAAACGCGGTGACATAAAACATGTACGTCGGGACTATAAACGGGGCAGTGGCCAATAGCTTTCATCTCTTTATTTATTCTGAGCATGCGTGGCACTTTGTCCGTCGGATTTGTGTACACACGATCGGAATTTCCGACAACGGATTTTGTTGTCGGAAAATTTTATCTCCTGCTCTCCAACTTTGTGTGAAAATCCGATGGAAAATGTCCGATGGAGCCTACACACGGTCGGAATTTCCGACAACACGCTCCGATCGGACATTTTCCATCGGAAAATCCGACCGTGTGTACGGGGCATTAGAGTGTTGAGACAAACTATTTACCACTTTTAGAGGTGCTTACAATAATCAGCTTGTATTATTATTTATGTAAAACCTTTATCCCAAAAGAAAAAAAATAAACTGTTGCTGTAACTGCTTATAAAGTGTGATCTGGAGTTTGGCTTCAGTTTGCTATCTAAATCTCCTAGTCCAACGAATATGCCCATCCCACCAGATTAATAATGTCACTGTCCTAATACAGGAGGTGTGTTACTGGCCAGATGACCAATAAGAGGGAAGTGAAAAAAGAGGGGGCGGAAAGCCTTAAAAAAAAAAAAGACGAGAAAACGGATGCAGCCGTCACATCTAATGATCGGTAAGCTGCAATATAATACATTTTTGGTTGTGGGCTTAATACCGCTTGAAGGTCAGCTTATCCTACCTGTGTTCTTTTGTGATGGATCATATATATATATATATATATATATATATATATATATATATATATATACAGATATATATACAGAAGACCATTCATTGAGAATTGAATAACCGTAAGGAATAGTTAAAACCTTTGATAGATGTGTTTTTGTTTGCTTTTTTTTCACATATAAGTAGAAATCACCTGCTAATTGTCACTAAAATAGGAAGATGATTCCTGTTCTGGTGACGTCTAGAAATTTGGATTTCACTGATGACTTTCTCTCCTGGTGACAATGATCAGAGGAACAGAGGGCTACATTTCCCCAATGGGACACAGATCGCAATAAGCACTTAATAGATGTTTTTATACTCCCACACTATCCAAAACCTAAATTAGAACTATTAGAAATTGATATGTTGTTCAGCAGAAAAGGTTTTCCTATGTGTATTCTTTACGTTGATATTCCACTTGCAAATCCTATTCAATGCCTGTTGATCCTGCCAGAGCTCTCTGCTGCATGCAATTTCCTGTTAGAGGGTTACAAAGGCTGCCTCCTGAGAAATTACTTTTATGTCAGCTGTATCCGCAAGGACTATTGCGGGAATAATTCTGTTCTCTTCTCAGAAAACTTTTACCCATGGTACAGCATGGGTAAAAGGAAGAATTTTGGAAGATTTTTCCTTTTTTCCTCTATTCCTATATATATATATATATATATATATATATATATATATATATATATATATATATATATATATATATACACACAGTGGGGACGGAAAGTTTTCAGACCCCCTTAAATTTTTCACTCTTTGTTATATTGCAGCCATTTGCTAAAATCATTTGAGTTCATTTTTTTCCTCATTGATGTACACACAGCACCCCATATTGAAAGAAAAACACAGAATTGTTGGCATTTTTGCAGATTTATTAAAAAAGAAAAACTAAATTATCACATGGTCCTAAGTATTCAGACCCTTTGCTCAGTATTTAGTAGAAGCCCCTTTTGATCTAATACAGCCATGAGTCTTTTGGGAAAGATGCAACAAGTTTTTCACACCTGGATTTGGGGATCCTCTGCCATTCCTCCTTGCAGATCCTCTCCAGTTCTGTCAGGTTGGATGGACAGCCGTTGGTGGACAGCCATTTTTAGGTCTCTCCAGAGATGCTCAATTGGGTTTAAGTCAGGGCTCTGGCTGGGCCATTCAAGAAGAGTCACAGAGTTGTTGTGAAGCCACTCCTTCATTATTTTAGCTGTGTGCTTAGGGTCATTGTCTTGTTGGAAGGTAAACCTTCGGCCCAGTCTGAGGACCTCAGCACTCTGAAGAAGGTTTTCGTCCAGGATATCCCTGTACTTGGCCACATTCATCTTTCCCTCGGTTGCAATCAGTCGTCCTGTCCCTGCAGCTGAAAAACACCCCCACAGCATGATGCTGCCACCACCATGCTTCACTGTTGGGACTGTATTGAACATGTTATGAGCAGTGCCTGGTTTTCTCCACACATACCGCTTAGAATTAAGGCCAAAAAGTTCTATCTTGGTCCCATCAGACCAAAGAATCTTATTTCTCACCATCTTAGAGTCCTTCAGGTGTTTCATAGCAAACTCCATGCGGGCTTTCATGTGTCTTGCACCGAGGAGAGGCTTCCGTAGGGCCACTCTGCCATAAAGCCCCGACTGGTGGAGGGCTGCAGTGATGGTTGACTTTCTACAACTTTCTCCCATCTCCCGACTGCATCTCTGGAGCTCAGCCACAGTGATCTTTGGGTTCTTCTTTACCTCTCTCACCAAGGCTCTTCTCCCCCAATAGCTCAGTTTGGCCGGACGGCCAGCTCTAGGAAGGGTTCTGGTCGTCCCAAACGTCTTCCATTTAAGGATTATGGAGGCCACTGTGCTCTTAGGAACCTTAAGTGCAGCAGAATTTTTTTTGTAACCTTGGCCAGATCTGTGCCTTGCCACAATTCTGTCCCTAAGCTCTTCTTGCAGTTCCTTTGACCTCATGATTCTCATTTGCTCTGACATGCACTGTGAGCTGTAAGGTCTTATATAGATAGGTGTGTGGCTTTCTTAATCAAGTCTAATCAGTATAATCAAACACAGCTGGACTCAAATGAAGGTGTAGAACCATCTCAAGGATGATCAGAAGAAATGGACAGCACCTGAGTTAAATATATGAGTGTCACAGCAAAGGGTCTGAATACTTTGGATCATGTGATATTTCAGTTTTTCTTTTTTAATAAATCTGCAAAAATGTCAACAATTCTGTGTTTTTCTGTCAATATGGGGTGCTGTGTGTACATTAATGAGGAAAAAAATGAACTTAAATGATTTAACAAATGGCTGCAATATAACAAAGAGTGAAAAATTTAAGGGGGTCTGAATACTTTACGTCCCCACTGTATGTATATATATATATATATATATTGGGAATTGTTGGATCAATTCTAGGAACAGACTGTCATATCCACATCCCAGAGAAATTGGTTAAAACAAGATTAGAGAGAGCACCACTCCCCCATGAGGTGATGGGACTTTCCCGGATATGTCACTGTCTCTGAGGTAAGCACATACAAAATGAATGTTAATAAAATAAGAATTTATTACAAAGTATACACAATATAAAACTTTGTTTGGTAGCATTAGGCCATATACACAGTTGACCAGAAATGATACTCAATCATTAAACGCTTGAAAGATGCTTGTATGTAGTTAGCCAAAGTGTTTCGCAGACTTCTTATCTGCTTTTTCTGGGATTTGTTGTGTTGAGTTACTATAGTGATTGGCATTGTCACAGTTTTCTGGCCTAACTGGGAAAGCTTTCTGGACCCTATCCAGAAAACATGTACGCCACAGGTACAAACAGAGGTAGGACTTGATGTCTTTTTTTTGAAACTTAAAAAATTAATAGAGAAAAAATCTAACCTTGGGTGGCATGTGTGAATCCATTGGGTTTACGAGTGCAAAATCTTTCCATCTTTTTGATGTGACTGACTGGGAAAGAAATTTGACACAATGTTCTGCAACAATGATGGAAATGTTGACGGACAAACATAGGCTAGATTTGGCAGATTTAGATAGGGAGATTGAGACATTACGTGCCAGTGGAAGTCAGTTTGTTCAAAATCCTGACTATAAAAAGAAAGAACAAGACCTGGTACAACATCTGGAAAAATACAATAAAAATATAGTGGTGAAAAAGGACCAAAAACTCCACAAGGATAAACTTGCTTTCTCAGGGGGTTATGCATACAGATGGCAGAAAGGGTCCAATAGTAGAAGAGGTAAACCTTCTAGACAGTAGTCTAATCAAGAAATGCCAATATTAAGATCTGATTCTGACCTTTCTGTTTCCTCCTCAGTTTCTTCCCAAAGGTCATACAATACGGCACACAAAGGAATCACTGGAAGGGGACGTGCGCACAAAGGTTGTAATGGTGGTGGGTATGACACACAAGGAGGTACCAATAAGACGCCCATTGTTTCACCTAAGGCATCCTCTCCAGGACCCAAACATGGGGGCAATATTGGGACACCAGTAGCTACACATGGTGAATCGGTGATGGGTACAACTCTGATGTCAATGTTTGGGGATGAGAACAATGTTAACCCAAATACATATAAAGAACAGGGAGCAACCCCAAAAGCCAACCAAACTAAACCAAACATCAACCCAGGTATAGCCCCTTTAGGCCTAGCTCACACCTCTCAAACGCCCATGGTACAGCCACGAATGGGGAAAATAGACCCATTCGTAGTCAGACACAGATCCACCAGGGTCAGATATAGTTAACCTATCCTCCTACCCTTTGTCCACAACTGAGACTGAGGTACTTAAGTTGGGCCTCCGTTTCTGTTCCCTTCAAAAGATCAACAAGTTCAAACTGGTAAAAGATTTGCATTTATTTGCAAGAAATCTAACCTATAAATATATCTTTGATAAAGATCGGGGGCAAACAGGAACACGGAAGCAGGATATGTATAAAGGTTTCAAGGTGCAGTACTTTCGTACTTTAAAAACTCTTATCCAGTTACTGGATGAGAGTGAAGGAGCTGGTGGAGCTGAGGAAATGGCCCTATCCTCTTCGTATGAAGAGGACATGGACATAGAGGTGGAACCAGAACCGGTGAAATTTAAAGCTAAGTCTAAAATATTTCCCCAGCTACAGACATGCCCAGCGATCTGGGCTTTTCTTAAACAAACCATTAAGGAAATTGATGGTTTTTCCCTACCACGCCAAATTGCCAGTAACCTCACACAAGTGCAACAGCAGGCCCTAACAAGCCTCATCCAGAATGACCAGAATACTATTAAACCGGCCGATAAGGGCGGGAATGTGGTCGTGATGGATAGGAATCAGTACATACAGATGTGTGATACAATTCTGAGCAATACAGAGTAGTATCAACCAGTCTGTGAGGATCTGCTAACTGATTTCAGGTCTCACTACAAAGCCATTATAGTTCAGGCATATCAGAAATGCCTAATTGATAAGGATCTTCTAGAGTATTTGGAAGTCAAATGGCCCATCACATCCACTTTCTATGCCCTCCTGAAGGTCCACAAAAATCTTAATAACCCTCCTGGACACCCAATAGTGTCGGAATTGGTTGCCACACGGAAACAGCAAGTAAATATGTAGATAGCCAACTAAGACCCCACGTTATGGGATTACCATCATATTTGAAAGACACTCTGGACCTGGTAAAGGTTTTTGAAGGTCTCACTGTTCCAGCTGGAGCAATTTTAGTGGCTACTGACATCAAGGCCCTATACTCCAGCATCCCCCATGGGAAGGGGGTTGAGACAGTTTCAGGTTTCCTGAGGGAACAAGATAGAAACAATTGGCAATTATGTAACTTTGTTACAACATTGTTGGAACATATTTTGACATCCAATATCTTCCTGTTTAATGGGTCCACTTACCTCCAGGTACAGGGGGTTGCGATGGGGACTTCTTGTGCCCCATCATATACAAACCTGAACCTTGGGGGGTGGGAGAGATCCCCTGTTTTTGAATGACGTGCCTCCATCTACCTCCGCCACATCTTATTGTGGCGGAGGTATAGCAACAATGTGCTGGTCATCTGGACAGGAACATTAAATTAACTCTCAGAGTTTATGACATTCATTTCAGTTAATCAATTTAACTTGAAATTTACTATGCAGTTGGATGCATACAGCATCCCTTTTTTGGATCTATCTGTTTCTAAATCCTGATGGATCTATATATAGCACCCTGTACCATAAAGAAACTGCCGGTAACACCATTCTACATTACTCTAGTGCCCATACTCGTTCTCTGGTACGTAGTATTCCATTCAGTCAGTACCTCAGGCTGTGTCGAAACTGCGCTAAAGAGGAGGATTTCGAAATTGAAGCAAAAGCCCTGTTTGGACATCTATTAACTAGGAGGTACAGCAAAAAAGTCCTAAAGAAGGCATATCCGAGAGTAAGGACTAATCAACGAGAACAACTTTAACATCTTTAAACCCAGGGCCCAGAACAGTAATCCTACCAACAGGGCACATGGACCAGTTGTCCCTGTCGGAGGGCGGAGAGGAGGTTGGTGCCATTGTCGCAAACCACCATTCCTGGCTGAAGCTGGTGTGGCGTCAACCACCTCTGAGCCTGCCCCTGCAGAGCTGACAGAATCTCTGCCCCAGTGTGGCTCCTGTCCCCCAAGCACACCAGCTCAAGCACTGCATGGCATCTTTTGGCCTGCGTACTTGCATAGCCCCTTGAACGCCTACGGAGCACCACTGGTTCCGAGGACAAAGCACAGGAAGAGGCCATGGAGGAAGAAGAAGAGGAGGGGGTGGAGGAGAGAGGTGTGTCAGAATCACCAGCAGTAGCATTTTGGAGGCGTGGTGGCGGAACAACCTCCAACACTACTGCACCTTGTCCTGCATCCTTCCCAGCTGCCAGTAGAGTCACCCAATGCGCCGTAAAAGATAGGTAATGTCCCTGTCCAAGCCTGCTGGACCATGAGTCAGCGGTAGTATGCACCTTACCGCTGACCACCCTGTCCAGCGAGGCCAAGACATTGCCTTCCACATGCTGGTAGAGAGCCGGAATCGCCTTCTGTGAGAAAAAGTGGCATTTGGGAACCTGCCACTGAGGAACCGCACATTCCACAAACTCACGGAAGGGGGCAGAGTCTACCAACTGAAAAGGCAGCAGTTGAAGTGCTAGCAATTTAGCCAAGCTAGCATTCAAAAGCTGGGCATGTGGATGGCTGGGAGCGAACTTCTTTCTACAGTGCAGCAGCTGGGGCAGGGAAATTTGCCTGGTACAATCTGACGTCGGTGTACCGATAGCAGATTGCCCGCAAGTATTTGGCTGTGACACACCTAATTCTACACCTTCATTCCTCTCAGTGCAGGTCTCAGAGAGGACTGAAGGTATAGTGGGGTTGGAGATCCCAGCTGATGAGGAGCAAGGAGAGGTCCTCTTTGTTCTTTGGTGTGGGTCTTTTAGGTACACTTGCCAACGAACTGCATGGTAGGTCAACATATGTCTGGTCAAGCATGTGGTGCCCAAGCGGGTGATGTTTTGGCCACGCGAAATACGCTTGAGACATATGTTGCAAATAGCAGCAGTGGGATCTTATGCACTCATCTCAAAAAAGGCCCACACCAAAGAACTTTTGGAATAACACGCAGAGACAGCAGCGCCCTGCACATGTGGAGCTCTGCGGTGTGATGCAGTCGGTGTGCTGCCCTTAAGCTGCCCTTAAGCTGCCCCCTGGAGGGCATCCTGCCTCGTTGGTGTTGTGGCTCCTCCTCCTCCTCTCTCCTATCAGGCACCCACGTGGAGTCAGTCATCATCCCCTCCCTCCTCATCACTGGAGAAAAGCTGGCAGTATGCTGCAGCTGGGGGAACATGACTGCCAGAGTGCTGTCCTTCTTGGGCACCCCCTCTGTCTGGGCTCATGTTACTGCCTTCCTCTAGCTGAGTACCATCGGAGCCTTCAAAACACTGGGCATCCTCCTGGAGCATGTACCCAACAATGTGGTCAAACAGTTCGGGGGACTCCTCAGGAGGACATGGTGGGGCTATGGAAGGAGTGACTGATGCCATTGAGCCGAGGGAAGAGGCTCCGTTGGCAGCTGCTTTGCCAGACAACATACCCTGAGATGGGTGAGAGAGGATGAGGACGGCTTGGTCATCCACTTTACTAAGTCTTCCGTATGTTGCGGCTCAACGCGGCCAGCTGCCGAAAAAAGAACAAGCGTGTCCCACGGCCACGTGCTAAAGAGGAAGCACCATGTCCACGACTGGCACTGTTGCCTCTAGACACAGAGCCTGCTTGCCCTCTTTTATTGGCTTGTGACTATCTGCCTCTCCTTGTTGGCCTTCCAGACATACTAATGGCCTCCACTGCATTGAGATGTAGCTGCACAAAACTGGAAAGTATATATATATATATATATATATATATATATATATATATATATATATATATATATATATATACTGAATATACAACAGCTAGCAGAATGCCTGCCTGTGGTATTAATAGGATCAGAAGAAGCACACCAGCACTTGTCTTCAGGTAGCTATAGGTGCAAATGTGCAGGGTACACAGTACACTAACTGTAAAGACTTCAAGAGCCTGCTTGTGCTATTAATAGGATCAGAAGAAGCACACAAGCACTTGTCTTCAGGTAGCTAATGGTGCAACTGTGCAGAGTACACAGTGCACTAACTGTAAATACTTCAAGAGCCTGCCTGTGCTATTAATAGGATCAGAAGAAGCACACAAGCACTTGTCTTCAGGTAGCTATAGGTGCAACTGTGAAGGGTACACAGTACACTAAGCCTCGGTTCACACCAGAGGCGGCACGACTTGCAGGCACACGACTGCCCGGGCGACTTGCAAAACGACTTCTGTTTAGAAGTCTATGCAAGTCGCCCCAAGTCGCCCCCAAAGTCGTACAGGAACCTTTTTCTAAGTCGGAGCGACTTGCGTCGCTTCCCTTAGAACGGTTCCATAGCACAGAACGGGAGGCGACTTGTCAGGCGACTAGGTCGCCTGACAAGTCGTCCCTGTGTGAACCGAGCCTAACTGTAAATACTTCAAGAGCCTGCCTGTGCTATTAATAGGATCAGAAGAAGCACACAAGCACTTGTCTTCAGGTAGCTATAGGTGCAACTGTGAAGGGTACACAGTACACTAACTGTAAATACTTCAAGAGCCTGCCTGTGCTAATAATAGGATCAGAAGAAGAACACAAGCACTTGTCTTCAGGTAGCTATTCTGTAGGTGGAACTGTGCAGGGTACACAGGAAGAGAATAACAGGAACGGATCTAGCTAAACTGAATACAGTGTGTGTGTGTGTGTGTGTGTGTGTGTGTGTGTGTGTGTGTGTGTGTGTATATATATATATATATATATATATATATATATATATATATATATATATATATAAAACACCTGGGATGCATATATATACACACTACTCTATCTAACTTAAATCAAATGACACAATGTCTCTCTGTCTATCTATCTCTCTCTGCCGCCGCAACACACTACACAAGGCTGCCACTCAGGCGGCCTTATATAGTGTGGGGCGTGTACTAAACCCCCTGAGCCATAATTGAACAAAGCCACCCTGGCTTTGGCCAATTACGGCTCTCTGTACACACGGCGCTGTGATTGGCCAAGCATGCTTGGCCAATCATCAGCCAGCAATGCACTGCGATGCCACAGTGAATTATGGGCCGTGATGCGCCACTTGAATTTGGCACGACGGCCCATATCGTTATCAATTTGTCGACCGGTCAAACAGGCGATGTTCGAGTTAAATATGGGTTCTACTCGAACTCAAAGCTCATCCCTACTGAAGATTATGATGGCAGGAGTGGGAAGAGAGTTTGAGGAGAAAGATTCACCTAAACCAGGAGCCGGCAGCACATTGGAAGTCATATCCCTTGTGTGTGTTTTTTTTTTTTTTTTTTAATAAACTTAGGCTTTATATTTAAATGTTTTATAAAGTATTTTTCACTGTTTTTGGTCAAGGAATTATTTTGTATTTTTGTTTACAGCCGTCGCATAGAGTTCTATGCATTTTTTCTGTTGTTTTCTTAATCTGCTGCACTGACAAAAGACCATTTACAGAGTTCAGTTGTTCAAGCTCAAATGAATAATGTGCACAACTCAATGGCTGTGAGCAATGGTATATGCTCCTTCTTCCCCCTCCCTGCCTGCTTTGTTCATATGGGGGCTATACGGAGTCTTATGCTTCCCACTCTTTACATTAACCATAATGTGTCCTGGATGCACCCTTTATTAAATGTTTGCAAAATAAGGATTTTCTATGCATAGTGAAAAATAAAAACATTAACACAAAATGTAAAATAACAGCATTAACCCAGAACTAATATAGTTTCACTTTAAATACAGGAATTTTAATAGGACCAACAATAAACGGTAGTGTAATATATAACAAAGTAAAATGTTAATTGCCAAGATCATGGTGTGTAGAGGAAATAGGCTGGGCTGTTGTCGCATTGGTTGTGTCTATAGGGAAGTCTGTTGTCTGGTTTGTAGAAGAAATAGGCTGGGCTGTTGTCTGGTTTGTAGAAGAAATAGGCTGGGCTGTTGTCTGGTTTGTAGAAGAAATAGGCTGGGCTGTTGTCTGGTTTGTAGAAGTAATAGGCTGGGCTGTTGTCTGGTTTTTGGAAGAAATAGGCTTGGCTGTTGTCTCATTTGTTGTAGCTTCAGGGGACTCCGTTGTCAGTATATCTAAGAAAATAAGAAGGAAACTAATAGTTATAACTAATCCCTTAACACATACACAATTGACTCCATCAAAAATAGTTTTTGACATGGACATTGGCATTGGGCATTCATGTGGTGCATTTTTTTTTATTAGATCCCCACTTGCTGTAAATAGTAACTTAACATAACCCCAATTCAGAGTAAGACAAATCAAAACCCCGTTCTGTCAAAATGACCTTTTTGGTGCCCCGACATTGTAACTGTCATCAATAACACACATAAATTTTGTTTATGTGTGTTATTGTAACCTCTGCCTCAGCATGTTGTAGTTCAACAGGTTTTAAAGCGGAGTTTCGCCAGAAAACAAAAATTAAAAGTCAGTAGCTACAAATACTGCAGCTGCTGACGTTTAAAATAAGGACACTTACCTGTCCAGGGCGCCCACGGTGTCCTCACCCGACCCCTCCCTCTGCTCTGGGTGCAGGCGCCGGCATCTTCAGTAAGGGAATCAGATAGTGAAGCCTTGCGGCTTCACAGCCTGGTTCCCTATGCGCAAGTTGTAATGTGTGTTGTGACTGGTCCCTGCTGTCTTCTGGGACCTGTGTGTCTCCTAGAAGACAGCGGGGGGGGGGAGGAGAGGGCGCACATGGCGTAATTCGCCACGAAGTCTGCGGCAGTCTTTCCCCAGAAGTGGGAGTAAATACCTGGATTAGACAGGTATCTGCTCCTCCCTTACGTCCTGAAAGGTGCCAAATATGACACCGGAGGGGGGGAGGAACCGGATCAGCGGAGGTAACATTTCTGGGTGGAACTCAGCTTTAACCAGAAAAAACTCTTAGCTCCCGTATGTAATAGCAGCTTCTGTTTTTTGCACTTTACTGTTTGTTAGCTGTTCTGTTGCCCTGTGTGATATACTAGTAGCACAACTGTTTAATCCTGTTAGGTTCTGGAGTGCAAATTGGATACTCTCCCATTGAAAGTAAAAAATGATAAATGGTTATTATTAAGAGCAACTCTATCCAAAACAGTTTTTTTTCGATAGAGTTTGGAAAAGTTAGAACATCTGTCAACTGTTTGTATTGCTGTTTTTGCTGGTGTAAAGGGATTTATCATCACATCCTGTTTATTTTACTAGTATTAAACAGACCAGTTAGTGAGGGGCTAGTTTCCCCAAATGGAAAGGGAAACCCCCTAAGAAGGATGCAGGAAGAGGCACACCCCTATAGCTGGTGGTACCACCCCATATCTTGTGCTTTTGATGACAGCACAATCTCCTGTACCCCTCCCCAGTGACCTTGGTGGTATGCCTGGGGAACAGGAGTCACACTCAACCAGAGCTTCTGCCAGCTCTCCAGGATCAGACCAAGAGGTGGCTGACCTCACACCATCTTCAGCCAGGCAAGGTTGCATGTGACAACAACAGCACTAACTTAAACAAAGGGATGAATATTGCACATGTACCCTGTTTTTAAACCAATTGCTGCAGCCAGACAATTGTGCCTTATACTAAGTATTCAAAATATGCAGCACTATTCCTATAAGTATGATCTACTCCTTACTCCTATATACAATTTTCTTTCACCCCAATAAATAAAGCAAAAATGCAAAACCGAATTACATATGTAAACCTATCACATAAAAACATATCACTTATATACAAGTGCACCAGTGTTTTGCCTAAAAATAAAGTGTTCAGCGCTTTGTGCAAAGACTTATGCCGCGTACACACGGTCGGACTTTCCGGCATACTTGGTCCGGCGGACCAGAGTGTGCCGGACAATCCGCCCGTGTGTGGGCGGCGGCGGACTTTTCCGGCGGACTTCTTCCCAAAAGCCCGCCGGACCTAGATTTTAAACATGTTTGAAATCTTTCCGTCGGACTCAGTTTCGGGCGGAAAGTCCGCTCGTGTGTGTGCTGGTCCGACGGAAAGCCCGCTCGTGTGTAGGCTGGTCCGACAGACCAAATACGACACGAGGGGATGGTATTGCATCTCGCGCTCGCTGCAATAGGAAAAACAAATCTTCCTATTGCGGCGAGCGCGGGGCATACCAGGCCCTTAGGTCTGGTATGGATTATAAAGGGGAACCCCGCTACGCCGAAAAAACGGCGTGGGGTCCCCCTAAAATCCATACCAGACCCCGATCCGAGCACGCAGCCTGGCCGGTCAGGAAAGGGGGTGGGGACGAGCGAGCGCCCCCCCCCCCTCCTGAACCGTACCAGGCCGCATGCCCTCAACATGGGGGGTGGGTGCTTTGGGGGAGGGGGGCGCCCTGCGCCCCCCCCCCCAAAGCACCTTGTCCCCATGTTGATGAGGACAAGGGCCTCTTCCCGACAACCCTGGCCGTTGGTTGTCGGGGTCTGCGGGCGGGGGCTTATCGGAATCTGGGAGCCCCCTTTAATAAGGGGGCCCCCAGATCCCGGCCCCCCACCCTATGTAAATGAGTATGGGGTACATGGTACCCCTACCCATTTACCTAGGAAAAAAGTGTAAGTAATAAAACACACTACACAGGTTTTTAAAATATTTTATTAAACAGCTCCGGGGGGGGGATCTTCCTCCGGCTTCGGGGGTCTTCTTCCGGCTTCGGGGGTCCCTCCGCTTCATCTTCTCCCGGCGTCCGGTTGGTTCTTCTCCGCTCTCCGGCCTCTTCTCCCGGTGTCGCAGGTCTTCGGCCGGCCCCTCCGCTCTCTTCATGTAGCTCTATTGCGAGCGGAGGTCCGGACTTCTGGGCTTCTTGGCTTCTTGGCTTCTTGGCTTGGCTTGGCTTCTCTTCTCTTCCCCCAGATGTTGACACGACGCTCTCTCCGGCTGGACTGGTCTCTGAGGGCTGCGTTGTGACTTATATAGGCGGAGACCCCGCCCCCATATGATGTCACAGTCCCTGGGCATGCTGGGACTGTGACGTTTTAGGGGGCGTGGTCGACCACGCCCCCTAAAACGTCACAGTCCCAGCATGCCCAGGGACTGTGACATCATATGGGGGCGGGGTCTCCGCCTATATAAGTCACAACGCAGCCCTCAGAGACCAGTCCAGCCGGAGAGAGCGTCGTGTCAACATCTGGGGGAAGAGAAGAGAAGCCAAGCCAAGCCAAGAAGCCAAGAAGCCAAGAAGCCCAGAAGTCCGGACCTCCGCTCGCAATAGAGCTACATGAAGAGAGCGGAGGGGCCGGCCGAAGACCTGCGACACCGGGAGAAGAGGCCGGAGAGCGGAGAAGAACCAACCGGACGCCGGGAGAAGATGAAGCGGAGGGACCCCCGAAGCCGGAAGAAGACCCCCGAAGCCGGAGGAAGATCCCCCCCCCGGAGCTGTTTAATAAAATATTTTAAAAACCTGTGTAGTGTGTTTTATTACTTACACTTTTTTCCTAGGTAAATGGGTAGGGGTACCATGTACCCCATACTCATTTACATAGGGTGGGGGGCCGGGATCTGGGGGCCCCCTTATTAAAGGGGGCTCCCAGATTCCGATAAGCCCCCGCCCGCAGACCCCGACAACCAACGGCCAGGGTTGTCGGGAAGAGGCCCTTGTCCTCATCAACATGGGGACAAGGTGCTTTGGGGGGGGGCGCAGGGCGCCCCCCTCCCCCAAAGCACCCACCCCCCATGTTGAGGGCATGCGGCCTGGTACGGTTCAGGAGGGGGGGGGGGGCGCTCGCTCGTCCCCACCCCCTTTCCTGACCGGCCAGGCTGCGTGCTCGGATCGGGGTCTGGTATGGATTTTAGGGGGACCCCACGCCGTTTTTTCGGCGTAGCGGGGTTCCCCTTTATAATCCATACCAGACCTAAGGGCCTGGTATGCCCCGCGACGGGGCTAGCAAGGTGTCAATCTCGCCGATAAAAGCGGCAAGATTGACATCCTTTTCTAGTCCCGTCGCACCTGAGTCACGTTCAAAATGAACGGACTTGTCCGTGTGTGGGCAAGTCCGTTCATTCTGAAAGTCCGCCGGAACTCCGGCGAAAGTCCGTCGGAAAGACGGGCGGACTTAGCCCGCCGGAAAGTCCCGGCGTGTGTGGGCAAGTCCGTCCGTTTTAAAGTCCGGCGCACCTGGCGGACAAAGTCCGTCGGAAAGTGTGCCGGACCAAGTAGGATAGAAAGTCCGCTCGTGTGTACGCGGCATTAGAGGCAGTAAACTCCACAATCTACTGGTGCATTATTCAAAAGTTCATATTTAATGCGCAAAAAAATATATTGTGCAAAGTCTCCTCTTAAAATGCTTCCATATGTTTCACGCTTGATTATTCACATAACACACTCTGTGCCTTTTCATGCTCCATGTCTCCACACCACTCTTTTCCTCCTGTGTCCCCAGCAACTTCCTCCTTTGTGCACACTAACATCTACATCCAGGAGAACTCACTAGATTCCACTGGCCCCTTTCTATATAGAGAGTGGGTCACAAGGTGCTTTTTCCCCTAAGGGTGTTTTTTCAGATGCCCGCTGTTTCCTCTTCAGCTTTAATACTGCATTAGACTGTACCTCACAGTTCACACGCCAGCTCTGGCCCGTCCACTTGATTCATTTCCAAGCTTCTCTTCAAATCGAGTCCTATTCCTCTGCAATTGCATATGTGTTATACGTTTTTATGTGATATGTTTACATATGTGGTACTGCTTTGCATTTTTGTTTTATTTTTTTATGATATCTACTAAATTATATATAATAGTATTAAGGAGTAGATACACATAAGTATAGCTCTGCATATTTTGAATACTTAACAGCACTAACTTGCTGGCTGCCATTCACCAGTAAAAATTCACACTTATACCTTGCCTGGCCTAAACCTGGTGTTGCAGTGGTTTCCAGGAGGTCCTTCACCGGGCCAGGTGGGTTTGTGGCCACTTTAGGCAGTCATACCCAGCCAGTGTTTTCCTGGCAGAAATTCAGCACCAACACAAGCCTCCTGCTGACCGCTTAATCTGTGACACTCCCATGTGCTGAAACACAACATTGGCTATGCTGCAGATGCCCTACCAGCTGCAGCGTATCAAGAAGTATCTGTTTTCTTACAGTATGAGCCAACCATCTCAAAACTCTGGGAATTGGGTGGGGTGAGGTTTTTGGGGGAAGATTAGAGTTCCTCCAGGCTTGGGTTTATACAGCCCCTAAAGCACTTGTGACTATAGGATGGGTTCAAACTTGCTATATGGGCTGGGACCCAATACCATCTTAGAGGGACCTTGTAGGCAGCCTCCATGTAGGTGTTAAAAGAATATTTTGCAATGAAGGACTAGGCCTTACTCCACTCCTCAGGGTTCATAGAGGTTGCCAGGTCAAGTTCCCACTGGGATTTATAGGAGGCAGCAGCGGAAGAGTCAGTGGCGTTGAGGGAAGAGTAGATCCTCAAGCAGGTGCTGGGAAGCCCGGAGAGTGTAGGCAGGTGTGTTCAAAGGCAAAAGGGGCAATTTTTGAAAGGGGGAAGTAGATTGGCATTTCTCAGACAGGTCACCCAGTGACAGAGATAGGCGTAGCGAAAAACTCAGCAAGCGGCGCCTCATGAGTTTCATGGAACAAGGCCAGGTGAAACTGGTGTGGGACATAAAGAAATGGCGGACCTCCGTGAATCCATGAGACAACCACAAGGAAAATGATCCTGGTTGTTTGAAACCTGCCGGAAACAAAGTTGCATATGACGTCATATGACTCCCTCCCAGAATGAGAGCCACGCCGCCTGGCCGTCATATGACAGCCGGCGGGCGGCAAGCGGTTAAACTAGGGATAACAAAAAATAATAATAATTGATAAAAGCCCATATTGAAAATATATAATGTGCATCCATAACAATTGGCATACAAAATGAATTATGCAAATGGTATCCAAATATATTTAAAATATATTTAGCACTTGTTAGGGCATACAGACAGCATGGATATCAAAAATGGCTAATAGAAAAAAGCAAACACAAATAACAAAAAGAAAAGAGAAGAAAAATCAATGAACCTTACCAATGCAGCTTGAAATATATATATAACTTGTAATTGAAGATAAGAAATTTCAGATTTCTATTGTGCAAATTTAGATCGCCTCTTCACATTGAGTCCCATCAAGGTTTGTAGCAAAGAACAAAAAAATTGTTGACCATTTCCCAACCAGTCAATAAAATATTGACGTCCGGGAAGTGGTTGCGTTATCCTGACTGGGTGTCATATGACGTCCAGCAGGAAAACATGGGGGCGCGCAGAGCGGCGATCGCCGATGAAATTGGCTGTTTACCACATGACCGGCTGTGTCCAATCACAGCCGGTCACAAATGTAAACATTGAGGAGCAGTTACTATCTGATCCCTGCTCTCTCCTCACACATCGATCGTGTGAGGAGAGAGCAGGGATCAGTGAGTGAAATCAATGTTTGATATATTGTATTGTATTGTACTGTGCACAACACGGCCCCCCCCCCAATAAAGAGGACCTGTCACACAGCCCAGCCAATCAACCCATCTGTCAATCAGCCCAGCTGTCAACCAGCCCATCTGTCAATCAGCCCATCTGTCACAGGCCCACCGCCATCGGTACCGCCACACAGGCTACCAGTACCGCCATCGGTACCACCACCAGTACCGCCACTAGTACCGCCATCAGGCCCACCATCTATATTGCCACACAGGCCGCTACCAGTATCGCCACTAGTGCCGCCATCGGTACCACCATCACCCGTACCACCACCTGTACCGCCACCACTACCCGTACCGCCATCGGTACCACCACCTTACCGTCATCGGCACCAACACCACTCGTACCGCCATCGGTACCACCACCATGCCACCTGTACCGCCATCACCACCTGTACCGCCACCACCACCCGTACCGCCATCGGTACCACCACCACCACCCGTACCGCCATTGGTACCACCACCACCCATACCGCCATCTGTACCACCACACAGGCCCGCCACTAATACCTCCATCGGTACCACTACCATCAGCAGTACCATTACACAGGCCTGCCAATAAGCACTGCCATAATATCCCAAAGGGTTTACACACCTGAGGAGGCATATGATATTCTTGCCATGTTGGATGATGAGAGCAGCGGGGAGCTCCCATAATCTGATTCTGGTTTGGAATACGAGCCAGTGGAAGATAGTGGATCAGAGTCCGAGTCCACGGAGGAAACCGTCCCTCCCAAAAAGAATGAGATCAGGACCAAGATCAGGAGATCTGCCCACCACCAGCAGCGCCAGACCCCAGGAAGAGGAGCCCAGTACAAGTACTGGAAATACACACCCAACCCGAAGAATCCAGCCCCAGTCCTACCTTCCCGATGCCCTGGCAAACCCTTTATGGTTGCCTGCCAACTCAGTATCCGCTATCATCCCCCCTTTCACCTCACAGCCAGGTGTGCAGCCCGATACTACAAATTTTTCTCAATTCGATTATTTTTCTTTATTTTTCCCACAAGATTTTCTGCAGAATATGGTGGATCAAACTAATTTATATGCATCCCAATTTATTGCTGCCAACCCCAATTCTTCCTACGCCCGCATGTTCCAGTGGCTATGTGTCACACTGGATGAATTTAAATTGTTTTTGGGCCTTACTTTCAATATGGGGCGTACAAAAAAGAACGAAGTCCATGCATGTTGGTCCACCAACCCTATCCAACACATAATCTACTAATAAACCGTCTCCAAAGTATAATAACCACTCTATACTTGGTTACCCACCACTGCGCCTCGGAGTAAATATCAACTTTAATTCATTATAAAAGTTGATACACTAGTCTAACTAAAGCTGCCACGTTTTAAACATCTACTATTCCATATGTTTTTTATCTATACCGTGTCTAATGTGTATGGATCACACGTGAAGAATAAAAAAGTGGTGCTTTCTAGAAAACAAATTTCACCCTTTATAGTGACTAATTACTCTACTAGTGAACACCTATTAAAGTGTACATCATGATAAACAATTCAATATTACATATATATATATGGTGAACACCAAGTGAACAAACTCACAAGTTATAGCACAGTATCAATACTGCTCCAAACACAATTATTGCACAAAATTGTTTAAAAAATTATATAGAATAAAAATGTGAGATTATTATATATCCTTTAGCTTATATGGAAATGTGATCCAGTGACAGAAAGCAAAAGTTCATTTAAATTCGTGCCAAAAAGTCCTCAAAACACCGCGTGTAAATCTTCTTTCAAAAAACTTCCACCACACCCGGGTGTTCGGTGAGCCCACTCCCAATGAAATTTCACTCACCAGCTCCAATTGCCCCCACTTGCGTGTAAGGCTGTAAAGCTTAATGATTCCAAATCACCAGGATTCAGCTAACAATGTCTCCATCCAAGAACACGTTCCATATGTGAAGTGAGAAAAAATGCTCCAAATAGTGTGATAACGTAAAACCAGTTTATTGACACACACTTCAAACAAATCTCCAATGGTTAAACTCACACTGTAAAATATATAAACTAGCACAGCAACCTCCACATCACACTGTATAAGCAGTATACAACACAGCAACTTGTAAAAACCTCCTGGGGGTATGCGGTCATGGCGGACCCGAGATAAGTAGGCGTATGTTGTGATTCTCTCACCCTCTCCTCGCTTGCCCGACTATTAGACCCGATCTCTTCCCAGGTGGGTTAACCGCAACGCTCGTTCCTCTGTATGTCACTCGTATGCGATGTCCACCACTGCTTGGCCACGCCCCGTTTTTAAATGAGTGGTTTTATTATTGCGCACGATTATAATGTAATTTTAGGGCTATTGGGAGGAGTAGGTTGCTGTATGATGGTGTGGTTTACCTGAGCAAGATGTATAAGGCAACCAGCACGAAGGGGTTAATATTTAGGGTCCGATATTTAGATTTGAAAGCAGCTAACTAAGTACTTTTTACCATTAAATTATATGTTGTTGAAGGATAACTGACATTGGGGAAGTGCAATTTTAAGTGTAGACTATTAAATATTACAATCTGATGCTTCAGGACCCATTGAGCAGCGGTCCCAAGCAGCGGGGATTTGCGCTCACGGGGACACGATTGATGCGCAGGCGCGAGGTATACATGGGGCGCATGCGCACTGGAATACCCTTTGTCAGTCACGGATGGGAGGGTATATAAGGATTGACTGATATTTAGAGCGGCCTATCCCATGAATAAACATGTCGGGGCGTGGCCAAGCAGTGGTGGACATCGCATACGAGTGACATACAGAGGAACGAGCGTTGCGGTTAACCCACCTGGGAAGAGATCGGGTCTAATAGTCGGGCAAGCGAGGAGAGGGTGAGAGAATCACAACATACGCCTGCTTATCTCGGGTCCGCCGTGACCGCATACCCCCAGGAGGTTTTTACAAGTTGCTGTGTTGTATACTGCTTATACAGTGTGCTGTGGAGGTTGCTGTGCTAGTTTATATATTTTACAGTGTGAGTTTAACCATTGGAGATTTGTTTGAAGTGTGTGTCAATAAACTGGTTTTACGTTATCACACTATTTGGAGCATTTTTTCTCACTTCACATATGGAACGTGTTCTTGGATGGAGACATTGTTAGCTGAATCCTGGTGATTTGGAATCATTAAGCTTTACAGCCTTACACGCAAGTGGGGGCAATTGGAGCTGGTGAGTGAAATTTCATTGGGAGTGGGCTCACCGAACACCCGGGTGTGGTGGAAGTTTTTTGAAAGAAGATTTACACACGGTGTTTTGAGGACTTTTTGGCACGAATTTAAATGAATTTTCCTTTCTGTCACTGGATCACATTTCCATATACGCTAAAGGATATATAATAATCTCACATTTTTATTCTATATAATTTTTTAAACAATTTTGTGCAATAATTGTGTTTGGAGCAATATTGATACTGTGCTATAACTTGTGAGTTTGTTCACTTGGTGTTCACCATATATATATATATATGTAATATTGAATTGTTTATCATGATGTACACTTTAATAGGTGTTCACTAGTAGAGTAATTAGTCACTATAAAGGGTGAAATTTGTTTTCTAGAAAGCGCCACTTTTTTATTCTTCACGTGTGATCCATACACATTAGACACGGTATAGATAAAAAACATATGCTATCCAACACATACCCATATATTCCGCTATCATGTCCAGGACAAGATATGACATGATTATGCGTTTTCTCCACTTCAATGACAATTCACAGTACCCTTCCCGGGATCATCCCAACCATGACAAATTGTACAATCAATTCCTTTTCCCAGCGATTTAGAGAAGTTTTCATCCCAGACCAAAAAATTCACTGGCCGACTGCACTTCAAGCAGTATATACCAAACAAGAGAGCCAGGTATGGGCTGAAATTAAATAAATTATGTGATCAAGCCACTGGATACGTCTTCACATTCCGGATCTACAAAGGCAAAGACTCCCAGGTCCAGCCCCATGACTGCCCCACATATATTGGAACCAATGGGAAAATTGTCTGGGAGCTGTACCCCCTGTATGAAAAAGGATACCATTTATATGTCGACAACTATTATACCAGCCTGCCCCTTTTTCATCATCTTTACAGAAAAAAAACCCTGGCCTGCGGTACCTTAAAAAAAAAAAACGTAAGGGATTCCCACAAAATCTGTTGACAAAAAAATGCAAAACCGAGAATCGGCATTCATGAGGAACGAGGAGGTGTTGACCATGAAGTGGAAGGACAAGAAATATGTCCACATCCTCTCTACCATCCACAATGACGCCGTGGTAGAGATCCAAAGAAGACACGGCCCCACTATAAAGCCCGAATGTGTCCACGACTACAATATGTATATGGAGGGTGGTGGATTTAAACGATCAGATGCTACAGCCCTATTTATCAACCAGAAAGTCCCGTTATTGGTACAATAAATTATTGGTACAAGAAAGTTGCATTTCACCTGTTTCACATGGCCCTTTTTAATTTGTTTGTCTGCTACCAAAAAGCAACTCAAGACCAACAAATCACCTACCTCAAGTATATTGAAGATATCATCACTGCCCTCATTTACCAATAAGGTCCCGCCCCAAGAAGCATTTTCTCTGATAGTGTGAGTCGACTTCACGAGCAACACTTTCCCTATAGCATTCCCCCCACAGAATCTGGAAGAAGACGCCAAAAGAAATGCCATGTATGCAGCAGAGGAGGAGTAAGAAGAGATTCCAGCTATTATTGTTCCCAATGTCCCTCCCAACCTGGCCTGTGCATCGGAATTTGCTTCAAAAATTATTATACATCCATCCAATATTAGTTCCCTTTATTATTACCAGACTGCCATTTCCCCATTTGCCTGCTACCATGTTAATTAACTGACCCTGGCCTGTTTACGACGATGTCTTTGCTTGCCGATTTAAACCACATTTCTGACTTCCACGTGCACCAACCTCAGCCTGTTTACCGACGATGCCTCTGCCTGCAGATTTAAACCATGTTTCTGACCATTGACATAACTAGAAGCTTCAGGGCCCCGGTGCAAGAAACCATGATGGGCCCCCCCCTTCCATCCGAGCCCCAGGCTTCCAATTTTGGGAGGTTGTCCATGTACATTGTCCCAAAACCGTGCTTCCTGCATGCCCCCTGGGACGTGCATCCAGCGCAATCACAGTGGCCCTTTACCATGTGATGTCAGCTAATCACATGTAAACAGACTTGCCGGTTATCCGCAGCCCTTTCCTCCCACGCTGTGTCTGTGTTAGGAAAGGACTGCCATTAACTGTCAAGAATGTCAGAAAATTGTTTACACTGATAATCAGTGCCCCAATCATCAGGGCCCATCAATGCCGCCTATCAGTGCCCATCAATGCCGCCTATCAGTGCCCATCAATGCTGCCTACAAGTGTTACCTATTAGGGATCATTAATGCTGCCTATTAGTGCCCATCAAATCGGCCTATCAGCACCACCTATCAGTGCTCTTAGATGCTGCCTAACAGCGTCCATCCGTGCCACCTATCAGTACTCTTCAATACTGCCCATCAATACTGCCTGAGTTCTGCATATCAGTGTTCTTCAGTGCAGCCTATGAGTTCTGCTTATTAGTGCTCATCAATGCCCATCAGTGCCACCTATAAGTGCCCATCAATGCCCACCAGTGCCTCCCATTGGTGCCCATCTCAGTGCCCCGTAGTGCCTTCTCAGTGCCCCCTAGTGCCTTCTCAGTGCCCCCTAGTGCCTTCTCAATGCCCCCTATCAGTGCCCCCTAGTGACTTCTCAGTGCCCCTAGTACCTTATCAGTGACTCCTATCAGTGCCCCCCCAGTGCCTTCTCAATGCCCCCTATCAGTGCCCCCTAGTGCCTTCTCAGTGCCCCCTATCAGTGCCCCCTAGTGCCATCTCGGTGCCCCCTATCAGTGCCCCCTAGTGCCTTCTCAGTGCCTCCCTTCAGTGCTCATCGGTAAATCCTATCGGTGCCTCCCATCGGTGCCCACTATCAGCGTCCCCTATCAGCACCTTCTATTAGTGTCCCCTATCAGCGCCCCCCATTAGTGCCTTCTATCAGCGCCCCCTATCAGTGCCCATCAGTGTCTTCTATCAGTGTCCCCTATCAGTGCCCCCTATCAGTGCCCCCTATCAATTTTCACTATAAGTGCCTATCAGTGCCCATAAGTGTCCTCTATCAGTGCCCCATATCAGTGCCCATAAGTGTCCTCTATCAGTGCCCCTATCAGTGCCCATAAGTGTCCTCTATCAGTGCCCCCTATCAGTGCCCATAAGTGTCCTTTATCAGTGCCCCCTATCAGTGCCCATAAGTGTCCTCTATCAGTGTCCCTATCAGTGCCTCCTATCAGTGCCCATCAGAGTCCTCTGTCTTCTCAGGACAGCACGGCTCTGAGCAGAGAGCGTGTCTCTCAGGTAACAGCAGCACAGAGACACCGGCATTGACAGTTTTAAATCCCTCTCCGACGGAGACTGTCCGGTCTGTCCTCTCTCGCATGGGATGACAGACACACAGCTGATCTCTCCCTTCTCCCCCCTCCTCTCTCCTGTGCTCCGCGGGCAGTCAAGTGTGAAGCTAAGGAGAGAGCTCACATTTCCCGCGGAGCACAGGAGAGGGGAGGGGGAGAAGGGAGAGATAAGTTGTGTGTCCTCTGTAATCCCATGCGAGAGAGGACAGACCGGTCGGTCTCCGTCGGAGAGGGATATAAAACTGTCAATATAAACAGTAAATACTGCGCTGTGATGAATTATAAAGTGAATAATAGCAAATATTGAAAAAAATATTATTATTAAAAAATTATATCCAAAAAGCTGCCGCTACAAGTGAGATACACACCCAACAAACCAACTAGCAATAAGTAGCAGCGCTAATTACCTAAAAAACGTACACCAGAAATGATATATTGAGTGACATATATGATTAAATATATGTGAATACACAACAGCCCATAAACTAAATGGGTTAAATACACATAAGAAAATAACTCTAAAAAGGCATCATCAAGTCCATTTAGATATAAATGAGGAATTATATAATCCTGTGATAGTATCTCCCAAGTGATGTTTGCTGGGTAAACAAATGAGTCCTCCACCGCACCACTGTGATAACACCAGTAAATATATATGCTTACCACAAGGCAAGCTCAATAAGCTTGTGACCTTAACCCGGTCGGGGCCTTTAAAAAGAAGGGATGAATGGAGGCGATGATCCACCACACCACATAGAGGAGTCGTCCCCGTAAAACTTTTCATAGACACTTCCAGAGCACCGGAACACAAGTTACTCAAGGGGTCCCCAAGAGAAAAAAGGGAATCGACATAGCGTAATCCAGTAGACTAATTTATTAATTAAAAGTAGAAAACACACTTACATGGTATAAAGGAATTAAAGCATGGAATAACATAGGCCGGCCGGCTAAAGCGATCGCCCGTCCACCACCTGAACACGCGAGATGTCAGCACGTCAGCTCCTCCCAACGTGCGTTTCGTCACACGATGACATCGTCTGGGGCACGGGCGACGCACTGACGTGTCGCGTATAAATAATAACAATGGAAACCAAGCCTCGATCTGGATCCAGAGCAGGAAATCATCTAGCGTTCCATCTAGTCACATGGAACGAATCCAATTCAGCCATTTTGGACAATGGAAGAACATGTCTGGCAACAACTCAAACTTTATAATGGATAAAAAAGCGTAAATAAATTTAAACAATGCCTGAAATAATTCACACAAAAATCGTTTGACCTCCACTTGGCATCAACTGGAATAAATTAATTGCATTCATGGGATACCAAGGGGGCCATTATAATTTAATTAATATAATTGATATGAAAATAAAAAATATAAAATATAAAAGAAATAATAAAAAAGGGGAAAATAATATTATTAGAATTAATATAAATGAATATTATAAGTAAGAAATAATAAGAGGAACAGAAAGGGTCAGGCTAGGGATAAACTAATAAATATTAATGGAGATTTGATCTATAAAAAATCTTAAAAGGATTATTCTAAATATTAACTGTAAAAAATTCATCATGATCACATTTAAGGATTTACATAAGAATCAGTCAAATCAGGTAATTATTACCAAGTGGAGGATACTAATATCTCACCCTCTCACAAGAAAAATTGTTCTAATAAATATCTATAATGAATATTGATCTTTGAGGGGACCCATCTGTACACTATGGCAGGACTAAAGATGATTTCCTGTGGTCCACAGCAAGTTAGGTTTGAACAAATACATAAAAACGGATAACCAAATCTAATAAAAGCCATCTCCTCCATGGGTTCAATCAATTATGTTAAACCAGTACTCTCAATTCGTACACCGAAATGAAATAAAGTATCTCCGAAGGAGGAAATAAAATACAAAATTCTTCATTTACTTTATACAGAAGCACTGTAAGAACAGACTCCCAATGGATATGGGCCTAGACTCCTCCCACATACCCCAGGCAGAAATACATTCAAGAGTTGTCAAGGCATTTGTGTCAATATCCACATTGAGTCCATGTGGGGTGTAACATTTAATTTTGTGGATCCATAGCATCTCTAGTCTGGAGATACTCCTAACGAGAGAGCTACCCCTCCAGTGCGGTCGATATTTATCAATCCCCAAGAAAATGGTATTGGAGGGATCTTTATTATGCGTGTTTAAATAATGCTTAGAAACTGAGTGTTTTGGGAATCCATTTTTAATATTGGTGATATGTTCATTTAGTCTGACGGAGAGGGGTCCCCTAGTCCTGCCCACATATTGTAACCCGCAAGGGCACTGGAGCAGGTAGACGACCCCCTCCGTCGAACAAGTGATAAATGGCTCGATATCGTATTCCTTTTGTGTGCTGTGGGCAGTAAACCTTTGAGTACATCTTTGAGTGCCTCTATTAATAGAGCACACTCGACATCTACCACATTTATAATATCCTGTCAAATTACCAAAAAAACAAGATGTCTTAATAGGGGGATCCAGAACATTAGGAGCCAATCTGTTCCTCAAACACGATGCCCCTTTAAATACCACCTGTGGTTTGGCTGGTAAAATAGATTTAAGAACAGGATCATTTTCCAGGATATGCCAATGTTTACGGATCAAGTTTTTTATATTATTATGCTGTACAGAATAGGTAGTGATAAAGGGAATACGGGAGGAGTCCCACTCACGGGGTGGTCTAGTACCCAGGAGTTCACTCCTATCTAAGTTACGAACTATTTCCAAGTCAGATTTCAAAGTTTCTAAGGGATAACCTTTCTCTAGAAATCTCTGGATCAGCACATCTGCCTGTTCCAAAAATTTGGAGTCATCCGAACAGTTTCGCTTTAATCGCGTGAACTGACTTTTGGGTACAGAATGAAGCCATGATCTATGATGACAGCTATCCAGAGATATATAGGAATTTCGGTCTGTACTTTTGAAGAATGTGGAAGTGGTAAACTGGTTATGACAGACAGCTATATTTAAGTCTAGGAAGTTGATAACAGATTGACTGGCCTCAAAATTCAAGATGATCCCCCTGTTGTTTCTATTGAGCTCTTCCTTAAACAAATACAATTCGTCACGGGGCCCATCCCACAGGAGGAGGACGTCGTCGATGTACCTGGCCCACAGCTTGAGTTGGGGCCTTTGGCAAACATGGACGACGTCCTCCTCCCATAGGGCCATAAAGAGGTTAGCAAGGCTGGGGGCATACTTAGCCCCCATAGCTACTCCTCGATCCTGGCGGAAGAACTGTCCGTCAAACCAAAAATAGTTATGCGACGCCGCATACCTTAGGAGATCCATGATAAAATTAATTTGTTCATCGAACAACTCTGAATCCTGTCTCAAATAATATTCAACAGCAAAGAGGCCAAGATCATGGGGTATTACCGTGTACAGGGATGTCACGTCTGCAGTGACCATCCACATAGACGGGGTGGGAGAATGGTTGGATAAAATATTAATGACGTGTTTCGAGTCCCTGATAAGGGAAGGCATCTTAGCAACCAAAGGCTGCAAGAAGTAATCTATGTACTTGCCCACCCGGGACGTAAGGGAATCTATTCCACTTACAATAGGACGTCCCGGGGGGCAAGTAGGATGTTTGTGAACCTTGGGTAGGTAATATATAACCGGCGTGCGCGGTGCCTTGGGTATAAGGTAAAGCCTCTCTTTTTTGTTGATGATACCCTGTAAAAAACCATTATCAACTATCTTGGTGAGTTCCCTAAGATAGGAATTCTTTGGGTCTGTTTTCAAAGGAGTATATGTGTCCCTATCATTCAGGATCCTATACATCTCTGCCAGATAATTACATCTATTGAGAATAACAATCCCCCCCCTTGTCAGCGGGTCTGATAACTATCTCTTTATTTTTACATAGTGAATCAAGCCCAGCTTGAAAATCGCGATTATTATTTGCCCTTTTAATGGGCATTTTTTCCAAATCTTTGAGCAAGACATCTCTAAACATTCTAATAGATGGAGCTATCGCCCCAGGGGGGTTGAACAAAGAAGCGTTGGCAAGTCCAGTATGTTGGTAGTCATTAAATATATTCCTTCTCTCTGTGACTGGGTTAGAAAGCATATATCTTTTGATATTAACTCTACGGATGAATTTGTGAACATCCATATAAGTTTCGAATTTGTTGAGCTTACGGGGGGGTGCAAATTTAAGACCCTTATCAAGTACCTGTTTCTCCTTATCATTTAAAATTACTGTGCTTAAATTAAAAATGCCCTTTCCAGCTAAAGTTTTTTTCTTTTTTGTTCGTATTCGTCTGCCACCTCTAGTTCCTCTCCTTGATCCGCGGTTCTCTTGGTACCTTGATTGGGCCTGTGAAAACCCCACTGTTGTAAATCATAGCCCCCCATAGCTGAGTTGTTAGGATTCAACCCACCACCATTGTTAGGGTGAAGGGATGAACTGGAGGTTCCATTATTTCTGACGGGGTAGGAGTTACCACTCCCTTCAGCAAAATCTCCTATCGGACCTTCCAGGTCTCGCAGAGGATAAAATCTGTTTTGCATGTTACCACCAAAACCAAAGCAGTTGTCAGTGACATTGGTACCTGATGTATTTTGGTGATTGTCTATCGGAAATTGCGGATAGTAGTAATCAGAATTATTACAATATGGTGCCCCATCTCTTAACGGAAATGGACCCCTGGACCCTCCCATCTGGGGAGGATACTGGGGGCCACGGACGGGGGGGCCTCCATAATTATACCCAACACCATTGTAAGAGGTGTCTCGTGGATAAGAGGCACGTGCTTGATTTTGACCAGAGCCATGGTAGGGAGTGTTGGAATTCCGACCACCTCTATTTGTTTGATTAGGTCTGGAGGGGCGTTGGGAGGGACCAGATTGATAGTTTTGTGGTGGACCTCCTCTCGCCTGATTATTGTGCCTAATGGGGGATTGGTAAGATCCCCTTCTCCCCCTATCGTTATTCCTATACAGGTTATTAGGGATAGGTAGTTTACCATGGTTGGAGTTAGCCACAGGGGGGGCTGTTTCCATTGCGGTGTTATCCTGACTGGCATTAGTTGACCACAGTTTTTTCTGCCATTCAAACACCACCCCACCATGATAATCAGCTAGGTCCCTGTTGTATTTTTTCTTTTTTTTATATTTCTGTTCTCTATCCTCTTTTTCCAAAACATTTAATAAACCTTGTGACTTGTCTTTATATTCTACAGTATCTTGAAGCGGGGTTAGTTTATCTTTAAGAGTCTTGATTTCTTCATCTAATCGTGAGAGTTTAACTACCTTTCTTTCAATCAAGAATCTCAAGAGGCTAACCCCAGCTTCATTGAAATATTTATACCAATCTTCCAATTGAATATCCCCTTTTTGTGGGCTGACCTCCCACCTTAAACTTCTGGGGACCATATTCAGCTTGACGTATGTCTCCAGGTAAGCAACATCCCATTTTGTATGAATCTCTGATATGGTGAGGTTTTTTAATCTAGTGAAGAGGCCACTAAGGTCCCCCTCCTCCTCCTTATAAGGTTCAAATACCCCATTAGTATTGACCTTTTTTGAGGCCCTATAATCAAAAATATCCATTATGGCCAGATGGATATTTACACCTATATAGTAAAAGTAAGAATTAAATTTAAAATGTGAAAAAGCTGCAGTATGTGGGTATCAAAAACAAGACAATATAAACAGTAAATACCGCGCTGTGATGAATTATAAAGTGAATAATAGCAAATATTAGCTGATTATCATGGTGGGGTGGTGTTTGAATGGCAGAAAAAACTGTTGTCAACTAATGCCAGTCAGGATAACACCGCAATGGAAACAGCCCCCCCTGTGGCTAACTCCAACCATGGTAAACTACCTATCCCTAATAACCTGTATAGGAATAACGATAGGGGGAGAAGGGGATCTTACCAATCCCCCATTAGGCATAATAATCAGGCGAGAGGAGGTCCACCACAAAACTATCAATCTGGTCCCTCCCAACGCCCCTCCAGACCTAATCAAACAAATAGAGGTGGTCGGAATTCCAACACTCCCTACCATGGCTCTGGTCAAAATCAAGCACGTGCCTCTTATCCACGAGACACCTCTTACAATGGTGTTGGGTATAATTATGGAGGCCCCCCCGTCCGTGGCCCCCAGTATCCTCCCCAGATGGGAGGGTCCAGGGGTCCATTTCCGTTAAGAGATGGGGCACCATATCGTAATAATTCTGATTACTACTATCCGCAATTTCCGATAGACAATCACCAAAATACATCAGGTACCAATGTCACTGACAACTGCTTTGGTTTTGGTGGTAACATGCAAAACAGATTTTATCCTCTGCGAGACCTGGAAGGTCCGATAGGAGATTTTGCTGAAGGGAGTGGTAACTCCTACCCCGTCAGAAATAATGGAACCTCCAGTTCATCCCTTCACCCTAACAATGGTGGTGGGTTGAATCCTAACAACTCAGCTATGGGGGGCTATGATTTACAACAGTGGGGTTTTCACAGGCCCAATCAAGGTACCAAGAGAACCGCGGATCAAGGAGAGGAACTAGAGGTGGCAGACTAATACGAACAAAAAAGAAAAAAACTTTAGCTGGAAAGGGCATTTTTAATTTAAGCACAGTAATTTTAAATGATAAGGAGAAACAGGTACTTGATAAGGGTCTTAAATTTGCACCCCCCCGTAAGCTCAACAAATTCGAAACTTATATGGATGTTCACAAATTCATCCGTAGAGTTAATATCAAAAGATATATGCTTTCTAACCCAGTCACAGAGAGAAGGAATATATTTAATGACTACCAACATACTGGACTTGCCAACGCTTCTTTGTTCAACCCCCCTGGGGCGATAGCTCCATCTATTAGAGTGTTTAGAGATGTCTTGCTCAAAGATTTGGAAAAAATGCCCATTAAAAGGGCAAATAATAATCGCGATTTTCAAGCTGGGCTTGATTCACTATGTAAAAATAAAGAGATAGTTATCAGACCCGCTGACAAGGGGGGGGATTGTTATTCTCAATAGATGTGATTATCTGGCAGAGATGTATAGGATCCTGAATGATAGGGACACATATACTCCTTTGAAAACAGACCCAAAGAATTCCTATCTTAGGGAACTCACCAAGATAGTTGATAATGGTTTTTTACAGGGTATCATCAACAAAAAAGAGAGGCTTTACCTTATACCCAAGGCACCGCGCACGCCGGTTATATATTACCTACCCAAGGTTCACAAACATCCTACTTGCCCCCCGGGACGTCCTATTGTAAGTGGAATAGATTCCCTTATGTCCCGGGTGGGCAAGTAC
The DNA here is from genome assembly GCF_042186555.1 of Aquarana catesbeiana. NCBI lineage: Eukaryota > Metazoa > Chordata > Amphibia > Anura > Ranidae > Aquarana > Aquarana catesbeiana. The sequence continues at coordinate 185,021,639 of NC_133335.1, forward strand.
AAAGATTACTTCTTGCAGCCTTTGGTTGCTAAGATGCCTTCCCTTATCAGGGACTCGAAACACGTCATTAATATTTTATCCAACCATTCTCCCACCCCGTCTATGTGGATGGTCACTGCAGACGTGACATCCCTGTACACGGTAATACCCCATGATCTTGGCCTCTTTGCTGTTGAATATTATTTGAGACAGGATTCAGAGTTGTTCGATGAACAAATTAATTTTATCATGGATCTCCTAAGGTATGCGGCGTCGCATAACTATTTTTGGTTTGACGGACAGTTCTTCCGCCAGGATCGAGGAGTAGCTATGGGGGCTAAGTATGCCCCCAGCCTTGCTAACCTCTTTATGGCCCTATGGGAGGAGGACGTCGTCCATGTTTGCCAAAGGCCCCAACTCAAGCTGTGGGCCAGGTACATCGACGACGTCCTCCTCCTGTGGGGTGGGCCCCGTGACGAATTGGATTTGTTTATGGAAGAGCTCAATAGAAACAACAGGGGGATCATCTTGAATTTTGAGGCCAGTCAATCTGTTATCAACTTCCTAGACTTAAATATAGCTGTCTGTCATAACCAGTTTACCACTTCCACATTCTTCAAAAGTACAGACCGAAATTCCTATATATCTCTGGATAGCTGTCATCATAGATCATGGCTTCATTCTGTACCCAAAAGTCAGTTCACGCGATTAAAGCGAAACTGTTCGGATGACTCCAAATTTTTGGAACAGGCAGATGTGCTGATCCAGAGATTTCTAGAGAAAGGTTATCCCTTAGAAACTTTGAAATCTGACTTGGAAATAGTTCGTAACTTAGATAGGAGTGAACTCCTGGGTACTAGACCACCCCGTGAGTGGGACTCCTCCCGTATTCTCTTTATCACTACCTATTCTGTACAGCATAATAATATAAAAAACTTGATCCGTAAACATTGGCATATCCTGGAAAATGATCCTGTTCTTAAATCTATTTTACCAGCCAAACCACAGGTGGTATTTAAAGGGGCATCGTGTTTGAGGAACAGATTGGCTCCTAATGTTCTGGATCCCCCTATTAAGACATCTTGTTTTTTTGGTAATTTGACAGGATATTATAAATGTGGTAGATGTCGAGTGTGCTCTATTAATAGAGGCACTCAAAGATGTACTCGAAGGTTTACTGCCCACAGCACACAAAAGGAATACGATATCGAGCCATTTATCACTTGTTTGACGGAGGGGGTCGTCTACCTGCTCCAGTGCCCTTGCGGGTTACAATATGTGGGCATGACTAGGCGACCCCTCTCCGTCAGACTAAATGAACACATCACCAATATTAAAAATGGATTCCCAAAACACTCAGTTTCTAAGCATTATTTAAACACGCATAATAAAGATCCCTCCAATACCATTTTCTTGGGGATTGATAAATATCGACCGCACTGGAGGGGTAGCTCTCTCGTTAGGAGTATCTCCAGACTAGAGATGCTATGGATCCACAAAATTAAATGTTACACCCCACATGGACTCAATGTGGATATTGACACAAATGCCTTTATTGACAACTCTTGAATGTATTTCTGCCTGGGGTATGTGGGAGGAGTCTAGGCCCATATCCATTGGGAGTCTGTTCTTACAGTGCTTCTGTATAAAGTAAATGAAGAATTTTGTATTTTATTTCCTCCTTTGGAGATACTTTATTTCAGTTCGGTGTACGAATTGAGAGTACTGGTTTAACATAATTGATTGAACCCATGGAGGAGATGGCTTTTATTAGATTTGGTTATCCGTTTTTATGTATTTGTTCAAACCTAACTTGCTGTGGACCACAGGAAATCATCTTTAGTCCTGCCATAGTGTAGAGATGGGTCCCCTCAAAGATCAATATTCATTATAGATATTTATTAGAACAATTTTTCTTATGAGAGGGTGAGATATTAGTATCCTCCACTTGGTAATAATTACCTGATTTGACTGATTCTTATGTAAATCCTTAAATGTGATCATGATGAATTTTTTACAGTTAATATTTAGAATAATCCTTTTAAGATTTTTCATGGGCGGCACAGTGGTGCAGTGGGTAGCACTCTCGCCTTGCAGTAAGAAGGGTTGCTGGTTCGAATCCCGACCACGACACTACCTGCCTGGAGTTTGCATGTTCTCCCTGTGTCTGCGTAGGTTTCCTCCGGGTACTCCGGTTTCCTCCCACACTCCAAAGACATGCTGGTAGGTTAATTGGATCCAGTCTAAATTGGCCCTAGTATAGGTATGAATGTGAGTTAGGGACCTTAGATTGTAAGCTCCTTGAGGGTATAGGGACTGATGTGAATGTATAATATATATATATATGTAAAGCGCTGCGTAAATTGACGGCGCTATATAAGTACCTGAAATAAATAAATAAAAAATAAAAATAGATCAAATCTCCATTAATATTTATTAGTTTATCCCTAGCCTGACCCTTTCTGTTCCTCTTATTATTTCTTACTTATAATATTCATTTATATTAATTCTAATAATATTATTTACCCCTTTTTTATTATTTCTTTTATATTTTATATTTTTTATTTTCATATCAATTATATTAATTAAATTATAATGGCCCCCTTGGTATCCCATGAATGCAATTAATTTATTCCGGTTGATGCCAAGTGGAGGTCAAACGATTTTTGTGTGAATTATTTCAGGCGTTGTTTAAATTTATTTACGCTTTTTTATCCATTATAAAGTTTGAGTTGTTGCCAGACATGTTCTTCCATTGTCCAAAATGGCTGAATTGGATTCGTTCCATGTGACTAGATGGAACGCTAGATGATTTCCTGCTCTGGATCCAGATCGAGGCTTGGTTTCCATTGTTATTATTTATACGCGACACGTCAGTGCGTCGCCCGTGCCCCAGACGACGTCATCGTGTGACGAAACGCGCGTCGGGAGTAGCTGACGTGCTGACGTCTCGCGTGTTCAGGTGGTGGACGGGCGATCGCTTTAGCCGGCCGGCTTATGTTATTCCATGCTTTAATTCCTTTATACCATGTAAGTGTGTTTTCTACTTTTAATTAATAAATTAGTCTACTGGATTACGCTATGTCGATTCCCTTTTTTCTCTTGGGGACCCCTTGAGTAACTTGTGTTCCGGTGCTCTGGAAGTGTCTATGAAAAGTTTTACGGGGACGACTCCTCTATGTGGTGTGGTGGATCATCGCCTCCATTCATCCCTTCTTTTTAAAGGCCCCGACCGGGTTAAGGTCACAAGCTTATTGAGCTTGCCTTGTGGTAAGCATATATATTTACTGGTGTTATCACAGTGGTGCGGTGGAGGACTCATTTGTTTACCCAGCAAACATCACTTGGGAGATACTATCACAGGATTATATAATTCCTCATTTATATCTAAATGGACTTGATGATGCCTTTTTAGAGTTATTTTCTTATGTGTATTTAACCCATTTAGTTTATGGGCTGTTGTGTATTCACATATATTTAATCATATATGTCACTCAATATATCATTTCTGGTGTACATAAAACTGTCAATGCCGGTGTCTCTGTGCTGCTGTTAACTGAGAGACAAGCTCTCCACTCAGAGCCCTGTGAATAGCAACCCCACTGGCCCCCCCCACAGTGACAGAATGCCAGGGCCCCGTCACAAGTGCGACTGTGGCGACCCTGGTAACTCCGCCACTGTTTCTGACTTCCACGTGCACCGACCTTGGCCTGTTGATCGACCATGTTTTTGCCTGCCACTTGGACTGATCTTTTGGCCATCTAATTTAGTACACAGGGGTCTCACATATGTGAGGGGCTTCAGAATAGCGTTCTGAGTAGAGAAAAACAGTTTTTCGTTTTCTGTGCTCCCAGAACAGTGTCTGGTTGCCCGGAGGCTTCAAAGCGATTTGGGTGGGAGAAGCCTCTACCCCTGTCCCCCTGGCCCTAAGCTTGATGGTCCTTCCTGCTGCCTGCACCAATACTTTGGCTGTGCTGACCATACTGCTGCCTGTAATGACCCATGACATTCTGGACCATGTTTCTTCCTGCTGTTTGGACCAATACTTTGGCTGTGTTGACCATATATCTGCCTGCTGCCTCTACTGACTTTGGACAGTATTTCTGCCGGGACACCTCTGCCTGCTACCTGGACCTGTGCTTTGGCTGTGCTCTGGCTGTGCTGACAGTATCTCTGACTGTATGAACTATGGACAGTATTCCTGCCTGCTGCCTGGACCGATGCTCTCCTCTGTGGACCACTGCACTTCTAAAACCACAGGTAATCTTTTGTTATTTGGTATGTACCTGCTATGTGTTAGAAATATGAAGGGCCTTCAAAAATGTGTTCGGTAGTCAGAAAATGATATGTGTAATTAATGCTGCTAGAATGCCTGGAGGTGTTTGGGTGTTTTCTTTCTAAAATGGGGTCATTTTGTGGACAATTCCATTGTCCTGGTGCCCTAGGGCCTTCAAAAGTGTAGTAGGTGGTTGAGAAAGGATATGTGCAATTTATGCTTGTAGTACGCCTGAAAGTGCTACTTCAATGTTGGACCTTTGTATGTGGCCACGCTGTTTAAAAGTCTCACACATGTGGTATCGCCATACTCAGGAGGAGTAGAGGAATGCATTTTGGGGTTTCATTTTTGCTATGTACATGCTATGTGTTAGAAATATCTTATAAATGGACAACTTTGTAAAAAAAATGCATTTTCATTTTTTTTCCACATTTTCTAAAAACTTCTGGAAAAAAATGAACAGTTCAAAAGACTCATTATGCCTCATAGATTATAGGTTGGGATGTGTGCTTTGCAAAATGGGGTCATTTTGTGGACAATTTCATTGTCCTGGTGCTCCAGGGACTTCAAAAGTGCAATAGGTGGTTGAGAAAGGATATGTGCAATTTATGCTTGTAGAATGCCTGAAAGTGCTACTTCAATGTTGGGCCTTTGTATGTGGCCAGGCTGTGTAAAAGTCTCACACATGTTTTATCACCATACTCAGGAGGAGTAGAGAAATGCATTTTGGGATGTCATTTTTGCTATGTACATGCTATGTGTTAGAAATATCTTATAAATGGACAACTTTTCAGCTTCCCTGGATAAAGAGATTGAAAAGTTGTACAAGGAAAATGATTCGATCGCCTCTGATGTGTTCTTCTCCGCCTGAGAGGGCACATTAAAGGCGAATCTCGAAACCTATGTTGCTGAGATCCTTAAAACAAAAGAGAAGAAATATATGAGAGACAAGCTATCCTATGACAATGATCAGGCCTACAACTGGGCTCCAATTAAAAATAGGAGGCGCAATACCAAAATGCGTGCCCCCAAGGAAACTTATTCTGAACCTAATGACTCTGACACCTCTTCTGCTTCCTCCCTCTCTTCACAGGCACTTGATCGTACTAACAGTCAAAAGAAATTGAAATCTCACAAACGCACCGATGGTAATGTACATGCACCTTCAGGCTCATCCAAATGTTTTGCAAACACTAGTCGAGCACCGATTAATACCAGAGCCACCACAGCCAAAATTAACGCTACCACCCACGCACCGGGTCAACGTGAGTCTATCACAAATACTAGTACGGTCAATTAGTTACCAGCTCAGTCTTCACTTTCACAGGTAAGCAATGACATAATTACCCAGTCAGATTTTCGTCCGGCTCCGATTTTTTCGCAGCCGGTGCACGACCCAAAGAAGACGACAAATGCAGAGTCACAACTTCAGAAACAACACAAAGATTTGAAGTAATAAATTTGTCCTCCATTCCTCTTACACCTAATCAAGTTTCTGTTTTGGAATTAGGTCTCTCCTTCTGTCCAACATAGAATATTGATCAATTTGAACTAATTATGGATCTCAATTTGTTTTCACGAAAATCAATGCTTTGTATTCTGTATGACAAACCCAAACCATCGATTCAAATGCAATCCCTAGTTGAACCCTCATGGAGGGAAATGAATATCAATGACAGCCTTGGAAGAATTGATGGAGTTGTGGGATGAAGGGCATATTGATGAAATTGACTATTTGGAGGCTGAATCCCTCCAATTGGATCAGCCTATTAACTCAACTATCCAGACCCTTCTGTCTTCCACTTCATTACCTAAGGAGTATAAACCCAAATCTAGCACTTTTCCCACCCTGCAGGGTAATCCCAATGTTTGGGCCTTCACCCAACAGGTGATGAATGAAATACGTAAAACCAAATGGAAAGGGTTACCCCATTCCAGTTGAACTTCTTCACAAAATCAGATAAACGACTGATTGTAAAACCTTTGGACAAGGGAGGAAATCTCGTTGTCATGGAAACCCATCAATATAAATTAATGGTCATGCGATTGTTACAGAATTGGGAGTGGTACAAAAAGGTGTCGGATAGCCATGTAAATTACATGACAGTCCGATACAGACAACTAATAGGTTCGGCTTATCAGAGGGGTTTAATCAACAAAAAAACTTGGGAATTCTTGAATGCCCCCGTTCCAAAACTCCAACACTGTATGCTCTTCCAAAAATCCATAAGGATTCTACAAACCCTCCTGGTCGCCCTATAGTATCTGGGAATGGATGTTTAACCGAAAAGGCAAGTCAGCTGATTGATGACTTTCTTAGACTCCATGTTGAGGGCTTGGCATCCTATCTAGGAAAAATAGAAATACAAACTGCGCTATAAAACAAGTGAACAATTAATAATAAAAAAGCTGCAATCCCAACAATAAACATCAATTGTGAAGTACAACATAAAAAATAAAAGAATTGCGCTAATACATGTGCAGTTTTACATACATAACATAAGTAAAAAATATGGTAATATGTGTAAACGAGGACAAATGCAGATAGCAACTGCATATAATCCACAAAAGTGTCCCATCCAGTGAAAAAACTCAATATAATAAAATAGTGACTCCAAATAGCCCACAAGTAATAAAGGAAAAGTCCAAGTGATGATTAATAGTTAATCCGTGAACACAAAGGAGGATCCACCACCAAGAATGGAAGGGGTTACTTCTTACCAAGTGGCCATGATCCCCCACTACAGAGGATCACAGCTAGCAGGCAAACTTTAAAACGGACTATGGAAACTTCTATCGGCATCCACTGGGGGTCATCACACCGTCAGCCACAACAGCAGAACTCATGGCAGAGATGCACCCATGGTAATGGGTAGTCAGGCAGCTGCGGGTGACATCCAGCGGGAGGACTCGGTGTCTCTCCGGCTCACACATGCGGCTCTCATCAATTGATCCTCACGGAGCTCCAGGCGGCACCGGGCTGAGTGTGATCCCGGGAAGGAGAGGCGGAGTCCCGGGGATGTAGTGTGCTCCGTCCTCCGGTGATCAGGATTAGTGGATCTCTCCCGTGTTCTCCGCTCTGATCGCACTGAGTGGATGAAGTGAGAGGACCGGTATAAACTGGACTGCTGTGAGGAACAGAGGCACAAGTGTAACCTATCCAGGATCCAGCATACAATACCGAACCCATAGAGGTTCTAAGGCGCATTTTGACCAAGCTTAATCGCAAGGTCACACGCCCTAAGGTGAGGGGCTATCACACAGCACTTTAGTTTGTGTTCACTGAAACACATGGATGGATTTTGGAATGTTTATGGACTGTTAATTTGATCATAGCACTAAGCTACACAGCACCGAATCACACAGATGCAACACTGAATTACATGGATGCAGCATTGAATCGCATGAATGATATTTCTTTGGAATTTTTTATCTAATATTATTTGAACATTGCACTATCACTGAATTACAGAGATACAGCACTGCATTGCATGGATGCAACACTAACTCACATGGATGATTTTTTTCTTGAAATATTTATTTATTATTTGTTTGAATATTGCACAAATATTTTGGAACATTTATATATATTTTTCACAGGCTTATTGAAGCACTCCTATTAATTCATTTATTTATTGAAGTTTATTGCACATTAATGTATAGTATTTTGGACATTTTATACATGTCACGAGAGAGCACAATACCACTTTATTATATATTTATCATTTTGATAGCGCAGCATTTTATAACTTGATTTGATTATCTTGCATGGTATATGAGACATGCGTAACGTTAGCAGCTGATCATTTGTACAGTACAGTACTTTGGAGACCTGATTTGGTCAACCACCTGGAGACTCACAGGACTATTAATTAGCATCTCGAGTGCCCCTTCTTATGCCAACCTGTATCTGGGGGGGTGGGAGCGTGGCCTTTTTTTCAGGGAAGACATGCAATTCTTCCTTGAACAGATACCGATTTGGAGGCGATACATCAACGACATTTTCTTAGTTTGGACAGGAAACAAAAGTGATCTTTTTTTTTTTTTCGATAGCCTTAAGTCCAATCTATATAATCTCACTTTTACCATGGAGGTCAGTCAACACACACTGACTTTCTTTCGTGAAGCCAAAGCACTTGGCTATAGAAATAAATGCCTTAAAAAGGCTTATGCGAGAGCCAAAAAACAGGATCGATCCAACTTAATTCACGGTTGAACAACCCCAAGATCCGACGCTGGATTAAGAATGATCACTAGATTCTCTGGACAACATCAACAGGTACGTGACCTATTGCAGAAGCACTGGTACCTCCTTATGGGGGATCCCACTGTTTCTAAACATTTGAAAAGTTATCCAGAGATAACTTATAAAAGATCGCGATCAATTAGGGATCAAATTGTGCATAGTCACTATGCTCCCCTCTCCACAATTACAGTTAACACCAGGGGAACTAGGCCCTGTCACAAATGTGGCTTTTGTAGGTACATTCATGCGTCACGGACTGTTGCCTTATCCAACGGACGCAAGTATTTCCCCAAGTTTTCAGCCACATGTCAGTCCATTGGCGCGGTGTACCTCATGACATGTGAGCGCAACGCTTTCTATGTGGGGAAAACCAAGCGCCCCTTCTTTCATCGCATTAGAGATCATGTTTCCTTGGTGCTAAAGAAGAAGATGGAGACGCCCATAAGTCGCCATGTGGGCCTCTGCCACCACTTTGACGATACCAAGATGCATTTTTATGCTCTCGAACATGTCCCCCCCAATGAGAGAGGGGGAGACTATGATAAAAATGTTATTGCAACGAGAAGCCAGATGGATCTCTGATTTATGTGCTCTTAAACGTCGTGGGCTAAATGATGCCTTAATTTTTAAGCTGTTCCTCTAAATAAATTATGATGGTTTCTTTCTCTCCTTTTTTTTTTTTTTTGATTTATCTATTTACATATCTTATTCTTATCTATTGCATTGAAATTGCTATTGGGTGCACAATAATGAACTACATATGAGTATATATATATATATATATATATATATATATATATATATATATATGTATTTTCATTCATGGCTATGGATTACTCACTGAACCTTTTTCCAGCAATGCTAATTTATCAATTTAATCCACTAATCCTTTATATTAAATAAGTTAGTAATTATTTTAATTATAATTATTACTTCTATATTTGCAGTTTGATCTGCTCTATCGTTGAGACCGTTTGTGCATTCTGGGTCCTGCCCTTCTGCTTGATGTTCTCTTTATTCTGGTTGCACGGACATCCAGGGCACTTATGAATTGGTTTTTAATCAATATCCCGATTCATCTGTGCCCTAATGAGTTAGCCTTTTCCCATTGCACCATGACCTATTTTTACCAGCCTTTTTCTTTTCCCTCTAGCTCCGATTGATATGGGCCGGTTTGCCTGCTCATTCATCGGTCCTACTGGGGTTTTAATCCTACGCCACACTCCTTTGTGGGCACAGGATTTTCTAAGATGGCTGCCATTGTTAGTGTCTAACAAGCGTCATCTATCGCACGGCTATCCCTGCTCTGTCGCATGCACAAACAGCAGCTTTCTCTATGTCCACGATGCGGCGATGACGTTAGGCGTCACCACGCCGGCAAAGCTGATAAAATGGGGGATGTCCCCCGCCACTCTCTGTCGGCTATCCTGAGGGTTAGGGAGAGAGGTACATCTCTCCCAATATACCCCCTAACCTCTCATCTTGTCTGCCACAGGTAAGCTCTTTTTAGATTACTACTCATTACTCAGCAATGTCAGCGCTTTGAGTTGAACATTTGCTTTCAACTCCCACTTCATTTATTAGCCCTAATACCCTATTATTTTTTATTCGTTTATTTTTTTAGATCCTTTTATCTGGAGAGTATCGTGCCAGCTCGATCCCATTTTGTAGCATTGGGTGTCTTTGTGACCACACGCTGGATCCTTTGTTCTTCTTTTGAAGGATCCTTAGATCCTTCTCCCTTTAAAGTCCCGAGGCTTGTGACCTCCAGTCCCGCATTTCTTCTATTTCCTAATTTGGGATGTGGTGTTCTGTTTGATTCCCCTCTTCTATATTTTTGTATTAGCACAGCTGTAGTGCTTACCGATTCTCTGAATTCTTTCATATATCCCAACACACAAAACCTGGCATCTAGTTCTAAGGTAATCCCGTATATTGTGTTTATGATATTGAGAACCTCTGTTCAATACGGAAATAGCATTGGGCATCTCCGTACCATATGTATAAGGTCCCCTGTCTCCTGGCACCTAGGGCATTTGGCATCCGGTCTCCAACCCAACCTAAACAATCTCTTAGGGGTATAGTAAGCTCTATGTACCAGAAACAGATACAATACTTTCTGTGAGGGGGAGATGACACCAATGACCCCAGTTCCAATGTCCTCCTCCACTGCTCCGCCGTTATCTCTCCTATATCCTATTCCCATCTCTTGTTACTGATAAGTGATTCAGGCCCTTCCATGGCTCTATTGCATATCTGTGCATATAGCTCAGAGATAAGTCCCTTGGAAATACCAGACTTGATTACTCTTTGAAGGAGGGGAACCTTACTCCATTCTACTTCTTGTGTTTTAAACTGAGCGCCCAGGGCATGTCTTATCTTTAAATATCTGTAGAATGAGTGGTTTGAAATACCATACTCTCTCCTCAGATCTGCAAATGATTTTAAAGCGCTGCCCTCGTATAAGTGGGCCAAGTGACTTATACCCTGCTTTTCCCATTCTTTAATCTTCCCCAATGACCAGCAGCTCCTGCAAGTTCTTATTGTTGCAAAGGGGGGAGTATTCTTTTACTCCTCTATACCCCATTAATGTCTTAACTGACTCCCACACTTTTACGGGCATCCTTAGTGTTGGACTCCTGAGGGGGAAAGAGTCCGCTTCTAATGGCTCCACTACTGTGTTGTGTGGGGCTCCTAGTAGCATCATTCTACCACCTGCGTTCCCTCCCCCCGGAATATTACACCCCCCCACGTGCTGCAACTGGAACAGAAAGTAGCTCCGGGGTGTGGTACAGCTAAGCCCCCCTCATTTGCTGGTAACTGCAAAGTATACAGATGGATTCTGGCCTGGCCCTTCTTCCAGATTAATTCTCTAAAAAGGGTTTCAGTTTTTTTAAACCATTTTTTATATATCCACACTGGGGAATTATGCAGCAATTATGCCCCGCCAATGATAAAGGAAGCCTGCACCAAATGTTACTTTTACGCTTACATTTGGTCAGGAGTGGGATTATATTATTACTGATGTATTGATTGGGGTTTCTTGTCAGACATATAACTAAATATTTCAGTGTCTCCACTACTTCTAATTGAGGATTTTCAGGCGGTATAGGGTTTCTAAGCGGGTCCACAGGCAAAAGTGCAGATTTCTCCCAGTTTATAACTAGGCCCGAAAACCGTCCAAACTCCTCAACTATGTTCATTGCGTTCATTAGGGCACCTCAGTATCCCCTAGAATATATATGTATATGTATTTTAATCAGAGCATTTAACTGTTTGCCTAGAGTTCAGTTTTAAATTGTATGTGAAGCCAAAATGTTTTTGTTACTTTTGTATAAAGTTGGAAAGGACTAGAACCCCTGCTGAGTTTTACTGCTTTCCCGTACACATGGGCCGAATGTTAGGCAGCATTGGACAATTTAATATAAACCGGCCAACATTTGGCCTGTGTGTATGGCAGCTGGTCTGACAGAAGCTGGCTTTGTCTTGACCGTACAAGGTCTGCCAACCGGCTTCTGATTGGCGCTCCCAGCCAATGGCGGAGGGGGGGGGCTTCGGGTCGTCCTCATGTCAGAACAGGGGATATCGCTGTACATTGGATTTTTAGTACAGCAGCTCTGACCTGAGCTATCAGTTTTTATTCATTCAACCCAGCTACAGCAAGTAGTAGTGTGTAGTAGAGGGAGAGATTTCCCCTCACTTACACCCAAGTGACAATTGTTTCACCAGACAGGAGGTAAAACATTTCCAACAGCTCAAAAAGAGGAATAATTTCTTTAGTTTTGGTAGGCTAGACAAAAAAGGTGTCCACTGGCCATTGCAGCAAGCAGCATTGGAAGGCAACATATGGTATAAACGAGGCCAAGGATAAATCCATGGAAAAATCCAAGCTTACTTACCGACCAGTCCGCAGACAACCGAATCAACTTGTCTCACAAAACGGGTTTAGTCTGCACACATTTACAAATGCATGCGTAAGCTACACAGGGGCAGATCCAGGGGAAGGGCAACGAGTCAATTGCCCCCCCCCCCCCAGAAAATAGTGAGCAGGCTGTGCTGATGCCGACCCCCCCATCAGGACACAGGGCAGTGGCGCCAAAACTGACAGGCTCTGTGAAGGGACACAGGCAGAGCCGCAGCTGTGGGGGATTTCCACTCCTCTTTAAGCCGAGCAGCTCTCATTCACCCAGCAAAGCCCGCTCCTATTGGCTACATTCAGGGCCAATAGCTGGGAAACTAACATCAAGGGGATTATGGGACATGTAGTCCCGGATACCAGCATGCCCAGGACAATTCCCTGAGAGTGCACTGCAGCCCCCAACATGCAGAGCAGGAGGAGGGGAGAGGAGGACCGTGAGAGCAGAAGAGGGACCAGGAGGCTGCCGGGTGGAGGGAGCCAGAGAGAAAGTGCCTGTGATCTGATTCTAGATTCTAGTGATCTGATTCTACTATATATCCCCCAAGGTAAGAACTTACCTCCAGGTGGGGAGATGGGGGGGGGGATAAGGTACAGGACCTTATCACTGGCTGCTCCCACTCTGTCCTCCCTTCCACCTGGCTGCTCCCACCCTGTGCTCCCTTCCACCTGGCTGCTCCCACTCTGTCCTCCCCTCCACCTGGCTGCTCCCACCTTGTCCTCCCCTCCACCTGGCTGCATCCACCCTGGATAGTTCCTATCATCAGCTTATGAGTGACTCCACAGTGGAAGCACATGCATTCTGATGGATAGATGGAGGGCAGGTGGACTGAAGGGAGCCCACCCTTTCTTAAAAGGTACAGGGGGGCACTGAACACCCGACACATAGCACAATGGTCAGCTTTTTATTGCTGGCTGTGTCCCTGTTGCAGATTTCCACCAATTCCTGTCTTCTGAAACTGGTGTCCCTGTGACGGAAATTATGGAGAAATCTCTCTAATGGATTTCCAGATAGCAAAAAAAAATCCAACAGGGGTTCTCATTCTTCCCCACTCCATTCAAAACTTTAAAAAAGGAAAAAACTGTTTTGTCTGGACCTAAACTTTACTTTCTGCCACCAACACAGGCTCCAAAGCATTCCACCAAATAGCTATTTTTTTTTATAAGGAAAGTATGGGAATCAGGGTTATTACAGTTTTATACTTATCTAGGTGGATGCTGCATCGGTCCTATGCTGCATCTGTCCCCTGGCGACTCAGCACTGAGAACCAAACCATCAAACACCGCCGATGGCTCAGTTCTCTTGGCTCCCCAAACGGAGAGCTGCTGACTGTCAATCAGCAGCTCTCCTCTCTGCTCATCCACGCTCATTGGAGCACTGAGCTGTGGAGGAGCGGGGAACGGCCATCTCAGCTGCTCGCTGAGTGGCTGAGATGGCTATTGGTCCAGGCACCTGGCGGATCCAGACTCCCAGAGTCGGGATGACACGGTGCTTAGACTGATCTGTGTGTGACGTTGGCAGAGAGTGGACTTCAGACCGCACTCTGCTGAAAACAGGTCACAGGAGTGCAAAACGAATTGTACTCCTTTGATCCATAGAAGCCCAGCCAAACGAGCTCAGACTTCTCCTTTAAATACATTTTTTTATTGTTTTTAAAAAATTATAACAAATTAAATTACAACAAAATTTAATGTAATGTCCAAATCTTTTGCTAAAATTTTGGCTTAGTGAAAACTTTTGTAGTCCCTTGTACTTCATTGTTCTTAGGAGCAAACATAGAAATCCTACTACATCAAGCTAAAGCAAACATTTGTATTACCTATTTCAGTGCAGGAATGTGTGCCACAATTGTTTGGACAGCATCGCGTGTCGTTTGTGCAATCTGAATCTTCCTCACAGTCTTCATTACAAAGTCCCAAAACTCCATCCTTTATGGGAGGGCAGAAAGGAGAGTACTCTGCACCTAACAATTCATAAAAAGCAGCATGAGTAAAGACTAAAAAAAACACACATATCATCATATCATGTAAAGTGATATTATTTGCAACTAGTCAAAAATCTGCTGTAAATAGACTAGAATATACATTTAGGGCCTATTCACACAAACCGCTGTGTTTTGGGCTGAAGTGAGGTGTGGTAGGGGGTGGTATAATGCACTATTTACCGCATCACACAGCTCCATTTTTTGGGGGGAACTTTAAAGTGTACAAAGTGTTGCAGTGACAAGCAATGCGATCCAATGAGGTGCAATAAAATGCAGCATGTCTGCATTTTATCGTACTTCACTGGAGCGCACCAGTGAGCTGCATTGTAGAGAGAACGGGGCACTCAGAAAGCAATTGTTTTCTCTGTGCCCTAGTAGTGACCAGCGTTCTTCCAGTGAGAAAAAACGTGTCACTGCTCTAGTGTGGACGGGCCATTAGAGTACATATTGTTAGTAGCAGACTTTTGCCTGTTTCTTAAGCAAGCTCAGTTTCCGCTTAAAAAGCTGATAGGATCCCTCTGGAGTATTAAGTCTTTCGTCTATGAAACAAACTCACAAATTACCCCATCAAGAACTTCCCAGATACTTTCTAATAAAACTATATATCAACCTATAAGATCTTCGCACTCTCTTTGAACTTCTTTGCAAACAAGATCCTACTGCTAAAGGTCTTCTCTCAATGATTCATCTATACTATATAAAACAAAACCTCATTCCTCCCACACTCCAAAGACATGCTGGTAGGTTAATTGGATCCTGTCTAAATTGTCCCTAGTATGTATGAATGTGAGGTAGGGACCTTAGATTGTAAGCTCCTTGAGGGTAGGGACTGATGTGAATGTACAATGTATATGTAAAGCGCTGTTTAAATTGACAGCGCTATGTAAGTACCTGAAATAAATAAAATAAATAAATTCATATAAAACAAAATGGGAAAATGATCTTGGAACAGCTATAACAGAAGATGAATGGAAACGAATCTGGTATACTACTTCACACTGTTCTATTAATACTGCCACAATAGAATCCAATTAAAAATTACTCATGAGATGGTATTTGGTTCCCAAATGTTTAGCCAAGTTTAAACCAACTATCTCAAATAAATGCTTTAGAGGCTGTTTGGATATTGGAAATGTTTTAATATGTGGTGGGAATGTCCTAAATGAAAACAATTTTGGTCTGAGATAGATAGATAGATAGATAGATAGATAGATAGATAGATAGATAGATAGATAGATAGATAGATAGATAGGTAGATAGATAGATAGATAGATAGATAGATAGATAGATAGATAGATAGATAGATAGATAGATAGATAGATAGATAGATAGATAGATGTAATGATTTTTACCTTATTTGGAAAAAAACCTTCTAAAAACACTCTAGAAGCCTTATTAAATCTCAAACCAAAAAACGTTACCAATACCCAATTCCATCTTTTGACATTTTTATTCACTGCTGCTAAACAAACATTGGCAAAAGCATGGTGGTCTTCTACTCCAAATTCCACTTCAGTCAGGAACAAAATGAATTGGTTTATGTCTAATGAAAAACTTGGTGCTATTGTTTGTGATAATATAGACAAATTTGAGAAAACATGGTCCCCATGGATTACATCTTACCACAAAATTTTGATAAATCCCTTCTACGTTTGTTATATATCCTTAAAAACTATTGTACATTTGTTAGTTACACTTATTTGATTATTATTTCTTCCCTTCTTTAACTACTAATATATTTATATGTATTTTAATATACAATTTTTTTATGTACTGTATATGATTTGTACTACTCTTCTTTCTTGAAAATAATAAAAATATTTATATATAAAAAAAAAAAGCTGATAGGAATATTCCTTTGTCAGGCATGGATTTCAGGCTGTGGAATAAGTTGGCCTGGCCTTTCCAGTCCACAGGTCTACCTATACCTCCCAACTGTCCCTGATTCCAAGGGGATGTCCCTAATTTGGAACAAAGTCCCTCTGACCCTCTTTTCTCCTCATTTATCCCTCATTTTGGTGTGACCGATATACTTGTGTATAAAATGCACTTTTCATCTTTCAAAAAGTGTTTCCCTGTGCTAAACATTTCATCCGATTTCTAAAATGCTGCATTTGTAAATTTCCAAAGCCAGTATAAAAGGAATAGTAGTGGTAAAAAGCACTTGTGGGTTTAACTAATCATTTTTTTGTATAACCTTTCTCTATGGGGGCGTGGCAGGGTGTGTGGTCTATGCCTACATACCTTTGCTAATAAGTGTCCTTCCTTCCCATCTTAAAAAAATTGGAGGGCATGGGTCTACCTGCCAGGATATCTGGTATGAAAGGGTTTGGAAGCCTCACAGGAAGAGGCTATGTACTGTATTTTGAAATTCTGTTAATGGGAAACAGATTCTGTTTCTCTGCAATAGCAATTGGAAGGTTCACCTATCAGACTGGGGTTTGTTTAGAGAAAAAAGCCCCTTGTATGAGCTCTGATATATTTCATGAAGTATGCAGGATTTGTTTTATTGCTGAAGTGAAGCATCTTTTTCTGTTAATTTGGTTAATGAAAATATACGTGGGAATAATAATCCATTCAAGAGACTGTGTTGTTTGGTGCCTCTCTGCCATAGAGCTGCTATCTGAGCATATATATGGTGCTTGGATGCAGTGAGTCCCTACAAAGAGACAATTTATTTTAAAGGGACAGGCACCTGTTTTGCTAGAAACTGCTTCTGCTGTTTCTAAAATGGAGGACGACATGAAGACCTTCGTCCAGATTATGACTGCACAGCAGGAGGCTACCAGGGTGCAGCTGCAGGCCTTTGAGGAGGCTAACTAACATGAAGTGGCCCAGCTGGAGACACATCAGAAAGATAGAGAGGAAGATAACTGCAACATTAGGTATGTTCCTGGAGGGAAACGGTGGCCCAAAAAGCAGTGGACAGGTATCCTGGCACCTTTTTTTTTCTGGAGATGCTTAGCAAGCATACTTCGACCTGGTCCCAGAGGTAGCTGCAGATTATGAAAGGCTGAAGGCAGAGATCTTTCGGCAGTTAGGTGTGACTACAGTGATATGGGCTCTGCAGGTTTGTGCCTGGGCCTACCACCTGGAAAAGTTACCCCATGTCCAGATCCATAAACTGACCCACTTTGAAAAGAAGTGGCTCCAACCAGAGCTGTTGATGACAGTTCTGCCACAGGAATTAGAGGTGGGTTGGCCACGCTATCCCCAAAACAGCAGAGGAGCTGGAGGTGGGCGATGAAAGCTATTTCACTACTGGGGACTGGCTCCTGGTTGTTTTGCCCACCTCTGAACTGCTCCAGAAGCCACTGCCACTAGTGAGATTCAATACCCAGAATTCCTTTCCAGGGCAAATTGGCAAGTGTATACTGATGTGTATCAAAAGAGTATATTTTGCGCTAACCATATGTAAAAAAACAACAAAACAGTGCAGCTGCTCGTGTAAGTCAAAAATACAAAAAGGACCCAAAGTAACAAAAAAATACAAGTGCCACCAATAACTATGTATCTGAATACAATGTATACAACTACATTTCTGTGATTCACCACTATTCTCGTGAAGAAACAGATGTGTGAAACAGAAGAGAAATGCCCCCCCCAATGCTTCTTCCATGGGAAATGTGGATCTGGAAGCACTGCAACATAGGAGTGTGACTGAACATATCTCCCAAATGCAGGACAGAATTGCAACTGTTATGTCTATGGTGGAACGTAAATGCCCGAGTCAGTGTCAAGGCCCTTCGAAGATCCTTGGAAAGCTGGTGATGTAAATTTTAAAGTGCTTCAGCTGGATTAGCGAAAGTCAGAATAAGCTTTACTTTAGGTCCAGCCAGATTTGTACTGGTCTTGGATGTGAAACAGGAGAGCTGGAAAATCCCCCCCCCCCCCATTCCCCCAAGAAAAGACTGCCTTTTCCACTCCCGAGGGTTTGTTCTAGTATGCCTGAATGCTTTTTGGCTTGCAATGGGCCCCTGTAACCTTCCAGTGGGCTATGGAGGAGATCCATCTGCCACACCAGAAGTATGAAGCAGTCATTTCCTCAGAGTTTGAGCTGTTTTGGATGCTATATGGAAGGTGATGTTGCCAGTCAGTTCAAAAAAATTTTCTAAAGACATGACTGGAAGCCAGGTAATTGGGGATATGTCATTGGCAGAGGTCTTATTTAACCACACACTAGGTAGGAGCTATCAAGGAGTAGCCCCTGCTGGTGACCAAAAGGCAGGGGCAAACTTTTCTAGGTATGGTTGGCTACTATAAGTGGTAAGAGGCTCATTCCTAATTTTGTCACCTACCCAAGGCCAGAGAATCCACAATAATTAAGTGAAACCTGGAAGCAGAAATGGCAACTAAACAAAGCCTTGTGTAACAAATCTCTTTTATTTGCTCATGACTTTAAAAACAGAATTAGTGGTTCAGATGGATGCCTCTAGTGTGGGCTCGGGTGCAGTCCTCTCGGAGGCGGTAATTAGGGAAGAACACTCCATGGTGTTAAAAGCTGAATCCTGCAGAAAAAATTGCAGCAAAATGGAGCAGGAATGCATAACAATTAAGTGGGCCATGGAGTCCCAAATAATATGCCTTGGGAAGGATATACCGACTGATTTGAATTCCTTACTGCCCAAGTGGATGTGCCAGGTGAAAGAGAAAAATAGTACTGTTTTGGGTATTCACATTAAAAAACTTCTCCTTTAAGGGTGGAGCACAGAGCCAGGAAACTTTACTCTAATTCAGTTTCCTAGGGAAAACTGTTCAGCCCAATGGATCTGAACAGAGGATAGGAGGGCATATGTGATACTTAAAGAGGCTGATCAGAAAATTTCTCTGTTGGACCCGGAGTTTTGAGCTGCGGAAGAGATTGGGTGGGCCTGCAGCCCGACCACCCCTGTCCACAGGTTTACCTGCCGAGAAACCTGGTTCATTATAAAAGGGCTAGGAAGCTTCACAAGAAGTAGCTGCATTATGGATTTTGAAAATTTGTGGATGGTAAACTTTGGTTCCTTAAGAAGCTGACATGTTCAGAGAGGCATGCTGACAGCTGTCTGTATGGATAGCTGCAAGAACTGTTAGGAGAGAGCCTGAGGAATGGATTGGTACAGCAGCGAGGCTCAGTTCTAGTGGGCTCCCTCACCGCTTTTACTAGCCTGCCCTACTCCAACATTGTGACCAGCAGAGGACATTTCTTCACCACTGCTTCTAATAATCGTGCGTGTGCTCACTATTTCATTAACAGTTGTGCTTGTTATTCCCGGTGTTTGTTTCTATAGGTTTATGTACTTACGGATCTTCCCAGCGTAGTCCCGGTTCACACTGGTGCGACATGCGCTCCGACTTTGAGAGCACGAAGTCACACTGGGATGTCGGCTTCAAAGTCCTGCGGAAGTTGCGGCAGTGTGAACCGGCCCGTAGTGTTCAAGTTTTTTAAGGCTGCTGATTTAATTAAAAATATTTTTAATTATACGATAAGCTTTGGGTCAGCCTTCCACTATAGTCCCAGTTTCTCATGTAACCCCTTCAGAAAATGCCCCTGATATATATTAATTTAAATCTGTATATATTGCAGAAATAATAGAAGAATAGTTATACTATCAAAATCATAAAATAATGTTTAAATACTATAATTTATTGCAGTGTTTAAATATACCCCTTGCATATAGCCTACAAAGGCAACAAGTATATATAATACTTTGTTAGGTCTTTAATATATAACATGCAGCTTTGCTAGTTACTCACCTGTTACGCAGACTGTCCTCCACTGTAGGTACGAGGAGAAGAGCAGGATGAGTGCTGCATGCTTTGCTGAAGTCATCTTGCAGTTTGGAGCTCTGTCCTCCTCTAGGATGAGATATAATTTATCCCAGGTGAGGCCAGTAGAGTAATATCATCACCCCCTCCCACCTGTCCTCAGCCACCTCTGTTTTCATCAAACAGGAATGTGTGGGAGACCTGGCACTTGCATGACAAGCATGCCACAATACTAGACAATTAAGAATACAGTATTTAATATGCAGGGTTGGGATTTGATTGCATAAATGCAATTTCTTCATCATCAGGAGTTTTCAAATGCTCTCAAAGAACCATTACAGACAAATTAAACTGATCTAGTTTTTAAAAGAGGAGCCTTTAAACTACAAAATACAACATACATACTTAAGTACCTTTAACCACTTTAACACTATGCTACAGCTTGGTCATCCAGTTCCGGGAGTATGTCCATGGACATCCTCCCAGAACCCCGCCCCCTGGGGGGACATGCATTGTGTCCTTAAAGAGCCAAACACAGCGGTTCTTTACCATGTGATCTGCCGTGTCCAATCACAGCTGATCACATGTTAACAGACTTGCCGGTTATTGGTGGTCCTTTCCTCACGCGCTGTGTCAGGAAAGGAGAGCCATCAAACAGCAAGGCTGTCAGGACACTGTTTACACTGATAATTAGGGCATCAGTGCAGATCAGTGCCGCCTCATCTGTGTCCATCACTGCAGCCTCATCAGCACACTTCAGTAAACAGAAACTATTAAAAAAAAATTTAATCCCAGTGCTGATCAGATCCCAACAGAAAAAAGCTCTATCTGTCTCAAAAAATTGATAATTTCATCTAGGTAGTGTTGCATGACTGCGCAATTGTCATTAAAAGCGCTAAAAGCTGAAAACTGGCCTGGGCCATTGGGGGTGAAAGTGCCCAGCAATGAAGTGGCAATGTGAAATAACTGAATGATCCTTACATATATCCCAAAAAAGGAGTCAAAGAACCAAAACAATGCTTTAAAACCAAACTGCACCAAAAACTGATTTTAGTATTGGTATAGGGAGTGATTAGAACCTCTGTTAACTTTTAGGGTCTCTCCAAAGTGAGGTAAATCATCATTTTCCACTCTTCTGCTGCCAGTGGCTGTACATTTTGTGAAGAGTTGAGTGGAGGGGGGTGGAGACCTCACACCAATGCTGGAATATTAAAGGTTTGCACCAATGCTGTACTATTGGGCAGAACCAAGATAATGCTTTTTATACAGACAGAAGGAATCTATTTACATACATCTACAAAGCTTAGCTAAAGACCTTCATATGCAGGTAAGGGGTGTCTGTAAAAACAGGCTGTGCAGCTTTGACTAAAGTTGGATAATGCCCCTGATAGGGGCTATCTACGTATCTACTGAAGCCTGGCTGACAAAAACCCATAGATGGTATCACCAGGTCCTGCCTTGTTGCTAGGATGTTGCAAAGACACTCTCAAGCAATTAGTTCTTACCCCCACCATCACAAGAGCGAGCTCTCAAAACTCCACACATGCCTGGTCCACCATCTCCTATATCACAGCATTGCTAAGCCCACAGCTACTGTGATGGGGGGAGAGAACATGCATGAAAGGGGGTTTGAATCAGAAATAGTTTGTTCCTGTGATGATCGCGTCAAGCAGTGATAGTTAGGAGTGTGTTGGCAATGTCCTAGCAACAAGCAAGGACAGGGGGACGCCATCTCTATTTCTTTAGTTTTTCAGACTGACTTCGGGAGGTAGGTAATTGTCCTACACCTATATCAAGGGCATTATTTAACTTTGATTAAAGCTACTGTACATGGTTTGTTTTTATCTATGGGTGCCCCTTACCTGCATATTCAGTTTTTTGGTAAAGATGAACTAATGCCGCGTACACACGAGCGGACTTTACGGCAGACTTTGCCCGGCGGACTTTTCGACCAGACTCGAGTTAGACGGATAGATTTAAAACATGTTTCAAATCTAAGTCCGTCCAACTTTTGAGAAAACAAAGTCCGCTGGAGCCCACACACGATCGAATTGTCTGAGGAAATCCCGTCCGCCGGGCAAAGTCTGCCGTAAAGTCCGCTCGTGTGTATGCGGCATAAGCCTTTAAAAATCTTTAATCTAATAACATGAGAATGCCTGAAGCTAGGCTTTAAGACTGTATGCTGGTGACGTCTTGTTCTTGGCAAATTATACTGGATCAGCTTTAGGGCTGTTTCCTAAAGAGGCCCTGTCCCTGAGTAAATTTGCATTCTGGACTGAGTGCCTAAAACACTGGGGAAAAAATCCAGGGTTTTAATACTTTTCCAAGTTAAACTGTATTCAGGAAGCAATACAGATAACTGGGACTATACTATGAAATGTGCTGGCACTGTTAGGAAATTGCATTAGCCACAGGTATCTATGCCAATGTAATGCAGTGTGGCATGAAGAGGCATTTTGTTGAGTATTAAAGCTGAACTACAGAAATAAACAATCAGCATTTCAACCAGTTAGGTATTACTTCAAAAATAATTTAAAGTGTATCTAAACCCAAAAACAAAAATGTAACATGTTTCAGCTTACCAGTCTTTTTGACATGGTGGCTGCATTTGTTTCCTTTTGGCAGGCTAAGAAAAATTTCAGCAAGTACCGAAAATACCTGCTGATCCTTCCAAAAAATCCATTGTCCTGGTTACTTCTTGTTACCTGAAAACACAGCGTAAACAATATTATCTCTCTTTTGTAAACTACTAGTTCCATCACTCCACCATGTAACT
This sequence comes from Aquarana catesbeiana, assembly GCF_042186555.1. Classification (NCBI taxonomy): domain Eukaryota; kingdom Metazoa; phylum Chordata; class Amphibia; order Anura; family Ranidae; genus Aquarana; species Aquarana catesbeiana. The sequence continues at coordinate 185,044,565 of NC_133335.1, forward strand.
AAGATGAACATAGGCAGATATGTTTGGGCTTGGTGACAACCATGCCTGCCTCCATAGTACAATGTAGAAGGGAGTGTAGGTACAAAGCGACGGGAAGTGTGTTATTTGCAAAATTGCCAGGTGAAAATAAAGGAAAAACAACAAAGTAAAAAGAAAGCTTATGCATCCATTACATCTAATGGCTGGTATGCAGCAAAATGTAATTTTTTGAGGGATTTAGATAAAACCTTAACATTATAGTGAACCTATTGTTTTCTTGGCATTGGAAAAGCTATAGTTATTTTTATTTCTTTTTAAATCTTATGTAAAGTTCTTACGTAGGCTGAGTTACCTAACATCTTGCACTTATGTGAACAAACAGCTTTACTTAAAAACTACTTAAATATTCAGCTATTTCATTTTAATTAAAGGATTATAGTGTGGTCCTGTCTATATGGCATGACAAATCAGTTTATCTTTTAAATAGATCACTGCAAAGTAATCTGATTCTACAACATCCTTTTCTCTTGCTTTAATGTTGGTGACCTCAGACTTTATCATCTATGTAACCTTGTGACCCTGACATCTTATTATTTATATTTTAAATGATATTCCTACCATGAAATGAAAATATTAGCACCTTATCTTATTCAATATTATTTTGTTATTCTTATTGTATTATTATTTTAATATTAATAATATAGCATGTTGTACCTTCTATTCTAAGGTAAGAAATGTCAAATATGCTAGAAAAAATTGATTTTTAGTTCACTAACCAAAGATCTGTATACTGTATAAAGCCACCCACTGCTGTATAATGTATAAAGCCACCTACTACTTTGTTTGTGGAACTGACCTCTGGAAGCTGTGCCTGAAAAAAAAAATCAGGCAGAGGGCAAATGACTAGTCACTACCAGTATTGTCTGTGGTCTCCCTGCAGCTGATCTTTTCTCCATTATTAATTTAGCATGCCTTGTTCTGACTGTATCTCTGTATGAAGGTAGACATCTTGGTAGAGGCAGGGCTTTCCTTCCTCGTGTCAGAGCCTTCATCAAGGAAAACAATGAGCAGCACAATAGTGATATCACCAAATCTCCCTTCAAATCTGGTGAGGATAGCAGTCAGAAGCAGCAGTGACTTAGATCTCCTATAATAGATATACAGCTATGGGGCTTCCAGCAAAGGAGTGCGTGGGCACTCCCACATCACAAGAAGTGCACTGCCGTTTTCAGGAAGAATTCAAGACAAAAAGATAAATATTTCAGGGTAATGCTTAGACACAATTACCATTTCTAAACATTCCCTATAAAATAGCAAATCTTCATTTATTTTAAAATTCTGGCCCAGTTTAACGTGGATCCCAAGATCCATTACTCCAGAACTACTGAAAGAGGAGCTCCAGACTCCTTCTGAAAAAATTAAAAGTCAGCAGCTACAAATACTGTACTTTTAATATTAGGACACCTATCTGTCCATAAATCCAGCAGTGTCTTCACCCCAGCTGATTTTTCAATTGGCTCTCAGGTGCTGCTGCCGCCATTTCTTGTAAGGGAAACCGGCAGTGAAGCCTTGCGGCTTCACAGCCGGTGTTCTGATGAGAAAGGTCGCCCCATCAGATAGTGTCCGCCCTGTACTGCGCAGGCGCAGCGTTTGCGCAGTACGGAGGACAAAGGAGAGGCCGAAAGTTTCCGAACATGAACAGCTGTTCATGAGCTCTACACGGCGCCTGCGCCATTAATAGTACATTCTGTCACACGTTCCTGCACGCTCCCGATGCTCGTGCAACTCTGAAAGGGGCGGGTGTAGGAACGAATGCATACAGAAGATGTCCAGAGCTCATACTTTGAGAGGGTGGATTTCATCAACATTGCAAAACCCACTCTTCAGTTGTTTAAACATGCGCCGCAAAGATCCTCCCCTTTGAAAAATACACCCCCATCGTATGAGCTCTGGCCACCTTCTGTATGCATCCGCCCCTACACCCGCCCCTTGCAGAGTTGTACGAGCATCGGGAGCGTGTGGCACAATGTAGTGTTAATTGCGCATGCGCCGTGTACAGCTCATGAACAGCTGTTGATGTTTGGAGACTTTCGCCGTCTACTTCGTTCTCCGTACTGCACAAGCACTGCGCCTGCGCAGTACAGGGCGGACACTACCCGATGGGGGACAATTCTCAACAGGACACCAGCTCCCTACTGCACATTCGCAAAGTGCCCTGTGCTTTGTGAATGGCCCAGCGGCAGGGGAGGGAGGAGGGGAGCCAAACTTCAGGGTGACTTCACCATAACAAAGTCAGCCAGAAGTGGGAGCGGGTACCTGTCAAAACCAGGTACCCGCTCCCCCCCAAAAGGCGCCAAATGTGACCGCTTCACCGGGTCTTCTTTCTGGTTTTGCGGGCTCCAGCTGTTTGCATGGCTAAGCCGCAATGACTCGCATGCAGTAGTTAGCTGCCACACAGCTGTCCTAATGGACAGCATGCCATACATTAAGAGCAAGGTGTGCATGCGCCAGTGACGTCACTGGCTGCTACACATGTAAATATCTAAAAAAAAGTGCACGTTTAGGAGATATTCACTGTACCTACAGTCAAGATTTATTATAGGCTTACCTGTAGGTACAAGATAGAAAGCGGAGTTTACTACTGCTTTAAACAGTGGTTTGAAAAAATAAACTACCAACTCATGGAAGAACTTACACACACAAAATGGATACTTGGATCTTATGTCCACTCCACATTAACCTACAATATGTGTTATACTACGCATTGTATACACTTGTTTGGTGATTGTGAAATCTATGTTCTCTATGTTCTCACACAATGCCAAAGTCGGGTCCCTCCCTTTCTTCTACCTCCCACCCTCCATTTACCATTTCTCTTCTCTAAATATGTTGTTCATGAAGTTGATGTGCTGAAAGCAGAAATTAATGGGCATCGCAGTTTATTTTGTGGGGCTGCGTATCCGCAGCCCAGTCTGGGTGCCCATGCTGACCCGTGTCCTTAGCCAAACGCGCCTACAATTGACACGTGAGCATCAGAACTGGACCACGAAGCAATGAAAGAAGGTGGCCTGGTCTAATGAATCATGTTTTCTTTTGGATGGCTGGGTGCGATGGCTGAAAATCCATACTTGAACAGGGGGCCTCCAGCACCACCAAAATATAGCAAGCCTAGCAGAAAGCTTACCACACCAGAGCCACAGAAAACGGTGGCGTGACGTGAGCAGTAGCTCCTCCCAACATGTTTTGTGCGCATTGATGTCTTCAAAGGATACTAGATATTATTTGCGCTTTGATTTTTGATTATAAGATTGTTATATGCACATATGCATTTTTGATCACTTAGGCACTGCAATTTTGTTTTTACGTTTTATTTTGGGGTTTGTATACTTACCTTTCTTGCTAGCTGCCTAAGTATTGCACTTAGGCACTGGTCAGTACTTGGATGGGAGACCACCTTAACTTCTTTGCTAGCTGAATAAATATTATCTTTTTCCCTAATGCTGACTATACTTTTTTAGTTCTCCAAAATGTTTGGAAGAACCTACCTGCTGAGTTCCCTCAAAAACTGTGTGCAAATGTGCCTAGAAGAATTGATGCTGTTTTAAGCCAAAGAGTGGTCAACCAATTATTGATTTGATTTGGATTTCTCTTCCTTTCACCTACTTTCAATTTTGTTAATTGATAAGAACAAACTATTAAAACTTATATTTCTGGAAGCATTCTTAACCTCTTAAGGACCGTCCCACAAACATATACTGAGGCAGGGTAGCCCTTAAGCGCGAAATCACGTATCAGTATATGATTTCTCTCCTCGGCACTGAGGCGCACACGCACTGCCGGAGCCCCGCTCCCGTTGTGATTGGACACAGCGGGAGCCAATCAGTGGGTCCGGCGGCTGCGATGGCCACCCGCGATCATTCACAGGAGAGGCAGAATGGTGGTCTGCCTATGTAAACAAGGCAAGTCTGCTAAGCAGAAACACAGATCTCTGTTATATTCCAGTCACAGCATTCCCCCACATAGTTAGAAAGCGCTCTCTAGGAACACACTTAACTCCTTGATCACCCCTGATGTTAACCTTCCCTGCCAGGGTCAGTGCACTGCCAGTGCATTTTTTTTAGCACTGATCACTGTATTGGTGTCACTGGTCCCAAAAAAGTGTCACTTAGTGTTAGATTTGTCCACCGCAATGTCGCAGTTCTGCTAAAAATCGCTGATGGCCACCATTACTAGTAAATACAATAAAAAAAAAAAAAAGTCCATAAATCTATCCCATAGTTTATAGAAGCTATAACTTTTGCACAAACCATCAATTCACGCTTATTGGGATTTTTTTTACCAAAAATTTATAGCAGAATACATATTGGCTTAAATTGATGAAGAAATGAGATTTTTTACATTTTTTTTTTTTATTGGATGCGTTTTATAGCATTGAGTAAAAAATATTGTGTTTGCTTTTTTTGTTTATAGCGCAAAAAAACTAAAAATTTGTGGGAAAAAAAGGACATCAATTTTATTTGAGTACAGTGTCACATGACCGCGCAATTGTCAGTTAAAGCAATGCTGTATCGCAAAAAATGGCCTGGTCAGGAAGAGGGTAAATCCTTCCGGGGCTGAAGTGGTTAATTTACACACCTGCCTAAAGCTTTTACAGAGTACTGTATGAGGATAGTGAAAACCACAATTTCCCACACATACAGTGCTAAATACTAGAACAAACAGATCTTCTACAAAATATAAACAATGTTGCAAAAATACCAAACACAAAAATAGACAACGTGCTACAAACAATGAATATTTCAAACATACAATCTTAAGTTAAAAGATAACTATTCATAAATAAAAAAACAACAAAGTCCCCTCCTCTTGACAAAGTCCACATAGGATGAAACGCGACGGGACGGAGCCTACATGCTGCTAGCCAAGCTGGAAGGAATTCAGTGTGAACCCCGGAGAGAGAGAGATACAAGCCTGGTTAGCCTAATCTAAGATAGGCAGACATTTTTGGTGAGTGAGATTCCAAATGACTGGTCAAGGGATCACTAAAATCACATGTGCCTATTGGGATCAGAGATTTTATCTGAGCTTCATTTTCTACAGTTTTTCAAGCTTTTGACTACACAATAGTGTGAAAGGGATTTTATGTTTTTTTTCATTCATGAACACTTATCTTTTAACTGCTTGCCGACCAGCCGTCGCCATTATATTGCGGCAGTTTGGCACGGCTGAGCGAATCGCCATAGGTGTACGTCGGCCGCTTTAATAGAGATAGGGTGCGATGCCGGAGCAGATGCGCTTGGCCGGCTGCTGCGATGTCTCCTCAGAGAAATCCCCTGATGAAGTCACGTGTGGTGTGACGTCACGCATAGGGACGGGACAGGCTGTACTATTGCTAGAGGCTCACGGGCTCGCCGCTCGTTGGATTTTAACGCTGTTCTTTCATTGTTTTGTGAGTACCCTATTATCTTTAATAAAAAGTTACGCTTTACATCAAAAACGGTATTACACTATTGGGATTTTTTTTGCTTTGCCATCTATATACTCCCCTACCCTATTCCTGAGGGAGTCCTACCCTGGACTTAGGACCATGAGGGATACGCTGAAGCCCCTAGGTGGACACCATTAAAGGCTTATTTGTCATATGCTGTTGCCCTATTACCTCAAGGTAAGGGGCCATTACCCACCTTTGTGTGTATACATGAAGATGCACCTGTGTTGATCCACTCTGAGCACCTCATTGCAACGATCGCATGCTAGGACGTTGCTGTCACAATTTTTTGAATTAATAGAAGGACTTTTTTTGAGCACTTTTGTATATGATTCTCGATTATTTTTGTTTAATTTGTTTGATCTTATTATTTTTTTGTATAGTGTCACCTGTGTGATGCATATTTGTTTATCTGTTTGGGATCTATAGTGTACCCATTCGGACACAATACTGCACATTGTCACTTTATGAGCTGTTTTTGCACATATTGCTAATCACATGTTTATCTTTATCTGCACCTTATGAAGAGGTTTTTTCACTTACTGTCAGTGAGTTATATTGGTATGGGGATATGCTTATTTTTGCATGTACACATTCCACATTTATGATATATATTTTTTAAATTTCATTTGGGCTATTGCCATTCATCATCATTATTGAATTGATTATTGTCAATGAGCTAAAGTGTCATGGTGATATGCTTATTGTATAGTTGTATGTACACATTCCACATTGATGGTAATATCTCCTAAATCTCATCTTGGGCATTGCCATCTACCATTAGTATTATGGTGTTATTAGATGTAGTTTTAGTTAATTGATTTTATTTAACCCTTTCATGACTAAGCCTATTTTTGAAATTTGGTGTTTACAAGTTAAAATCCGCTAGAATTTGCTAGAAAATTACTTAGAGTTCCCAAACATTATATATATTTTTTAGCAGAGAATCTAGAGAATAAAATGGAGATTGTTGCAATAGTTTATATCACACGGTATTTGTGCAGCGGTGTTTTAAACGCAAATTTTTGGAAAAGGGACACTTTCATGAATTTTAAAAAATCCAAACAGTAAAGTTACCCCAATTTTTTTGTATAATGTGAAAGATGATGTTACGCCGAGTAAATAGATACCAAACATGTCACCCTTTATAATTGCACGCACTCGTGGAATGGCGCCAAACTACGGTACCTATGAATTTCCATAGGCGACGCTTTAAAAATTTTTTTACGGTTACCAGGTTAGAGTTACAGAGGAGGTCTAGGGCTAGAATTATTGCTCTCACTCTGACGATCGTGGCGATACCTCACATGTGTGATTTGAACACTGTTTACATATGCAGGCGCGACTTCCGTATGCGTTTTCTTCGTTGCGCGAGCTCGCGTGGACGGGGGCGCTTTAAAAAATTTTTTTTATTTTTTTACTTTATAAATTGTGTTTAAAAAAAATTTTTTTTTTTTTTTTACTTTTATTGCTGTCACAAGGAATGTAAACATCCCTTATGACAGTAATAGGTGGTGACAGGTACTCTTTATGGAGAGATCGGGGGTCTAAAAGACCCCCGATCCCTCCTTTGCACTTCAAAGTATTCAGATCGCCGAAAACGGCGATTCTGAATACTGTATATTTTTTTTAAAACCGGCGCCATTGGCAGCCGAGTAAACGGGAAGTGACGTCATGACGTCGCTTCCGCGTTTACAACGAGAAGGCTGGAACGAAGCCGCCCACAGCTTCGTTCCAGCCCGCCCACAGCCGCCGAAGGCACACGATTGGACACCAGGCCTCCCGATCGCACGGGAGGCCCGGTAAGAGCGGCGGGAGGCGGCAGGAGGGGGGGATGTCCCCTCCCGCTCCCCTGGTATAACAGCCAAGCGCCTTTTAGCCGCATCAGTTGTTATACTCGGGTAGCCGATCGCCCGCTGTGAACAACGGTACCGGGATGATGCCTGCAGCTGCGGGCATCATCCCAGTATAACCCCGGAAAGCCGAGTACGCATATCTGCGTACGGTCGGCGGGAAGGGGTTAAATACCTTAGGGCTTTTAGCATATACACTTAGGATTAGCGCAGCACCACCTACTTATATCATTTCCAGAAATACGTATATTCGTACGAATCCGAAATACAAATTCTTATGCATACGAATTCTGTACGAAATACGAAATTTCATTTACGAATTTCGGATCCAAATTCATAACGAACATTCGTAATTGTTACGAAAAGTTAACGAACCTAAAAGTTAAAAACCCAGGAAGTCAGAACAGCACAGGGATGGTGGGAACCCCTCATAATGGGCACGGCACAGGGATGGTGGGAACCCCTCATAATGGGCACGGCGGGTGTACAGACCTGGGAACTCAGCACAGGGTTGGTGGGAACCCTATGGGAATTTCTATGCTTACGAATTTTATACGAAATACGAAATTTCGTTAACAAATCGGAATTTCGGATCCAAATTAACAGAAACGTGACTGGTGTTTTGTTCAGCAATCAGAGGAAGTCAGCACAGCACAGGGATGGTGGGAACCCCTCATAATGGGCACAGCGGGTGTACACTCAGACCGGGGAATCAGCACAAGGATGGTGGGAATCCCTCATAATGGACACAGCAGGTGTACAGACCTGGGAACTCAGCACAGGGATGGTGGGAACTCATGGGAATTTCTATGCTTACGAATTTCGGAATTTCAGATCCAAATTCCGTTAAAACAGAAACGTGACTGGTGTTTTGTTCACCAATCAGAGGAAGTCAGCACAGCACAGGGATGGTGGGAGCCCCTCATAATGATAAATTCATCATAACAAACTTTTGTTATTTTGCGAAAAGTTTACGAATCTAACGAAAATTCGTATTTCGTATGAATCCTAATTGAATTTCGGACACGAATTATGAATTGATTTTCGAAACGGAACGAAACAAATTTATTGACGGTGCACATGTCTACAATATACCCTTTTTTGCGATTTTTCTTTTTTTTTTACTAAAAATATGTATAAGAATACATATTGGCTCAAACTGATGAAGACATTTTTTTTTGGATATTTATTATAGCAAAAAGTAAAAAATATTGTTTTTTTTCGAAATTGTCGCTCTTTTTTTGTTTATAGCATAAAAAATAAAACCCGCAGAGGTTATCAAATACCACCAAAAGAAATCTCTATTTGTGGGAAAAAAAGGACATAAATTTTGTTTGTGTACAACATCGCACGACCGCGCAATTGTCAGTTAAAGCGACGCAGTGCTGTATCGCAAAAAATTGCCTGGTCATTAGGGGGCAAATCCTTCCAGTGGTTAAAATAAGATTGTACGTTTGAAATATTGATTATTTGAAGGACATTGATATATTGCAACATTGTTTATATTTTAGATTGTGTTTGTGCTAGTATTTAAAGTGATTGTAAAGGTTTGTTTTTAAAAAAAATAACAAACATGTCATACTTACCTGCCCTGCTCTGTGCAAGGATTTTGCACAGAGCGACCCCGATCCTCCTTTTCTGGGGTCCCTCGGCGGCGATCCTGGCTCCTCCTCTTCATCGGATCTCCATGGGGGCACTTGTGCGGGCGCGCTCCCGAGTCCTGCTGCTGCGTCCAGTGACACAGACAGCAGGACTCGGCGCCGCCCCCCGCCCCTCGTGTCATTGGATTTGATTGATGGCAGTGGGAGCCAATGAGGACCCGAGACAGAGGCTGGAGCTGCTAGGCTTGTGCTCGTCATTTACATCACATGAGATGAACAGGAGAGAAGGGCCATGGATCGGAGCAGTACACATCCCGCCCCACACAAGCAGTGACACTTGAGGAAGATACTTAGTGAGAAGATTGGAAGAGCTCAGGAGATCCAGTGGCAGTGGATCAGTAGGTCTTGTGACAGACAATGGGAGCTCAGTTGAGTGAAGATCTACAAGAGAAGATTGCACAGGGAGTGAAAGAGTTCATTGTAACCTTTGTTAGAAACTGTTCAAGATTGTTGCCATAGGAGACAGCGTGTCTACTCAAGCAGATGTTGTGTCCAGCTGGGTGCTTTTCAATGCATGACTGTCTACTTAAAGAAGTCTCAGAGTCTGCCAATTAACATTGCAACTACCGAAGGGTGTCCTGGCCCTAACCCTCTCTCCCACAGTTCTGTTTAAGAGACAATAAATCTCTTTGCATTCAACAAGTGTCTGGCGCCCATGAATCTACCTTGCATTACACCCACCATGCCTTGTAACCCACTCACAGAAGGATATCAGCTAACCCTAACTCTGTAGGTTCTCATTAGACCAAAGGGGACCGGCTTTTGGTTATAGTAATAAAACGCTCCACCTTAGGGGATTGTTCCTGAACCAATGCAGAGGGTTGGAAACTGCTGGGGAAAGGTGGAGGGGTGAGATTACATTTCAAATTGTAGAGTTGGCCCACTGCAGGCTGCTGCTGTCCCCATGGCCCAGAATCAAGGAGGCTGTACAGGACAAGGCCATCTCAAGACAGCTTAGTAAAAGGGCTGTGACTCTCCTGGCAAAGTATGCATACATAATGCAAGATTATCATGGGGCCCCCATGCACCTGGGGCCCCTGGGCAATACTCAGGGTTGTTTATGCATTAGGATGGCCCTGCTGGGAAGGCATCAGGCAAATGATAAGCTATTTGAAACACATCTACGTTGGGACCTCCAGACAACCGAAACTCCTAACGATAGCATGTCAATCTGTGCATCCAGTGATCTCACATATGACCACAAATTGGTTTTAGGCTGGTTCAGTAAATACTCTACATGTAAATGAAAGTGTTTGTCTAACCAAGACATACATACACTTTTAGGTTTGAATACAGCAGGAAGGGATTGGAACCTTTGCAGGATTTTACTGCTATCTATGACTCTGTTAGAGAGATTTCCCCTCATTGTTTATAAATCGGAGAAGGTTAGAACCCCCAATCAGCTTTTATTTGTTCTGTGTACGATTTTCCCTCACTTCCTTCTTCTGATAAAACAGATTTTTGCCAAGTGGCCTGCCTGGAGCTGCACAGATTTTTTCCAATCTCTTCAGCCAGACATTGTCCCTAAACACCATTCACTTCAATAGGAGACCCATTCACAGGTTGACAAGCTGCGGGAGGACCTTCCGTTGAATTAACAGGTTATTGGGTGGACATGTGGGACACACTAAGTGACTGTAAAAATTATTATTGAGGACGAGAGGTGCTTATTTTACCTATACTGTAAGAGCACCATGCTCTCTGATATAAGCCTGACAGGAGATCATGTTTGTCTCCTATTATGAAAAACTAAATTTGAAAATCACACCCATAACAGGGTGATTGATGATCAACTGCCACGTGAGTCAGGATTAAGAGCTGTGCCAATAACTGGATAATTTATATGCGTCAATGTATGACTCCCACCCAATATAAGCTATATAGGGAGATTAACAAATACCTCTAAACATACCTGCCCTTAATTTATTCATTGTTTTATATATCTCAAGATGAGAACCACACTTCACACGGGGGCCTTGACAAGGCATAGTGGCTTCCATATACATTTAAGATGAAAAATAATTAAATGAATCTGTAGTGACCTGTAAATTATTGCCTTCAACTGCCCTGCACATTACACTCTCATCTCCAACCTCCCACTGTATGAGACCTGTACCCCTTCACCTCTTGCGCGGCAGTATCTAGCACACCATTTCCAAGCTCCATGTCTTTCCTACCACAATACCAGCATGTTCCATCATTTCCAAAAAATTTGTGGCAAAAAATGAGCTCATCACGGGGTGCATACTCCCTAAATAAGGGTAATTTGCGGGTGTTTGTACTGTTCTGGCATTTCTATTTGATATTTTCTAGATAAAAAAATGAAAGAGTGAAAGAGTTTTTTTTTTTCTTCAAAAGGTTTGATCTGTTTGCATCATGTACTTAAAAAAAAAAAACCTCAGGTATGAAATACCATTACAATAAAAGTTGTCTATCTACACTATAAAATAAATTATATGAAATTCATTTAGGTACAAGTACAGTATCACAACATTGAAAACTGAAAAATGAGCTGTTAATGAAGGGGTGTACTGTATACAGGCTAGTACTAAGGTGGTTAAAAATACTTCTACCTTACAGATTACTACAGCCACGAAACAAACAATTGCCAAAGCTTGGAAATCCCCGTCCTTAATAATTGCTGAAACAAAAAAGTAAAGTCAGTCAAGCAATGATCCATGGCAAAACAGAGGCTATAACTCAAGATAAAATATCCAACTTTAAGAATATATCGAATCCCTGGGTGACTCACTTTTTGCCTTCCAATTTTGATGCTTCCCTACTAAGACCTCGGTAATCTCGATTTATACTCTCATTCTCTACATTCATAGTATGTGTTTATTACCATGTACTACCCCGGGGACCCCTACTACCTCCAGGCCCGGATTTACTCCCTTTGCCGCCCCAAGGCCGGGTCCTTCAATGCCGCCCCGCTCCCTCCACACACACACACACACACACACACACACCAACATTCTCATCCTTTATCGATGACTGCTACAATAGATCAATTAAAAACATATCTCCACACACGAGAACACTGAAAATAACTGGTTTTAATTGTACAGACTGAAAATACTCTGTAATGCAGAAAATGCCTTTTAAAGATTATAGATGGATCACAGAAGGGACGGGTCAGATACAAGGCTCAGGGTCCAGGGTTCAGGAAACAGACAGGAAACAGGATAAACAGGTTCCAGGAATCAGATTTCAGGTACAGGAATCAGGTTTCAGGTACAGGAATCAGGTTTTCAGGATCAGGGTAACAGGATGCAGGCTGCAGGTCAGGGCTCAAGGATAATACAAAGGCAAGATGAGTGTGCACTTGCCGTGTATTTATACTGCAGCTGCTAATTAAAGTCAGGTGACGCCTGTCTGCAGAGGGGAATACCTGCTCCATACTGCCAGGATCCCTCCGCTGGTGGACGCCAGTACTGCGGCCCAAAGATGACAAAATACCAGCAGGAAAAAGCTCTCCTGACAGCTCCAAACTGCCAGGAGACACCTGCTGGAGGACCTCAGTACTGCACGCCAAATGATCGATATTACCAGTGGAGGAGACCTTTCCTGACACCCCCCCTCACATCTGTGTCCTCCGTCCCCCCTTTACATCACATACCCCCTTTTAGATCACGACACCCTTTTACATCAGTGTCCTTAGTCCCCCCCTTACGTCACATCCCCCCCGCCTCATCACAAACCCCCATTACAGACTGACCCATCACAGACTGACCCCCCCATCACAGACTGACCCATCACAGACCCTCCCATCACAGACTGACCCCCAAAATTACAGACCCCTCATTACAGACTAACCCCCCATCACAGACCCCCATTACAGACTGACCTGACCCATAGCAGGCCCCCCATCATAGACTGACCCCCCATCACAGACCCCCCATCACAGACTGACCCCCATCACAAATTGGTCCTGACCCATCACAGACTCCCCATCACAGACTGACCCACCAAATCACAGACTGACCCCCCCATCACAGTCCTCTCTCAATATCAAACTCCTTTACAGCACAGCACTCCCCCCTCCCCAAAGAACCCTTCCTTATTCACAGTATGAAAGCCCTCGGGGCTCTTTCAGGGCGCTTTGCAGGCGCTATTTTTAGCGCTGTAGCGCCTGCAAAGCGAACCAGTGTGAAATGGGTCTAACACAGAATCCAAACATCTGCGTCTAAGAACATATGCTTTACGCGCTTACGCTTATAAACGCACATTTGTATGTACGCAAATTAAGACTAAACAATGGGGAAAAATAAATTATCATAAAAACAAGTTATGTATGCATATGCATCTTTATGCATTTAACCACTTCAGCCCTGGCACTGCATCTCTTTAACTGACAATTGCGCGGTCATGCAATGCTGTACCCAAACAAAATTGACGTCCTTTTTTCCCACAAATAGAGCTTTCTTTTGGTGGTATTTGATCACCTCTGCAGTTTTTATTTTTTGCACTATAAACAAAGAGCGACAAATAATACATATCCAAAATAAAAAAATAAAAAAACACATTTATTCATCAGTTTAGGCCAATATATATTCTTCTACATATTTTTGGTAAAAAAAATCTCAATAGGTGTATATTGATTGGTTTGCACAAAAGTTATCGTGTCTACAAACTATGGGATAGATTTAGGGACTTTTATTTATTTTTTATTGTTGTTACTAGTAATGACGGCAATCTGCGATCTTTAGCGGAACTGCGACATTGCGGCGGACACATTTTTACCCCAAATGACACTTTTTGGGGACCAGTGACATCATTACATTGATCAGTGGTTTAAAAATGCACTGATCAGGGGGCTAACACTAGGGGGGGATCAAGGGATTAAGTGTGTTTCCTGGGTGTGTTCTAACTGTAGGGGGGGTGGGCTCACTGGAACATGACAGAGTTCCCAATCACTGGGATCAGAAGATCTCTGACATGTCATCTGTCAGAACAGGGACCCGCCTTGTTTACACTGGTAGATCCCCGTTCTGCCTCTGTACTATGCAATCGCAGGTTACCGCCCGACCCACAAGTATTCGCAAGTATTTTACTGATTATTACATAGGAACTTTTCTCCTAGAAAACACCTGTGATTACATAAGTAAAATTTTTACGGCTGTGTGAATGAAGCCTAACAAGCACTTACAGATCAGATTTGCAGACAGATTCTATGCTACATAGATCAGGATGTCAGATATCAAACTGACTAGGGTGTGGGGGAAGTAATTTGGTAGTCAATTTTCAGATCGGGTGATACAAAACTGTCAAGCTAACACCTACCTCATCAGTTCACTATAAAACACAACATTTGTGCTATAAATTCATCTCTATATGGTATAGGGTCCTGGCAAAACTGTCCATGATGTTTCCAATGGTCTAAGCAGAGTGCTAGTGGGTATAGGTGTGTGCAGCCTATTGCATTAGGGTATGCACCCCAAAGCCCAAACACACATCCTTTTCTCTGCAGCCTCAGCTGCACTGGACTGTGAATAAATGGGAAGTGCTCTGTGCTGAGAGATTTCCTGTTCATTCACAAACTGAAGCATAATATACACAGTTTACTATGCTTCAGTTTTGATTGAACATAGTGAGTGAGTATGTTCACGGTGTTCATTTAGAAAAGGAAGGTGTTGGTAAATGACATATTTACTAGCCCCTTCCCCCCACTCTCCATCCTGAAACATCCCCCGCAGCAACTGGGGGGGGGGAGAGGAGGGAAGCCAGCAGCACTGCGTGGTGGGGGAGCAACACAGGGGGAAGCCCGGGCAGTAGGGTGAATCGGCACTGAATGTAGTAAATAGAGTGTGCCAGACACACCCCCTGCGCATGCCTATGCTAGTGGGCAGTGGCAGCCCATCCATTAGTAGTGCACGGGTGCCGTCCCCCCTATCCATGCATCCAGCCCCCTGATCTACATACAGGACGCCGGACTGTGTATATTTTTTTGAAGCACTTGATTAGAGCCAGAGGCTCGAATAGGCTTCAAAAAAGGGTGAGCTCAGGGCGCAGAGCACTGTGCTCCGGGCCCACCCAGTTGTGTGCCAATAGTAAATTGATATTCGCTATTTTCACACTAAATCTCCTCCCCGTCAATCAGGAAGCAGGTCATGAGACCCGTTTCACGATTGGCCAAAACGTCAGGTGATCCTCTATGACGCCTAGCACCCTTGGATGAGGAGAGAGGAGACGGAGAGGACACCGGAACCTCTGCCTGCCACCCTGCCATGCTGGAGGACAACGGAGCCTCAAGAGGAGGGAGGAGACGGAGAGAAGCCGCAGCCCACCACCCACCACGCTGGAGGACACCGGAGCCACAGGAGGAGAGGAGAAGAGAGGAGATGGAGGGAAGCCACAGCCTGCCACCCGCCACCATCCGCCGTGCTGGAGGACACCGGAGTCACAGGAGGAGAGAGGAGATGGAGAGGAGAAGCAGCCCGCCACCGTCCGCCGTGCTAGAGGACACTGGAGCTGCAGGAGGAGAAGAGAAGAGAGGAGATGGAGAGGACACTGGAGCTGCAACCCGCCACCCAGATGGGGTGAGTGCCAGACCAACCGGCGGACACAACAGGGGGGGGGGGGTGGTGGTTCTTTGCCGCCCCCTCCAAAAAGAAGATTACCAGCCACCACTGCTAGTGGTAATGCAATCGGAAAGGTGTGTTCCTGCATCTGCAGTAGGAATGTCCTCATATCAGGCCATTTTGGAAAGAAGTGCTTTGACACTAGGTTCACACCTATGCTTTTTTTTGTGCATTTTGCAGTCCATTTAACATGGTTTCCTATGGTACAAGTTCACATCCATGCGTTTTACGGCCAGTGCGTTTTTGGAAAGGGTCAGGGATTTTTTTCCTGCGATTTGCGGGTAATAGACTTCAATGGAACCGCCCCTGAAATGCAAGTGTTGTGTTTGTACTGCGATTTTTGATGTGTTTTGCGTTTTTAATTTTAACACTGGCCGCCGCCAAAAAAAAAAAAAATCACAAAAAAAATGGCGTGGGGTCCCCCCCGAGGTCTATACCAGAGTGTCAAAAAATTGTAGAAGTGGAATACCGCGCTAATAATAATAGTAACTGTGAAAAATCCTGTGAGAAAAAAGCAGCGACACAAACATGCAATATAGTCATGTGCAAAAAATTAATAAACCAAAATAGTCACACTAATCAAAAATGGTGAATCAAACATAAAACTAAAATCTTTAAAAACACTATGGATCGCTGAAGTGTAAAGATATCTATATAATACATATAATTACATATAAAGGGAAAAGTAATTCATAAAATAAAGTCTCTGAAAGATAGAAACAAAATGAAACAAGTCCTATAACGGTAGAAATCCAGAAGGACGAAAAAGATTCTCAGAGCTTTCACCACCACCAAGGGAAAGAGATGGAGCTCTCTGTGTGGCAATCACCTGAGGGGATGGAGACTCTTACCGGAAGGAGTGGACCTCCTGTTGTAGTGAGGTCACACATGCCTGTAGATAAAGCCCTGCGGGGTCGGAGATGAGTCTTGGCTCTAGGGTGCGCAAGCAGACTAGGGGCGTCCTCCTCAATGTGTGGCCACCGTCCGTCTCCATTCCTCGAGACGGAGAGTATCTTGATAAATTTTGTTGTACGTATACAATGACAATAGAGTAAAAATCTTATCTTGACCTTAACACCTATAATGACGGCGGCAGGTTGGCTCCCCTGCCGCGAATCGCCATAGCTGTATGGCAGCCGCTTTAGGGGCTATAGGGGGCTGTGATGTCTGCCGGCCACCCTCGATCACTCTTTAGAGAGGCAGAACGGGGATCTGTCAATGTAAACAGACAGATCCCCGTTCTGTCAGGGAGGTAGAGAGAGATCTGCTGTTCCTAGTGATCAGGAACAGCGACCTCTCTCTATTCCCAGGCAATCCACTCCCCCCACAGTTAGAAACACCTCTCTAGGGAACACTTAACCCCTTGATCGCCCCCTAGTGTTATCCCCTTCCCTGCCAGTGACATTTATACAGTAATCAGTGGCTATTTTTAGTTCTGATCACTGTATAAATGTCACTGGTCCCAAAAAAGTGTCAAAAATGTCCGATCTGTCCACCTCAATGTCGCAGTCCCGCTAAAAATCAGTGATCACCGCCATTACTAGTAAAAAAAAAAAATTAATAGTAAAAATATCATAAATTTATTCCCTATTTTGTAGATGCTATAACTTTTGCGCAAACCAATCAATATACACGTTTTTTTACCAGAAATACGTAGAAGAATACTGATTGTCAGCTAAAGCGACGCAGTGCCGTATCGCAAAAAAATGGCCTGGTCAGGAAGTGGGTAAATCCTTCCAGGGCTGAAGTGGTTAAATAGGAACTGCAGTCTGCTCACATAATTTGTAATAAAAACATCTTTGTCATTCTGAAGCTTCCCTCCAACCACTTTGCATATTATTTTATATATACTGTGATTCTGTACTTGCCAAATATGCTGCAGAAATCTCACCTCCACTAAGTCTGGCTGCAATCATTTTAACTGTGGGCAGTTGAAGCTGCTGCCTGTTCACTTCCTGGATTTACAGACACACAGAGGCACACCTCCAGCCCTGCAGCTCTCATTGGCCCTCTTATGACTCATCCCCCCTCCCTTCCTTGCAAACTCTCACAAGAGCGAGAGAGAGAACTGTGCATGATGTCATAAGCCTAGACTAATGACCAGAGAAGAAACAGGAAGTGGGCTGTATAAGATATTTACTGCCAAAGTTAAAACAACAAGGGCAGAAGATTTAATAGATGGAAAGATGAAAAAATGAATGAAGGTCATTAAGTGCGGGATTTGGTTATGAAGGCCACACATTGTACCTTTTACAAGTGATCTTGAAGTTCACAATAGATCCCCTCTCCTTACCTTCCCCAAAATTTTTTTATTTTTTAAAGGGTTCCTCAAGAGTAAAAAGGTAGACAAAGCCTGACCTAGTTGCTGGATTCAGAGATGGGAGATAAAAGAACATGTGAACTGCTACTGTTTCCCTTCAGTATTTTTCCGTTCTCGATGTATCTGCTCTTTCTTGTTTTCCTAATTCCATGCGGGTGTGGATTAAAACATTAACACACGTGTGATTGCTTTGACATCTGAATCTTTATATTGTGACTGAAGAGGAGGTGTACACAACATTCCTATAGGGTGATTCATTGAGATCTGTATGCAATTGATGCAGGTTGCTGCAGATACATGGATGTGCAAGGTACATTTTGGGTCCTTAAAGCGGCCTTCCGGCCGAAATATGGCTTTTAAGATAAAAATATCCCTAGAATACTCATGCCTCATGCAATGTAACAAAGGTATGCTGTAAACTTTGCCCAGTTTTCTATTTGTGCAGCATCGTTTTCTTACTTTGTGAAGTTTCTGCACAGTGCGGCCATCTCCAATGTGGGCATCTGAAGCCACAGTGTCCTTCTTCTTGTAATGTGTGCATTCTGGCTACCCAGCATGCGGTAAAATCTTTGTCAGCTTGCCGTGCCAAGCTGACCAAGAATTTCCATATACGCCAATGTTAAATGTTACAGGAGCAGTGCCATGCCAAGCTGACCAACATCTCCCAGGAGCCAATGCAAAACTGGAAATGACGTACGCGGCCGTGGCCCCTAAAGGAGGAAGTGAAATTAGATATAGGCGTAAATCAAGTAGGTGAACAGAAAAAAAAAAAATAAATTGCCAATTCATTTTAACCACTTGCTTACTGGGCACCTTAACCCACCTCCTGCCCAGACCAATTTTCAGCTTTTAGTGCTCTCACACTTTGAATGACAATTACTCAGTCATGCAACACTGTACCCAAATGATTTTTTTGTCCTTTTTTTTCATACAAATAGCGCTTTCATTTGATGGTATTTGATCACCTCTGGGTTTTTAATTTTTTGCGCTATAAATGAAAAAAGACCAAAAATTTTGAATAAAAATGCATTTTTATTCGTTTCTGTGATAACATTTTGCAAATTAGCATTTTTTCTTCATAAATGTTGGCCACAATTTATACTGCTACATATCTTTGGTAAAAATAACCCAAATTAGTGGATATTATGTGGTCTGTGTGAAATTTATAGAGTCCACAAGCAAATCATAAAAAAATGATCACATCTGATGTACTGAGGCCTCATTTCTTGAGACCCTAACAAGCCAGGAAAGTGCAAATGCCCCCCAAATGACCCCTTTTTGGAAAGTATACATTCCAGGGTAAGAAGCATAGTGAGTTATTTGAAGTTGTCATTTTTTCCCACAATTCTTTGCAAAATTAAGATTTTATTTTATTTTTTTTTCACAAAATTGTCATTGTAATAGCATATTTCCCTCACATGGAATGTGTATACCACAAATGACTCCCCAAAATACATTCTGCTACTCCTCCTGAGTATTACAATACCACATGTGTGGGACTTTTTCACTACCTGGCCACATACAGAGGCCCAACATGCAGGCAGCACCATCAGGTGTTCAAGGAGCATAAATTACCCATCTAACTTGTTAACTACCTATTACACTTTTGAAGGCCCTGGAGCACCAGGACAATGGAAACGCCCAGAAAATGACCCCATTTTGGGAAGCTAATACCTCAATGTATAATCTATGAGGCATAATGAGTCTTTTGAACGGTTCATTTTTTCCATAAGTTTTTGGAAAATGTGGACAAAAATGAAAACGCATTTTTTTTTTACACAAAGTTGTCCGTTTATAAAATATTTCCAACACATAGCATTTACATAGCAAAAATAACACCCCAAAATACATTCTGCTACTCCTCCTGAGTATAACAATACCACATGTGTGAGACTTTTACACAGCCTGACCACATACAGAGGCCTAACATTGAAGTAGCAACTTCAGGCGTTCTAGGAGCATAAATTACACATCTCATTTCTCAACCACCTATTACACTTTTAAAGGCCCTGGAGCACCAGGACAATGGAAACACCCAGAAAATGACCCCATTTTGGAAAGCTAACACCCCAATGTATAATCTATGGGGCATAATGAGTGTTTTGAACAGTTCATTTTTTTCCAGAAGTTTTTGGAAAATGTGGAAAAAATGAAAACGCGTTTTTTTTTTACACAAAGTTGTCCGTTTTTAAGATATTTCCAACACATAGCATTTACATAGCAAAAATAACACCCCAAAATACATTCTGCTACTCCTCCTGAGTATAACGATACTACAAGTGTGAGACTTTTACACAGCCTGGCCACATACAGAGATCCAACATGCAAGCATGCAAGGAACACCTTCAGGTGTTCTAGGGACACATAGCATGCACATACCAAGAATTACACCCCAAAATACATTATGCTGAGCAAAGGGTAAACAAAGGTTTACCTGTGGTTTTAATAGCACAGTCGTCCACAGGAGGATAGCACTGGTCCAGGCAGCAGGCAGGGACTTGGTCAGCAACAGCGAACACAATTTTTCAGGCAGCAGGCAGGGATACTGTCCATATACAGTCCAGGGTCAGTGCAGGCAGAGATATTGTCAGCAGTACCAAAAATTTTGGTTCTGGTAGTAGGCAGGAACATGGTCCATGTGCTGTGGTCAGTGAGACAGACAGAGGCATGACGGCAGTAAGACCTACAGGCAGCAGGCAGAAGTAGGGCCTCAGGACAGAATGGAGACAGGGGTAGAGGCTTCTCCCACCCAAATCTCTTTGAAGCCTCTGAGTCTCCAGGAATGAGAAAACAAAGAAAATAGTTTTCTTTATCCAGAAAAACTATTTTGGAGCCCCTCACATATGTGAGACCCCTGTGTTGAATCCCACTAGTCCAGTTGCAGGGTACAAGATCAGTCCAAGAGGCAGGCAAATAACATGGTCAAACAGTCAAAGGTCAGTTCCAGATCAGACAGAGGTATGTACAGAATCGTTAGGCAGAAGCATGGTCGAATAACAGTCCAGGGTCAGTTCCAGATCAGGCAGAGGTATGTACAGAATCGTTTGGCAGAAGCGTGGTCGAATAACAGTCCAGGGTCAGTTCCAGATCAGGCAGAGGTATGTACAGAATCGTTTGGCAGAAGCGTGGTCGAATAACAGTCCAGGGTCAGTTCCAGATCAGGCAGAGGTATGTATAGAATCGGCAGGCAGAAGCGTGGTCGAATAATAAGCCAGGGTCAGTTACAGAGCAGGCAGTGGCATAAGGGGTGTGAAGGTGTGTGAAGGCAGGAACTGAGGATTATGTTTACCATACTTCACTAATAATTTATTGAAGTATGGTAACGGCGAAAACATTCACCTATGCAGAGGCCTGGTTGGGAAGGACATTGTGCACAATAATAAGATGTGTCTCTTCTGACTCCTCTACTGGTACACACCCTACATCTTTTTTTACGTCTTTGGCCTGTTGGTTTGGGAGGGATTTTATTGGGAAAGTGGCGTTCGGAGAGTCGACTAAGAACATCTGATCGGATGTTTTCTGGTGGGCTGTTCAGGAATATAAGCGCAGTGTAAATTTCCTCCTGATAGCCAAGGAAGGGTTGGGGGTTTTGGGTGGAGTTGTGGTAAATGATATAGGAATTGAATATTGCCAATTGCAAAAAATAAATTGCTACTTTTTTATACCAATGGTATGTCCGTCTTGTGGCAAGGTATGGTTCAAGCATTTGGTCGTTGAAGTCGACTCCCCCCATAAACAAATTGTATTCATGGATGCAAGTTGGTTTTTGGTTGGGGCCATTCCTTCTGGGGATTTCCACGTAGATGTTATTGTGGATCAAAGACAACGTGTAGACGTCCCTTCTGTCCCTCCACTTCAATGCCAGAATCTCCTTGTTTCGTAGACTTGCCGTTTCTCCTTTTCTCAACTTCTTATTGACAAGACTTTGAGGAAAGCCCTTCTGGTTCTTTTTTACCGTGCCACATGCTGGCGTCTTCTTCCGGTGAAGGTTGTGGAACAGGGGCAGAGATGTGTAGAAGTTGTGAATGTATGTCGTAGGGGGTATATGAGGTCCCAAACAACTTTCCCGCTGGATCCCAAGTAGTCCGGGCAATTAGGGGGCTGCAGCTGGGTGTCCTTCCCTTCGTAGACTATGAAGGAATATGTGTACCCTGTGGCTCGGTCACATAATTCGTACACCTTCACCCCATAGTGGGCCCTTTGCTGGGGATAAATTGCTTCATTTTAAGGCTGCCGCTAAATTTAACAAGGGACTCATCCACACATATGCGTTGGTCCGGGGTAAATAACTGGGGGAATATTTCTGAAAAATAATTTAGTATTGGCCGAATTTTGTAAAGCCTGTCATTAATTGGGTAATTTTGGGGAGGGTACTGGGCATTGTCACTGAAATGTAGGAACCTCATGATCATCAGAAACCTGGTTCTGGGCATTACCGCGGAGAAGAGCGGCACATGGTGGATGGGGTGGGTTGACCAATAGGAATGCAATTGATTTTTTTTTGGTGAGTCCCATATTAAATGTGATGCCCAAAAAAACCTTGAACTCCTCCACTGTTAGGTCTCTCCACTCATACGGACGGATATAATATGATGTTGGATTTAGCAAAATAAATTGCTGTGCATACAGGTTGCACGCCAACATGTCCTCCGTAAAAATTAAATTAAAAAAATTTATTGGGGTAAAATTCTCCGTGTCCACCTGGACTCCTGGCCGGGCAGTGAAAGGGGGAACGTTAGCTTCTCCTGAATTAGGAGGAAGCCACAAGTGGTTCTGAAGGGTATAGGGAAGGCTGGCATGGGTCCTAACCCTTTGGGGCTGAGGTGACACCCCACTGGTACTTGGCCTTTCTTGCCGAGGTACTGCGGTGCTGGTGGATGGCACTGCCTCCTCACCAGAACACCTTTGTTTGGCGGGCCGAATATCTTCCTCCTCTGAGTCTGTCAGTGTTCCACTACTGAGGACTAGCTCATAATTTACGTCAGACTCAGAATCCGAATTTGAAAGGGAATCCGAAAAAGAGAGCTCCCCGTTGCTCTCGTCAGCCGTGGAAAGAATTTGGTATGCCTCCTTGGCGGAAAAGCATCTTTTGGACATGGTTGCTGGTGGTGATGAGACTGCACAGGTGTGTGCTAAGCCTGCACTGATGGGCACTGATGTGCACTGATTGATGGCACAGATGTGCACTGATCGCACAGATGTGCACTGATGAGGCGGAACAGATGTGCACTGATGAGGCGGCACAGATGGGCACTGATGAGGCGGCACAGATGGGCACTGATGAGGCGGCACAGATGGGCACTGATGAAGCGGCACAGATGGGCACTGATTGATTGCACAGATGTGCACTAATGAGGCGGCACAGGTAGGCACAGATATGCACTGATGAGGTGGCACTGATGAGGTGGCACAGATGGGCACTGATGAGGTGGCTCAGATGGGCATTGTTGAGGTGGCACAAATGGGCACTGATGAGTGGGCACAGATGTGCACTGATTGATTGCACAGATGTGCACTGATTGCATAGATGTGCACTGTTGAGGTGGCACAGATGGGCACTGTTGAGGTGGCACAAATGGGGACTGATGAGGCGGCACAGATGGGCACTGATGAATCGGCACAGATGTGCACTGATGAGGCAGCAGAGATGGGCACTGATTGGTACAGATGGGCACTGATGAGCTGGCACAGATGGGCACTGATTAGGTGGCGCAGATGGGCACTGATAAGGTGGCACGGATGGGCACTGATTGCACAGATGCGCACTGATTGCACAGATGGGCACTAATGGCACAGATGATGCACTGATGGCACAAGTGGGCACAGATGGCACTAGCTATAGATGCTAATTGTCACTGTGGGCACTGATTGGGCACTGTTTGGGCACACTGTTTGTTTTTTGTACTGTAAAATTTACTCACAATTCTTCACAGAAGCTCTCTCTCCTCACACTTGGTTTCTGTGTGAGGAGAGAAAGCTGGCAATGAGAGATGATCTCATATGTTTACATTTGAGATCATCTCTCATTGGCCACGGCGATCGTGCTGTAAATGGCCGCTGTGATTGGCCATTTACAGCGATCTGTGATTGGCCGTGTCCTAGGGACACGGCCAACACAGATTTTCCCCGATGTGCGCTCACGAGAGCGCACAGGGAGCGAGGAAAGGGGACGACGTCAATGGATGTAGTCCCTGCAATGTAGATCCGCGCTGTAGCTGTCATTTGGTTATAGCGCGGATCTGAACTGGTTAAGGATGCACATTAGTGCTGCATGGTGAGGAGTGAAAAATGTGGGTGGAACTACGCTTTAAAGAGGAACTACATTACAAATCAAAAACGCTATTTAGTTAATTTTTAATATTCTAAGCAAACTCACCCATCCATCCATTTCTCCATGCTTTATTTTGTTTTATTTCACTTTAAAACACACACACACCTAACATTTCTGGTCATGGCCATCTTGAGTAAGGGCAGATGATCCATATAGCATTTATTTTATGGAATCCATCTGCCCTTAGCTCAGGTTTGCAGGCAGGAGTGTGTGCTTAGCTGAGAAGACCCCTCTTCCCCTCCTGAAGATTCCTGGGATGTATGACATCATTTGCTCAGGCATTGAAAGCAGGAAATTATTTTTATATAGCACCAACAGTTTGCGCAGTGCTTTTAATAATAAAAAATAAATGTAAAAGAAAATGTTTAAAATACGTAAATATAGTATGCTTTCCTATCTATTTACTAATGCTAGCAGCATAAGCAAAGATTAAAAATAGTCAATGTTAATTGAGAGAGTGAAGTTCCACTTTAACCGCTTGTCGACCACCCTATAGCAGTTTTATGACTTTAGGGCAGCAGCTGTGTGCCAGATGACATGTATATATACGTGATCCTGCACTTCTGGGTAGGGAGCACGAATACACACAGCGGGAGCCAATCGGCGGGTGCCAGGGACTCAATGTCCGCTGGCAGCCGCCGATTGTCAGGCAGGGACACACAAGGCAGATCGCTGTTCTGTTCTCTTCCCCTAGTAAAAGCAGTAAATTTCAAGTCTTGCCACAGATTCTCAATTGGATTTAGGTCTGAACTTTAAATGGGCCATTCTAACAAATGAGTATGCTTTGATCTAAACCATTCCATTGTAGCTCTGGCTGTATGTTTAGGGTCATTGTCCTTCTGGAAGGTGACCCTCCACCATAGTTTCTAGTCTTTTGCAGACTCTAACAGGTTTTCATCTAAGATTGGCCTGTATTTGGCTCCATCCATCTCTCCATCAACTCCCAGGAATGATTGGTGCGGCGGGGAACAGCTGTGAACACCGATCTCCGATTTTTAGCTGACAGATGCTTCTCCTTCTCTCCCTCCCATGGCTGTCAGCTAAAAAGCTATACAGGGAGATTGGTGTTCACAGCTGTTCCCTGCCGCCCCAATCATTCCCAGCTGTTTCCTGTGTGCTCCTCCCCAGCCCCTTCTGTGTCCTTCTCTGCCCCCCCCCCATTCTCCTCGGTCCCACCTGTCCTCCTCCTCCGCCCCCCCAGCCGACTCCCCTCCTCTCCTGCCGGTTGCGGGGGGGTGGGGGTGGGGGGGGGTGGACGGACTGTCAGGAATTGGACACAGTGAGCGAGATCCTGTGTCCTGTGATAACTGAGCAGAGTAAACTGTGTTTACTCTGCTCAGTTTATGATGAACAGGAGCCTCTGTATCCTATTTATTCATGTTTAGTGCTGAGAAAGGGACTGGATGTCCTCAGTCCCTTTGTCTGTCTCAAAGGGGAGATGTCAGGGGTCTGTTTAGACCCCTGACATCTGACCAAAGCCCCACAAAAATATATAAAAAAATTATTGTAAAAAAATTCTAAAAAATGAAAAAGAATAAAAAAAAACAAAAAAAAACTACTGACACCACTCTCCCCTGCCTTACCAACACTGTCCACTGCCCCAACCCCCCTCCCCTCAAAAAGTATTGTGAAAAAAAAATAAAAACAAATTAAATTGTAAAAAAATCAATTATTAAAATAAAAAAACTACTGACACCGTCCACATACCACCCACCCCTTCCCCAGAAGCACTGTGAAAAAATATTAAAAAAGTGATTTATTATTGTTAAGTTTCCCAAGTCTATTTCTAATTCTGTCCTCTGTTAGCAATGAGGGTGCTTCCTGTGATGTGTCATGAGGACAAACACTGCAGTTTTGGTTACTGAAGCCCCCCCGATTCTCTCATGAAGACTGAGGAGAAGAACAAATTCAATACCTTCACCATCTCCCCATCCTTTGTAACCAGATGTCCTTCCTCATTCTTTATGGGGCCAATATGGTCTGTCCTCCTTTTTTTAATGTTTATATGTACTTAAAGAATTTCTTGGGATTTTTTTTTTGCTCTCCTAGCTATGTGTCTTTCGTGTTCTATCTTAGTCACCCTAATTGCACCCTTACCTATCTTGTTGCATTCTTTGTAAAGTCTGAATGCTGATGGTGATCCCTCAGCCTTGTATTTTATTTAGATTTTAGTTAGGGGTATCAGAGTAAAGGGGGCTAAATACAAATGCACAACACACTTTTCAGATATTTATTTGTAAAAAATGTGAAAACCATTTATCATTTTCCTTCCACTTCACATATATGTGCCAATTTGTGTTGGTCTATCACATAAAATCACAATAAAATAATTAAATCGACTACTGATGAATACTGAATAGTTTTTCAAGGCACTGTATATCAAAATATATAAAAAAATCAATGAATACATTTTTTGATATTTATTTGAGCACAATCAGGCTTTTATTCTCAGGATTAAATAACCTCAGTGACCCTTGTCTGCAGCCTTCTGTGGGGAGCTGACTGTGATTTGTCAGGAAGTCGCACCTGGTTCCCAAATTCAAGATAGCGGTGATGGGGATGCACAGCACTGCGAAGAATTTGTTGTGCTGAAGACAGCGGTGGACTCCATGGGTTGGTAAGTATCTTTTTAATAAAAGTAAGCCTCTACAGTATTGTTAGCAGCTGACAATAAATTTGCCATAGCCAAGTTCCTCCTTAACTAGTAAAAATACATTTACTTTTTTACCCGATCTTCAGCCGCGGCCCAGTGCCGGCCGGAATCCAAGATGGCCCCGGTGCCTCCGTCCCCGGCCCACTCCAAGTCGGCCCTAGACTCCCTAGCTGGTTCCTAGGCCTGCCATCCACCTCCTGGGACCCAGGATCACCCCTCTAGGCGCTCCAGGAGCCACTCTAATACATCCCTGGGATCAGAGGATGGATGGGACATGAAATCCCAAATGAGATCCCTGCACAGTTACATGAGCTCTCTCCCCACAAAGGCTGACTTTGAACAATGTGTTAAACGCATTGAAAAAACATACAAACAGGAGATTACTGAGCTTAAAAAGGACATTGGGGCTCGTTTTGAGGACATAGAAAACACCACTGAGGGCCTCCACTCCGCTGTACAGTCACATGAAGAAATACTCAATCCCCACACAGTCATGCTGCAACACCTATCATACTAGCAAGACAACATCGAGAATAGAAATAGACGCAACAACATCCTCGTGCGCGGAATACCCGAATCCGTGGAACCCAAAGATTTAAAGGTGGCAGTGACAGCCATTTTCAATCAGTTATTGCAATTGCCCAGAGATAATCTGGCTCCGGCCCCAGGAAACCTGACCCTTCATTTGTGCGTGACACCCTGTGCAGGGTGCACTTCTATAACATTAAAGGATCCATCATGCCTGCTGCCAGCACTCAGGACTCTATTCTTTTGAACACTACCCCCGTGATGCTTTTACCTGACCTCTCACGTCAAACTCTGACCATGCAGAAAGCTCAGAAGCCCCTCACGCAACTATTGCAATCTCGCCAGCTGAAATACCAATGGCATTTCCCTTTCCAGCTTCAGGTTCATCACAACGGCAAGACTGCCATCCTCTGCACTCTTGGAGACCTCCCGACATTCCATAGCACATTGGCAAGACTGCCATCCTCCGCACTCTTGGAGACCTCCCGAAATTCCATAGCACATTGGATTTGCCGCATGTCTCTATCCCAGACTGGCCCTTCACGCGCACCACCCCAGGCCTACCATACCTTCCACAGTGGCATAAACAAAGCCGCAAAAGGCGCCCCCGATTCTCCTCACACAAAGATCCCAATGATTACAATGCATTTTTTATTTATACTGTATGTATATGCTTTTGACCAATTGGTGCCACCTAGTGGCCTATTCATGTAATTCTGTTTCTCCACTGCAATCAGGGTCTCAATCTCTAGTGCTCGGTTATAACCAGACATACTGTATTGCTACTCTATCGACACTGAGGCTTGAGACTTTCTTTCTCTCGATATATTCTTGCACCACTATTTCTTCCAACTAATCTCTCTCTCACGTTTTCCTATCCACCCCTCCCTTCCCCTCCACCTCCCCCTCTGCTGGTTGAGACTGGTCCCCGAAAGACTTTTATCATCTTTTTCTTACCACTCCCACCCCCCCCATCATGGCAGTCTCACCACCTCTTAACCTAGCATCATATAACTGCAGGGGCTTTAACAACCCAGAGAAGCGGAGCCAGATCCTCTATTACTTCCACAAACAACAAGCTCATAGTCTATTATTACAGGAGACGCAGTTCCGTACTGGCTCAATGCCTACAATCCATAACCGCTACTACACCACTTGATTTCACAGCACTAACCCCCTAGCTAAATCAAAAGGCGTCTCCATTGCATTTCATAGATCTTTTCACACTGAAGTACTTGATTCCTATATTGATGATAGTGGCCACTTTATATTTCTCAAATTGAAGCTAAATAATTTTCTCTTTACAGTGGCTAATATCTACGCTCCCAATATGGATCAAGCTCGCTTCCTTTCTACCACTCTTACCAGACTATCCTCTTTCGGGGGTCCCTGTATCATCGCGGGAGGTGATTTTAATGTTGCTCTGTCCCAGTCTGCCGACACATCCTTGGGTAAGTCATCCATGACCACATCCTCGCTCTCCCACATCAAATCCCTTCTACACTCCCATCACTTAGTAGATGTTTGGCGAATACACCACCCCACAGAAAAAGACTACAGTTATTTCTCCTTAGCCCACAACTCCAACAGTAGATTAGATTATTTCTTCATCTCACAATCCCTCCTGGACACTCCCTTACAATCCTCCCTAGGGCATTGTCTATGGTCTGACCACTCCCCTGTCTACCTGTCCTTTGCTTGTCCAACACAATCTCGTGGGGGGGGTGTCTTGGTGTCTCAATGACAATCTACTCTGGGACTCAGTGTGTATCGCTGAAGTTACGAAGGCGATTCAACACTTTAGGTCTGATCACTCCTCTGACACTACCACTCCACTTATTCAATGGGAAGCCCTGAAATGTGTGGTCTGAGGCATACTCATACAGAATGGTTCCCGTTTAAAAAAGATCAGATCGGACAAAATCTGACGCCTTCTGACCACCATTTCAGATCTAGAATCCCTCCATAAACAAACACTGGAGCTGTCCACCTTTGTCACCTTATCAATGCTCGCCGTGACCTCCTCCAATTACTAGACTCCCACTCTTTGATAGCCCAAGACCTAGCCCGCAATTATCATTATTCTATAGCCAATAAGTGTGTTATTCACCCTAGACTCCCCTGCCAATCCATACCCTTCATTACCAAAACAGATCAGACTAAGGTCTTTAATACAAAAGGTATATCCTCCTTGTTTAGGGACTTTTATTCCCAGCTATATAATCTCACACAGAACGTTTCAAGTGGCCCTACATCTCCCTCCCAGGACACTATGCAGGCCTACATAACAGAAAGGGCACTACCCACAATTGATCCCCAGGAATCTTCAGACCTAGACAGACCCTTGGCGGAACCAGAATTTCTGGGTACCATCAAGGGCCTAAAACTAGGCAAATGTCTGGGCCCGGATGGCTATACCCTGCGATTTTACAAAACATTTGCACCCCTGCTAATGCCATTCCTGGCCCGGGCAGTCAACGCCATTGACAATACTACCCTTCCCTCCAGAGATCTCCTATCAGCCAATGTATCCATTCTTCTGAAGCCCAGTAAGGATCCCTCACAGTGCAGTAGCTACTGCCCCATATCCCTGCTAAATATAGTCCTAAAATTTTTAACGAAGGTCCTTGCCAACCGCCTTTTCGCCACTACTGCCAAGGATTATTCACAGAGATCAGGTCGGCTTTGTCCCAGGCAGGGAAGCCCGAGACAACACAACTAAAACCATACAACTCATCTCCTATATCCAACGTCACCGCCAGCAGGCATGCCTCCTGTCTTTTGATGCTGAAAAGGCATCTGACCGGGTCAACTGGCGCTTTCTACGACTTTCCCTAGAACAAATAGGTCTCCGATCCCCCTTCATCTCCAAAATCATGTCTCTTTACTCACACCCCTCTGCATCGTTCTTGGTGAATGGCACCTCGTCAGAGGCGTTCGATATATCCAATGGCACACGTCAAGGTTGCCCCCTCTCCCCGCTCCTATTTGTTATCGTAATTGAGCACCTGGCGTGTGCCATCCATCAAAATGCCTCCATTCAAGGAATTCAAACACCCTCTGAACACCATAAACTAGCTCTTTACACGGATGATTTATTAATATATGCTCAACAACACCACGCAACCCTCCCCTCACTCTTCTCTGAATTTTTTATTTTTTTTTTAAACAAAAGGTCACTCTACTCTGAATTTAAACGCTTCAGCTTAATAAGTAATTTTAAGCTCAACATCTCCAAAACAGAGGCCCTCAACATTTCTTTATCCACATCATGTCCTCACTTCGCTCCAATTATTCTTTTCAATGACAGACCAAGAGCATCTCTTATCTGGGTATAACGATTCCCGTTAACCTCTCTAATCTCTTTACACTAAGCTACATCCCTCTCCTCTCCCGTCTCCGGAAAGACTTGTCTTCCTGGGGGGTATGACCCTTTGTCTTTCATGTATTTGCCCTTCCATGTGCTCCTTGCTGTGAAGGCCAGTTATAACTGGGGGCAGGGGCCATTTGTTTGTTACTGGTGTAAAATATGGTCCGGGGACACACTGTACACATTTGCTGCCACTGTGCTCTTGCTGGGTGTCCAGTGTGCTCCTGTTCCTTTAAGAGGGATTGGGCTGCCTCCAGGCCCACCTGCCCCTCATCTATCCATTTAATGCATGTGCTTCCATTGTGGAGACGCTTATTAATTCAGTAGCGTTAGGACTGCAAGCATACACAGGGTGCCGTGAAGAGGCCTTGCAGCTTATGCATGCATTTGTAAATGCGTGCTAACTAAACCCCTGTTTTTAATGCAGACTGTTGGAGAGGTAAATTTGGTCAGTTAGCAGACTGGTTGATGAGTTGAGCTATGGAATGTTCTGTTTTGGTCTTTCATGTGTTTGCCCTTCCATGTGCTCCTTGCTGTGAAGGCCAGTTATAGGTGGGGGCAGAGGCCATTTGTTTGTTACGGGTGTACGGCCCTACCCTGGTTTGGTCGCATTAACACCCTCAAGATGGACACCCTACCCAAATTATTATATCGCTTCCAAACCGTACCTGTTATTATCCCCAAATCCTTTTTTTATGCCCTACGCTCCCTCTCCATTCGTTTTATCTGGAATAAGGGACTATCCAGAGTTAAGTACAAACTACTCACATGTCCGAAGCTACAGGGTGGCACAGGTTTACCAGATTATGAACTTTATTATAAAGCTACTCTCATTGCCCGTACCCTAGAGTGGTTCCCACGACCTTTTCAAAAAGCCTCAGTAATGGTCGAGCAGGACCTAACTCCCGTCGATCTACGGGCTCTCCTCTGGGGTTACAAGAGCAGCTTTTATCATCTATCCTGCACCTCACCTCTAACTACAGCTGTCCTCGTACTATGGTATAGGAGAGGGCTATGCGAGGTTCTTTCCTCAGATCCCTCCCCATTATCCTCCCTATTTGACAATCCGGCCTTTCCGCAGGGCATCGGGGCCCACACACTTGGCTCATTTCACCGCTCCTCCTGGCCTCAGGCACACACCTTCATCCACTCAGGAACCGGGACCCTGATCGTCCCTGAGGGGACACGCGACTGCCTCACTTCCCTACACCTAACAACCTTTACAAAACACCTATTCCTCTCATCTCAAATCCATCACCCACTCTCAGAATTCAAACATCTAAGCTCCCACCAGGAGCTACCCAGGCATCTACTCTCCCACATTTACAGCTTAATCCAGGCCCTCACTCAAGATCACCTACCCACTTACACTAGGATGTGGTCGGCAGACCTGGGAAAAACCCTCTCCAGAGCAGAATGGCAGATTGCATTCCACTTCACGCACAAGTCCTCTATCTCCTGTTACTCACAAGAGAAGAACTTCAAGATCCTGTCCAGATGGTACCAGGGACGGATCCAGGGGGGGATAACAGGGCAATTGCCCCCCCCCCCGAAATAATCGCACTGACAATTTCACATGTCATTGTCACACTCACTTGCTGCCGCTGCCTCTGCCCCGAGTCTCTCTCTCACATCAGCCAATCAGCGGCGCCGAGAGAGAGACTCGTCTAATGTAGTTACGGCCACACTGACTGACCAGGATACTAGTAGGAGGAGGTGGGTGGAGCCTCTTCCCTGCACTCGTTGCTAATGCCTGGGCCGCCTGGCGTCTAGCAACGAGTGACGTCAGTGAGTCACGTCGGACTCGAGTCTCAGAGCCGACGTGACGGTCAGGTGACAGGAGCTGGACTGCCTCAAATGGGGGGGGCAGTTGCAGTTTAGTCAATTTAAACGTTAGAGTAGAGACTCTGAGACTGTGTGTGGTAAAATCAGTTCTGTTCCAGCCTTACCTAACTGCACTAACATGTACAGCGTTCACAGTCAGTGGCGGCAGAGCTTCTTCATTCTCCGCCCCTGACTGTGTTGACCCCACCCACCGGCACCTCCTCCCTCCATCTTCTCCATACTACAGGCCTCCGCCGCCCCTGAGTTAGTGTTGGCTCCAGTGACTGGGCAGGCAGCAGAGAGATTAAATTATCTCTCTGCTGCCTGACTCTGGGAGTGGGACACAGCAAGAGACAACAAAAACACCAACTTAGCAGGCAAG
This sequence comes from Aquarana catesbeiana, assembly GCF_042186555.1. Lineage (NCBI taxonomy): Eukaryota > Metazoa > Chordata > Amphibia > Anura > Ranidae > Aquarana > Aquarana catesbeiana. The sequence continues at coordinate 185,077,535 of NC_133335.1, forward strand.
TGGCAATCCGCAAGGTGTGGCAGGTGACGTGGCAAGTGACAATCTGCATCTGGTGGCAGGCAAGTGACAATCCACAAGGTGTGGCAGGTGACGTGGCAAGTGACAATCCACAAGGTGTGGCAGGTGACGGTGGCAAGTGACAATTAGTAAGGTGTGGCAGGTGATGTGGCAAGTGACTATCCACAAGGTGAGGCAGGTGATGTGGCAAGTGGCAATCCGCAAGGTGTGGCAGGTGATGTGGCAAGTGACAGTCTGCAGCTGGTGGCAGGCAAGTGACAATCCACAAGGTGTGGCAGGCGACGTGGCAAGTGACAATCTGCATCTGGTGGCAGGCAAGTGACAATCCACAAGGTATGGCAGGCAACGTGGCAAGTGACAATCTGCATCTGGTGGCAGGCAAGTGACAATCCACAAGGTGTGGCAGGTGACGTGGTAAGTGACAATCCGCAACGTGTGCCAGGTGACATGGCAAGTGACAATTCGCAATGCGTGGCAGGTGACGTGGCAAGTGACACACTCAGGGCTCCCACTGATTCTGCATTATGGTGAGTTGAACAATTTCATTTTATATTACAATGTAATTATAGAAATAATGCACTTCAATCATCCTGACACTGTAACAACCATGGTACCGGGATGATTGATGCGCCAACACCAGCCATTTCCCCGATAAATTGCCCACAAAAAAAAAACTGATTTTCTGGCAGTGCCCCTCCCGAGACTAGACTCTGGATCTGCCCCTGGATGGTACAGGGACCCCGCTACACTACAAAAAAAATGTTTCCATCTACCTCACCCTCCTGCTGGCAATGCAATGCAGCCTTGGGCACTTATCTTCATGTTTGGTGGGAGGGTGAACGGATATGACCCTTCTGGAAACAGGTAGTTCAGGTGTATGATAAAGTATATGAGAAATCTGTACAGCTAACCCCTGAGATAGCCATTCTCTCCATGTTGCCAGGATCAATAGCCTCCCAGAAACGATGTCTTTTACGTTTTTTTCTGTCGGCAGCCCGACAACTCATCCCCCTCTTTTGGAAATCAACCACTACCCACCCCCCCACCCCCCGTTATCTCTCTGGGTCTCCATAATGAATGACATAATGAGAATGGAGGAGATGTTGGTGCTCGACAAAAACACCTACGACAAATATAAAGTTTTGTGGTCTGCCTGGCTGCGCTTCTCCTCCTCAGATGTCCTGGCTAGCATGCTTTCTGTTCCCCCGAGCCCAGCTCCACCTTTACCTTGATTTTTCTCCAAAATATAGAGATGACCCTCAATTGTCAAGCTAATGTCTTTCCATCCCAGGCTTTCCCAGCAGCTCCCCCCCTCTCCCTCCTTCTCTCCCAATCTTTTCTTTCTTTATCTTTCTTCATCCTTTCTTTCTCCCTCCTGATCTTTTATTGTTTGACATAAACTGAATTTTTGGCTATTTACGAAAACCTCAGGCGCAAGCGCTATTGTAGGCGATAGCCATTTGATACGCTCGTTACCGCTTTTCTTTAACTAATGTGTCAATTGTATTACTTACATACTGTTTATTCTACCAATAAAAACATTTTCAACCCTAAAAATACATTTACTGATAAACAAATAATATAAAACGAAATTTTTGTTTTAGCTGCATAAGGGTGCTAGGGGTATACCTACGGCGTATAACTACACATGATTTATATATAAATCTTTTTTTTTCTTTTTATGCATTTTTACAAAGCACATACTAAAAGAAATACAGTGGGGCAAAAAATTGTGCAAGTTCTCCCACTTAAAAAGATAAGAGAGGCCTGTAATTGTCATCATAGGTATACCTCAACTATGAGAGACAAAATGTGGAAACAAATCCAGACAATCACATTGTCTGATTTTTTAAAGAATTTATTTGCAAATTATGGTGGAAAATAAGTATTTTTCAATATCAAAAGTTCATCTCAATACTTTGTTATATATCCTTTGTTGGCAATGACAGAGGACAAACATTTTCTGTAAGTCTTCACAAGGTTGTCACACACTGTTGCTGGTATGTTGGCCCATTCCTCCATGCAGATCTCCTCTAGAGCAGTGATGTTTTGGGGGTGTCGTTGGGCAACACGGACTTTCAACTCCCTCCAAAGGTTTTCTATGGGGTTGAGATCTAGAGACTGGCTAGACCACTCCAGGACCTTGAAATGCTTCTTACGAAGCCACTCCTTCATTGCCCGGGCGGTGTGTTTGGGATCATTGTCATGCTGAAAGACCCAGCCTCGTTTCATCTTCAATGCCCTTGCTGATGGGAGGAGGTTTGCACTCAAAATCTCATGATACATGGCCCCATTCATTCTTTCATGTACACGGATCAGTCGTCCTGTTTCCTTTGCAGAGAAACAGCCCCAAAGCATGATGTTGCCACCCCCAAGCTTCACAGTAGGTATGGTGTTCTTTGGTTGCAACTCAGCATTCTCTCTCCTCCAAATACGACGAGTTGTGTTTCTACCAAACAGTTCTACTTTGGTTTCATCTGACCATTTGACATTCTCCTGATACTCTTCTGGATCATCCAAATGCTCTCTAGCAAACCTCAGATGGGCCCGGACATGTACTGGCTTAAGCAGGGGGACACGTCTGGTACTGCAGGATCTGAGTCCCTGGTGGCGTAGTGTGTTACTGTTGGTAGCCTTTGTTACGTTGGTCCCACCTCTCTGCAGGTCATTCACTAGGTTCCCCCCCCCCCCGTGTGGTTCTGGGATTTTTGCTCACTGTTCTTGTGATCATTTTGACCCCACGGGGTGAGATCTTGCGTGGAGCCCCAGGTTGAGGGAGATTATCAGTGGTCTTGTATGCCTTTCATTTTCTAATTATTGCTCCCACAGTTGATTTCTTCACACCAAGCTGCTTGCCTATTGCAGATTCAGTCTTCCCAGCCTGGTGCAGGTCTCCAATTTTGTTTCTGGTGTCCTTCGACTGCTCTTTGGTCTTCACCATAGTGGAGTTTGGAGTGTGACGGTTTGAGGTTGTGGACAGGTGTCTTTTATACTGATAACAAGTTCAAACAGGTGCCATTAATACAGGTAATGAGTGGAGGACAGAGGAGCCTCTTAAAGAAGAAGATACAGGTCTGTGAGAGCCAGAAATCTTGCTTGTTTGTAGGTGACCAAATATGTGACCAACTTATTTTCCACCATAATTTGCAAATAAATTCTTTCAAAAATCAGACAATGTGATTGTCTGGATTTGTTTCCACATTTTGTCTCTCATAGTTGAGGTATACCTATGACGACAATTACATGTCTCTCTAATCTTTTTAAGTGGGAGAACTTGTACAATTGGTGGCTGACTAAATACTTTTTTGCCCCACTGTACGCTAGCCACTATTCCACTGCTAGTGAAAATGCTAGTCATGCTGCTCTTCTGGCTAGGATTGAGCTGAGGGGGGACAGATGGGCATTTGCCTTCCACCAGATCTGTACTAAGATATGTTGGGCTGATGTTCACAATTGGAGATAATTTTCAAAGCCTGTGATTGGTTAGAGTGGTATCAGCAATCATTGGCACATGCAAGGCATTTTATAGCTACAGAGTGATCATAGCAATTGGCACAGAAAAGACTTTCATCAATGTAGCAAAAACCCATGCATTTTTGAACAGAAATCAAGTAATTTGTATTTCTAAAATATCTTGTGCTCACCTCTTGTTTAAATCAAAGCCGCAAGCACCAAAAGTGAAAAATCACTCAAAAATCTAAAAATATTTTTATATTTTCAATTTTTTTAAATCCTATTATTTCCTATGGGACTGGTTGCAAATTAGCATGTGTTCTGAGGGGCCTATCCACTCTTACGCATGTGCCTTGCTACGTATGCTGTAGTGCAAATAGAGCAGTGGAAATCCAGCCTCAGGGAAATGCCTAACTGACCTATATAGCTGAATGTACTATTAAGTAATAAATCTGTCCCTGCTTTTTCCATATACTTTGTGACTATATTAGTCATTATGTTATGTACGCCCCCATAGTTGTCTGGTTTGCTTGTCCTGTCTATCTGTATGTGCTGTAGATTGGCCATCTCTGGGAAATGTGAAGCGGAGCGCCCTTTTATGAATTGTATTATGCTTAAAATATATATCTATACTGTACTATATTATATTGTATTTTATTTATGTTTTTCTTTTCCACATTTTGTTAGTCATTTTGATTCTCCTGAAGAAGCGCAAGGCGCGTAACATGTAGAGCCAAGACCAAGTCTACATCGCTGTACTGCACTATAACCATACTCTTGGATCCACTGCCACTATGGAATGATATTCTCATCTTTCAGATTCCATGTAGTTGTTAATCGGTTATATACAGTTGCATTATTTTAATTAGTCTTTGTATTTGATTTATTAATGTGGATTTTAATATATAATGTTTCTATATGTATAATAAAAGTATATTTTTCTACAATTACTGTTTGGCCGTGCCTAAAAAGCCTTTTTTCTCCAAATTCTTTTATCTGTTATTATTAGCATATAGGTTGCACCCAAATGAAAAGTTAGCACAGTGCTCTAGAAACCCAAATCTTTTCCTCTTACACCAGGTCTTTAGCCATGCATTAAGTTACCTAATCTCCCCTTGTCTTTCCCGTGTTTCGCATGGCACAGGCAATATTTTAGAGAATATCACATTGGAGGTCCTTCCCTCCAACTTGCAGCCTAGTTCTTTGAATTGATTTTTAAGGAGCCTTCATCTTCCATGTATTCTGTCATTGGTTCCAACATGGACCAAGCCAAGCAATGGTGGACAAATTGGAACTGAACTGAGCCTGATCTTGATCCAGCGATGTGCACGGGAGCCGACTGTATCAAGATTGGGCTCAGTTTAGTTCCACTTTAAAATTCCATCTAGAGCTATTTGGTGTGGAGGTACAGTGTGTGGAATATGTTGTGGAAAAGCATCCTTAGTCATGAGAATGGATGAAAACTGTAAATGGATTTTGGTTTTCCTAGTACAGTAGCACATCATTTAATTGTCAAGAGCTGGATCCTCTTGCAACTCTCCAGTGCTTGTTTACTGCCTTAGTAATTTAGAGAGCAAAGATATTATGTTGTATGTACAAAGACACTTTTTTACCTGGCGACCTGAAAACCAGCTGGAAGCCAAGTTGAACAAACCATTGTTTGTACATTACATGTGTTCCGAGAAAAACAATTACTACTTAACTCTTTGGTTGAACCTGGAGCTTCTGTTGCCCCTTCTAATTGACTGCTGGATTGATAACATAAGGTGGCGCTTTAAGCTTCTGAACTTCCAGTTAATGGAACGCAGATGGTTACGGGGAAACTTTTAAACCTTTAATTAAACAGAATTACACTATTGGAGGCTGCCTCTGGTTTGCTCTTTTCCATTACATGCACGCATCCTTGGAGTATAATACTGGGAAATCTTCCTGCAGAGCAAAGTGGTGTTGGTGGAGGTGGGAGTACCCACATTCAAGTGCTTTAGACCTTTTTATGACACATAAGGGGTCAAAAAGTTCTGGTGAGTGTGCCAAGGGGAACGCAGAATGTGTCACATACAATACTGAAGATTGAGATATTTTAAGCAGTTGTTACTTTAATCCACGTGTGGATTTTGCACAAGAGGTCTGTAACATTGGGACTTTTTATGTATTGATTATATACAGATTAATAAGCACAAGCCAATTTTTGATTTCACGTTGGTTTGCATTTTTGCGCAATAACTGTATAACATACATAATTTTGTTGTTTATATGCAGCGATTCAATTATGTTATAGTTTTGCATAGGAGATTTTTGGACAGTGGCAGGTGGGTTTCTCTTTTGGGGGGGGCAGCAAACAACCACCCCTCTCCGGGCGGCTGGCGGCGTGGTGCTACCACCCCCCGGGTGGCCAGCGGCGCGGCACTACCCCCCTCCACCCTGGGCGGCCGGCTGTCCAGCACTTACCTGATCTAGGTGGCACGGGCATTGGTGTTCTCCAGCACGGTCCACCCGCCATGCGGGGTGCGGGCAGCAGCTCTGGTATCCGCTCCTCCAGCGGCTTCCTCTGCTGTGTGTCTCCTCTCTCTTCTGCCTAAGCGCTAGGCATCCAATAGGATCGCCTGACACTTTGACCTATCGGGAAACCTGCCTCCTGATTGGCGAAAAGGAACGTTAGTGTGAAAATAACAAAAATAATTAGCTATTATCACACAACTGGTTGGGCTTTGCCCCCTGAGCCCACCCTTTGTTGAAGCCTATTAAATCACGATATGTAGATCAGGGGGCGAGATGCATGGATGGGGGACGGCGCCCATGCGCCCTCTTTGAATGGGCCGTCACTGTTTTTAGAATATAATTCAGACATTGCTTATATATGGTATATGAATATTAATGATCACGGAGCAATTTATAATTTATTAAGTAGCACTTTAACGGCATTCATATTATGTTTCTTCTTGTTGACCGTACTTAATTGGGAATTTTGAGTGCCACACCAGCTTTAACTATTTGATTTAGGTTACTATACTCTTTTAGGGAAGTAATCCCAGTATAGGCAGCCACAGAAATTCTTATTTTTATTATTTTGTATTATTTTATTTTATTTATTTTTTATTTCACCAATAGCGCAGAGTTTATTACATATTTTTACATAGTGTTTTTTTTTTTTCAAATATGGGTTTGATAAACAGTTGCACTAATATCACGTGACATAAAAAAATTGTAACTACCATTATTTTATTCCCTATTTTCAGTAAAAGAAGTCTCTGTTTTCAGAGATATGTTTTGGGAGTTATAAGTAATGCCTAAAATGTGCATTTTAACACGTGTGCAAAAAAACTTTAAAAAAAAGAACTCACAGTGAAAAGATAAGTACTTTCTGGACATTTTCTGTAACAAACTTTACTGGGTGCATGACTGTTCTGATCAGTCGGAAAGTACTAAAGTGAGTCAGGCAGCCTGTATTTTCAGAAAGAGGTCAGTAACAGCAGCCAATATTCCTTCACATTCTGTGGTTTATTAGCACCATCTAGTGTGTGTTTGGAATATTATCAGCTGAGGTAAAGTACACTATATTACCAAAAGTATTGCGATGCCTGTCGTTACACACACCTGAACTTTAATGGCATCCCACTCTTATTCCGTAGGGTTCAATATTGAGTCGGCCCACCCTTTGTAGCTATAACAGCTTCAACTCTTCTGGGAAGGCTGTCCACAAGGTTTAGGAGTGTGTCTATGGGAATGTTTGATTAATTCTTCCAGAAGGGCATTTGTGAGCTCAGGCACTGATATTGGATGAGAAGGCCTGGCTCGCAGTCTCCGCTCTAATCCCAAAGGTGTTCTGTCGGGTTAAGGGCAGGACTCTGTGCAGGCCAGTCAAGTTCCTCCACCCCCAAACTCACTCATCCATGTCTTTATGGACCTTGCTTTGTGCACTAGTGCGCAGTCATGTCTGGAAGAATGGTCAAACATTCCCATAGACACACTCCTAAACCTTGTGGACAGCCTTCCTAGAAGAGTTGAGGCTGTTATAGCTGCAAAGGGTGGGCCAACTCAATATTGAACCCTGCGGACTAATGCTCCGCACACACGGTCGGATTTTCCGATGGAAAATGTGAGATAGGACCTTGTTGTCAGAAATTCCGACCGTGTGTGGGCTCCATCACACATTTTCCATCGGATTTTCCGACACACAAAGTTTGAAAGCAGGCTATAAAATTTTCCGACAACAAAATCCGTTGTCGGAAATTCCGATCGTGTGTACACAAATCCGACGGACAAAGTGCCACGCATGCTCAGAATAAATAAAGAGATGAAAGCTATTGGCCACTGCCCCGTTTATAGTCCCGACGTACGTGTTTTACGTCACCGTGTTCAGAACGATCGGATTTTACGACAACTTTGTGTGACCATGTGTATGGAAGACAAGTTTGAGCCAACATCCGTCAGAAAAAATCCTAGGATTTTGTTGTCGGAATGTCCGAACAAAGTCCGACCGTGTGTACGGGGCATTAGACTGGAATGCCATTAAACTTCATGTGCATTTAAAGACTGCCGTCCCAATACTTTTGGTAATATAGTGCATTTGTAAACCCTAACAATGAGCTTCGCTTATTTTCTCTCTATTGGTCTGGTATATATACCACAAAGTGCTTTGTCATATCTGTTTATCCTGCCAGAAACCCAGTGCTGTCCAGTATTCTGTGCACTTTACTGTGTTAATTCATGCAGTCTCTACAGTTCATCTCTGTGATCTACGTAAGACATCTACATAAGACCCCCCCCCCTACCCTGTGCTATAAAGATGAGGAAAGTTGTTCAGTGAGTATGACACACTACCTATCCTTGTGTGACAACACCTGATATCTCTTCTTCGATTAGTAGAAGCAGATAGGGGAAAAGAGAGCCCTGATCTGGGTGTATACTTGGCTAGTACAACCTGGGATTTGACACCTGAATGGTGTCATTCTCAACAGGAGGAGATCAGGAACAGATGTGTCTGATATCCTTCAACATGTTCTCCATCCTAAAATCTCTTAGCCACCTCTGGCACTGGTCCCAAGCTCACAGGAGAGCAAGGTGGCAGAGAGAGAGGGTCTTACTGCTGCCTGCTGCCACAACAAGAAGTGTGTAGAACTGATTGGGCAGCTTTATAACCACTTGGATCACTTCCACATGATCGCTATCAAGGTACAGGATTAACAGAAAACACACTTGCAATCACTATTGCTTTGTTTTAATCCTTCCACTGTCCTTGATCGGTAATGACACAGAATGGTTACTAATCCAGTCTCTTGTTCCCCCCACACTACTGAGTAGCTTCCTTCTGAAGATCAGAGCAAACTCCAGAGTGTGGAAGTGCACTGAAGCAAGCACTTTACTCAACATAGGCTTACATTTGTGCGTTGTAGAAATGTGCAAAAAATCACACATGCTCCACAGAGCACAAAAAACATACATCCCTTTTGTATGGGCGGAATGGTGCCATTATCGCTTAACCTCCCTGGCGGTATTCCCCAGTCTGGCTCGAGGTGGAATTTCAGAACCAAAAGCGGTAACCCCGAGCCAGACTCGGGATCACATCGCAGGATCCAGGAAGAGGTTACTTACCTTGTCCCCTGGATCCTGTGATGTCTCCCCGCAGTGTGAGCGGCTCGTCCTCAGCTCGATTCATCACGGAGCCGAGCTCCATTCCCTGCGAGCGTTGCGATGCACGGGGACGAAGAACGGCGCCAAATTAAAAAAGTGAAACATACACTATACATACAGTACACTGTAATCTTACAGATTGCATTACTGTATGAAATTATTTCACATCCCTTTTGTCCCTAGTGGTCTGTCCAGTGCCCTGCATGCAGTTTTATATTATAAAAACTGTTCTTTCTGCCTGGAAACTGGAGATTATCCATAGCAACCAAAACCGTCCATTTACATCAAAAGTGGTTTTAGACCAGCTAGAAAACAGCGATAATAAATTAGAATCACTCGCAGAATTGAGCGATAGTGATTTGTGGGGAGATCCGTCATCAAACACTGAAAAGTAATGACAGAGACAATTCTGCAACTGAGCAAATTTCAGTGTTTTTTGATTTGATTACATTATTGAATAATTTTTATTATTATTATATTATTATTTGGTATAATTATTTATAGTTATTTATTATATTATAATTTATGATTTTGTTTTTCAAACTTTATCATACCCGGGATGTCTACTAGACTCTGGTTTGGACAGATTTAAGTGAGTTATTCCTAATGCCCCGTACACACGGACTTTGTTCGGACATTCCGACAACAAAATCCTAGGATTTTTTCCGACGGATGTTGGCTCAAACTTGTCTTGCATACACACGGTCACACAAAGTTGTCGGAAAATCCGATCATTCTGAACGCGGTGACGTAAAACACGTACGTCGGGACTATGAACGGGGCAGTAGCCAATAGCTTTTATCTCTTTATTTATTCTGAGCATACGTGGCACTTTGTGTGTCGGATTTGTGTACACACGATCGGAAATTCCGACAACGGATTTTGTTGTCGGAAAATTTTATAGCCTGCTCTCAAACTTTGTGTGTCGGAAAATCCGATGGAAAATGTGCGATGGAGCCTACACACGGTCGGAATTTCCGACAACAAGGTCCTATCACACATTTTCCATCGGAAAATCCGACCGTGTGTACGGGGCATTAGAATTACAGGCCTACAATATAAAACCCCAAATTTGCATACAAAATAATTGTACCACTTTTAGCACCAAAAATCTGAAATAATCATACCGCCAAGGAGGTTAAGCAGGCCATAGACGAGTCGAAAACTGAACAAAAACTTTTGGTTGTTCTTCGCATCATTAGTGTGCCAGCTGTGATGCACGATTTTCGCGGCGCAATCAAAAGTGACTGATCCAACATGCTAGATTTTGTTTAGAAAAATTAAACAAATGTAGTGCCACCCCTGCGATTTCCCACTCCTGCACAGCCAGGCAACAAGTATTCTCCACACTTTCTCCAGACACAAGGAACGGTCCTTGAGCTTGGTTTTTATGTTTTATTAGTGGTAATCACTTGGATGGGGAATAGGAATTATGGAATGCCAAACTTGATAACAACAAAACCAGGGGCAACTTCCTCTCTATGTACATCTCTGGTTTGTCTCCTCTTCTTCTCTGTGTACAACTTCAAATTGATCTCCTCTTCTTCTCTATGTACAACTCCAGATTGAACTCACTCCCGACTGCTGAATCTCTGATAGAAAAGATGCAAAAGCCTCTTAAGGGCTAGGAACTCTCAGTTCCTTTGGAAAGCAGCACAAAATGTTGTAGGTTGCATACAGGAGTACCTCCAACTTCACCGTAGACACGGATCCCAGTTCTACTGATTGAAGTAAAAACTACCAGCCCACCTGGCTGCTTCTCCACAAGCCCACCCGGCTGCTACTGAAGATCTCCCAGGGTGAGGTAAAGGAAAGAGCTGTCTTCCAGAAAGGCTTGCTACATGTGGCAGTGTTTCCCCTTCTAAGTCCCTGACCGTGATAATGTACTCACACTGTCCTCCTTGCTCCCACTGCCTCTTAGGTAAGACTCTTTTCAAACCGTGATGCTGTTAGGATCTTCCCAAACCAGCCCCAGGCAGGGGTTTGCATCATGGGCCCCCGTTAGTCTCCTAACGTTAGCACTCCATCTTCCACCCGACTCCCCTCCTGGCACGACTCATCCATATTTAAGGGCTGGCTTAGTCACCATGCCAGGCCCAACTCCCCTAAATATGCAGATCAACCCTCCTGGTCTCCAACCTCCAGCTTCCAACCTTCCAGAACCAGGGGGAGGCACCAGAGAACTGCCTGTATGAGTCATACAGCCCTGAACTGTAGTAAACGCTTGACCCAGATTTAAAGACTCATTATTACCATGGGCCAAAACATACGTTTGCCTGCACTCACACTAGTAGCACACAAGAGGGTGCTACACAAATAATGGCACAATTGTATGCACCATTTTTGTTTTTCGATCAACAGCACATTCAGTTTTCACTTCATCTTTGGCCAGCCTTAATGGCACCCCAGCGCACCTAGCAAATGCATGTACAAAGTTGCGTGCCAAAATGAATGGTACCACTACACCATGCTATTGGGTGCAGCGTTACTTTTAAAAAAAGGGGTCATGCGCGTCTTTGATGCAATTTTCGCATGTAGGGTAGCTCATTGAAATGAATGGTCTGCCCCAAATGCAACATGCAAAAATGCACATGCACTGTCACACCTGCATAGGTGTGAATGGAGCTTTAGTGCCTCATGACATTGGAAAGTTGCCAGGAGGAAGCAATTAGAGTTGAGAAAGGGGTTCAAATTTTTGAAAATTACTTTTGAAATTATCATTAAGATGTTAAAGCTTACAATAGATTTTAGTAATTAAGTTCACATAAACTTTGGTCGATGCATACTAATGCCCTGTACACAGGGTCGGATTTTCCGACGGAAAATGTGTGATAGGACCTTGTTGTCGGAAATTCTGACCGTGTGTAGGCTCCATCACACATTTTCCATCGGATTTTCAGACACACAAAGTTTGAGAGCGGGCTATAAAATTTTCCGACAACAAAATCCGTTGTCGGAAATTCCGATCGTGTGTACACAAATCCGACGGACAAAGTGCCACGCATGCTCAGAATTAGGGATGAGCTTCGTGTTCGAGTCGAACCCATGTTCGACTCGAACATCGGCTGTTCGATCGTTCGCCGAATTGCGAACGTTATGGGCCGTTCGCGCTAAATTCGTGTGGCGCGTCACGGCCCATAATTCACTGCGGCATCGCAGTGCATTGCTGGCTGATGATTGGCCAAGCATGCACTATGACCCGCATGCTTGGCCAATCACAGCGCCGTCAGTAGAGAGAGCTGTAATTGGCCAAAGCCAGGGTGGCTTTGGCCAATTATGGCTCAGGGGATTTAGTACACACCCCACACTATATAAGGCCGCCTGCACGGCGGCCCTGTGTAGTGTGTGTTCCGGTGTGCTGAGAGATAGAGAGAGAGAGAGACAGTGTCATTTGATTTGAGTTAGATAGATTAGGCAGAACAGTCAGTCAGTTAGCTGCACTTACAGTGTATTGTGTATATATATGCATCCCAGGTGTTGCATATATATATATACACTGTATTCAGTTTAGCTAGATCCGTTCCTGTTATCTTCTATCTAGACTATTTACATTTAATGCAGTGCGTCCTGCTCACAGTGTTCAGCTAGATCCGTTCCTGCTATTTACATTTAGTGCAGTGCGTCCTGCTCACAGTGTTCAGCTAGATCCGTTCCTGTTATCTTCTAGACTATTTACATTTAGTGCAGTGCGTCCTGCTCACAGTGTTCAGCTAGATCCGTTCCTGCAATTTACATTTAGTGCAGTGCATCCTGCTCACAGTGTTCAGCTAGATCCGTTCCTGCTATTTACATTTAGTGCAGTGCGTCCTGCTCACAGTGTTCAGCTAGATCCGTTCCTGCTATTTACATTTAGTGCAGTGCGTCCTGCTCACAGTGTTCAGCTAGATCCGTTCCTGCTATTTACATTTAGTGCAGTGCGTCCTGCTCACAGTGTTCAGCTAGATCCGTTCCTGCTATTTACATTTAGTGCAGTGCGTCCTGCTCACAGTGTTCAGCTAGATCCGTTCCTGCTATTTACATTTAGTGCAGTGCGTCCTGCTCACAGTGTTCAGCTAGATCCGTTCCTGCTATTTACATTTAGTGCAGTGCGTCCTGCTCACAGTGTTCAGCTAGAGCCGTTCCTGCTATTTACATTTAGTGCAGTGCGTCCTGCTCACAGTGTTCAGCTAGATCCGTTCCTGTTATCTTCTAGACTATTTACATTTAGTGCAGTGCGTCCTGCTCACAGTGTTCAGCTAGATCCGTTCCTGCTATTTACATTTAGTGCAGTGCGTCCTGCTCACAGTGTTCAGCTAGATCCGTTCCTGTTATCTTCTAGACTATTTACATTTGGTGCAGTGCGTCCTGCTCACAGTGTTCAGCTAGATCTGTTCCTGTTATCTTCTAGACTATTTACATTTAGTGCAGTGCGTCCTGCTCACAGTGTTCAGCTAGATCCGTTCCTGCTATTTACATTTAGTGCAGTGCGTCCTGCTCACAGTGTTCAGCTAGATCCGTTCCTGTTATCTTCTAGACTATTTACATTTAGTGCAGTGCGTCCTGCTCACAGTGTTCAGCTAGATCCGTTCCTGTTATCTTCTAGACTATTTACATTTAGTGCAGTGCGTCCTGCTCACAGTGTTCAGCTAGATCCGTTCCTGTTATCTTCTAGACTATTTACATTTAGTGCAGTGCGTCCTGCTCACAGTGTTCAGCTAGATCCGTTCCTGTTATCTTCTAGACTATTTACATTTAGTGCAGTGCGTCCTGCTCACAGTGTTCAGCTAGATCCGTTCCTGTTAAATTCCTACTGACAGGCAGGCTTGTCTGGTTACAGTATATAAAGCTACCTGAAGAAAATTACAGGTGTTCTATTTGATCCTATTAGTACCACGGTCAGGCAGCTAGACTATTTACATTTAGTACAGTGCGTCCTGCTCACAGTGTTCAGCTAGATCCGTTCCTGTTATCTTCCTACTGACAGGCAGGCTTGTCTGGTTACAGTATATAAAGCTACCTGAAGAAAATTACAGGTGTTCTATTTGATCCTATTAGTACCACGGTCAGGCAGCTAGACTATTTACATTTAGTACAGTGCGTCCTGCTCACAGTGTACAGCTAGATCCGTTCCTGTTATCTTCCTACTGACAGGCAGGCTTGTCTGGTTACAGTATATAAAGCTACCTGAAGAAAATTACAGGTGTTCTATTTGATCCTATTAGTACCACGGTCAGGCAGCTAGACTATTTACATTTAGTACAGTGCGTCCTGCTCACAGTGTACAGCTAGATCCGTTCCTGTTATCTTCCTACTGACAGGCAGGCTTGTCTGGTTACAGTATATAAAGCTACCTGAAGAAAATTACAGGTGTTCTATTTGATCCTATTAGTACCACGGTCAGGCAGCTAGACTATTTACATTTAGTACAGTGCGTCCTGCTCACAGTGTTCAGCTAGATCCGTTCCTGTTATCTTCCTACTGACAGGCAGGCTTGTCTGGTTACAGTATATAAAGCTACTTGAAGAAAATTACAGGTGTTCTAACCCAGCTTAGTGCAGCTACAGGCCATTAGTATGTCTGGAAGGCCAAGAAGGAGAGGCAGACAGTCACTAGCCAATAAGAGAGGGCAAGCAGGCTCTGTGTCTAGTGCTGGTCGTGGAGACGGTGCATCCTCATCAGCACGTGGCCATGGGACACGCTTGGCCTTTTTTTCGGCAGCTGGCCGTGTTGAGCCGCAACATGCGGAAGACTTGGTCGAGTGGATGACCAAGCCGTACTCATCTTCCTCATCCTCTCTCACCCATGCCCAGGGTGCTTTGTCTGGCAAAGCAGCGGCCTCTTCCCTCAGCTCAATGTCATCAGTGACTCCTTCCCTAGCTCCACCATGTCCTCATGAGGATTCCCTCGAACTGTTTGACCACAGTGTTGGGTACATGCTCCAGGAGGATGCCCAGCGTTTGGAAGGCTCTGATGACGATACTGAGCTCGATGAAGGCAGTAACATGAGCGCGGACAGAGGGGGTGCCCAAGAAGGACAGCAATCTGGCAGTCATGCTCCCCCTGCTGCAGCATACTGCCAGGTTTGCTCCAGTGATGAGGAGGGAGGGGATGATGAGGTCACTGACTCAACGTGGGTGCCTGATAGGAGAGAGGAGGAGGAGGAGGAGGAGGAGGCGGCAGCACATCACCAACGAGGCAGGATGCCCTCCAGGGGCCAGCCTAAGGGCAGCACATTGACTGCATCACACCCCAAAGCTCCACATGTGCAGGGCGCTGCAGTCTCTGCGCGTTATTCAAAAAGTTCTTTGGTGTGGGCCTTTTTTGAGACGAGTGCATCAGATCGCACCGCTGCTATTTGCAACATATGTCTCAAGCGTATCTCGCGTGGCCAAAACATCTCCCGCTTGGGTACCACATGCTTGACCAGACATATGTTGACCTGCCATGCAGTTCGTTGGCAAGCGTATCTAAAAGACCCACACCAAAGAACAAAGAGGATCTCTCCTTGCTCCTCATCAGCTGAGATTTCCAACCCCACTAGACCTTCAGTCCTCTCTGAGACCTGCAGTGAGAGGAATGAAGGTGTAGAATTAGGTGTGTCACAGCCAAGTACTTGTGGGCAATCTGCTTTTGGTACACCGACGTCAGATTGTACCAGGCAAATTTCCCTGCCCCAGCTGCTGCACCGCCGAAAGAAGTTTGCTCCCAGCCATCCACATGCCCAGCGGTTGAATGCTAGCTTGGCAAAATTGCTAGCACTTCAACTGCTGCCTTTTCAGTTGGTAGACTCTGCCCCCTTCCGTGAGTTTGTGGAATGTGCGGTTCCTCAGTGGCAGGTACCCAAACGCCACTTTTTCTCACGGAAGGCGATTCCGGCTCTCTACCGGCATGTGGAAGGCAATGTCCATGCCTCGCTGGACAGGGCGGTCAGCGGTAAGGTGCATATTACCGCTGACTCATGGTCCAGCAGGCATGGACAGGGACGTTACCTAAGTTTCACGGCGCATTGGGTGACTCTGCTGGCAGCTGGGAAGGATGCAGGACAAGGTGCAGTAGTGTTGGAGGTTGTTCCGCCACCACGCCTCCAAAATGCTGATTGTGACACACCTCTCTCCTCCACCCCCTCCTCTTCTTCTTCCTCCATGGCCTCTTCCTCGGAACCAGCGGTGCTCCGTAGGCGTTCAAGGGGCTACGCAAGTACGCAGGCCAAAAGATGCCATGCGGTGCTTGAGCTGGTGTGCTTGGGGGACAGGAGCCACACTGGGGCAGAGGTTCTGTCAGCTCTGCAGGGGCAGGTTCAGAGGTGGTTGACGCCACGCCAACTTAAGGCAGGAATGGTGGTTTGCGACAATGGCACCAACCTCCTCTCTGCCCTCCGACAGGGACAAATGACCCATGTGCCCTGTTTGGCTCACGTCCTTAACTTGGTGGTGCAGCGGTTCTTGGGCAGGTACCCGGGCTTACAGGATGTCCTGAGGCAGGCCAGGAAAGTCTGTGTGCATTTCCGCCGGTCATATAATGCCAGTGCTCGGCTGACGGACCTCCAAAAGGAGTTTAACCTGCCCAAGAACCGCCTAATCTGTGACATGCCCACCAGGTGGAACTCAACGTTGGCCATGCTGCAGCGGCTGCACACGCAGCAGAGGGCCATCAATGAGTACCTGTGCGACTATGGCACCAGGACAGGGTCAGGGGAGCTTGGTTTTTTTTCCCCACGCCAGTGGGCCATGATCAGGGATGCATGCACTGTCCTGTCACCATTCGAGGAGGCCACGAGGATGGTGAGCAGTGACAGTGCATGCATCAGTGACACTGTCCCCCTTGTCCACCTGTTGGAGCACACGCTGCGTGGAATAATGGACAGGGCACTTGAGGCAGAACAGAGGCAGGAAGAGGAGGACTTCCTTAGCTCTCAAGGCCCCCTTTATCCAGACAGTGTTCCTGCGTGCCCGCCGATCACACAGGAAGAGGACGAGGAGGAAGAGGAGGAGGAGGAAGATTGTGTCAGTATGGAGGTGGAGCCTGGCACTCAGCATCAGCAGCAGTCTTTAAGGGATCAGTCCCAAGAAACACATGGACTTGTACGTGGCTGGGAGGAGGTGGCTGCGGACCATGTCGTTCTTAGTGACCCAGAGGACTCCGGACCGAATGCCTCAGCAAACCTACGCTGCATGGCCTCCCTGATCCTGCAAAGCCTGCGTAAGGATCCTCGTATTCGTGGTATCAAGGAGAAGGACCAATACTGGCTGGCAACCCTCCTTGATCCACGTTACAAGGGTAAGGTTGCGGACCTTATCTTGCCATCGCAGAGGGAGCAGAGGATGAAACATCTTCGGGAGGCCTTGCAGAAAGGTCTGTGCAACGCGTTCCCAGAGACTGGGAGGTTACAAACTCCTGTTTCTGGACAACGTGTTGCTGAGGCTTCGGTCAGTCAAAGAAGGAGCGGTGGAGAAGGTGGCCGTCTGACCGATGCGTTCAGACAATTTTTTGGTCCGCAGCCCCAAGGTATGATCGGTTCCAGCAACCATCGCCAGCGTCTGTTTTACATGGTGCAGGAATACCTAGGGGCAAGATCAGACTTGGACACCTTTCCCACCGAAAATCCTCTGGGTTACTGGGTCTTGAGGATGGATCACTGGCCAGAGCTTGCACAGTATGCAATTGAGCTACTGGCCTGTCCTGCATCCAGCGTTCTTTCGGAACGCACATTCAGTGCTGCTGGAGGCGTGGTAACCGATCACAGGGTGCGTCTGTCCACCGACTCGGTCGATCGGCTGACCTTCATAAAAATGAATGAGTCTTGGATCACCACCAGCTACCAAGCACCTGATGCTGATGTAACCGAATAATTTTTTTTGAAATCTCAGATCCCTTCAAAGACTGCCTATGCTGATGCTGAGTGACTATCCCTGAGTAATTATCCTCTTCCTCCTCAATCATCACGCTGATAGCTTGTAAGAACATTTTTGGTTCTGGGCGCCACCACCAGTGCCTAAGGCACAATTTTTCAGCCCCTGTTTAACAGGGGCGTGTAATTACAATTTTTGATGTAATACTTTGCAGCAGGGCTCGTTCCTGCATTCCAACTAGAGTGTCTGTGAGGGGTTGCAGTGTTGTGGCACCAGCACCAGTGCCTAGGGCCCAATTTTTCTGCCCCTGTCTAACAGGGGCGTGTAATTACAATTTTTGATGCAATACTTTGCAGCAGGGCTCGTTCCTGCGTTCCAACTAGAGTGTCTGTGAGGGGTTGCAGTGTTGTGGCACCAGCACCAGTGCCTAAGGCCCAATTTTTCTGCCCCTGTCTAACAGGGGCGTGTAATTACAATTTTTGATGCAATACTTTGCAGCAGGGCTCGTTCCTGCATTCCAACTAGAGTGTCTGTGAGGGGTTGCAGTGTTGTGGCACCAGCACCAGTGCCTAAGGCCCAATTTTTCTGCCCCTGTCTAACAGGGGCGTGTAATTACAATTTTTGATGCAATACTTTGCAGCAGGGCTCGTTCCTGCGTTCCAACTAGAGTGTCTGTGAGGGGTTGCAGTGTTGTGGCACCAGCACCAGTGCCTAAGGCCCAATTTTTCTGCCCCTGTCTAACAGGGGCGTGTAATTACAATTTTTGAAGCAATAATTTGCAGCAGGGCTCGTTCCTGCGTTCCAACTAGAGTGTCTGTGAGGGGTTGCAGTGTTGTGGCACCAGCACCAGTGCCTAAGGCCTAATTTTTCAGCTCCTGTTCAACAGGGGCATGTAATTACAATTCTTGATCTAATATTTCACAGCAGGGCCCTGTGAGGGCTTACAGTGTTGTGGCCACAGCAACACCTAAGGCCCAAATTTCTGCTGAGTATATAGGGCAGGACCCTACTTTCAAACATCTAACTTACAAACGACTCCTACTTGCAAACGGAAGGAGACAACAGGAAGTGAGATGAAATCTACCCCTAGGAAGGGAAATTCTCTCCTGTAAGAGTTAATATGGGAAAACAATTTCTCCTTTCCACTGATGCTTTCCAATCCTTGTTCCACAAAAAAACCCAAATTTTCAAAAAACATTTTTCATTGGGACAAAAAAGTGAGGTGAAATCTTCTGAAGAGGAGGAAAGACAGCAAAACAAATGTCACAGGGGTGATAACCCTTCCCTATGTTTTCCAAAAAGCTTAGAAAAGATTTTTTGGCTGGAGCTAAACACGTTAAAAATGTTCAAAATTACAAACAGATTCTACTTAACAACAAACCTACAGTCCCTGTCTTGTTTGCACCGCCTGTATACTGCTGTTCAGAGTATATAGGGCCTGGTGGCCCCACACCTTTCCTTATTTTAATTTGGGTGCGGGGTTCCCCTTAATATCCATACAAGACCCAAAGGGCCTGGTAATGGACTGGGGGGTACCCATGCCGTTTGTCTCACTGATTTTCATCCATATTGCCATGACCCGACATGACATTAAACCCGCAAGCAGTTTTAAATGAGATTTTTTCCTTTAAAAATGACATTTGGTGCAGGGACTGTTCTAAACATGGGAAACACGCGTCACTTTACAGGCATACTATAGACACCCCCCAGGTACGATATTTAAAGGAATATTTCACTTTTTTTTTTTTACTTTAAGCATCATTAAAATCACTGCTCCCGAAAAAACGGCCGTTTTTAAAAGTTTTTTTTGCATTGATACATGTCCCCTGGGGTAGGACCCGGGTCCCCAAACCCTTTTTAGGACAATACCATGCAAATTAGCCTTTAAAATGAGCACTTTTGATTTCGAACGTTCGAGTCCCATAGACGTCAATGGGGTTCTAACGTTCGTGCGAACTTTCGGTCCGTTCGCGGGTTCTGGTGCGAACCGAACCGGGGGGTGTTCGGCTCATCCCTACTCAGAATAAAAAAAGAGATGAAAGCTATTGGCTACTGCCCCATTTATAGTCCCAACGTATGTGTTTTACGTCACCACGTTCAGAACGATCGGATTTTCCGACAACTTTATGTGACCGTGTGTATGCAAGACAAGTTTGAGCCAACATCCGTCGGAAAAAATCCTAGGATTTTGTTGTCGGGATGTCCGATCAATGTCCGACCGTGTGTACGGGGCATAACAGTTCTAAATTTAGTCTGGGCATGTGGGCTTAAAGTGGGATTGAACTCAAGAACTATTTTTTTGTTTTGTTATAGGAAACATCTACAAATGTTAATTGTAAGGGAAAAGCAGAGGGCACCAACTAAGTGCAGTATATAAGAAAAGACTTAATTAGCAATCACAAATGGCAACTTACAAGATGCATAAAGATAAGAGCATGTAATCCACCTGGTAGTGTGGTTTGTTTGGGGCCTTGGTATGCCTTCAGGAGCCAGGCAGCAGATGTCACTGTCAGGAGCTGTGTAGGACACCAGAAACTAAACTGGAGATTCTGGAGTGTGTAGACTCTGCAAGACTGTGATGTCACACCTGGGGGGGGGGGGGGGGGCACAGTGTGGGGGGCATGGTTACATGTTTTGGGGTGTAACTGCTCCTTTTTCAAGCCTGAGGACATGCTCATGGGTGCACATGTATATATACCAAAGCTGGGGGAGGGGCCATACAAGATAATTAGTTGAGACTACACTAATATGGCTACTTAAGGTCTGTACCATATGGACTACAATTAAATGGTTTCTAAAAGTCCATAAGTCCATACCATACAAATGAACTACAATAAAAATGCCACCTGACTCTTTGATATGATTATATTAAAAACCATTAGGAAACTTTAAAAACTTTATATATAGTAAAAATAGATCTATAATTCTTATATAGCAAACATGCCAAAATTAAAAAAGAAGGGGAAAAAGAAGAGTGGGTAGAGTGTTTGCCAATCCACGTCCAATAAAAAAAGTTGGAAGTTTATTGTATTCGAATATACGCATATGTTTACACGCACATACTAATGCTTTTCTGTAAGCAACAATACATCATAAATGGATTTTACATGCAAGCAGTGTAAATACATGAATTTGACCTGGTATCAGCCTCCTGCAGTCCATGTATAGCAGAGCTGTAGTGTGAGAGGAGGAAGCAGCACAAGGAGCCAATGTGTCTATGTGTTGACAAGAACCATGCTGATAGGAAGATAGGAAGAGTGACAGAGAGATGAGCTCATCATTGTGCTGCTTTTCCTTTCACCATCCAGTCACGGGTTTAGGAGGATTTAGAATAACCTGGGCGCAGAGGAAGTCGGTTGAATGATGCTGGCCATCAAACCTGAAGACGTCTTGTGCAAGAAAAAAAAAAAAAAGTACTGCAGGGGACATCTCTGGATTGAAATTAATATTGCAGCAAAAGTTGGTTTTAATAGACTATTCATTTACATCTTTTTTTTTTTTTTTTTGGCTAGAGTTCTGCCTTAAACTCGTCCATAGCCACTCATCATAAATCAGTACAATGCTGCATTAAACACAGACAAAACGTGTTTTGTTTTTAAATGTAATTGTTTTATTATTTGGTTGCCTTTGTATACACTTCAGAGGATCTACAAATCCAATAACAAGCAAGGGAAAATAAAAAAAATCGCACATGTATCTACATATAACGACTGATCTATAGGCATGCTAGTATAAAAATAAGAACATGTGCCCGGTAGACTTTGTTTATCTTCCTAATCCAATAAAGTCAAACAAGTGGGGATGTTGAGGGTCATATATGTTGACAGTACCTGCAAGAAAAGAGACCAGAAACAAGTTAACAGAAGTCATAATTTATAGTCATGTACAAAACCAACGAAAATAACCAACAGTTCGGACTCACACCACCCACTATATTCAAAAACCTATCTACATAATATAACAAATCAGAAGCCACAGAACTTTGTAATTTTTGTTCATTTTGACTTTTTGGTTCATGGTTTCGGTTTGGTTTATTATGTAGATCAGTGTTTTGAATATAGTGAATCGTGTGAGTCCATACTGTTGGTTTTCTCTGGTTTTGTTCTCCTGTTATATACCACAAGAACACCAATCCCTATAGATATTTGGACATTGGAGCAGCTTCTATTGATATCAGTTATTAAGGCCAGGTTCACACCCATGCAGTTTGCAGTTTGCATATTCCAGATGCATTTTGTGTTTTTCGATACATGTTTTTGATCCATTGAAGTCTATGGAACCAAACACCAGAAAAGGTCCCTGGCCCTTTCCATAAAATGCACAGATGTGACCATGACCCATGGGAAACCATGTTCTGCAAAACTTAAAAAGTGTTAAAAAATGCATAGGTGTGAACCAGGCCTTATTGTTATGTACTGATGCTGTTCATATGTTCTCAGTGATGTAGCTATGCTTTGAGGGGCCCTGGACACTATGGATGGTGTTCCATAGCTCCCAACTGTCCCTGATTTGGAGGGACTGCCCCTGATTTGGAGCAATGTCCCTCTGTCCCTCGTTCCACCTAAATTATCGCTCATTTTGGTCTGATCTATATCGTTGTAAATAAAATGCACTTTTTATCTTTCAAAAAGTGTTTCCCAGTACTAAACCTTTCATCCAATTTCTAAATTTCTGCATTTGTACATTTTAAGAGCCAGTATAAAGGAATAGTATTGGTAAAAAAAAGTCCTTGGGGAATTAATTAACCTTTTTTTTGGGTTAATTCTCCTTTAAGGGGGTGTGGCAGGGGGCGTGTCCTATGCCTACATACATTTGTTAGTAGGTGTCCCTCATTCCCATCTCAAAATGTTGGGAGGTATGGTGTTCTCACATGCTGCCACCACCATTATATGTCCACCTTGCTGCTTCTTGGTACCACTCACTATAAAGCAGAGCTTGCCAGTTTGTAACATGAAGATACTCCAAAGCAGAGCTATGCAGGAAAGTGGCCAATAAACCCGTGCAGGAACACCTTCCCATGTGTCCCTATTTTGCTTGGTCATGTGACATCACAAATCCAATCACATGACCAAGAACAGAGGATCAGTGGGAAGTGTCTCTGCACTCTGCTGCCGGTCATCGGCAACTCTGCCGCGGGAGACAAATCAGCAACTCTGCTTTGTTGTGTTACCAAGGCACATTGGAGGATGTAGGTGGCCTGTCTTGGAGGTCTCAGCTGTGACTGTAGCTCTTCTTATTTCTATTACCCAGTATGACCCTTACAAGCAATGCCTTACTTTGAGCCAGGGGATGTCAGGACATATAGGAGTTAAAGCTCAACTCCAGGCAAAAAAAAGAAAGAAAATTTCCCCTGCAGTGACTTAAGTCAGCACAAGCCTTGGCCATTGAAGGACAGACAGGTTGTGCTCCCAGCACTTCCAGAAAACTGACCACACTGAAATGGATGTGCTCTCATGCCTAGTATGGTCAGTTTGAAATAGGAAAGCAGAGGAGACTGGCAGGATCACCAGATATTTCACACAAAGAGAACAGGATAATTTTACAAGTACATGTTTACAGACACATATCAGGAATATGAAGTGTTTGGGTAACAAAGATAAAAAAGTTATGTGTTTACCATTAACTGCATGTAGGCATCTCTGACCACAACTTGTAGAGCAACACTTGTGGAAAGCCTTGCAGTCATAATCTGATGAGCAACTCTTGTTTTCATCTCCAGAAGGACAGGCAGCATTTGCAGGACACGCACCGTTCCTCACTGAAACACATAAGAAACACAACAAAATATTGAACATTCTACCAGACAGTGCTCATAGCAAAAAGCTGAAAGATATATGAAACCCAGTGAATGTTGTTCACTTTTCATAGTTTGTGTGTAAACGAGTGTCAGAAAATTCAATGTGTACTAATAGGCTTATTTAAGCAATCAGAATTCATCTTGTGCTGGTCTAATATCAGCGATTAGTTACTATGGATTAATGCAGCTTGCCATTAAAATGCCTGTACACTAGTAGAATTTTGTTCGATTTTTTTTTTTTTTTTCAAGAACTTTTGTTCGAATTTCTGTTAGTGGGGTCAAATCCTCCTTTGTTTTTGACCACAGTCAGAAAATTCGAAGGAGAAGGACTGACTCTAGTACAAGCAGTGGCACACAGTCACCTGGATCTCTCACACCCATCTATACTATTGTCCCTGGATAATTGAATGCTTCCTTCCAATATATTCCAGGCACCTCTCCTGTGAATCTTTTGGACCAGATCCACAAAAGAAAGTCCCTCAGTCAGCTCCAGCAAACTTGAGCAGAATAGGCCTCCCCAGCTATCATAGCTGGGACCTCGATGAGCAGTAAAAGCATGGCAGACCTGCCCAGAAGGGCAGCAGCCCGCCGCACTGGGGTCTCTTTCTCCAGGACAAAAACCCCTGTGTTTCAGGCCCCAGACTATTTATGTGCCCTCCCAGCCACCATATGGACACCACTCCCCAGCCCACTATCTCCCTGGATAATTGGATGCCTCCTTCCAATATATTCCAGACACCTCTCCTGTGAATTCTTTGGATCAGATCCACAAAAGAAAGTCCCTCAGTCAGCTCCAGCGAATTTTAGCAGAATAGGTCCCCCAGCTAGCATAGCTGGGACCTCGATGAGCAGTAGAAGCATGGCAGACCTGCCCAGAAGGGCAGCAGCCCTCCAGGCTGGGATCTCTTCCTCCAGGGCAAGTACCCCTGTGTTCCAGGCCCCAGGCTAGTTATGCTCCCTCCCGGCCACCATCTGGGCACCAATCCTCAGGGATTGACTCCCCAGCCCGCTATCTTCCAGAACCCCCCAAACAGACGGGGAAGTAATCAACCCACAGACCAAAATAATCACATGCAGCTCAACTGATCACAGCGAGCCAGTAACTAAATTTACCTAACACCTATCTAGGAGGGTGCTACATACTGTACATCTCCCAGGAAGACTATATGACAATGGTCAACTTCCAATCTATGTTGAGTGATAAGACCAAGATTTATTATTTTTTTATATATTTTGTTTTGAGTGAGGTATATCTCTTATAGTGTTTTCTTTGTTTGGTTTTGTATTATCAGGGAATGAAGCAACCTAGCAGTTTGTAGTGGAGAGTGGACAGGAATTTCCCAAACTCCATTGTAAATGAGCACAGATTTAATTATCTGCGGTAGCTTTATTAGAGTTTTACCTGGAACAGGTTCCCGACATTCTTTATGGCAGATGAAAGGGCAACATTTATAACCATCCAGGCAGGAAGATTCATCGCAGTAAAACCTTTCTGCATCTGCACATCTGTAAAGAGCCTCTTGTGGGCAGAATCCTTGGCCTAGGAATCAAATATAATAATAGAACAGTTAATAAAACTAAATAGAAGGGCAAGCATATCAAACTTAGATGAAACAAATAGCTGAATTGAGAGGTTTAGGAGTTTATTCATTAAAGTAGGGGTCTCCAAACTATGGCACTTCAGTTGTTCAGGAACTACAATTCCCATCATGCCTAGTCATGTCTGTGAATGTCAAAGTTTTACAATGCCCCATTGGGACGTGGAGTTCTGCAACAGCTGGAGGGCCGTAGTTTGGAGATCCCTGCATTAAAGGCAAATAGACTGTTCACTTTTTAAGGGAAGTTTCACTTTGCAAGGGAAATTTCCCTTAGTGTTTGCTGAATGAGGTGAACTTCCACAATTTCATAATCAAATCATGTGCAAGCAAAAATACAATTTTTTTATGGTTTTTAATTTTCCTTTCTATGATTTGGGTATTTTTTGCACCTTGCAATGTGCCAATTCATAAATTGATGGGTCCGGGAAAATTGTCCAAAGCAATGACAGGCTGATAGCCGTCTGCCAGTGTTTGTAAGCAATCACACAGCCAGTAAGGCACGCCATAGATGATGAGATTTTCTTTCCTGCAACCATGATTTGATGGGGGAATCCCTCCCATGGAGCTTTTGTGGGGGGAATTGGGGAGCCACTCTTGCTGTGTTGAGAGAACACAGCGATCATTGCTAGAAATCAGACATGCTGTTTGTACCCAAGTTGATCGATGGATAGACTTGGGTACAATCAGCCTGCCCATACATTGATCGAATCTCAGACGGTCCCTGCTGAAACGGCCGAGATTCCTACCATCTATGGGCAGCCTATTTACCTGCAGTTAGGGACAGATGTTCATTCCTGGGCCCTTAATGTTGTGGGCCATGCAATGGCAGCTACTGTATAGCGTGTGTTGCATGCCATTCAGAATGAATCGTGAATTGACATTTGCTTTGGTAATGAAATGTGCATTTCAAAGCACATTACTGAAATGCAATCTACTTAGTGGTCCCACAGGTAACATTAAAACCATTTTTTTATCATACTGTGGTTTGGTTTAACTTACTTTTTGCAATCACAGGCTTGCCAGTGTCACTTAGATTAGGAACACAAGTCTTTCCGCAAAACTTAAAGCAGCACTTGTAATTTCCAGGGCACTCGCTGTCAGATGTGCAGTTGTCATTGCATTTTGTGGCAGAAGTCAAAGAAGGCTCAAATGTAGGACATTGGCCTGGCCTGTCTGTGAAGGCATTAGGATACATTTTAACATACAGCAACTTTGAAAAGGAAATAAAAAAAAAAAATAAAGAAAACTTCAAAACTCATTTGTAACATTTACACATTTAAAAAAAAATTTAAGTATTAAATATATCATTTAAAAATATAGAACCATTTATATATTTTCCATCATTCGTATGATATCTTTTTACAAATAAGCATTTTAAATGCAGGCTGTATCTAATGAGCCCAGCACTTACTGTACTAGCGTCTCCTTTCTGATTAATGAGGCCAGATATAGAAACATATAAAATTACGTAAGTTACTAGAATTAGTATATAGGCCGAGCTTTAATTAGCAGTCATGCTGGGATATATTTAGATGATGGTAAAACCCTTTATGTGATCCAGCATTATAATCATAGCTAAAATGAACTATGGTATGTTGTTATTATTATTTGTACAGAAAATTGAACACCACAGGGAAAAAGGCTGTAAGCTGTTCATTTTGGAGAGGCCATTAGACAACCACTGATTAAAAACCTGCAGTGGAAAAAAAAAGCTGTCTGCATTGTTTCTTGAGCTACAGAGAGTTTAAGACCTTCTTTTAGCCCTCCATACTTAGTTCTCCAGCTGGATTTACATAAAAAAATGTAAGGCTTGGTTCACACTTATGCAAATTGGATGCAGATTTCTCCGCATCCAATTCGCAAGACAGGAGATTGTGTCCGGCTCTCTATGAAGCTGGTTCACACATCTCCAGGGCGGCTGCGGAGCGAATTGCACAGGGGTCCTGTGTGTCTTTGGCTCAGTTTCAGGTCTGATTTCAGGCAAAAAATTCGGGTCTGATTAGTCCCTGAAATGGAGAACAGGGACGCACCAGACGCCTTCTGCGAGCCGCATCCGTTTTAAGTGTGAACCCAGACCTCACAGGCGCCCCAATACTTTTGGTAATATAGTGTAAATGTAAACACTAACAATGAATTTCTCTTATTTGCTACTTTGGTCGGTTAAATATACCATTAAAAGCATTTTGTTATTATTATTATTATTATTATTAATAAACAGGATTTATGTAGCGCCAACAGTTTGCGCAGCGCTTTACAACATGAGGGCAGACAGTACACTAACAATACAAATCAATACAGGAGGAATCAGAGGGCCCTGCTCGTTATAGCTTACAATCTAGAGGATATATCTGTTTGATAATCTTTAAAGCTAATAAAAAGCTCATGTATTTTCTGTCTGTGCTGCACTGTAAGGCCTCATGTACACTGCTGCTGCTAAACGGACGTTCAGAGGCAGTTGGACATCTTTTTCAACTGCCCCTGAACTCATTCAATGTTATCTTATGTGTACATGTACAAGGTTCGTTTCCTGTCCTTTTTAGGCAGTTGCGTTTATAGGCCTTTTTTTGAAGGCAAAA
This sequence comes from Aquarana catesbeiana, assembly GCF_042186555.1. NCBI lineage: Eukaryota > Metazoa > Chordata > Amphibia > Anura > Ranidae > Aquarana > Aquarana catesbeiana. The sequence goes on from NC_133335.1 coordinate 185,105,436, forward strand.
AAATGAGTTCAGACGCCGAAGTTTCCGACATTTCAGACGCCAAACGCTGCTAAACGCGGTAACCCGCGTTTAGCAGCGTTTCGTTTATAGGCGTTTTTCATTTTTGGACATTTAAAAAAAAAATATAATTTTTTTTTTAAAAATGCCCCTAAACGCGGCATGTAAACACGGCAAAACTGACGTTTTAAACGTGGGTTACTATCTGTCAAGTTAAATCGTTCAGGAGAGGTTGTAAAAACGTCCCGTGTACATGAACCCTTATCAGTTAAAGTGATTGTAAACGATCACCTTGTAAAACAACTTATTCGGTTTAAAGTAGAAATGAAAGGCAAAACATTTGTGTAATATATATAAAACAAAAAAAAAAACCATTATAAATACCTTTTTTTTTAAAAGTGATTTTATTCCCTCTGTTCTCAGCTGCATAAGAGCTGGGGGAGGAGAAGCAACAGCACACTGATCTTCCGAGTGAATGGCTGTGCAGGGTGGGGGGTGTCAGGTCAAGTCTAATCATTGGAGCAGAGTTGACTGAGTTCTGAGCATAGCCAGAGAACTGACAACGGTGTGCTCTTGCCTAGTGTGGTCAGTTTTTTTTTTGGAAAGCAGAGGGACTGACAGGAACACCAGGGATTTCAAACAAAGGAAGCAATACAAAGAGAACAGGATATTTTCATACAGGCACATGGTACAGCAGGCACATACCAGGAATGTGACATTTTGGGTTTACATACTCTTTAACATTGTTCCCAGCTCTCCCTTAGGACTACATAAGACCTTCTATGTTATGAGGAAGATGAGAGGGGAGATGTTCTGTAGCCCTAACACACTTCCTGTTTTAGGTTCCTCCATAGATACAGTACAATGAGTCAATGTTCTTACACTAGGCTAGGAAGTGTGTTACTGGAGGCTCGCCAGGTGAAAAAAAATCCTGTTAGGTTTTTAATTCTGCCCATGACCCCATTGGGTACATTTTCTATCACTTCGCTCCTTGGGGGTGTGGTCATGACTAGGACAGAAAAGATGGCAATAAAAATTGGCGTCAGAATTTCTAATGCTTCCTCACTCCACTAAAAATGTGTTTTTATTGGTCTATTTAATGGAGATATTTGCCATTACTTCCCATTATTTCAGGAAGTGGGTGAACGCTCCCCACTGGGGATACGGGCTGCAATGCTCTCGACAAAATAAAATACATGTAAAGGTATCTTTTACTGAGAATACTGCTGACTAAACTGCCCCATTGATGGCATATTACTAAACAGGGTGACTAAACTGTTAAAATTATAATAAAAATAACTCAGTAATTTAAATTTCAACCACACACTAATATTTTAAATACATTTTTTGTTTTTTTTTCATGGTTACCTCATACTTGGATGACTCTGTGTCATCTCCATCCTATTCTTCCCTGTTTTCTGGGACCCTGGTGCGGAGATCACACTCCCAACCCACCACGGCTATGACATATTATAGCTATCAGGATTTTGGCCAGGTTTATTACGTAGTACTTGTAGTATACTTGTAGTAACATCGTCTTACCTTGGGCAGGAGGCTTGCATATTATGTGGAGGTTGTCTGAGCAACACTTCATGTTACCTTTGCATTTATAGTCATTGTTGTAGCAGAAGTTGTGGATTTTATCCGGATTACTAGCTTTGATATAATAGCGTTCAGGGGGACAGGTTCCTGGTTTCTGAGCAACTAAAACGAGACACATTGCAGAGTGATCTTATTATACTTGAGCAAACAAAATTGGTTACTGACAACTTGTGTTGTGTAAATTGTAATGTCCTATTAGTATTGCTGTAGTTGCTATATGTTGTACCCCCTGCACTGTCATTTTATTAGAGACTCTCAGTGTGCCTATCTAGCACAGTGACAACTTCTCTTGAAAGAGCAACCATCACCCAAACCTACCCACTAATTCTAATTTCCCTGTGCTCCCTGCAACTTTGTTCAAACCCTGTGTAAGCTCTGTGTCATTTGGTATGGGAGCTTACACAAAGGGTACATAACTTCTTCCTCCCTTCAGTGTTCAGGGGCTAGCAAGGGACTGCTGAGACCCCAGCACTGTATCCTGGGAGGAAGGTCACATGAGAAGAAGCACTGGATATCTCCCAAGGGCTGCCATAAAACAGTGAGGTAGCTTGGCAAAGGTGAGTATCAGCGACTAGGGGATTGCTCTTCTAGTAGAACTTGTCACTTGCCTATTCAGAACCTCTTTAAAGGGGGTGTACATTGTCTAGAAATGTATTTAGCAAAAATGCGGTAACAACTGTTACAACAGATAAATGGGCTTTTTCAACAACGTAAAGTGGTTCTGAATTCACAAGTTTTTTTTTATCTTAAAGCGGAGTTCTACCCAAAAATAGAACTTCCGCTTTTCGGAATCCTCCCCCCCTCCAGTGTCACATTTGGCACCTTTCAGGGGGAAGCAGATACCTGTCTAATACAGGTATTTTACTCCCACTTCTGGACATAGATAGCCGAGCAACCCGCGGGTATCTACGCCACTTCCAGTGCCTTCTCCGCCCCCCCGCGGTTTTCTGGGAGACACACAGGTCCCAGAAGACAGTAGGGGCCAGTGGGATCTAGCAGCGCGAGTCGCGTATGCGCAGTAGGGAACCAGGAACTGAACCTGCAAAGCTTCACTTCCTGATTTCCTTACCGAAGAAGCACCAATGAGAGCACCCTTCCTTAAAGTAGGCAAAAAAACCCCAAAAAAACAACAAAACCTTTTTTTTTGTTTTGGAGAGATATAAGAAAGGATTTATCGCTGTCTGTGACCCCCTTAAGGAGATTCACCCTTTCTATTTGTCCTGTTTATATTTACCATTATCATTGAAAGTGAAAGGGATTTCCTCTCACTTTCTGTTTGGTTATGGGACAGGAAGTGAAGGGAAATCTCTGCAATGGGACACACATGGCGAAAAAATAAATCCGACGGGTTATAACCCTCCTTTGCTCTATCCAAAATGAAAAAAAAAAGGTTTTCCTATAATTCTACTTTAATTCCTTATTCTGCTCCTGTCCACCTTGGAGTTTTGAGTGTTCCTATCCACTTTTATGTGTTCCAGCTACACCTGGTAAATTCTTCATAAAAGAATATAAATGTTAAAGATCTAAATATAAGGGTGGAGTGCCTCCAAATCATCACATCAGGTGTGCCAAACCAAGAACTCAGAAGCAGTTCACCAATAGACTACCCAAGACCTATAACAAACCAACAATTAAATTATCAGCCAATAACCAAAATATCATTCATGTTTAGGCAGATTAATCAGTTAAGGAATTAACAATATGGTAACTAAAATATCATTCATGTTTAGGCAGACTAATCTGTTAAGGAATTAACAATATGGGCAAATGGTCTCTCAAAGATGTTCAGAAATGGTATTACAGAAGTAAATATTTCAATGTCAGAATTATATACACAACACAAATATGGTACTTCATAATTTTGTAAGAACTCTACAGTGTATGTGTATACATATGAATGATAAAACTTCCCACAAATACTCTTATAAATGTCTCCTAGATTTTTAATTTTTATATATGATACAAAAGCAGCCAAAAGAGTGAAAACACCCTAGACTATTCATGTTTTAACAAGAAGAGTAAAACTCCAAGGTGTGCAGGAACAGAAATTGAAACTATGGTAGGGAGGTCACTGGAGCCCCACTAGAATCCCAAAGAAATATAACAAGCCAACTGGCAATTTAACCCACCAGGCTTTCACCTATAATTAAGTTTTTTTTTTTGAGTGGACTGACCCTTAAATTAACTAAAGGTGTAATGTTTGCTTTCTGTAACTTACCATTTACAGGCTTCTTAATCGAAACGCTGGTGACCACTGCACAGAGTGGAAGTAGGAGGCCCAGGATAAAGAAGATCTGTGTTGTCCTCATCATGATGGTAGTTTGTTCTGCATGAAGCTTTCTGCTCTATATATCTACACAGCCAATTAATTTTATAGGGGGTGGTGACATGTTGGGGTGTGAGCATCCATTGGGATCTAATTTGGTTTCTTGTCTAGAAAGCGTTTCGATTGAAGTCTTGCCTAGAGCTGATATTTCATCTGAGAAGTGACTCATGCATTTTGTATTTAGGATCACTTAAGATTCAACCTGAACTGTAAAATATTAAATGTGATATTAAAGTGTATATAAACGATGTGATGGCTGCAACAATTTTTTTTTTAAGGCTTTTTGTCCTTCAACCTGGTGATCAGGCCAGTAACTATTCCTGTTCCTAATTCCTAGTACACATAATAAGAAAATTGGTCAAAGCCGATCACGACTGAAGGAACATCTGCAAAAAATGTTCTCCAATAACAGATCTAACCATCCTATTGTTTGGTGGCACTTTGCTACATATGCGGGAAGTTGTTTTCTGTCATGCAACATGTTTCGTATGGTTAGTAATCCTCCTTGGATATGATACGAGACTAGCATGCAAAAAACAACAGATAGTCTTTTGTCTGACTTTCTTATCGTTTGTATTAGCCATTATGGTGTCCCCACTCTATGAAGGAGCAACAGAGCCACCTTGGACAGCAGCACTGTCATCCTGTGGAGAGGGTAGCGTTATGCCGCGTACACACGACCAGTCGGAAAAACCTTCAGAGTTTATTTCGACGAAGTTCCGATGGAGTTCTGCTGAAACTGTCTTGCCTACACACAATCACACCAAAGTCCGATCGTCTAGAACGCGGTGACATACAACACGTACGACGGGACTAGAAAAAGGCAGTTCAATAGCGAGTAGCCAATAGCTGCCGTCTTGTACTTGCTTCAGAGCATGCGTCGTTTTTGGTCCGTCGAAACAGCATATAGACGAGCGGTTTTCCCGAAAGGAATTGATTCCATCGGAAAGATTTAAAACATGTTCTATTTCTAGGTCCATCAGAATTTTCCAAAAGAAAAGTCCGATGAGGCCTACACGCAATCGGAATGTTCGATGAAAAGATTCCGTCTGACTTTTCCTGCCGGAAAGTCCGACCGTGTGTACTTGGCATTAGATGCACTAGCAAATCTAGATGGCCTTGACTAACAAATTAAAGCTGAACTCTAGCTATTCTAACAGACATATCAGATCATGATGTATCGAAAGCAATAAGAATTTCAATTGTGAAATCCATGGTCTGAAATGATTGAGACTGGTCAATGGTTTAGCATGATCAGCTTGACAAAAGCCCATTCATGCCCAAATTGTAGATGGAACTATAATGAAAAAAAATCAAAACATTCCAGTGGGAATACCTGTTCCGACTATTAAAAGTGGTATCTTCACCTTATTGTTGCATAATTAGGATAGGAAGTGAGGGGCAAACAGACAAATTAAAACTTAACCCTCCCTCGCTCCATCTAAAACCAAAGAAACATTGCACTTTCGTTCATGTTTCAATAAATGTCTATGGCCCTCAACAGTGATGTTGAGAGTGACTTTAGAGTGAGCTTTAAGTCACAAGATTGCTCAGGAGGTAGTGTTGTAGTGCTGCCCCTCCACAGTTCACTGTTGTCCACCCAAAGGTTTTTAATGTTGGTTCCAAGCTGCCATGACAACTTCTAACTAATGAAAAGTAGAGATATCTGCAAATCAAGGCTGATCTCAAAGCTGCCTCCAGTGTCTGAGCTATGTTTTAGCCTGATTGGACATACTATCGTTTGCCAGACAACCAGCTCTTAGCCAAGGTGGATGAGACAATAAATAGGGGAGTATAAAATACGCTCCTAAAGATTGTTCCATTAATCTATGCATAGAGCTGCCTGCTAGAGAAATACATCTTCAGTCAGGCTCAAACAAAGATTGTAGGCAGAGTATAGAATGTTTCTCAGAGAGAATCCATAGCTAATGTGAGTTGAGGTTCTTCTGATTTATAACCTTACCTGGCCCTGAGGTAAAGAGAATTCAGATGAGTATTAGCTGAACAATTGCAAATTAGAAATGAATTGAAAGTTCAATCACCAAAAAAAAATCTTTTGGTAAATGCCCCCTCCTCTTTCCACCATTAAAAAATAAGAAAACTCTTACGCATTTTTTATTTAGCTGAATTCGCCATCACGTAACCTTCCATGGCTTCTCTACCAGGAGTGGAAACTGGTGATCTAGCGCTGAAGTCCAGGCCAACTGCTGAGTAGTCCTGTTGCTACCTCTTATCTTGATGTCATCACACCTCGGCAGTTTTGTGGGACTTGTGAGGACCCTGCTGCTGGGCAGCCAATGGAAAATGTCCACGTCACCCAGACAGCAACGTGGCCGACCCAATCATGAAGCTTGGACTCTGCAGTCCAGAAGAGGGAAAACATGGAACTTGGAAGTAGTAGTATTTTTTTTTTTTTTTTTTATAAGGAGGGGGTAGGGGGTATAGGGTAGGGTGGAGGTCCCTTGAACATGAGCTTAAAGCTCAGCTCTAGTCCAAACTGCACATTTCCTGCATCACGTTCAAGGACAATGTGTAATAAAAGTACACTTGTTCTTTAAATTGAAGTGCCATTTTATTAACGTTTTTATGCATTTCCTAAATATATTAAATTTATTTATGTTGCTCATTCCTACTTTTCACCTTCTCTTTTAAGGTATCCCATCAGCAAGTGCAGATATCCCCATAGTCAGCTTCCCATCACATCTCTGTGGTTGTGCAAGGGATAACTGTGGTTTTATATTAAAGATTACAGATAATTGCATATAACACGGTTTAAAACAAGCTATAAAATGTTGTAAAAACACCATTACTTACCACGCTTTCATTGTTTTTTTTTACAGTGCTATTCGCACCACCCTAGGCAAAAGCAGACAAAGTTTTCCTTTACATCACTATCAAAAAAAAGGTTGTCCAATATTTTAAATAATACAGGGACAGACTTGTGACGGATTGCGATTTACTGTAGAACCTCACTAACCCAAATTAGAGAATGTTTATGGATCATCAACAATAATTTATTTTGCCCTTTGTTTCATAGTGTTTAAAAAAATAACAATGAGCTGTTAATATAATCACACAGATGACACGTATTCAGCAGGGTGTGGAAGCCTGAAAAGAGGTTGAATATTTATAGTTTTATTCAGAGCCCTCAGACAATGGAAAAGATTTTTGTTCCTATTATGATAGACTAATAATATGGTAAAATGTGTTTAGAGTAAAAACAGTGCAACGTGTGAGTTCTCAGCAGCTTAAAGAAGAATATTTTTATAGTTACATCCAGTTTGGAACAATGTAATTATGTACAGTATATACCATAACTGTTGGATCTCCCTGGAAGCTGGAAATCAATGACGTAGATATGTAGACACCGTACCCCAGTGATCTCCACTAGTTTCAGGATCCTGGGCCGAGCGGCTGCCCAGCTGCATTGAGAACACAGGAGGTCAGTTTGCTCAGCGCCATTCAGAGATCGCTTTGCATTTTCTGAATGCAAAGCATTCTTTAATTGCATGAAGTGGAGAACAAGACATCACCTCTCTGCCTCTCCACCTCGTCCAATTAGAGAACGCTTTGCCTTCATTGGGAGCATGCAAAGCAAACTCTGAATGGGGCCCGTGCTGAGTGGGCGATCTCCTGTATTTGCAATCTAGCAGAGAAGCTGTTCGGCACAGGTTCCAAAACTTAGGCCTCATGTACACCGCTGCTGGTAAACACAGCAGTTGGGCTTTTTTTTCAACTGCTCCTGAACTCTCCTCTATGTTATCTTATCAGTACATGTACTCAGGTTCGTTTATAGTAGTTTCTAGGCAGTTGCCTTAAGAGGCTTTTTTTGGAACCCAAAAAAATGCGTTTAGAAGCTGTGTTTAGAGGGATTTCAAACACCAAACGCGGCTAAATGCGCGTTTAGCCGCATTTCGTTTACAGGCGTTTTTCATTTTTGGCTATTTAAAAAAAAATAGAATTTTTTTTTCAAATGCTTCTAGATGCAAATGCAGCTAAATGTGACTAAACGTGGCATGTAAACGCGGCTAAATGGCCGTTTTTAGACGCCGGTTTCTAGTTGTCAAGTTAAATCGTTCAGGAGAGGTTGAACAACGTCCTGTGTACATGAAGCCTAAGTGAAGATAACTGGAGTAGAAATGTCTACTACAGTGATTTCCAGCTTCTAGGGGATCCCAAAGCTATGATATATCCATAGTTACATTGCTCCAAGCTGGATCAGTAGAACTAGTAAAAATATCCATACCTGGAATTCTTCTTTAGCCTCTTGCTTACTGGGCACTTAAACCCCCTTCCTGCCCAGACCAATTTTTAGCTTTCAGAGCTGTCACACTTTGAATGACAATTGCGCGGTCATGCTACACTGTACTCCAATGAAATTTTTGGAATTTTTTTCACACAAACGGAGCTTTCTTGTGGTGGTATTTAATCACCACTTGGGTTTTTATTTTTTGCTAAACAAACAAAAAAATACAAAAATTAAAAAAAAAAACATGTTTCATAGTTTGTTATAAAATTTTGCAAATTGGTAATTTTTTTCCTTCATTGATATTTGCTGATGAGGCTGCACTGATAGGCACAGATAAGGCGACACTGATGAGTGGCACTGATGGGTGGCACTGATAGGTGGTATTGATAGGCAGCACTGGTGATGAGGCACTGATTGGTGACATTTATAGGTGACACTGGTGGGCACTGATAGGTGACACTGGTGGGCACTGATAGGTGGCACAGAAGCCTCTGCAGAGGCTCTCCACAACCGGGACTGAGGTCCCTCTCACAGCCGCCGGCAATCGGCTTTTTTTTTGGAAAAAATAGCCGACTACCGGCTCTTTTTACATCACATGATCAGCTGTCATTGGCTGACAGCTGATCACGTGGTAAGGGGTCGGTTGAGTTCGGGAGGACATCTATGAACGCCCTCCTGGCAAATTAGGTCCGCGCTGTAGCCATCTTTTGGCTATAGCGGGAACAGGAGGTGGTTAAACTGGTAGTAAACTAACACTTAAATCTTGTACCTACAGGTAAGCTTACCATAAGACTCAAGGTTCAATGAAAATTTCCTAAACGTTCACCATTTAGGAGATATTTACATCGGTAATACCTGACGTCGTCACCAGCTAATGCACAGTGAAGCTCTGCATTCAGGGCACACAGAGTATGTGGAATGCAGAGTGCTGTGCTGCGATCATGACTCCCACACGCAAGTGCTGAAGTCACGTCATCACAACCCGACTACTCAAACGGCCCGAGATCGCAAACCCGGAAAGAAGACCTGGTGAAGATGGAAGTGTCGGCTACGGTAACAGTGCGCCACCAAGGAGGGCTTCATTTGAAAGGTCGATTTGTCATAATGTGCTAGTATGCGTTGCATAGTATCACATTTTGGCATAAACTTGCGGGGGGGGGCAGATTTTCTTTTGGTAAGACTTTACTACTGTCTTCAACATCACTGCATTCTCAGTGGTTGAGGTACAAGCTTTGTTAGATTTTTACTACTTGGAAAATCACAGTAGCAAAGCGCAGGGACGTGTCCCCCTAACCTGACTACGATTATGTGGAATCTGATTTATTGGTTTTTATGAGGATCAGATTTCTACATTGGCCTTGGCCTATGTTCCTGACCATCAGTAACACATTCCAGACTTACATTAAAGCGTATCTAAACCCAATAACAATGTTGTATAATGCTGCAGCTTTCCAGTCCTTAGAAGTAGTGGCTGGATTTGTTATTATTTTTTTGAAGTTAAGTACACATTCTGCAAGTACAGAAATGCACCAGTTGACTCTGCCACCAATCAAGTGTCCTTGCAGCTTACTGTGTACATAATTGAAATCATAAACATTGTTATCAACTCTTACCAGGACCAGGAGAAGAGAAGGTGTTTATAAACCAAATCACTAGCACAGCCGTGGGTAACAGTTCTGCTCCTCCATAGAAACAATATAACGAGTGAGCATTGTCACTGTTGGGCTGGCCATACATTATACAATTTTCATGTACAATTTTTCTTTAGATTTACCAAAACCATATAATATGAGGTCAAACCTAAACACTTTTAATTTGTATGCAATCAGGCAGGCCCTAGCACTACATAGTTGAAGGTAAATCCAAAAGAAATTGTATAATATATGGCCAGTTTACCTATTCTGCAGTCAGACACCCAGAATCAGAATAGCAGAATAGGGTGAAAATGCTGCCTCTTTGTCTTGTCACTAACTCTAAGCGTACAGACACAGTGGGCACTCTTTCAGCTTTTACACCTCCGGTCTTGCTGTGTTTTGTTCAGCTATGGCGTCTCATCTGCTTAGTGTAATACTGAGGTTAGCCAACTGACTGTGGTAGTAGGGGGGTAGCACAAGACAGTTGGCCTAAGTTGGAGAGGGTGTATAAATCCCACCCGTGTTACTATACTGTGCATCATTGCACTGAATAATTGAAGAACCACGATTGTGTATTCTTCTAAGTGCTTTTTGCATCAAATGATTCCCAGTAAGAAATTATTTAGATATATTACTTTCTTGACTAATTGTGAAACTGGAACTCTTCAAGAAGCTATATCCAGCCATTTGCACGACTCAGCTAAGCATACACAAGCAGTTTGTGGTAGTAGTGGCTATTACATTGCCTGTTCAGTGTGTTTTTTTTGTACAGGGCCCTACAGGAAGTGAGGGCTTATCAGGGCAAATGTGGCCATCTATAAGAGTTTATTGGGCCTGCAGCTGAGGTGCACAGCACAGTCTCTGCTCTGATGTGGACCCTGATGTACGGTGGAAGTCTGATGTGGACATACGGAGGACTCTGTTGTAATGGGGCATTCTGATGTGGAGCCTGATGTAAGAGGAACTCAGGATGATGTGTACCTTTTATTGATTCTTCTTCTTCTTTCAGGAGGAATCTTCCTACGCGTCCACCCGCCGCCCTAATCTTCCAGTGCGGTAGGGGAAATATAACTAAATGGCTTCAGGAGGTCCCATCAAGAGATCCTAACTATGCTAATTTTTCCTTCTAGATCCAACGTTCATAGAAGCCGTACTACAGCTCCTATGAACAACACAATATCTCTGAATGGGGATTGGATGGATGATTGAAAGCTCTGCCCCTCCATTCAGAGATCCTGTCCTATTCCTAGAAGCTGTAGTAGGGCTTCTATGAACTTTGTATCTAGCAGGAAAGGGCATAGTCGGGTTCTCTTAACCACTTAAGGACCGAGCCTCTTTTTTAGATGAATTGTTTACAAGTTAAAAACAGTTTTTTTTTGCTAGAAAATTACTTAGAACCCCCAAACATTATACATTTTTTTTCTAACACCTTAGAGAATAAAATGGTGGTCGTTGCAATACTTTCTGTCACACCGTATTTGCGCAGCGGTCTTACAAGCGCACTTTTTTTTGAAAAAATACACTTTTTTTAATTAAAAAATAAGACAACAGTAAAGTTAGCCCAATTTTTTTTTATATTGTGAAAGATAATGTTACGCCAAGTAAATTGATACCCAACATGTCACACTTCCAAATTGCGCCCGCTCGTGGAATGGCGACAAACTTTTACCCTTAAAAATCTCCATAGGCAATGTTTAAAAATTTCTACAGGTTACCAGTTTTGAGTTACAGAGGATGTCTAGGGCTAGAATTTTTGCTCTTGCTCTAACCATCATGGCGATACCTCACATGTGTGGTTTGAACACGCATGCGTTCGCTTCTGCACGCAAGCTCGGCGGGACAGGGCGCGTTTAAAAATTTTGGTTTTCTTATTTATTTTACCTTTTATTTTTTATTTTTACACCTTTTTTTTTTTTTTAATTGTGTCACTTTTATTCCTATTACAAGGAATGTAAACATCCCTCGTAATAGAAAAAAAGACCTCAGATGTCATATTTACACTAAAATGCAATTAAAAAAAAAAATTTGTCATTTAAAAAAAATGAAAAAAAAAATGTCCCTTTAAGAGCTATGGGCGGAAGCGACGTTTTGACATCGCTTCTGCCCTGCAGTGTCATGGAGATGGGTGGGGGCCATCTTCCCCTCACTCGTCTCCATACCCAGGCAGGGGACAGACACGATCGCCACCGCCGCTGCCGACGGCTCCGGTAAGCAGCGGAGGGCACCGGATCGCGGGGGGGGCCCTCTCCCACCGCAAATAAAAGTGATCTTGCAGCGAATCCGCCGCAGAGACCGCTTTGATCTTGTAGCAGACCGCCGGCGAAACACGAGGATACCGGGGTTATGGCAGCTAGCTGCTGCCATAACAACGATATCCGTCCTCAAAGTGAGGACGAATATCGGCGTTCGGCGGTCCGGAAGTGGTTTTAATAAGAGCCCCTGACAGCTTTTAGTTAATTACCTCTTTATGCACCAGAATATTATGGCCGAGGGGGTGAGGAGATTCAGGACTGAGGATTCCTACTAAAAGAAGACAAAGAATCAACACAAGGAACACCTCATACTAACTAAACTATGTCCCTTATGCTGATTTTTCTATATGTGTTTTTGGCTGCGTTAGGCTTTAAATGTAACAAAATGGCACTTGTAATTTTAGACACAGAAAGTAATTCCCTAATCTCAGACTCCCTTTGTACCTATGCTCCCTGTAGTTCTAACACTAACTTTCCCTGTAACCCTAACACTAACCCTATGTGTCGTCGCCCTAACACTAGGTGGCCATACACTCTACAATCTGATTATTCAATCTCCTTTAGTTCTATGATCAATTATGTAGTTCAAGGGCCTGCCTTATTTCATACACATTGAATGGATTGTTGGGGTGTGTCCTCCTATTACATACTGTAGTTTTGGTAAATCTAAAGCTCATTGTACAGAGATTCACATTTCAGATTCTATAGTGTATGGCCCTCTTAAGTCTCTTTGTAACCTAACACTGATGCTAGCCTTTACTGTAATCCTAACACAAGACTCCCTCTAACCCAGTGTTTCTCAACCCTTCTAGTGCTGTGACCCCTTGATAAAATTTCCCAAGTTGTGGGGACCCCTAACAGTATAATTATTTTCGTAGAGTAGGTTGTCAGCACCCAAGGCAAGACAAGTAACCCATGGACATTTAGCGCTCCCTAAGTCCCTTCCATTTGTACAGTATTAAAACCCCTTATGGTACATATTAGGATGTACCACTCTCTTTCTTTCCCTTTTATCTCTCTCTATCCTAATTTCTTGTTTTTCTTCCCCATCCCTCTCTCTAGCCATTTTTCTTGTTCTTTCTCTTATTCTTTCTCTCCCTTTTTCTTTGTTCCTCCCTCTCTTTTCCTCTCCCTTCCATGTATTCTCTATTTTTAACTTTATTTTTTAACTTTATTTTTTAGGGGGAATGGGATGAGTGGCAGTGCTGGCGGGGAGTTGGGATGAGTGGCAATGCTGGGGGGAGTTCTGATCAGCCAACTTAGGTGCCCTTGATCAAGGTCATCTGCTGATCTGAGAACTGTAGTGGGGACTTTTAATGGCAACTATAATCACAGGTAGTGTTACTCACTGTGTCTCCGACTTTGTGGTGTCTCGTACCAGTGACACCTATGCCAAAATCAGGAGATAGGGTCTCCTCCAGCCCCTCCCACTTCACATTCCTCACCAGTCAGCTGACCTCTAGTCTCTGCCCGCAGCCATGCCGTGAACTGAATTGGCGGCCGTGAAGAGGCTGAGTGGGCGGCCGTGGGCTCCAGGAACAGCCCAGCAACAGGCTCCAGGGACAGCCCTACTGGGCAGCCACAGGCTCCAGGGACAGCCCTGCTGGGCGGCTGCAAAAAGGTTGGGAGAGCAGTGCGAAATTCAGGAACAGCCCAGGATTCGATGACCCTTGGCAAATCCTCATTCGACTCCCGAGAGGGTCCAGACCCCCAGGTTGAGAACCACTGTTCTAACCAGACCCTTGCTGTAACTTTACCACTGCCTTCCATGTTAACCCAGTCATTACACTACCCTCCCTGCACCTCTACCTTGCCTGTAACCCTAACACTACCCTCCCTATAACCCTAGCACTATCCCTTCCTGCAATCCTAGCCCTAACACTACCATCCTTGTAACCCCAACCCTACATTTAGCTTTTATGTAACGCTCTCACTACCTTCCCTGTAAACCTAGCACTATCCTTCCCTGTATTCTCAACCCTTACACAACCCACCTGTGACCCAACCCTGTAATCAAACCTACCAAAGATCCAAACATAATGTAAGCAAAAAGCATATGTCAAGACAAATGTTTGGATAAATTGAAGGATTCATTTTTACCGCCATCCAGGCTTTGTTTGAAAGATTGGTATTTATTTTCTGCTACAAGACTCAATTTAATTTCTTTCTGTGTTACTGTTGGATAGTTCCCTTCACTTCCTGACTGCTAAAACATTGACAGCAGTACATGACATTAGGGGAAATCCTTCTACAAAGCCCCTTATTTCAGTTAAAAACACAACAGGGGTTCCAACCTTTCTCTGCGATATCCAAAATGAAGGGAAAACGTTTCAACTGTACGACCCCTTGTAACCAATTCTCCTGCAATGTGATCCTTTGTCCCAAAGAACATCATCAATGATGTTGCAGTTTATCTACATTGGTATATGGTCACATATCGTAGCTTTTAGTCATTAAAAAAATATGCAGCTCAGATGCATCATGCACAGTTTCTACTATAGTGACGTACAATATGCACGTAAAATTACTCCAATTAAATAATGGACAAATAATACTCCCTGTATGCCCTTTTTTAAAATAGCACAGGTTATGCCAGTTCCAGGAGAACATTTATAGTTTTTTCGGTTATTTCATAACAAAATAGTTTTATAATAATGGTTATTATAGGGATCACCATAGATTCAAACACGTGTCTAAGGTTAAAATAGAAGGTGACATAGCCGATACAACCTAACAATGGCATCCGCACCTGGCACAGCATGAGATACCAGATACCAGCCAAACAAGGTGACAAAGATTCTATTATATGCAAATTTAAATAAAACTTTTAATGTTGATGACAGTATATTAATGTTTTAATTGTTGAAATGGGCACACCTAGAACCTTGTGGCCTAGATTTCAAACTTCTATTGTTAATTTTACTGCAATAAGTATAAGGCTGCCTTCACACCATTAATTTTTATTAGCATGTTGAAAAAACAACAAACAGTCTAAACTGAAAATAAATATTGCCACAAATATAAGAGGCACAGCCAGTTCATTAGTTTTTCTTCAAGGCCCCAGGCCACCCTAATCTTTTGTTGGTAATCTGGTGATCTGAGAACCTCTACTTGCCATGCCAGACAGTAATTGCCAAATACCCACTGTAGGGTCTTTAGTTTCTCACCCATACAGAAATGCCCGCTGTCTGCTGATGTAACAAACCCGGTCCAGGCTCTAAAAAGATCCCGACCATATGGTTGGGATCCACCCAGAAGCCTGGACCAACAGCTGGCTCAGCTTCTCGGCGAGCCACTGAGAGCCTGAGCTAGCTGCTCCCGCCCCCTCCACATCTCAGTGCTCCAGTAGGCACTGGAGGGGCACAGCAGAGACTCACTTGCTCTCTGCAGGCTGAAGACTGAGAGCTGAGCAATCAGTGGCGAGTGACAGCTGAAGCTGGGATCGGTGCTGCAGCCATATAAGCAAGTATGATTGTTTGTATTTTTTATAATCCCATACTTAAAGAAGAATTTAGTGTAGTGCACACCCCCGAAAGGGCCTGTTGAGTGGTCCCAAAGGCTCTTTCCCAAATAATTGAATGAGCCTCTCAGGGACACCATAAAGAATATCCACAGGGGCAGAGCAGAGAGTCACAGATTCTCTGCAGGCTGAAGACCGAGAGCTGAGTGATCAGTGTTAGTTGATCACTCAGTTCTCTGTCTTAGAGGTGGCAAGGGACAGCTGAATGTTTTTTTCCTATGATTAAGTCACTGTCGTGACGAAACGCATCAGTACGCCCGTTTGTGTGTTTTTTAGCCATATCCAGCATTCATCCAGGAATGCTGATCTTTAAGGGGGCCATGATAATTATCATTGATACTGTATGTGTGTTATTTGGTGCACTGGATGATACAAGTGCACTATATTTGTGACTCATTTTAATTGTTCAATAAATTGTGATACCTTTTGATACTGCACCATGACAGTCTCTCCATTTCTTTCATGCATTTTTGGTGATTGGAGTCACGCCATTTAACTGAAATATTACATGATACAAGCGGGTCTAAAGATACCTGTGGAACATTACCCTGTTACTGGGACAAGTGTTGTTAGACCTTACCTGTGTGTAGGTCTAACTTTGTGGTAAGGGGCCACAGTGAGAGGAGGTGGTACACTGTGGTGCAAGACATAGTTTTGAAACACTTTCCTCACACAAGATATTTTTTACATAAAGTTTGGAGCACATTTTTTCCATGCAAGAACATTTCAGTATATTCAACTTTGTGAAAGAAGCACAATGGACACTTATTGGCAGATTGTCTATATTTCTTCTCTGATATGTATATTTTTTCACATGCACATGGACTACTTTTACTTATAGCTTATAGCTTGCTAAAGCTTTATATGTATGATTCATATTGTTTGTATTTTTTTTTTTTTTTTACAGGTATACACTTACTTTTTTGTATACCGTATTTATCGGCATATAACAAGCACAGGCGTATAACACACTCATTCATTTTAAGAGGGAAGTTTCAGGGAAAAAAATTAAATTTTAAATAAGGAACTTTGAAGCAAAATAAGGGTCAGTACCCATCTGCAGCCTCACCATTACCATCATTGCAGGCTGATCAATGCCCATCTGCAGCCTCACAAGTGCCATCAATGCAGCCTCACCATTGCCATCAATGCAGCAGCCTCACCATTGCCTTCAATGCAGCTGCCTCACCATTGCCATCAATGCAGCAGCCCCACCATTGCCATCAGTGCAGCCTGATCGATGCACATCTGCAGCCTAGAGGGGACAGGGAGGGGGGCGGGACGAGCGTCAACAGATTACATACAGTGAGAATCTCCTATGATAGACAGAACAGTGGTCCAATGGCGGCCCTGGAGATGGGACTTCCTATTACAGTAGCCGCCAAGTAAACATGAGATTCTCACTGTATGTAATCTCGTCCTGCCCGCTCCCTGTCCCGTCCGAGGCAGCTAAAATTGAAGTATTGGCGTATAACACGCACACACTATTTGCACCTAATTTTCATGGTGAAAAAGTGAGTGTTATACGCCAACAAACACAGTATTTATTGTGGTTGCGCTGCATTTGTTTAGATTTTAATTTTTATTGGTGTTTGAATACACTTTAGGCTGGGTTCACACTGCAGCACGGAGCGGCTCACAGCAGGGGTCCGGTGCGTCCCCATTCACCATTTCAGGTCCAATTTTAGCACAAATTTTTAGGCTGAATTCAGACCTGAAATGGACCAGAAGACAAACAGGACTCCTGTGCAAGTCGCACCGCAGCCGCTCCGGAGATGTGTGAACCGGCTTTATAGAGAGCCGGTCACAATCTCCTGACATGCGAATTGGATGTGGGGAAACCCACATCCAATTCACAACAGTGTGAACCCAGCCTTAGTGATAAGCTGCACCACCTGTGATTGTTTATCATTACTTGGGCTAGCGCGGAGGTTCTTTCTTGGTTAAAAAGGAGAAGTATAGCCAAAGTTTTTTTTTTTTTACTTCTCCTATGGATCACAGGAGTGCAGGTAGTTCTGCACTCATGTTTCCGATTTCCAGCTAAAGCCTACTGTCTGCTGACATCATAAACCCAGTCCAGGATCTGAAAAGATCCCAACCATATATGCAGGATTCACCCAGAAGCCAGGACCAGAAGTTGGCTCAGCCTCTCAGTGAGCCACTGAGAGCCTGAGCTAGCTGCTCCCTCCACATCTCAGTACTCCAGTGAGCACTGGAGGGGCAGAGCAGAGACTCACTGGCTCTCTGCAGGCTGAAGACCGAGAGCTGAGCAATCAGTGGCGAGTGACAGCTGAAGCTGGGATCGGTGCTGCAGCCATATAGGCAAGTATGATTGTTTGTATTTTTTATAATCCCATACTTAAAGAAGAATTTAGTGTAGCGCACACCCCCGAAAGGGCCTGTTGAGTGGTCCCAAAGGCTCTTTCCCAAATAATTGAATGAGCCTCTCAGGGACACCATAAAGAATATCCACCTTTTAGCACAGTCTGACACTGATGCCAGAGGGATACTAGCAGCACACAGTCACTGGGGTCTCAGAGAAAGAGATCGAGCAGCGCCGCTCTAAGAGTAGTAAGTCAGTTTAAAACAAGGCTTTAATAAGTTTTAAAAGTTTAAACTCACATTTGAGTAGTTAAAATCAGGCATAGGGTAGTTCTCTTTGCCGTCATCAGTTATCCTCCGGTTTCCAGCTGGGCTGCGTTGGGGGGTCAGACCCAAGTTGCTCCCAGTGGCGTCCGTAGCTCCGAGCTACAGACGCCACCGGAAGCGACCAGGGTCTGACCCCCCCATCTTAGAGCAGCGCTGCTCTATCTTTCTCTCTCTCTCCCATGCTACAGAGTCTCTTCTGCTCTTAGGAGCTGGCTGCCGCTTGCAACACACACCAGAACCTATTAATATAGGTCTGGACTGATAAAACTGTTTTGAATCACCACAAGAAAGTTCTTGTTCTTTCCTTTTATTCATACTACTGCCCCATAATACTTCACTAGCAGCCCTTACCAGCGCTCCATCCCCCCCCCCCCTTCGTTACTGCATCACTGGGGTCTCACACACTGATCGATACTCACAAATGTCCTTGAATATTTGGGTGCCTGTTTCTGATATCAGCCAGACATGCCTCCTGTGAGCTCTTCAGACCAGATCCCCAGACAAATCCCTCAATCAGCTCCAGCTAAAATCAGTACTACTACTACTACTGCAGCTGGTACCTCAATGACCTTCAGACTAGGATCTTCTCCTCCTAGGCCAGAACAGGGCAGCTCCAGGTATCAGACTATTAATGCTCACTCCCAGCCACCATCTGGGCACCTTCCTCCAGGGATTGGCTGAGACAACATAAATATTCAGCTGCTGCTTTACTTCATCCAGCCTACTACTTTCCAGAACTATTTAGAAGGCAGGGGGAAGCAGTCAAACCCACAGCCATACTCAGAGCAGACAAGAGCAATCACACACTGCTCCACTGATTACAGAGGAGCCAAAATAACAAATTTTACCTAACCAACCTAGCAACCTATTTTGAAGGATGGTACATTATTCTTCCGTGACAGTATTGGCTATTGACCAGTTTAGATGCACCAGTATCAAGATACCTGTTTTATCAGTTACGTGATAGTTTCCATTTTTGGGGTTATTTCAAGATGTGCAAACAGAGATCACACAAACACTTGTAGGTGAAATCAAACTGTATATAACATTTAAATTATAATAACAGATAAAGGTAACAAATGCAATAAAATTGGAAATGTAACAAGAATACTTATAGGTGCCTTTCGTTCAGGTGTTTTAAATAGCCTTGCAGGATTTAAATGTCATTTTTCTATGTGTGCGCTGTAATCTTTTGTTTCCTTTTGCCAAGGAGTCCCCCGTCTCCGGCTTGGCATGATGATCAAACCAGGCGCATGTTATGCCCCGACATTGCCCCGAAATTCCGACCGTGTGTAGACTCCATCAGACATTTTCCATTGGAATTTCTGTCACACAAAATTTGAGAGCTGGTTCTCAAATTTTCCGACAACAAAATCTGTTGTCATAAATTCTGATCGTGTGTACACAATTCCGATGCACAAAGTTCCACGCATGATCATAATCAAGCTGAAGAGCCGCACTGGCTATTGAACTTGAACTATTGAATTTTTCTCGGCTTGACGTACTAGTTGTATGTCACTGCATTCTTGACGTTCGCAATTTCCGACCAACTTTGTGTGACCGTGTGTATGCAAGACAAGTTTGAGCCAACATCCGTTGGAAAAAATCCATGGATTTTGTTGTCGGAATGTCCGATCAATGTCCGATCGTGTGTACGGGGCATAATAGGCAGCTCTGGTACGGATTAACTATTCCAAGTTTTGGCTGTGGTATATTCAGGGCTAGTGGGTACTCAACAACTTGCGGTAATTGTAACCCTTTGGAAAGTGATAATACCTTTTAAAAAAGATAGCACACATTCCTAAAGGAGCTTGTGGGCTTGGTCACTAGGTCAGCTTGTAATGACATTCCTATAGTATGAATTCATCTAAGGTAACCAGGCTTAGAATGTATTATTATCCAATAATAATAGGGAAATATGACATTTCTCCATCAATGACCCTGGAATTTTAAAAGAAAAAGTTAAAACACCCATAAGATTGTTTTTTTTTTGGTGAGGTTGAACCAGAGAGGATAAAAAATAAGTGGTAACTTTTCTTAGATGTCTTTGCACTTTATTTGACGTTTATGGCCAGCCATATGCTTTTCCTTTCCATACAAGTTTATCTATTCCCATGGGGCATCATAGAAAGCCCAATGTGACTGTTACAGCTTTCTTCCATCCCTCCCCTCCCCTCTTACTTCTGTATCACTTTTTTTTTCCGTCCGACGGAGCCACGGGACCTGACGTCACCACACATCAGCTGGCTAGCTTCACCGCGGCTGAGCTGTTTGTTTCGATTTGAATTTTCTGCTTTATCCTTGATGTTGGCTACCCATCGTTTTATAATAAAAGAGCTTTTACTTACTACACTATGGAGGACCCTCTGTTTTTGTGATTTTTTCCTACATATAAGGAGTGATCCCACAGAGGCATAGCTCATTATACGGTTACCACATCGCTCAAGAAGGACACAAGGTGGATCTAAGTCTGCATGTGAGATTAAAATCAGCTGTTCCTGCCTGCAAGATCCGGCATCTTTGAGCCCTGAAGACCCCCGTAATAGGGGTCCTGCATATCTGGTAAGCGCCCACCCTTCTTTTACCATTATCTGGCTTGTTCAATGCTAAAGGAGATGAAATTCCGCAATCTGAAGGAAGGACTGCTTATATAGAAATACACACTGTTTAATTTTTCAGGACTTTTATTAAATATTCACTTTTTAGGACTGCACAATATTGGAATAATCAATGTATTCACACTCAATGTTTAAATATTACGAACTTTAGGTTGAAGGTGTATCTTTAACCACTGTGGTTTTTGACACTAGTACCGCACCTGAATCTATTTTACTATGGGCTCTTCTCGCCTCACACTGACAGGTGAAGAGACGATCAGTGGCATCTCCTCGCAGGGGAGAATGTACAGGTAATCAGGGCACTGATCATCAATGCCCTGATTACAGTGCAGCCCAATAGTGCCCAGCAAGTGATGCCAGTCTGTGCCTATCAGTGACACCAACAGTGGAGGCCCGTCCATAGGGGCACCCGGGCGCCGCCCCCCCCCCCCCCCCCCTGTCTCCTGTAGTCACCATAAAAAAAAATTAGAAATAAATTTTTTTTTTAAAACGGCCCCTTTAAGAAAGAAAAATACTAAAAAAAGTCCCTTAACTAAGTGCACTCTGTGGTCAGGCGCCGAACACAGTGCACTGTGGGAAGCGCCACATCAATGCAATGACGAGATTGCAGACGTGGCGCTTCATTTGCATTATTTTTACCAGCTTTGCGGCGCAATACAAAGCGCCGAGTAGCTTCTGCCCATAGAATCACTACGGGCAGGAGCATTGTTGTTTAAATCTAGAGGTTACTTCCGGGTCTCGTGGAACAGATGAAAACTGGAAGTGACGTCGGCAGCTCCGTTCTTCGGTCCGAGCGAAGCTGGAAGGTAAGTAATGAGACTGAGAGCGCACCACGCAGCATGAGGGATTCGGTTCATAAAGGCAATCACAGATCACTCGGGAGTCGGGACTAATAAAGTGACCACTACCCTAGGATTTTTTCTTAAATTAAACTATATTTGTATGCAAATGTTGTGGAAGCCTCTCTTTTTTAATGTTGTGCATATAGTGTGCTGCAGACAGTGTAATGCTATTTCACACTTCCACCATTATATCCGATTTCTGCCAATAGCTGGAGCAGCTTCGGCTGATCTGCATAGATTTTTTTTAACATCATATGAAGGCTCTCTTGCTGTTATCAGGAGCATATGTAACATCAGAGACAGGGAAGGGGTGCTGCAGCTTCAGGCTGGAATTGCATAGGCACTGAATGCCGGTTCACACCAGCGCGATGCTCACTCACAGGCAGTTCACACTGCCCTATGTGATCTGCTGCAGAAATAGTCAATAGAAAGTTAATGACACCCCCAGATCGGTTTGCATTTCGCAGTGCGAACTGTGAATTCAGACAGGAATCAGATCGCATGGGTGTGAACATCCATGCGATTCGATTCTGGTGCGGACAAAAAAAAGGGTCCTGCACAATTTTGGTCTGAATGCGATGCAAATTCAACCATACAATCTGTATGGCTGAATTCGCATTGCACAGATATCGTAGTCTGCACAGCAGTGCGGTGCAAACCACGTGCGATGCCTGACATTGCACCAGTGTGAACCAGCACTAAGTGTTGTAATCAACTGAAGTATTATGTCTGTATAGCATTATTTTCCCTCTCAACCAGTCTCTGTAGCACCAATGTGGGGGAAGTAATTGTCACCGAGTGTTCTTGTTTGTGTCCCCACTGGTGAGATTTTCCATAATTTCTGCCAAGAAGTGAGGTGAAATTTTTCAAATAGGGACACAGACAGCAATAATGACATTCCCTGCTCTATCCAAGACAAAATAAAAGGTATTGAGTCAGTGGTGTGACTAGAACCTTCAGAGCCCCTGTGCAAGAAACTATGAAGGGATCCCCTGACTCCCAGCTGGGCCCCTCCCCTCCGAGCCAAGTGGTGGAACGCCAGGGCCCAGTCGCATGTGCGACCATTGTGACCCTGGTAGTTCCACCCACTGGTGTCAGTAGTTTTTTTTTTTTTTATTACTTTTGAGATATTAGGGGTCTAAACAGACCTCTGATGTTTTACCTTTGAGATAGAGAAAGGTCTCAGCTGCACTGAATGAATGGACAGGAATAGCTCTGTTCATTCATTCCATTCATTCACAAACTGAAACATAGCAAACACTGTTTACTATGTTTTCAGTTATGAATGGACAAAATCAGTGATCGGTACTAATCACCGACTCTCCATTCAAAAAAGGAAGGGGGCCGGTAAATTACACATTTACTGCCCCCTTCTCCGCTCTCCATCCTGACACATCCCCTGCAGCAGCTGGCGGTAGAGGGGAGTGAGGAACTCAGCAGAGCTGTGGGGGATGAGGGGGGAAGGCCAGCAGAGAGCACAGGGGGCTGGAGAGCACACTGGGGGCAGCAGAAAGAAGCTGGATAGGAAGAGGGGCGGCTCTCCATTTTCCTCCTGCAGCTACTGAATGCCCGCTTCTCCTTCTTTCCCTTCCACAGGCATTCAGTGGCTGCAGGAGGAAAATGGAGAGATTGCTTCCTCTATATGCAGCCACCTCCCCCGACGCTCCTCCTATTCAGGCATAAAGGGGGGCGTGTTGTGTCGCAATTGTGACCCCTGTGACCACAGTAAGTACGCCCATGTTTTGAGTAGAGTTGGACTTTTAATTAGACCTAATCCGAGTTTCCTTTTCTGCCTCCCCTGTTTCCAAGCCTGTGCTGAAAAGGGTTTATAATCAACTTGTGACGGACCTGCCTCTGTTAAAAATTACTGAAATAGCATGAAAAGTGGTACCTGAGCACCACAGTAACCAATAACTACTAGTACTAATAACCACTAGAAGCCATTACAAGATCCTACTGGTATTTTACTCCTCTTTGGAGCTGAAGATACACATCCATCATACAGAAAATCTTGTATCTGACTTATCAAAAACAGTTTGAGCTCATGACGTTTTTTTTCTGTTAACCCACACAATACAAAATTGTGCTTCAATGAGTAATTCTATACTCATTGTTAATTATTAGCTGTCACAGTAATAAAGGGCAATCATAAAACTGCAAAAATAGACCCATCAATGTCTATAATGTATGCACAGATACAATACATTCCTAGCAGCGTGATCGGGTGCGGCGGCCCGTCCATAGGGGGCACCGGGGCGCCACCCCCCCCCCTCCCCCGTAGTCACCAAAAATAAATAAATTTTAAAACAGCCCCTCTAAGAAAAAAAAAGAATTCTAAAAAAAGTCCTTTAACTAAGTGCACTGTGTTCGGGCGCCGGACACAGTGCACTATGGGAAGCACCACGTCACTGCAATCATGAGATTGCGGACGTGGTGCTTCATTTGAAGGATTTTTACTTTTTTTTTGCGTATTCAAATTTTAAAACACAACTGTATGTATGCCAAGTTTGCAATAAGTAGAGGCAATGGCAAGACTACATGTGGTATATATGTACTTCATTGTCTACGGTGACCTCTGCCTATTGCTGTTTCCTGAGCACCTTTTTTTGTGTTTCCTGTTTTTTTTTTCTCTGGTGAACGAGATATATACCAGTCTCTACATTATACACAGGGCTCTGTACATCATATACCAGGCTGTACATTGTACACAGGCCTCTGTACATCATATACCAGGCTCTACATTATACACAGGACTCTACATTATACACAGGGCTCTGCACATCATATACCAGGCTTTACATTATACACCGGGCTCTACATTATACACAGGGCTCTGTACATCATATACCAGGCTCTACATTATACACAGGGCTCTGTACATCATATATAGATTTGTGGGTTGAAAATATCAGTCCAGCCTTTTGCACCTGAAGTTCGCCCTTTTACATCAGAAGCCCCTTCCATCAGAATACCTCTTTCACATCAGAAGCTCCCCATGACATGAGAGTCCCTCCTTTCACACCAGACACCCCCTATAACATCAGGATCCCCCTTTCACATTAGAAGCCCCCTCATCACATCCAAGAGCCACCCCTACCCCCTGTATGTCAGAAGCCCCCATCATATCAGAGTTGCTGCAGACTGGGAAAAATCTTGTAGTGGGTCGGATGTCGTTCTCATGCCATAGTTTGGAGACCCCTAGTCTATATACCCCAAAATAACTATAATAGCTATTGATTTTCCAAGATAAACTGAACATTTCTGGCTGTGTTTTTCACATGGCAATATTGAATAAACATGCATCCAGAACAGTTTAAAAGCCAGCCAGGAACTCAGCACAGGGATGGTGGGAAACTGCCATTCCACTCCTTGACAGCGAGGTGTGAGGTTGCTGGTTCCTTTGCTCCTGTGCTTCCAGAGACCAGGGGCTAGAGTTGCTTCTCTGCCCCAGGAGTGATGCAGGATCCTGGGGAGGACCCTGGTGGAGGCTCCCTGGATAGGCCTCAGCCTGTCGACGACACTGGGCCTGGCCCAAGGAAAGATGAGTCCCTGTCTGCCTTTAGACGGAGGGTTGTTGAAACACTGAAGTTGATTGAGAAGGAAGAGGAGAAATTGGTAGCTTTGAAAAATGAATTTAAAAAGAAAAAACAGATTTGTGCCAAAGTGTTCAGCAAGAAAAGACTGGCTCTGAGGCCTGAGTTGAAAGACCTGGAAAAAGCTCTGCAGAAACAGAAAGAACTGGTGAGTTCTCTAAAGGAGAATAGTGGAGCATTTAAAGAAAAATATAAGAATGAAGATTCAGCCAAATGAGAGGAGGAGCCGCTTCCTGCATGGAGGGTGAGGAGACCAGTGAGGAGATGCAGGTACAGACAGCAGAGAGTGAGAAAGGGGGCCCGGAGGATGAGCCCAGCTCTTCAACACTTCAGACATCTGCTGAGCCCTCAATGGTGGAGGCCTCTGTCCCCTTCACTCCCCAGCAATGTGGAACATCTGAGCAGGAGGTTGAAGGTTCTGGCATGCTGGATTTTATCAATAAACTTGAATCACCTCTGAATGTGGCTTCCCAGGATGATGAGGAGAAGATGGACACCGTTCCTAGCCCTGTGGAAGAAAGACCTGTGGAGAGACAAGGTGCAGGTACAGTGTGTGTGCAGGATGGTGTGAACTTTAATGACAATGTGCTTGCTGAGGGTTGTAGTGCTGCAGGCAGTCAGCCCAGACCCATAGACAATACACAGCATGCAATAACATCTGCTAATAACTGTCAGCTTCAGTCTGCAGAGAGGTCCATGGACAATACAGAGACTTTGCCTGGACCAGGCACAGCGGCTGTTTATGTGAATGGTGGAGGAGATGCTGGGTGCAGTAGTGCTACAACTTTCCAGGAGTCTGCAGCAGCCATGACTGTGATTGATCCCAGAAAAGAAGCTGAGTGTTCAGGGGAGGGGGAGGGTCCTGCCTCTGCTAATCATAAGACTGCTATCCCAGCCGATTCAGACTCTCTGCCAGCAGGTTTGAATGTGTCTAAGGACAAGACTGCAAATGCTGCTGGTGTAAGAAAAACTTATGCTGGTGTTGCTGCTACAGGTTCTGGGAGGGGGCAGCAAGCAGGGAAGGAGCATGAAAATGTTTTGTCTTCCTCCCTGTTTAAAAGGAGGAATGTTGTTCAGTTAAAATGGGAAGGCGGTGGAATCCCCTCACATAGGAGGGCAGTGGTGGATAAAATCCTACAGATGGGGTTTACACCCACAGATATCTTCGCCTGATCAGTCCGCAGGTTCCTATGAGTATGATTTGTCCTTTATCCATCCGGAGTCTTTGGACATATTTTGGGAGAAGTATGAACACATGTGTAGGGGCCTGCCGGACTGGAAAGGGCTCATCCCAAAGCTTATATTACGCCAGCCCCTCATTAAAATGGTCACAATTTTGGTCCGCAATGAGTCCATACCACAAGGGGATTTAACTGTTTGGTTGAGGAGGTATAGAGATGTCCTGAGCCCCCTAAAAAAGATTGTGGACGATCGGGGAATATGGACGGGGGGATGGTCTGTGCAGCTAAAATTAAAGGTCGTTGATAATGTCGTCCAGCATCTGCCATCCTCAGCTTTCCTGGGGAGGGACAGGCTGACCATCTTTTATCCAAGCCAGCCAAAGCTCTGCAATAAGTGTGGTGATAAAGGGCATCTTGCATCCTCCTGTCCAGTGATGAAGTGCTCTCTGTGTCAGGGTATAGGACATTTGGCGAAGGACTGTAATATCATCAGGTGCAATCTGTGCAATGCGGTGGGACATCCTTACAGTTAGTGTCCTGAGGCAATGCGCAACAATCCTGAGCTCATGAGAGAGTTCTTCTGCCTGGACATGGAGGATGCTCAGAGCTCAGCAGCTGGAGTGCCTGTGAGTCCATCTGAGTCTGTGCCAATACCTAATGTGTCTCCCCAGTCTGTGGTGCCCCAGTCTGTGCCAATACCTAATGTGTCTGTGTCTCTCGAGTCTGTGCATTTACCTAGTGTGCCCGTGTCTTCTGTAGGTAAGGTATCAGTTGCCGAAAATGTGTCCAATCCTTCTGTGTCTTCTAAAATTGCAGGGGCAGCAAGAGGTGCTGAGGCAGGTGCGTCAGGTGTGGTGCCAATCCCCCTCCCCCGAAACTGCAGGGTTTCTATTGAGGATCGTGGGGTGCAGAGGAGTGGAGAAAATGGTGGAGAGGCTGGCCTGGTGGTAGATAAGGGAAGGGGGAGTGGGGGGGAGGGGGGTGAAAGGGAGGATAGGTGTGGGGAGGCTGTTGAGTCTGGTTTGTCTAAGGATGATATGGAGTGGTTGGAGGATAGGAGGAAGAGGGGCAAAAGAAGGAAAAAAAGGGGTTCAGTTACCTTAAATCCTAAAGTTTTGCCTTTGGAAAATAAGTTTAAGGTCCTGTCTGATAATGATGATGAATGGGACTCTTTCAGTTCAGCATCCTCTATGGAGGATGAGTGCCAGGGTGCAACGAAGCGCGCTGGTTCTCCAGGAAGAGGGAGTAGTCAGGGTAAGAAACGGCTGCCTCAACTAACCTAATGGCAGTTCCCACTCCGTTAAAAGTGGCAACCATTAATGTTGCCAGCTTAAGATTAGTAAGTGCTCGTCATATGGCCTTATTTTTGCTCAGCGAGTTTGATGCTGACATTTTGTTTTTGCAAGAAACCCATCTGAGTAGTCTGGCCGATATACATCTGGCAAAGAAGGAGTGGAGACATGGTCCCTCATTTTGGTCTCTTGTGGCCCGAGCCTTACAGCGGAGTTGCAGTCCTTTTTTCTTGTATGGTAACGTGACGGCGGGTAATTGAGGTAGAGATAGGGAGATGCATGGTCTTAGACGTCTCTGTGAAGGGGCAGGACTTGCACCTGATTAACATCTATGGTCCCCAGACGAAGTGGGACAGGAAATGCCTCTTTACAAAGATTAAGCTTTTTCTTTTTATGGCCCAGCAGGTTATCTTTGGAGGTGATTTCAACACCATTACTAGGTCTAAAGACAGGAGAGGTTTCAGAGATAAGCTGGGCTATGACACCCTTTTTCTTAATGCGATAGTTAGGGAAGTAGGTCTGGTAGATGCGCACATTAAGCGCTGCCCAGACAGCACGGGGTTCACTTTTCAGCGAGGTAATAGTCAGAGTAGGATAGATAGGTTTTTTTTAAAGGGAGACTCCACTTTTTTGGCACCTGTGTGTCGGGCAGTGGAGTTTTCTGATCACTGTATTCTATCTGTGACTATGAATGCCCCAGACATGCCACCTAGGACATGCCTCCTTTGGTTCAGGAGAGGGATTACGGAAAATACCATTCGCCTGACCCTTACCAGAACTGTAAACAGAGCGTAGCAGTTAAGACGGTCAATGGCCTGAGGGACAGTACAGGCTCTCTGACGAAGTCTAGGTCAGGGATTCTGGAGGTTGTCAGGTCATACTATGCCGATCTCCTGGGAGAAAGGAACCTTGACAAGGATGTTGGGTTTTTTGGACTCTACACCAGGACTGGAAAGTAATGTTCCTTTGATGAATTTGACAGATGAAATCACTGCAGATGAAGTAATCCAGGCTATTGATAAGCTAGCCATCAAGAAAACGCCAGGGCCAGATGGTTTGACAGCCGAGTTCTATAAATGTTTTAAGATGATCCTGGCTCCCTACCTTGCGGAGGTTTTTAATGGCTGTTTGAATGAGGGTTCTCTCCCTCCCTCCATGAGGCAATCTGCAGTGATCCTAATGTCAAAGGGTAAAGATCCTTCGATGATTGGGAATTGGTGCCCCATTAGCCTTCTTAATGTCGATAGAAAGATACTGGCAAATTTTCTTCTGGCGATTATCACCAGCAGTTTGTTATCCCGCCACCAGCACTGTTTGGTCCAAGGTAGAAGCACTTTCTCAGTGGTGTTAGCTGTCCGGGAGGCCTTGGAGCGTTGTAGGGTTGCTGGTTGGGGTAAATTTTTGCTGACATTGGATAAGGCTAAGGTCTTTGATCGGGTTAATCATGAGTACTTGTGGCTCCTTCTTGACAAATATGGCCTGGAGGGGGGTTTCATTGATCGGCTCAAGATTTTGTACAAAGGGGCTGAAAGCTTTCCTCTGGTTAATGGTTGGGTCGTGCAGCCCTTTGCGGTTGGCTCGGGTGTGCGACAGGGGTGTCCATTGAGTCCTCTGCTATATGTGTTTGCAATCGACCCCTTCATTAGAAGGCTAGAGAGTGGACTTTTGTGTGGGGTACCTTTGGGCATCGCTGGTAAGCCTTCTTTGAAGGTTGTGGCCTATGCTGATGATGTTTCTGTTTTTATCTCTGGGACTGGGGAGGCGCAGGAGGTGGTCTCAGTGATAGGGCTGTATGCAGAGGCATCAGGTTCAAAGGTCAACCAGGACAAGTGTGAAGCTTTCTGGATGGGCATGGAAGGTGAGAGCTTTGTTCTCCTGGATGACTTCCCGAGGCCCCAACAAAAAATTCAAGTTCTAGGCATTGAATTTGGTCCAGGTGACTATGGTCATGCAAATTGGGTGAACAGGCTGGAGAATGCTGATGTCAAGGTGGAAAGCTGGGAAGATTGGCAGCTTTCCTTAAGGGAAAAGGTTGATCTGATCAAGACTTACCTGATTCCGATTTTTCTGTAGGTCAGTTTTGTTTGCATTTTGCCAGTTTCTCTCTATACCAGGGTCTACAATTGTTTCTTCCAGCTGTTATGGGGGAACAGAATAAACCTTGTCAAAAGGAATGTGACTTACCTTCCTAGGCGGGGGGTGGTCTAGGGATGATCAACCCTGTAGTCTTTTTCTCTGATGTTTGTGAAGTACAATCTTGGTAACATGTTGGCAGAGAGACCGCCTGGGTGGGTTGGTATTTTCCAGTCCTGGTTTAGGCCCTTTCTGCGAGACTGGGAAAATGGTGGGCCAGTGAAAAGCCTGAGGGTCAAGCATGAACAGCTCCTGGCTTATGTTGCCCCGTGTTTGAAAATGCTTCGGCAGTGGCAAGTAACAGTAGGAGAAGTCAGATCTCTTCCAAGGAAACTTCTTGAGAAGCAGATCATGAGCTCTGTTTTTTGCGAGCCACTGGCCTTGAGGGATTGCCCAAGCCTGGTTTTGGGGGTGGGTTTGCGATTAATTTGGAGAGAATCCCAATGAAGTTTAGGGATCAGGCTTGGCTTGCCTTTCATGGAAAACTATATGTGAAGGGCAACTTGAAGTTTCTTTCCATGAGTGATCGGGGTTGCCCGAGAGTGGAGTGTGGAGGAGTGGTGGAGTCCATGGATCACTTTCTACTTCAATGCCCTTTTAATATAGAGGTGTACAAGAGGGTTGGGAGGGCTCTGAGTATACCCTTCCTCCCCCATATGAGTTATGCAGAGTGGGTGTATGGGGCATTCCAGACTCGTTGGGATTATGATTTGGAAACACTTTTTTTAGTTAGTCTAGTAGTCCGTTATTTCACGTGGAGTGCACAGTGTCAGGTATCCTTTTGGAGTAAAATCCTCCCTGTCGAAGTGGTGGTGCAGGGCATTCTGGGTGAGGTTGGGAAGATTCAGGGTCCTGAGAAAGGCAGGTGGCAGCAGGAGGCCTGGATAAGGGCGTGGAGGAATATCAGGACTCTGTAGCTGCTGCCTGTTGATCTCGGGGTGTGCGGCTTTTCTTTGTATTCTTGATTCACTCCCCTAGATTTCAAATATATTTTTGATAAAAGGCTACATGCATGGTGACAGTGATGTTCCTTAGTCTGGCTCTCCCGTAGGGATTGTGTTGTGCGCAATTTGGTTTGCAACGTTTATTATGTTCTTGTTTTGTATAATCATATTCAATTATTTTGTAAATATGTTTTATTTATTTATTTATTTATTATGGTTTTATTGTATATAAGTTGTTGTTTGTAAGATTTTTCAATAAACAAAATTAACCCCTTATAATGGGCACAGCAGCTGTACAGACCTGGGAACTCAGCACAGGCATGGTGGGAACCCCTCATTATGGGCACAGTGAGGCTGAAATTGATGAAATAGACACTTGCATTTGGCAGCACCATACCTATCTCTCTTTTAAACTTACCCATGTTTTCATTTGCTCATAGGTACTGATCATTGTGGAAATTTTTTTCAAAATGAGTGAAAATTCGGTTCCATCTTTGAAACTCTTTCCCTTCACAAGGCGTTCAGATGAAGAAAAAAGAGGTTTAAGGAACTTGGACCACATCAACCCAAATTGCAAATTCAGCAGAGGTCAAGTGATTGTGGTCGAGTTTACACTCAAAGCTTTTCCACCATTTCTTATAGTAGATGGAGTTGGCTAGCTGGATGTGATGTGACTCATGCCTATTATTGTTTTCCCTGTTTGCTATTTCAAAGTCATGGCACCGACACGCTGTGGATATCAACAGGGGTTAATGACCTAAAGCATCTCACTGAAAAGTGCAAGCGGCATGAAACTACCCAAAGTCATCTTGACAATGTTATGAGGCTCGAGTTTTTTGGGAAGCGTAGCATTGGTGAACAGCTAGATGCAGGCTACATAATTGGCATTAGAAGACACAATGAAGAGGTCACAAAAAATCGACACATCCTGTCTAGAATAATAGACTGTGTGAAATTTTGTGCTGCATTCGAGCTGCCTTTGCGTGGCCATGGCGAGAGTGAGAGATCAGATAATCCTGGGATATTCCGTGGCTTGGACGATTTTGTTGCTTCTCTTGATGGAGTTTTGAAAGAGTCAAAGAGTCAAGATTTGAAGGGAACTTCAAATACTGTGCAGAACGAGCTGTTGGACTGTATGTTGTCTGTTGTGAGGGAGCACATTATCCAAGAAGCACGGAGCAACAATTTTATCTCAATCCAGGCCGACGAGACCACTGATATTGCCACACAATGCCAACGTGTGCTTGTACTGCGCTACATTGAGAGGTTTTTTGAGTTTATTCCTCTACATTCCACTAATGCGGATTCCATCGCTACAGCACTACAAGAGCGTCTTGCTGTCATCCTTCCAGGGGATCAGAAGCATAAACTCATCTCCAAAGCATATGATGGAGCCAGCATGATGAGGAGTGCCACTGCAGGGCTTCAAAAGAAGATTCAAGGTATGTACCCAAATGCCCACTACATCCACTGCTATGCACATCAGCTCAATCTGATAATGCAACAGGTCACTTCTCAAATGCTCAAAGTGAGACTTTTTTTTGCAAACCTTGGGGGATTTGCCAGCTTTTTTGCGAGATCACCCAAGTGCACAGATGTTCTTGATAAAGTAGTTGCCCATAGACTACCAACATCAAGCAGTGTCATATGGAACTTCCACAGCCGTGTCGTCAATATAGTGTTTGAGCACAGGGAGGACCTCATCCACTGTTTTGAAACTATGTGAGACTCAGATGACTTTGACCTTGTTACCATGAGAGAGGCAGCAGGCTTTGCCGTGCTGCTGAAGGATCATGATTTTAAATATTTTCTGACACTTTTCCACAACATCATGCCGCATGTGGACCTCCTCGTACACACGATCGGACTTTACGGCAGACTTGGTCCGGCGATCTTTTCGACTTTGTACGCTAGGTGCGCCGGACTTAAAAACGGACGGACTTGGGCACACACGATCACTCCAAAAGTCCGATGGTTTTGAACGCGGTGATGTACAGCACGTACGACGGGACTAGAAAAAGGAAGTTCAAGCCCCACTACGCCACCCTTTGGGCTCCTTCTGCTAATCTTGTGTTTATCTCGTGTTAGTAGAAGTTTGGTTAGAGACGATTCGTGCTTTTCACACTTCAGCTTATTTCGATCGTTTTCTGCGGTTCAGTTTGTGCTTGTGAGGTTTGTATCTGCTTTTCAGTGCGTGTTGGTCAGTTCGTAACCTGCCTAGCAGGCCGTTCTGGTCCGCTCGTTCCTGATTTTCAGGTCGCTCTTCATAGGCCTTGCTGTTCTTTAGTGCGTTTGTTCTAAGTTTGTTTGACCAGCCGACCATTTTGAAGCCATGTTGCGTGGACGTACTCGTTCTCGAATTCATGCTGCATGGGGACTTGGTGTTGGGGTTAATACTTTGACCCGAGTCCAGTCCATGAACAGGGCGAGGAGTTCATGGATGAAGAATTGGTTGCTCCAGCGTGACCAATTCTCGCACATGCCTTTGCTCCGTGAGATCCGTGAGAATAATCCTTAGGATTTCAGGAATTTTCTCAGGATGACGGACCCCGTTTTTGAACGTCTGCTGTTTATACTGACCCCCTATATCAGCAAAGGCATCACTGCGGAGCAGAGGCTAGTTGCCACTTTACGTTACTTGGCGACTGGGAGAAGTCTTCAGGACTTGAAGTTCTCAACAGGCATCTCCCCCCAGGCTCTGGGGATCATAATCCCAGAGACCTGTTCTGTTATTATTCAGGTCCTGCAGAAGGACTATATGAAGGTAAGTTTTTTCCTTTAACATTACATGATATGTATTTAATGTTTGCTAATGTATTGTCTAAATGTCCTAGTTACCTAATTACCATGCTTTGAATATGCTGGGAATGTCCCCTTTATCTTCATGCATGCCTTTTTTTTTTTTACCTTAATCATTTTTGGGCCTACATGCATATTTCCCTTCAATAACCTCCCCACCATGCAATCCTGGGTCCATTTATACCTCTAGCCTATAGTCCTTTGAACAATGTATATTGTCAGCTCCATTGTACTGTTTTACCCTCCCCCACCCCCTCAAATGTTTGCAACTGTCAGGTGTGTTCTTGTCCACAATTAGTACCCTTCCCCCACCCCCTCAAATGTTTGCAACTGTCAGGTGTGTTCTTGTCCCCACTTAGTACCCTTCCCCCACCCCCTCAAATGTTTGCAACTGTCAGGTGTGTTCTTGTCCCCAAATAGTACCCCTCCCCCACCCCCTCAAATGTTTGCAACTGTCAGGTGTGTTCTTGTCCCCAATTAGTACCCCTCCCCCACCCCCTCAAATGTTTGCAACTGTCAGGTGTGTTCTTGTCCCCAATTAGTACCCTTCCCCCACCCCCTCAAATGTTTGCAACTGTCAGGTGTGTTCTTGTCCCCAATTAGTACCCCTCCCCCACCCCCTCAAATGTTTGCAACTGTCAGGTGTGTTCTTGGACCCAATTACTACCCCTCCCCCCACATACAAATTGATCAATGGTCCATCAGAGGGGGTAAGTAATCTTTAGCTAAAAAATAACACATATTAATAATGTTCAACTGCTGTTGTTCAAGAATGTTTTTGTGTAATATGATATCCAAGTTATGTTTAAAAGTACTTATATTTTTTTTTTCTTGTTTGACACCACAGTTTCCTTCAAACACACAGGAATGGCAGACTGTTGCCTCCCAGTTTGCTGACCGTTGGGACTTTCCCAACTGTGTCGGCGCGATCGATGGGAAGCATGTCCACATTGTGCCACCACCCCATTCGGGGTCTTATTTCTACAACTATAAGGGGTTCCATAGTTTTGATGGCGGTGGTCTCGGCACAATTGGAATTTATGTTCGTGGACGTGGGGAGGAACGGCCGGATGTCTGACGGAGGAGTTTTTGCACAGACCGAACTGTGCCAGCGTCTCCAGACTGGTGGTGTATTGTGTGTGCAATCCCTTTGTTCCTCTCACAAACGAACATTATTCTGATGAAGGGGTTGCAAACACAAAACAAGATACATTGATATCCCCTGATAAAAGATAGCACATGATGACACACCGTGTGCATCTGCAAAATTTTTACATTATAGTATTTAGCAAGTTAAAACATTTTATAAAAATAAAACTTGACAATGAAATGAAGAACATGATTGATGTTTTTAGGCAAAAAGTTATTAGATTCTGCCCAAAACATCAATCTTGTTCTTCATTTCCTGCTGCATGCTTTCCAGCCAATTTCTCATACTGTCAATTTGTTCACGCATTCTATCAATTTGGCCATTCCACACCATTATCTGGCCAATGAGTCTTTGTGCACTGTCTGTGCTAAATGGCTCCGCCGCTTGGCCTTCCACAACCAGAGCATCACCTAAAATTTGTGGGAAAAAAATTATTGTAAAATATGCACGCCTAAATAGATGAACTTAAGCTGGGGTGTCAGCCACTCACTTGGTGGGGTGGAAATATCGCACACTTCCTCCACCTCTCCTTCCTCCAGCTCGTCGGGTGGGCGTGGTCTTGGGCTGGGGCTTGGGGTAATGTCAGCTTCAGGCTGGTAACTTGGGGGGGTCCTGGGATCCTTGGACTGTTGTCTGAGTCTTTTCTCCCCCATGATAATTAAACAAAAGGTATAGTTAAAACATAGTGATATTTCAGTTTTGAAAAATCAATATGAAATGTTCGTTAGAAGTTGTGGACAATTGTCATTTTTTGGCACCAAAAATTTTGAAGACAGGATTAAAATTCACCATGCCCAAAAATGCCAAACAATACACATTTTCATGCAAGTTTCACAGATGTAGAGACCTCAAGTATCGCCTGGAGCCCCTATGTGTATTACCCCCAAAATTTTCTCGGGTGTCACATAGTACACTAGTGCTCGTGAGTCCAGATGTGGAAACAGCTGCTGTGTCCTGTCCTTACATTACACTGAATCATTATTGAAGAAGCATTATATTTTCAAACACATCTACACAACATCACCACATTTTTGGAATACGACAAATTATCAAGACCTAAATGTATGTCAAAACCCTGTACCATCGTATTTGCCGAAAAAAACACGTCATTTTCTTAGTATCATATGTTTTTTTCAAAAGAGCGGTCTTTACGAACGATGCTGTATAAACGAAAAGCATATGGATCAGCATGCAAGTTAAGTATCTCATTAGGAACGCACAACAAGTACCGTATTTATCGGCGTATAACACGCACCGGCGTATAACACGCACCCCAATTTAGGAGGGAATTTTAAGGAAAAAAAACTTTTAGGAGGGAAGTTGAAGGGAAAAAAACTTACATTTAAATGCCCATCATTGCAGCCTTCTCAGTGCAGCCTTCCCCAGTGCAGCCTTGTCAGTGCAGCCTTGTCAGTGCAGCCATGTCAGTGCAGCCTCCTCAGTGCAGCCTCGTCAGTGCAGCCATGTCAGTGCAGCCTTCCCCAGTGCAGCCTTCCCCAGTGCAGCCTTGTCAGTGCAGCCTTGTCAGTGCAGCCATGTCAGTGCAGCCTCCTCAGTGCAGCCTCGTCAGTGCAGCCATGTCAGTGCAGCCTTCCCCAGTGCAGCCTTCCCCAGTGCAGCCATGTCAGTGCAGCCTTGTCAGTGCAGCCATGTCAGTGCAGCCTCGTCAGTGCAGCCATGTCAGTGCAGCCTTCCCCAGTGCAGCCTTCCCCAGTGCAGCCTCCCCCAGTGCAGCCTCCCCCAGTGCAGCCTTGCCCAGTGCAGCCTTCGATCCCCTGTCTTCAAAATCGCCGACCGCGATTTGAAAATGGCGCCGCCGGCGCCGAAATACACAGAGCCGGTCCTCGGCTCTTTCCGGCGGCTCTCGTTCACTTTCGGCTCCACTCGTAGTCCCGAGCGGAGCTATCCGAACCTAGCCGTGTAGGTTCGGATAACTCCGCTCGGGACTACGAGTGGAGCCGAAAGTGAACGAGAGCCGCCGGAAAGAGCCGAGGACCGGCTCTGTGTATTTCGGCGCCGGCGGCGCCATTTTCAAATCGCGGTCGGCGATTTTTGAGTTGTGCAGCTCGGGATCGGCGTATAACACGCACCTGCGACTTTCCCCTGATTTTAAGGGGAAAAAAGTGCGTGTTATACGCCGATAAATACGGTACTTACTTTTTTTAAGCAGCTTCTTTATTCGCCAATATTGTTCAGGCTCCCTACTTTTGAGGTCAGACCACCGCTTCCTCAATTGTTCTTTAGCCCATTTAGTGCCAAATTTTTGTTCAAGAGCGGTGACAACTGAGGACATTATTTTGTCCTTCCGCATATTGGGTCGGGTGTACGGTCCTTTTTTGCCATCGTAGTCCTCCCTTCTCAATATGGACACCATCTCCACCATCTCTTCAAAGGCCATGTTGGTGGCCTTATATCTCCTCTTGGATCTGGATGGTTGTGGCTCCGGGCTTTCCTCCACGCTACTTGCAGATAATCTCTCCGCCATCTTTCTCTATATCCTGCCACTGCGCAACGAAGAGTGAAGGGGCGGGGACAAATCGTACTAAAGAACGTCAAGGGCGGGCGACGCAGGCTTGGCATGACACATGTGCAGTGTATATAAAGCTATTACGCTGGCCTACGTATGTCCGAGCGGAAGTAGCGAGCGTCAGAAACTAAGGTAAGATTAAACGTGGGTGTGTGTTTGGTGAATGTGTTTGGTGTGTGTGTGTGTGTACTCTAGATTGAGCCAAATATAATACTGGGAGTTTGGACTGACATTACAGTTTTTATCTTGTGTCTTGTCTTTCAGCAAAAATGAATCCTTTTAAGGAGGAAGAATTTTTGACACGTTTTCTTGATTTGTATCAACAAAACAGAAACCTGTGGGAGGTCAAGCACCCACTGTATTTTAATAAAGATGTAAGGAAGGCAACACTGGGCGCACTTTTGGAATTTGTGAAGACTTGAGTCCCCCAGGCAGACCTTAAGTTTGTGTACAATAAAATTGGTATCTTGCACAACATGTACAGGCGGGAACACAAGAAGATCCAAGAGTCGCGCAGATCCGGAGCAGCAGCAGACCAGGTTTATGTCCCCAAGCTGTGGTACTACCAAAAAATGCGATTTCTGGATGACCAGACAGAAGAAAGGCAATCACTTTTGAGCCTTCCCTCCAGCCTTCCCTCCACCCCAGCTGAGGAGTCCCAAGAAGAACTGGGCCCTTTCATCCTTGATGAAGTGGATGCGCCCAGCTTCAGCCAGGTATACTTTTTTGGTGAATTTGGGATTGTGTAAATATTAATGATGTAGACCTAAACATTTTTGAAGTGCTTCACCAAAAATGACTTCATCACAATTAATAATATGTAGACATATCACTAGACAATAGTGGCCAAAAATATACCTCAAATATTGTTGAGCAGCTAGAATAATGGTGGGGTCAAAAAGATAGCCTTTACTATTTGTTTAGAATTATATTTGCAAGTCATGAGCTGAAAATTGTGTGTTATTTTGTAAGCAAAAATTACAACTACCGGTATGTCCCTTTTTTTGACCCAGGATGAGCTCAGCCAGGAGGAGTCCGTGCCCAGTGGTATAGAGGAGGAGGCCTTGCCCAGTGGGAGAGAGGAGGAGGCCGTGGCTGGGCCCAGTAGAAGCCTCACAGAGTGTCAGGTGCCTCCCCTCCGCAGAAAGATAACCCAAACAGAGGAGGAATCACTAGCCCTCATTCGCGAAGCCAGCCAAATCCCCAGCACACCACCCAATGCGGAAGAGGCGTATGGAACCTATATGGCCACCAGATTGCTGGAACTAGAAAAGGGGCAACGCCTCCTCTGTGAGGGTCTGATTTTTCAAGTGTATCAGAAGGGCTTGAGAGGGGAGCTTACTGCCAAAACATATATAGCAGATGAAGCCACTCCTCCTGCTACTCCTCCTCCTCCTCCTCCTGCCCCAAGTACACCACCAGAGGCACAGGCTCCAAGGAAGGCTGCAGTGAAGCGTGGAGGGAGGCTGCAGGGCAACGTGCAGGGAAGGCTCCACGGAAGAGTCGAAAGTGATTGTCTGGCTTCTGTCTGGTCTGACTTCTGACTGTGCTCCCTGTGCTCCCTAGTTGCAAGATACCAATTTTATTGTCCTCTAAATTGATGTGTGTCCTGGGGAACAAAAGCTTCACACATTCCAAAAGTGTCTCCAGTGTTGCCTTCCTCATTTCTGTTTTGACCAAAATAAATGGATATTTTCGTTACCTTACATTATTGACTATGTGTTTTGATTCAAAAAGGACATTTGGTTTGTGAGTAGGCAGGTACAGGTCAAAAAGACTACAGTATATGTGGGTTATTTACAAAAGGCTAAATCATTTTGCAATTCAAGTGCAAAGTGCTATTGCAAAGTGCACTTGATAAATTGTACTGCAAGTGCACTTGTTGGAAGTGCAGTCGCTGTAAATCTGAGGGCAAGCTCTGAAATGAGGGGAAGCTCTGCTGATTTTATCATACAATCATGTGCAAGAGAATTTTTTTTTTTTTTTGGGGTTCCTTGCATGTGCCCCTCGGATCCACAGCAAATGCACTTCCAAATGCTCTTTCAGGGCAATTCCAAGTACAATTTGCACTTGTAGTGAAAAATGATTTTGCCTTTTTCAAATAACCCCCCTATGTCTAATTAACAAGGGACACCAACCTCATTAAGGTTCATTAAAACAATAAAAATTATTAAGGATATTGTGGTAACTTGAAACTCAAAATCCAAAAAAAAAAAAAAAATTTAAAAAGAAAAATTTTGTATAATTTAGCACACATTGAAAAATCTATATTGTTGAAATCTGTAAAAAATAAACATGAGTCCAAAAAAAAAATTGCTACTTTAAAGTTCTGGAGATCTGGCTTTTAAAAAATATCATATTAGTCATGGCATGAGGATAAATCAGGAAGAAAGTAGTTTGTGAGAACTCTGTGTGAATATAAGCAGCAAAACAACTTCCTTCTTCTCGCATTATAAAGAAAAAAAAGAATGCGCTGTATTAAAAGATCACAGAAGAGGAATGTCCTAGCTTCAATACGAAGGCTAGTTTTACCAGACCGAGCGCTTCCGTCTTGTACTTGCTTCAGAGCATGCGTCAGTTTGGGTCCGTCGGACTAGCACACAGACGAATGGTTTGTACGCTAGAAAGCAGAGTCCGTTGGAAAGATTTGAAACATGTTTCAAATCTAAGTCCGTCAAACTTTTGAGAAAACAAAGTCCGCTGGAGCCCACACACGATCGAATTGTCCGACGAAATCCGGTACGCCGTACTAAGTATGTCGTAAAGTCCGATCGTGTGTACGCGGCATTTGCCAAACTCCAGAAAAAGGACATAGATTCAGTCCACATTAAGGGGAGCATCCAGCAGTTCCAGCAGGACATACAGAAGATCAGGTAGCAGCTGTATTCCTCCTTTTCCATGTGTTGCTGTTATTATTATAATTTTTTTTATTATTATTGCTCATACATTATGCAGAGATTCTATCTCATCCCTGGTTGACCAAAACAGTCAAGGTGGTTCTCAAACGAAGAGGCAAGGCTCACTGAATCCAGGAGAACATAAACGCATTGCAGCCGAGGTGATTTTTTATTTGTTGCAATATTTGTCTTTTTTATAGCTCCCTTATAGATATGAAGATTGGAAAGAAAAAAAATATTTTTCTTACAATATTCATAAAAAAATGATGTGATCTAAAACGATTTGTTATTCCCTCTAGTGGATAACATTAGTATTACAGCCTTCATCTGTGTTAGCTGCCTGAGCATCAGAAATGCATGAAACTTGATGTATTTACTAAGAATGTCTTGTCCATGTGTATGGAGTTCTGAGAAATTATGGATTCAAAACCACTGAAACTGATCTCCCTTCATAACTTAAAACTGGTCATTTTAAAATGTTCATTTTTAAGTTAAAGGGAGATCAGTTTCAGTGGTTTTGAATCCATAACTTCTCAGAACTCCATACACATGGACAAGACATTCTTAGTAAATATGTCAAGTTTCATGCATTTCTGATGGTCAGGGAGCTAACTGAGATGACATTGACATTTTGTCATCACTACCTAATATTTGTTTTTATCCTTCACTCTATAGGTCTGTGATACCATACTATTACACACCATGCAACGTTTCTCCTTCACAAACCACCTTGTTAATGCCACCTTGCTTCAAGCAATGGAGTTTCCAGAGGATGCACTGAGTAACACTTTGAAGGCCTATCCACTGCTCAATAAGAATAAGTTAAAGACAGAGCTTAGTCTCATCTACTGCACAGAAGAGTTCAGAAAGTGTAATGGTGCTGTGGACCTATTCCAGCTGTTTGTGGAGAACAATCTTGATAAAGTATTTAGAGAGACTGTCACTCTGCTAAAGATCATCATCACCACACCCATGACCACAGCAGAAGCTTAGAGGTGCTTCTCAACCTTAAAAAGGATTAAGACTTTTCTTAAAAATAGCATGACTCAGGAAGGGCTGAATACATTGGCCATGCCAGCAATGGAAAAGAGTGGTGACAGAGATGACTGACTTCAACCAGAAGGTCATTGAGAAATTTTCAAGCCAGAAAGAAAGGAGAGCAAAAACGGAAAATTGTATGCTCACCTTTCCGTAATTTTCCTTTCCTGTCGCATCTTCATGGCAGCATACACTTTGGGTTGTGACTCCGCCCCCACAACCTGATAGGACCACATAGCTATAAATTGTAGAGAGGGCCCCCGCCCAAGTATTCTCTGTATATATCACCTCAAAAGGGTGGGAGATTGTATGCTGCCATGAAAATGCGACAGGAAAGGAAAATTACGGAAAGGTGAGCATACAATTTTCCGTTTTCCTGTCGCATCATGGCAGCATACACTTTGGGGAATAACTCGCAAAACTGGGTGGGAATGCAAACTAAGTTTATTAACAAAGAATAGAAGAATTGGCTTGGATAACAGTTCTTCCGAAATCCACTGTGGATAAGCGAGTGGAATCCACCTTATAATGAGACATAAAGGTGTTCCTGGAAGACCAGGTAGCCGCTCTGCAAATTGTCTCCGCCGAGACTCTACAGTAGGCCGCCCAGGAGGTTGCCACTGCCCTGGTGGAGTGTGCCCTTAAGCCCTCAGGTATCTGATGGTTACTTAATGAATAAGCCTTCTTGATGGTCTTCACTAGCCATGAAGCAATGGTGCGTGAGGATGCCGCTTGACCCCTCCTGAATCCATGCGGGATGATTAGGAGACTCTCCGTCTTTCTGATGGATTTGGTTGCCGAGAGATACTCCAAGATGTTACCCTTGACGTCTAATGGATGAGGGTCGCCCTGATCCGTGGTAAGTGCTGGGAGATTAATCTCTTGGTTGAAATGAAAGGATGAGGATACCTTGGGGATGAAGCGATCCGAAGGCCTCAGTACTAATCTGTCTGGATAAACAATCAGATATAGTTCACTAGCCAGTAGAGCTTGCATCTCTGACACCCTTTTAGCTGATGTTATGGCTTTCAAGAACGAAACCTTTAGTGTTAGGTCCCAGAGGGACCTAATCTCTAGCAGGAAAAAAGGCTCTTTAGATAGCGCTTCCAGAACAACTAAGAGGTCCCAGACCGGGAAGGAAGGTTTTCTGGGGGGCTTCAGTTTTAGACAGGCCCTTTGAAACTGAATGACAAGGGGATCTTGTGCCCACTTAACTCCTGTCATTGCGGATAGGGCCGACACTTGAACCTTCAGGGTGCTTGACCTAAGGCCTTTCTCTAGGCCTGATTGAAGAAATTCCAGGATCTGTGATACCGAAGGGGAGGATAAGTCTCAACCTTGC
This sequence comes from Aquarana catesbeiana, assembly GCF_042186555.1. Lineage (NCBI taxonomy): Eukaryota > Metazoa > Chordata > Amphibia > Anura > Ranidae > Aquarana > Aquarana catesbeiana. The sequence continues at coordinate 185,148,021 of NC_133335.1, forward strand.
TGTTGAGTGAAAGCGACAAATTTCTCCCAGACCCGTCTGTAGGTGTTGTTGGTGGTAGGCCTTCTGGCCTGGAGTAAGGTGTCCACCACCTTTTGGGAACAGCCTTGCTCTAAGTACCTAGCCCTTTCAGTCTCCAGGCCATCAAATGTAGCTTCTCCGGGTTCGGGTGAAGTAGATGACCCTGGGAGAGCAGGTCCGTCCATAACGGGAGGAGCAGAGGATCTGCCGTGTTCAGTTGCATGAGGGTAGTAAACCATGGCCTCCTCGGCCAAAAAGGAATTACTGCTACTGCCAATGCCGTTGATTTCTTGAGCCTCAGGAGGAATCTCGCTATGAGGGGAGTCGGAGGAAAGATGTAGCCCAGGCAGAAATCCCAGGGGTGTTGGAGGCAATCTGTCCCCTCTGCTGAGGGAAAGGGAATTCTTGACAGGAATCTTTGGCATTTTGTGTTTGCCGGTGTTGTTGCAAGGTCTATCTCCGGCAATCCCCAGGTCCGGGATATGAGAGCATAAGCTTGGGGACTCAGAGGCCACTCGTTGTTGGAGGCAAAATTCCTGCTCAGTGATTTGGCCAAGATGTTCTGGACCCCCGGAACGTAAACCGCCCTCAAGTCCGACAGGTTCAGCTGTGCCCATTCTAGAACAGGACGGACCTCCTGCATCATGGACCTGCTTCTGGTTCTCCCCCTGCCTGTTGATATAGGCAACAGCCACTTTGTTGTCCATTCTCAGAAGGACATGCTTCCCCCACAAGTGAGGGCTGAAGGCCAGGAGAGCCTGAAATGCTGCTTTCAAGGCACCCACCACCCCATGTTGAGGGCATGCGGCCTGGTACGGCTCAGGAGGGGGGGGGGGGGCGCTCGCTCGTCCCCACCCCCTTTCCTGACCGGCCAGGCTGCGTATGGATTTTGGGGGGACCCCCACGCCGATTTTTCGGCGTAGGGGGTTCCCCTTACAATCCATACCAGACCTAAGGGCCTGGTATGCCCCTGGGGGGGGAACCCACGCCGTTTTTTTCATTTAAAATTTGGCGTGGCGTTTCCCCTCAGGATTCATACCAGACAGCTGTGAGCACTGCCTGTCGCTCATCGGGAAAGGAAAAAAAGTTTTCCTTTCCCGATGAGTGAGCCAGCGCGACATGCACAGCACCCTGTCGCCGAGAACCAGTGCGATGGGATCGCGTTGGAAACAAAATCTCGCGGTCAGGTACTGTACCTTCAAAAGGACTTCTGATCATTGGAGACAGGGGTTTTGGGCTTCTGGAATTTGAGGAAGGACGTCTGAGGGTTCTTCCAACTCCTTCTGTATTCTTTCCCGGGTCTATAGGTTTTTGCATCCCTGTTTCTCTCCGGGAGATTGCGTCTAAAGGGAGGCGGTCTCTGCTGTTTCGGCTTTCTGTCTGATGGGATAAGACCTGACTTCCCGCCGCTCACCTTTGAAATTGGTGTATCCCGCTTCGTCCCAAAGAGGTTTACCCCGTCGTACGGAATTCGGCACCAATTGGATTTTTATGCGGGGTCAGCCGACCAGGGTTTAAGCCATAGCGCCCTTCTGGCCATTACAGCGGCCAGCATGGACCTTGATGCGGATCTAATAGTGTCCACGGAAGCCTCCGCTACAACATCCCCTGCAAGGCTAAGTACTTGTAGAGCCTTGATCATCTGCTCTTGATCTGCGCCCTCAGCAACGAGTTTTGCGGTACCAGAGGACCAACTGGAGATAGCTTTTCCGACCGCAGCCAGTGTCACCGCTGGTCTGCAGGCGCCTCCTACAAATAGGTAAGCTCTTTTAAGGTCAGTATCGACCTTTCTATCAAGCACGTCCCAAAACATCACTGCGTCTTCAATAGGGAGCGTCACGTGTCTGGCTAGACGCATCAAAGATGCGTCTACTACTGGAGGGGAAACCAAAGGGGATACCTTGGGTTCCTTAAGTGGGTACAATTTGGCAAGTCTGTTGGTTAGACTAGTCTTTTTTTCAGGATTCTGCCATTCCTCTTTAATCAGCTCATCTAATTCCTCGATGAACAGGAAAGCCTCCGGAACTCTTTTGAGATTTGGAAAATACTTTCTCTGTTTCTGCTGTACCTCCTTAGGTTCCTCCCAGTTTATCGATTCCTTGACCGATCTAACGAAAGGCTCTGTAAGCGAAAAATCAAAACCGGCTGATGCTTCCAGTTCCTCATTGTCCGACGGGAATTCTTGTTCCCTTGATGTACTGGGATTGGTAGGTGAGGCGCTCTGGGCTGTAAACTCTGCATCGGGGGTTGAGACTTGCGGAGTTGAGACTCCAGTGGGCTCTATAGTATCCGGTTCTCTTTCCCTGGTGGCCTCGTCAATACATCTGCGACAAGCCAGTTTGTCTGGGAGGGCTGTGGCCCCGCATACCCAGCAAGCGTTCTGGGCGGGGAAGGTGCATAGGTGACTGGCGCCTACGTGCAGGGGATCTTCTGTGGTAGGAGGGGCTATGCCTTGAGTAGGATCGACTCTTTCTACGGCTTCCCCTGTGGCCTGAGCGACTTCTTCCGCGTGAGCGGCTTCGCCTATGGCCGGAGCGGTTTCTCCTGTGCGAGGTCTCTCTTCGCCTTGATTTGGACGATCTTGAGGACCTGATAGGGCTGACCAATTAGGCAGCGTTAGTACGATCCTGCTCTCTTTTTCGATCTTCACTACTTATCAACGGGAATCCCCCCTCTTACCTATTAGGCTGATGGTGATCTGCTGGGGCAGCGGCCTCCATAGGAAAAGAAAGGTGATGCACCTGAGAGAGATACAGGAAGGTAAGAACATGCAAAGCAAGACAAGAAAAAAGTCCATGGAGGTAAAAAGTCACTTACGCAGAAGGGGGGGGACACCAAGAATGTAATCAGAGCTGAAATGTAGTCAGAATACGTTCAGGGAGCAGGAGGAGCACAGAATGAGAAACAGGAGCTTTTAAAATTTGCTGCCATGGGCGTCGAGGTCACGTCCCGCTCGCGCATGCGCAGTAGCGCCACGCAACGCTCGGCGCCATCTTGGAGCCTGGCAAAAACGAAGGGACGCCCTGAGGCTGTGTACTTCGCATGCGCGGAAGCGCGCTGTGGGGAGTCATAGACCTACTACAAGGCACAGGAAAACAAAAACAGTGATGTGAAAGATTTTTGGAGACCGCTGCTCAACAACTAAGCCTGTTTAAGGCTTATACTGGAGCCGCAACATACCCCTGAGATCACCAGAGCGGGGTTCCTTCCATCTAGCTCATTTAGAGGCTGTACAGGTAAGGACTTCCACCCAGGTGAGGCTAGAACCTGGTTGGGGCGAAGCGGTAAGGGGGTGCTTCTTAATCCGTTCGGTCCTGACAGGTGAGGAAAAATAACAGATTACGGGGGCGGGGGCCCTCTCTACAATTTATAGCTATGTGGTCCTATCAGGTTGTGGGGGCGGAGTCACAACCCAAAGTGTATGCTGCCATGATGCGACAGGAAATTTATTTTCAAATAGTTCTACTGTCGCGAATGTAGCTTGCATTTGTATTCAGTCACCTTTACTCTGATTCAGAGTTTTTTTTTTGTTGTTTGCTGTACAATAAAATTTGTTTACTGTTTAAAAAAAAAAAAATCACTGATTTGTGGTACATTTATTGTATTCTTTAACAGCTGACTTAAACATTAACATTTTCTATATTTTATCTAGCAGTAATGACACATAATCACCTGATAAAAGCCTATTTAGAGTCCTTCATTACTAACAGTGTAATTTTTAGTTGGTTTGCACCGATCTGTGAGGCTGTGCTATATACCATGATCTATGAGGCTGTGCTATATACCATGATCTGTGAGGCTGCGCTATATACCATGATCTGTGAGGCTGTGCTATATACCATGATCTGTGAGGCTGAGCTATATACTCTGTCCTGTGATGCTGAACTATATACCCTGATTTGTGATGCTGAGCTATTTACTCTTTCCTGTGATGCTGAGATATATAATCTGTCCTGTGATGCTGGGACTGTATACTCTGTCCTGTGATCTGAGCTGTATACTCCTGACACTATGGGTGGAAGCAAGTGGAATACAGGGGACGGAGTGGGTGGATTCTATAAGGGGTGTGGTTTATGAGAAGTGGGAGGGGTCAAAAACGATGGACGGGGTCTGGCGCCCCCCCATCCAAAAACTTCAACAGTCGCCACTGGACACCAATTAGTGCTCATCAGTCACACCAATCAGTGCCCATCAGTGCGGCATATTAGTGACTCCTCATCAGTGCCACCTAATCAGTGTCCTTTAGTGCCGCCTCATCAGTGCCCATCAGTGCTGCCTCATCAGCGCACATCAGTGAAGAAGAAAAAATCGTTTTTCTTTTTTTTAACAAAAAATAAAAAACCCTGTGGTGATTAATTACCCCCAAAAGAAATCTCTATTTGTGTGAAAAAAATTATAAAATTTTAGTTTGAGTACAGCGCTGCATGATCGCGCAATTGTCATTCAAGTGTTGCCATAGTTTGATGCCATTTCATAGACGTGTGCAATTTTAAATATTTACATATTTGGTATCTATGAATAACAGAGACCTCCACTGTGCTACATCCTAAACTAGGTAGTCAACACATATTCTAGCAGAAATGTATCCTGCCATGGTATGAACTTTAATAGCAGCCACATGAGACATACACAATAATTTAAAAAATAACAATCTTTATTTACAGTCAATAGTAAAAGACGCAGCTGCGTATACAAAGCATTAAATTCATGCAGCCCTCAAGACCAATAAGATAAATATACCCCTATTGGACCACAATAAATAACCTCTATTAAGGCAAAAAAGTTGTCCAAACCTGCTGGGCTTTGTGTGAAAAAGTAATTGCCACCTAAACCTAATACCGAACTGAGTGCTGTGAAAAAGTATTTGCCCCCTTCCTGATTTTTTTTTTTTTTGTATATTTCTCACACTTAAATGATTCAGATCAGTTAATTGTCCAGCGTTTTCAGCTAATATCTCTCCAGAAGAATGGGACGATCTTTGTTCTGCACACTTACTGGCATCTCCAGTGATAAACAGCCAACTCATGCAGCTCTGTAGTATCCACCACACAAGTCCATGTGCATAAAAATGTGTATAGCTATGTCAAGATCTTTGTGGTACAGTCAGCCACAAGCAGACATTCTATGTTTATTATGGCACTACCCAGCATTTTCAGCATTTTGGAAACAAGTCACTGATTTGTTGAAAGATCTGCTGCACATGCTGGTTAAATGTATACCTGAGATATGTTTATTTGACATGAAGAACTCTGCTTGCATTACAGTAGAGTTTTTCTGAGAGAAACTCTATTTATGACATAAATAGAGTTTATGTCATATGTTTCTCATGCAATTGTGCATAGGAGCACAGGATGCTATCCTAATAAATGTCTAATGCCGCGTACACACGGTCGGACTTTTCGTCTACAAAAGTCCAACGGACGCTGACGGACTAAAGCTGGCTGGTAATCCGATCGTGTGTGGGCTTCTCCGGACTTTCAACGGACTTTTTTAGCCTCAAATCCGACGGACTTTAGATTTGAAGCATGCTTCAAATCTTTACGTCGTAACTACGACGGACCCCGAAGTCCGCTCGTCTGTATGCTAGTCCGACGGACAAAAAAACGACGCATGCTCATAAGCAAAAACTAAACGGAAGCACTCGGTCTAGTAAAACTAGTGTTCGTATTGTAGGTAGCACATTCATCACGCTGCAAAATCTGTGATCGTTGAATGCAGCGCATTTTATTTCTTCTTTACGAAGGCTCTAAAGAACGAAGGTGTTTTGCTGTTCATAATCAGAGTTCTCCCAAACTGATTTCTGGATTCTTTTTCTCTTTGATCTCATGAATGATATAGTATGCATTTTAAAAACAATGTTTCCATACTAATAATACTTTTCCCCCTTTTTTTTTTTTTTTTTTTAGGTTTGTAAAGTTAACACAAAGAACCCATTATTATTTTTTTTTTTTATAGTGATTATTTTTTAGTTTTTAGATAAAGTTAACCCAAAGCACCGTTTTTGGTTACGTAAATTTTTTGATTTTCAAGACTTACCACTTGAACATTATTAACATTAGTAATGTATTTTTGGTGTGTTTTTTTTCAAACTCAATGAGATTGTTGTCCCTTGTTAATTTAACATTGTGTGTAAAATCAATGATTTCAAAGAAAACACATAAAGTCTTTTGCTAAACTCAAAAAAGATCCATTTATTCATGGTCAAAATAAAATAAAGAGGAAGTCAACGCTGGAAAAAGTCGGTGTACCAGAAAATTGGGATCTTGCGGAGTCCATATAAGAGGGAGCACAATCTGGTCCAAGAATCCCAGAGATCAACAGCACCAGCAGATGATCTAGATGTCCCCAGACTGTGGTCCTACAACAGCCTGCGTCTTCTGTCAGACCAGACTGAACCCAGGTCATCATTTTCTTCTCTTCCCTGCAGCCTTTCCTCCACGCTGCCCTGCAGCCTTCCCTGTAGCCTTCTTTTGAGGCTGTGGCTCTGGTGTTTCAGTTGTGGCAGGAGGAGGAGGAGGAGGAGGAGGAGGAGGAGGGGGGGCTGCCTCATGTAGTTGGGTGTTTTGTGTTAGCGTGCCCTGCAGCCCCTTATGGATTGTTTCCCCAAATAGGCGCTCACAAATGAGGCGCTGCTCCCAATCCATCTGAAGAAGCCTGCTGGCTAAGTAGCAGCCATAGGATTCTTCCGCTTCGGGGGGGCTCGTTAAAAAACGGGTGGCCTCTTGCATGAGGCGCAGGGATGCGTCCTGTGTGACCATCCCCTTCCTGGCCCTTTTTTTGGGAAGGTGGAGGGGAGGCACTTGGGATTCGGTCAGGCTCCTACTGGGCCCAGCCACCTCACTTGGCCCAGCCACCTCACTTGGCCCAGCCACCTCACTGGGAGCAGCCACCTCACTGGGAGCAGCCACCTCCTGCCTGACACTGGGCCCAGCCTCCTCCAGGATGATGGTGAATCCGGCCTCCTCCAGGCTGTCCATGGGCCTGGTCTCCTCCTGCCTGCCACTTTCCCCACATTCCTCCTGGATGGACTCATCCTGTGTATAAAAAAAGGACAATAGTTTGAGTATATTTTTTTGGGTTCATCAATGACACACAGTTTGCTTCTCATGAATAGCAAATTCAATGTGAATACTTCTCTTTAATAAAAGAGTCTAATCAGACACCCTAATTATTTCAAGCAGGTGCCAAACATATTTAGCCACTACTGTCAATTGATATGTATACACAATTTTGAGTGCCAAATTATTTTAGACAATTATAACATCCAGTTAACATCATTAATATTAGTACAGTAAATATTTGTTAAAATAATTTACCTGACTCCAGATGGTCATATCTGGTTCATCCAGGATGGAAGACCCAGCTTGCTCCTCATCAGCCTCTGCTGGGGTGGAGGGAAGGGTGGAGGGAAGGGTTGAAAGTGATGGCCTGGCTTCATTCTGGTCATCCAGAAAACGGAGTTGATTATAGTACCACAGCCTGGGTACATAAACATCATCTGCTGATGCTCCTGATCTCCTTGATTCCTGGATCTTCTTATGCTCCCTCTTATACATGTTCCTCAAGACCCCAATTTTCTTGAGCAATGTCTCCATTGTTGCTTCCGGGATGGTCGCCTGGACAAAGGCCAGAAGTCTCTCCAGCGTTGACTTCCTCACATGCTTAGCATAATACTGAGGGTGTTTCACCTCCCACAAATTCCTCATCTCTCGATATTTGGAAATAAAAGATGTAAGGAACTCTGGATCCTTAAATAGGGGATTCATTATATCTGGAAAAGATGAAGTCACAAGACAAAAAACACTTTTATTATAGGTTTCGGCTAACCCCTCATCATCTTCTCCCTATGTAGGCCTCATCAATCTATCAAGCCATATAGGCCGCTTGCTACAAAGTCATGACCATAAAAACCAAAAAAAAAAATATATATCTAAAATTACCTTCGTTTTGTAACGTCCAGGTCCACTATCACCTACCACAGAACGTACGTACGACACGTGCGCAAGGCTCTTTATACACTACGCATGTGTGAAACTCCGCCTGCGTCGCCCGCCCCTGACGTTCGAAATTAACTCATGTTCTCCGCCCCCTAATTCGACGCACAGAACGTACGTACGACACGTGCGCAAGGCTCTTTATACACTACGCATGTGTGAAACTCCGCCTGCGTCGCCCGCCCCTGACGTTCGAAATTAACTCATGTTCTCCGCCCCCTAATTCGACGCACAGAACGTACGTACGACACGTGTGCAAGGCCCCTCTTTATACACTACGCATGTGTGAAACTCCGCCTGCGTCGCCCGCCCCTGACATTCGATTTTAACTCATGTTCTCCGCCCATTTTTTGTTACGGCGCGTAGTGGAGTTAAAGAATGGCGGAGACACCTAAAATGTTGACGACCTCAGGTAGTGGAGACAGCCCGGAGGCTGGAACGTCAGCGAAATCTATGAGGCCTAGATTTAAGGCCTCTAATATGAGTTTTAAAGAGATGGTGGAGATGGTGGCCATTCTTCACAAAGACGACTATGATGGCAATTATGGGCCGTACGCACGGCCAAATTTGCGCAAGGCCAAAATAATGGCGAAGGTCGTGGAGACTTTGCAGGCATCTTTTGGGGTCCAGCGCTCCAAAGATCAACTGAGAAAAAGATGGTCTGACCTGAAACTCAGGGAGCCGGATCAATACCGACGTATCCGGAAAGTTCTTAAAAAAAGTAAGTACTTGTCGTGTTTTTCTCTTGTGTTTATTACCTTGTATACTGCTCCATGTGCTTTTCCTTCCTATCCGATTTTTTGTTCATCGTTTTAAACGATCTTTTAATAAACCTCGTTACATATCTATAGATAGATCGATATATATATATCTAGAGATATATCTATAGATATATATATATATATATATATATATATATATATATATATATATATATATATATATAACTATATATATATATAACTATATATATATATAACTATAGAGAGAGAGAGAGATATATATATATATATTGAGAGATATATATAGATATAGATATAGATATAGAGATATAGAGAGAGAGAGAGAGAGAGAGAAATATATAGAGAGAGAGAAATATAGAGATAGGTAGATAGATAGATATAGAAATGTAAAACATTCTTTTTGAAGATTTGAAGTTATCTTAATTTTTTGGCTTTACATTTAGTTAGATATTTAGAGATTTTGTTCCAGATATAGAGAGAGATCAAAAGATTATTAACTATATTTTGAGATATTGATATCTATCTATCCGATATGTCTTTCTAATTTTAAATATTGAGGTAAAATAGGAACTCTACACAAACCACTTCATTACAAATGTTGGAAAATTACTATGTACTAAAATATCTGTGTGCTAATTAGATTAATAATTTTTTGTTTCACATAGGGGAAAAATCACTCAGCCAACAACCAGAAGACAGTCCACCCCAAGCAAAACATGATTGGGAAATAAGCCCAAGTCCCATTGAGGATGTGGAGGAAGGAGAGGTGGGCGACATGGGCACCCCACCAGGTGAGTGTCTGACACACCAGCTTACGTTAATCTATGCATGGCTGCCTTTTGTTTAATGTAATTTGTCTACTCTATTTTAGGGGATCTGGTTGTGCTTCATTCAAGCAATAGTGCCACCCCCGAGGATGTGGAGGAATTAGGCTACATGGGCACCCCACCAGGTCAGTGTCTGAGACAACAGCTTTATTTATGGTAAGGTAAACTATGTATGTGTGCATATTTCTAAAGACATTTTTTGGTTTCATTCCACTTTAGGTACAACAACAAGAAGTGACTATTTCACCTCTGAAAGTGCCCAACGGCTAATTGGTCAAATAATGGCCTGGAATAAGGACATCGATGAAATGCGGAATCGGCTGGATCGTATGCAGCAGGAAATGAAGGACATGATTGATGTTTTGGGTCGAATCTAAATGCCCTTTTTTAAACCCCAAAACATCAATCATGTCCTTCATTTCCTGTTTTGCTGACCCCATTCTGGGCCTTCTCTTTTTTTTTTTTGGCAGAACATAAATGGCTGTTTAACCTAATGTAAAAAAGGAGGGCTGTTTCTCGTAAATACCTCAAAAATCCACAAAAAAATAAAACTTGATTTTCAAAAAAACACAAAAAAAAAAAAAAAAATTGATTTTAAAAAACCAAAAAAATCAAAAAATTGATTTTAAAAAACCAAAAAAATAAAAAACTTGATTTTAAAAAACCAAAAAAAATTAAAAAACTTGATTTTAAAAAACCAAAAAAAATTAAAAAACTTGATTTTAAAAAACCAAAAAAAATTAAAAAACTTGATTTTAAAAAACCAAAAAAAATTAAAAAACTTGATTTTAAAAAACCAAAAAAAATTAAAAAACTTGATTTTAAAAAACCAAAAAAAATAATATACAAACTTTATTAAAAAAAAATAATAAAAACAAAAATAACTTGATAAAAAAAAAAACATAAACAAAAAAATTGCTTTAAAAAACAAAAAAACAAAACAAAACTTGATTTTCCCAAAACAAAAAAATAAGCCTGTTTGTGAAAATCAAAAAGCCAAAAATATTTTTTTGTGGATTAGGTATAAATATTTAGATATAATTATATTTTGCTACATTATTAAGATATCATTCTATTTTTGTCTATGAACATTTTATACTAAATGCAGAACTGAATGCATAACAACCATTAATAAAAACATCTCCTTATAGGAATTAAATAAATGTGTGGTTTGTTATTTCAAGGCTCAGTATCATTTTAGTTATAATTGTAAAAAAGTTGTTTACAGTGGCAATGGAGCTTATTTAGACATTTAAAATTACAATACAGTTGGCACTACAACTGCTCGACCATAACCTAGGAGACAGCCCAAAAGAAAGGCAAGCAATAAATATAATGCAAGATTTCATCAATAATTTTTTTATTGTCAAAAATTATATATCCTGGCCCATTGCAATGGCCCCCCTACCCATAAAATAATTAACATATTGCTGTCTAACTTGACGGGCACTTTGGGGGGCCAAGCCAGTACGGACAGTATCCAGGCCTGTAAGGTTGGCTTCTATTTGTCCGGCCTCAGGCCCAACTGTGCCTATATAATTTGGAGAATGCTTATTTAAAAAGTTGTGCAGAATGCAGCACGATAAAATGATAAAATTAAGTTTGTATTCCGCCAAATTAATGGCTGTTTGAAACAGGCGGAACCGGCTGGCCAGAATTCCAAACGCATTCTCAACCACTCTTCTAGCTCTGGCCAGCCGGTAATTAAAAACCCTCCTCTCCGGGGTGAGGGTTCTTTGGGGGAATGGCCTCATGAGGTGCTTGCTGAGAGCAAAGGCTTCATCGGCAATGAAGACAAAGGGGAGTCCTTCCACGTTATCCTCATCAGGTGGCAATCCCAGGCCACCACTCTGGAGACGCTGGCAGAACTCCGTCTGGGCAAATACTCCTCCATCCGACATCCGGCCATTCTTCCCCACGTCCACATATAAAAAATCATAGTGTGCCGACACCACCGCCATTAAAACAATACTGTGGAACCCCTTATAATTAAAATAATATGACCCCGAATGGGGTGGTGGCACAATGTGGACATGTTTCCCATCTATAGCCCCTCCACAATTGGGAAAGTCCCAACGGCTGGCAAAATGGGATGCCACAGTCTGCCATTCCTGTGGCGTTGAAGGAAACTGGGAAATCAAACAAGAAAACCAAAATCAATTAATTTGGAAGCTAACATTGCAAGAAAATTAGACAATTAAAAACATTATTCCCCAGCATCAGTATAACATTCAATAATTTAATTGTTCTGGAATAACTAATATGGAAAGGCACACTTATCAGATTGCTCACCCCCTCTGATGGAACATTGATTACATTTTAGGGGGTTGTGAAATCCCTAAAAAAAATTACTTTTAGGACACGCAGGAATTTAGGGACTAAAAAGGCTACAAGACTGCAGTTGTCGCACTCTGCAGGTGCAGTTGCTAACCAGCTTACAGTAAATGAGGTAATGTAAAAAGGCATTCATGTTGCAAGGAGTACACAATCACATGCAAGGGCAATTAATGAAAACACTTTGAGGCTTGCATATGATTTGATGATGGAAATCAGCAGAGCTTCTGCTCATTTACTAAAGCACTGGAACAAATGCACTTGTAGAGTGCACATGCATTTTGCAAAGTGCAACATATATTTGCTTTAGACAAATCAACACCACAGAACATTCAAGCAAATTTTAACGAGGGTGGGGGTGGGGGGGTTGTGAAATCTAGATAATTGCTCATTAGCAGCACACTATTTGGAGTGAGTTTAGGTGGGGGGGGGGGGTGGGGGGGTTGTGAAATCTAGATAATTGCTCATTAGCAGCACACTAAATACACTCAAACAAAATACATTCCAAATGAGTAGACTAGGTGGATATGTTCCCATCACTTCATGCTGGGAAGGTTATTGAAGGAAAATATACATGCATGACAAAAAATAACAGGAAAAAATTCCAGCATGTGTGAGGATAAAAAGGGGACATTCACACTATATTGCAATGATGGTAAGTAGTGTTTGAAGCAAGAAATACATCACATTATCAAAGATTACATAAAAGAACATGTGATGCTAATAAAAGAAAAATATCTTACCTTAATATAGTCCTTCTGCAGGACCTGTATGATGGCAGAACAGGTCTCTGGGATAATGATCCCCAGAGCCTGGGGGGAGATGCCTGTCGAGAACTTAAGGTCCTGCAGGCTTCTCCCTGTGGCCAAATACCGCAAGGTAGCGACCAGCCTCTGCTCCGGAGTGATGGCTTGCCTCATGCAGGTATCCTGCCTGCTGATATAGGGGGTCAGCAAAGCCAACAAACGGTCAAAAACGGGGTCCGTCATCCGGAGAAAGTTCCTGAAATCCTCAGGATTATTCTCACGGATCTCACGGAGTAAAGGCATGTGACAGAACTGGTCACGCTGAAGCAACCAATTCTTGGTCCATGAACTCCTCCTCGCCCTGTTCATGGACTGGACTTGGGCTGAAGAATAAACTACAGCACCAAGCACATACAATGCACGAGCTCGACGACGAGTACGTACAGGTAACATGGCTTCAAAACGGTCGGCTGGTCAGAACGCACTAAACAGAACGCACTGAAGAACAGCAAGGCCTGTGAAGAACGACCTGAAAATCAGGAACGAGCGGGCAATAAAACAAAGATTTCTCAATGCCAACTGACCAAACGCACTGAAAAGCAGATACAAACCTCACAAGCACAGACTGAACAACAGTTAAAACGAACTGAAAAATACGAGTCTCACAAGCGCGAATCGTCTCTCACCAAACTTCTACTAACACGAGATAAACACGAGATTAGCAGAAGGAGCCCAAAGGGTGTCGTACGGGCTATTGAACTTCCGTTTTATAGTCTCGTCGGACTTGGTGTACGTCACCGCGTACTAGGCTGTCGTACTTTTGTGTGGTCGTGTGTGTGTAAGTCCGTTCGTAAGAAAGTCTGCCGCAAGTCCGCCGAAGGTACGTCGGAAGTATGTCGGACAGACTGTCGGACTTTTGTAGACGAAAAGTCCGACCGTGTGTACGCGGCATAAGTCAGTATATCAAAGGTTTTCAATACGGAGCTGTCTGGGACTGTAGTGAGATTTATCAAAATTAGATTATCCCAAAGGGACAGTCCAAGAAGAATGCCTGTAAGATACCAATTTTTTCACCACAGACCACACCGACCAGGCAAGTCTTAAGATAGGTAAATGGAGCCTAGCAAGGAATCATTTGTTTGCTTCAAGGTAGATTAGCAGCTGAGACACCTTCAGGAAATGCACCAGATGAGCTTCTGTGGACGGGAAAACATTGGGTGAAACCCATGAAGATAAATGTTTTAATTGATCTGTCAAGTAGTTTAAAAACATGGCCAACAGGGCCATTCCAGCTTCTTCTTCAGGCCTTTGCAAAATAGTGATTTTTCAATCTGCATTTGGTATTAGTCCATATTGATTTGGGCATCACTATGGGCATGAATATAGATTCATTTTGGTAGAAGAATCATCTTAAAAGAGAAGTGTGGGATTTCAAAAAGCAAACACACATTGGTGGATGCTGGAATGCTGCATTGGTCCCCTGCCGCGTCTAAGAACCGAGAACTGAGCGAGCGAAGACCACTGATCGCTCAGTTCTCAGTCTTCAGTGAGCAGAGAGCCAGTGACTATCAGTCATTGGCTCTCTGCTCTGCCTCTCTAGTGCTCACTGCAGCATGGGGCTGTGCAGGGGGTGGGAGCAGCTGACTCAGCGTGCTGAGAGGTTAGGAATCTAGGTGAACCCCAACATTAATGTTGAGATCCCTCCAAAGACTGGACTGGCCTGGTGACGTCAGCCAAGAGGCTGACATCAGCTTTAGCCTGCTCTCAGCTGAATATGGGTCACAGGGGTGCCCATCCCTTAGACATTCCAGGAGAGAATGCCACAGCAAATAGCTATTACTATGTTACAGGTTTACAAGGACCCAACACAGCATACAGAGCCTAATGTGATAACCAACAAAAATAGCAACTGAAGTAAACATAAATGGGGGAATTAAAGGAGAAGTGCAGGAATGCAAAAAAGTCCAAGAACTGAGCATTCAAACAATGCTGATCGTTAAGTTCTCGGTCTTCACTGAGCAGAGAGTGGTGACTGTCAATCAATGGTTCTGAGCTTTGCCCCTCCAGTGTTCACTGGAGCTCTGGGCTGTGTAGGGGGGTGGGAGCGGCTGGCTTAGGCTCTCACTATACGCTGAGAGGCTGAGCCAGCTACCGGTCAGGAATCTGGGTGGAACCTGACATTGTTGGTCCCCTCTCAGAGACTGGAAAGGATCTGGAATGTCAGCCAACAGCAGCCTTTTGCCCGAGTCACAGAAGTGCAAAAGTAAGTGCACTCCCGTGACCCACATGAGAAGTATGGTCAAACAAGCTTTGACCATACTTCTGTTTTAATAAAAAGTGCCAACAAAAAAGTTCTATCTTAACTGGTGCCATTACCATTATAAACCAGACAGTATTTAATTTGTTTACTCAAACAGCTTAGAAAATCTAATTTAAAGCTGACTGGCTGTGCTGCAGTTGAGACAAAGTTTTAAGTTTTTTTAATTCTCCCAAAGTGTTTACTATTCAGGCTAGTTTACCCTGGTTATCCAATTGGGCATTGCCAATGTAGCCAGGAGCCGGCTATTGTTGCCTTCAATTCAGGGACAGTATCATAAACCAGAACTGTGTGACTGTGACAGTGTGAACCTGAAATAGGTGAAAGTAAGTAAGTTTATTAAAGTAAATGCATATAAATGTGAACACACCACCAATACAAACAAAGTGAACAAACTGAACAACCAAACAGTGATAATAAACCAACCAGCATATATAGCAAAAGGGAGTACCACAATTGTAGTAAAGCCAGGCTAGGGTCGTAAACAGGAGATCAGCAGATGGGGGGCCAGGAGTAAACAGACAGGGAACAAGATGGAAGGAATCAGGCTGCAGGGCAAGGATCCAGGGTTACAGGAACAGATACAAACAGGTTCGGGATACAGGATACAGGAATCAGGGTTCAGGTTCAGGATAACGGATAAACAGGCTGCAGGTCAGGGCACAAGGACAATACTAGGGCAAGGTATGTGTGCACTTGCTGGGTATTTATACACATCTAAATCAGAGACTCAGGTGATGCCTAATTGCAAGAGGTAATGTCGGACCCACAATGCCAGGAACCACCCGCTGGTGGACACCAGTACTGCGGCCCAAAGATCACATAATACCAGCAGGGAAAGGCTCTTCTGACAGTTCCAACTGCCAGGAGACACCTGCTGGTGGACTTCAGTACTGCACGCCAAATGATAGATATTACCAGCGGAGGGAACCTTTCCTGACAGACAGTGTGCAGTGCTGTTGATGTGGAGCGGTCTTCCTCTAGTGTTGGCTTAGACTCCATGTTGTCATTTGCTAAAGGTAGAGCATAGAGCAAAGCATCGTGGGATGTGTACAGTGGTGTAACTAGAACCTTTAGGGCCCCGATGCAAGACACCATCGGACAGGGCCCTTTCCTCCAAGCCCGGTGGCGGAGCGCCAGGGTCGGGTCGCAAGTGGGTGGCTGCATATAAAGAATCAGATTTCTCCATTTCCCCCTTCTTTTCCTCCTGTTCCTCCCGCAGGCATTCAGCGGCTGCAGGAGGAAAATGGAGAGATTGGTTCATACATGCATGCACACACACACATACACACACATGCACACACATACACATAAACACACATACAAATAGTCTTTTAAAAAATGGCTGACCTTTACCTTATCTCTTCCTGGCAGGTACTGCACTGTAGGGGGAGACAAAGAGCACTGCACACACTGTGCTTTCGGTATACAGGGGGCCCATGTGACCTCAGCAACCCCTATACTTCCGCCACTGGATGTTTAGTTCAGAATGCTGGGGTTTCAATTCTAGCAGGACTGGCCTGAACTACAACTACCAGACTGCTGGAAAAGGATATAAAAGGGCTGGTCTAGGCCTAGATTACTCTCTTGGGACCCCGGCCTGGAACTGCCAGCAGGAACTCTGTGCCTGTGTGTGCTGCGGCAGAGTCGTGGCCTGCACAAGAAAGAGTTATCAAGCGGCATCCAAAGGGACATCTGCGGACAGCATCACTTCCCTATCTTGCAGCAGTCTGGAGGCTGATCCTGCTCCTACCATGCTACCTGCACTTCAGATCCGGGTGGGACGCGGCACGGTGCGACGGAGGACGGACACCATTCCCTTAGCCAGGACCCAGAGGAAGGTCCTGAAAAGCCATCACCATCTTCATTGCTACCAGCAGCTTCAGTGACAGAGTCGGTGATCGGGCACCTGCCCATTTAGTCCTGTATACAGGCACCTGTGCTTTTGCTTACATCTCTGGCATCTGTAGTCGTACAGGATACAATACCACTATTTTTTTTTTTTTTGCCACTTCAGTCGACCTTTTCGAGGGGATTTAATCAACTTTGTAACTCATATTGTATAATCACCTCTCATTGTCTCATCATCGTAGCTTTATGCCATTACAAACACAAATAGTTCTAATATACAAAACATTACACCTCCCTGTGGACAATAGTAGGCCCTGAACGCCTATTTGAGACTCTTCTTCTCATTTATTCCCCCCACCACCCATCCCCTCCCTCCCATCCCAACCCGTTTCCCCTCTCTCCAAGGCCAATTTATCTTCAACTCTCCCTTTCTAATTCAAAGCATTCAATTCCTTGGCGTATCTCCAGGTTTTTTAAAATTTTTTCCAGCCTTCCCAAACCTCTATATTCCCACTACCTGCTTCCTCTGTAGTATTCGCCAGTATCTCGTTGTTGTATATTTCCTCTATTGCGTCAAACCATTCCCATGTCTCTGGGCCCTCCTTCCTCTGCCAACCCTTCGGTATCAATCTCTTTGCAGCATTCAAAAGAAACGGTACCAGGGTCTGCTTGTATTTATTTGTTTCTCCCTCCCCCCCATGGAACAGGATCACCCACGGATCTTCTACCACTTCTATGCCATTAATTATCTTTATAAAAGCAAGAGTCTTCTTCCAAAAATTTTTTATTTTGGGGCAATTCCACCAGATATGGCCCATTGTTCCTATATCTTGGCAGCCGCGCCAACAGAATGCCGAAGCACCACTCTGGTATTTACTTAATATCTCAGGGGTTATATAACTTCTGCTTATACATTTATAGTTCATTTCTGCTGAACGTATGTCTAATGTTAAATTAAAAATCCTATCAAGAATTTTACTAATTGTGTTTTTATCTTTCTTCGTGCTCAAGTCCCTCTCCCATTTCTCAATGAATGGCGGTATCTCCAATTTTTCTGTCTTCATCAGGATTTTGTATATTTTCGAAATTGTATTTCTCGGGTCTTCAAGATCGCATAACTTTTCCATTTCTGTCAGATCCTCCCCTGTCCTCATGGGTTGTGGTAACCTTCTCACAAAATGTTTTAATTGGAGGTATCGCCACTCATCTATCCCACGTGTTCCCCTACCTTGTCTAAATTGTTGAAGTGTTATTATTTTACCATCTTTAACTATTTCTCTTACTTGTGTTAACCCCCCAAATGCCTCTTTTCCTCCTACACTTTCTGGACCCGGTGCAAAATATTCATTGTCTTTAAGTGCCAACAGTGGTGAATTATATTTCCCTATCACTTTCTTATATACCCCATCCCATACCTTAAAAACGTTTTGTGTAATTACGTGAGTATTATCTAAAGTTCTAGAATGTGGGGTATTCCAAATAATATTTCCTAAATGTGTCTTACTGAGTGTACTTTCTATTTTTACCCATCTTTTTTCGTTATCTCTTTTTGCCCACTCCACTAATCTTGATAGGACTATGGCTTTATAATAATTCCGTATGTCTGGTACGGCCAGTCCGCCATCTGCTTTGTTTTGTTTTAATGTCTGGAAGGAGACTCTTGGCCTTCTATTTTTCCAAATAAAATTCATTATTATCTTTTTTAATTTTGTTAATTAGTATTAGTATTGGGGGAGTGGGACAGGGATAGTCTGAAATTGGTACGTTATTTTAGGGAGCAGGACCATCTTTATAATATTAATGCGGCCTATCCATGAGAGGGGTTTGCTGGCGAATCTCTTACAATCTAATCTGATATCATCAAGTAGGGGGATATAGTTTATATTATATATCCTCTCTATTGAATTTGTTAATTTGATTCCCAGGTACCTTAATTCCTTGGTCCACCCGAAGTCTGATATTCTCTTCACGTTTTTTACCTCTGTTTTGTTTAGATTAATATTTAATATTTCGGATTTTGCTGAGTTTATTTGAAAATTGGAGAGCTCTCCATACCTTCTCAAAACTTCCACTAATTTGGGTAGGGAGGCCATTGGTTCTGTTATGTAGAATAACACATCATCAGCAAATGCTGCGATTTTGTGTTCGTCTTCCCCCACTTTTATGCCTCTTATGTCAGGGTCTCTACGTATTGTTGCCAGGAGTGGCTCGAGGGTCAGGACAAAAAGCAGCGGAGACAAGGGACAACCCTGTCTCGTACCATTTCTCATCTCAAAGGGTTGAGATTTCAGCCCATTGACTTTTATCATGGCCGTGGGGTGATGGTACAGCGTTTTTATCCGCCGGATCATCTTGGTTCCTATTCCCATGGTCTCCAAGGTTTGAAACATGAACCCCCAGTCTACTCTGTCAAAAGCCTTTTCGGCGTCAATTGACAGAAGTAGTCCTGGGGGTCCACTCTCCCTTAGCCTCTGGAGCAGAAGAAGGGTCTTTACCCCATTGTCTCTCCCCTCCCTTCTGGGGACGAACCCCACCTGATCCGGGTTTACCAAAAGGTTCATAGACTCCTTTAACCTCTCTGCCAAGACCTTCGCATATAACTTTGTATCAGTGTTGAGCAGAGAGATAGGACGATAGCTTGAACAGAGTGTTTTCTCTTTGCCCTCCTTCGGGATAATTGCGATGGAGGCCTGAAGGGCATCTCTGCTCATCTCATAGCTCTCCCCCAAACCATTCATATAGTGGCAGAGTCTTGGGATAAGTATCTCTTTAAATTTTTTATAATATAACAGTGTAAGCCCATCTGGGCCGGGGCTTTTCCCGGAGGCCCCCCCGCTAGTGCCCTTCTAATTTCGTCTTCCGATATTGGCGCCTCCAAGAGTTCCCTGGTTGAGTCTGAGACTGTGGGTAGCTTAGCTTTCTTTAAATAGTTATTGTTTTTCTCTCTCCTGTTTTTAGAGTGGGGATCATGTGTGCTAACAGAATACAAGCCTTGGTAATAGTTCTTAAAAATTTCCGCTATCTTTCTAGGTGAATATTCTAAATGGCCATCTTTAGTCTGAATTTTCTCAATAAAATTTCTAGTTTTCTTCTTTTGTATCATTTTTGCCAAAAATTTACTTGGTTTGTTACCCCAGTGATATTTGCCCCTTATGAATCTACTGTATGCTCTTCTTGAATCCAGCTCCAGTGCCTTTTTTAACTCTGTCCTTTTAATTATCAACTGTTGGTATACCTCACCGGGTTGCTGTCCTGGCTGTTTTTTATGGTCCTGTTCCAGCTTATCTACTTCCCCTGTTAAGTTTAAAATTTCCTCTCGTCTCTCTCGTTTCTTCCTAGCTCCCATCTTAATTAGGACCCCCCTGATATAGGCTTTATGTGCCTCCCATAATGTGGATCCTGTAACTTCCCCGTTGTCATTTATTAGGAAGTAATTCTCCAGTTCTTTTCTAACCAAGGCATATCCCTCCTCTTCCTGAATCAATTCCTCATTGAGGCACCACTGACCACGGGTCCCGGCCCCGCCTCCTATTTTCATTTCCATGATCATAGGAGCATGATCTGAGAAGGTTATGTTACCTATCTTAGAATCAACAACCTCATCTATTTCTCTGTGTTTTATAAAGCCAACATCAATCCGAGAGTAAGAACCGTGCACGGGGGAGAAGAACGTGTAATCCCGTCTACTTGGGTGTTGGACCCTCCAGATATCTACCAATTGGTGCCTGGATAGTTTTTGTTTCAGCACCTTTAATTGGCTGTCATTTACCTCCTGTGCACGGGCCGTACTGTCCATTCTTGGGTCCATACAGAAATTAAAGTCCCCCATCAGAATCAAGTGTCCTTTCTTGAACTCAATCAATTTCTCTAGGACGTGCCCGAAATATTTCATTGGGTTTTTATTAGGTGCATAAATATTAGCCAAGGTATATTCCCCTTCATTTAATCTGCCTCTAATAAAGAGAAATCTACCCTCTGGGTCCACTAATCTGTCCTCAAGCGCAAAGTTTGTTCCTTTTGCAAACCCAATGGCCACCCCTCGAGTTCTACTTGATATAGTGTCACCTTGGTACCAGGACGGGAAATCACTTGAGAACAATCTTAGCTTTGACTGTTGTGTAATATGTGTCTCCTGGAGAAACACTACATCAGGGCCTAATATTTTAAGCTCATTAAAAATGTTTCTTCGTTTTTTAATCATATTTAGGCCTCTGACGTTATACGTTATAAATTATCTAATAGATGTACCTTTTTTCTTTTGGCCTTGGAGAGATTCCCTAACTTAATTTTATGACATAAGTGGCCCCCCTTCCCTCGCCCTTCCCCTTCCCCCCATCATCATACCCCCATTCCCTTCCACATCACCCTCCTCCCCCCCTTTAATCCCTATCAACCCCTTCCCACCCCCATCTCCCCCGTTCCCCCCATCCCCTTCCCCCCCCCACCCCCCCTCCCCCTCTTCCCGGTCCCCAATGGGCCCCTAGACCTTCGAGGGACCCACATATCATGAGCCACTCTCGGTCGCCACCTCCAAGGGTGGAGCTCTCGGTGTGTATCATAACGAGCCACCGTTTAACACGGTGACCCGTTGGGCTGGCCAACTCCGAGCACCCCATTTATTTTACCAGAATCCCTCTTTCCCCCCCCCCCCCGCCCAATGCCCCCACTGAACCCCAGAGATTTACATTCCTTAATCAACCCACTGATCATTAAACCAGTCCAGTAGTGGGGGAGCTTGGATACCCAACCTCTCACAGAAATCCTCCAGTTCTTCAGGAAATCTAAGCCTTGCTGTTCTGCCATCTTTACTTCCAAGTAAGCAAGCCGGGAACCCCCATGTGTATTTTATATTTTGTTTTACCATTTGGTCTAGGAGGGGCTTAAGGTGGCGCCTTCTAACCAAAGTGTCTTTAGCTAAATCAGCAAAGACTAGTATCCTTGCCTCCTCGTATTGAAGTGGGGTTTTCCCTCTTAACTTTATCCATAAATTTTCTTTATCTTCATAGAAACTGAACCTCACTATTATGTCCCGGCTTCTTTCCATTCGTCTAGAATCAAACCTTCATACCCGGTGGACCCGTTCAATTTTGGGGAAGTCTCTTCCATCTAATTCCAGGATGGGGGTAAAGATTGCCGCAATGATCTTCCTCAGATCTTCACCCCTCATTTCCGGTACCCCTCGGATTCTTAGGTTTTGTCTACGATTCCTATTTTCCTGGTCTTCTAATCTGTAGCGGATTCTTATTTGGTTTTGTTGAATGATTTTAAATGGATCTTTTAAGTCAGAGAGGTCCCGCTCATGTTTGTCTATTGTGTCTTCTGTTTTCTCGACTCTGGCCAATATATTCCCCAAATCTGTCCTTAGGGCATGTATTTCCTGTTTAATTCATGTTTCTAATGATTTAAACATTTCAGAGATTTCATTTTTCGAGGGGTATTGTGTATCCAATCTATGTTCTTCCACTCTAGTTGTCTCTAAAGTATTCTCCGCTAAAAGCTCGTCTCTGGAGTGATTGGGCGTCTGAGCTCCCCTGTTGTTCTCCCCCGTTTTCCCATTTGCCGTATTTAACTTTTGGGGCTCAGGGTGGGTTTTCCCCGGGCTGCCTCCCCGGGTCATATATTGCTTAATTGAGCTCCCCGTGGCTGAGCTCCCTGCGGTGTTGTCTTTGGGGGTCTTAGGTACCCCCCCCTTCCCGGCTTTTGTCAAAGTCCTGCTCATGGTGTAATCCCGTGTCTTGGGGATGTTATGTATATTATATACTGTGATTTTATATTTCTATACTGCGGTTTGGGTTGACCTTTATATTCTTTAGGGATATTCCGGGGTTTTTTAAAGCTGGCGGAGATAGTACACTTTAACCCTGAGCTTTTTATTGGTACTTTGTTACACTAGGATATTGCCCTGGACATTGCTCAATCAGATAGGATCGCTAGTATTGCAGTCACAAGCGGCATAGAAGAAGCTGATCACCATCAGCAGCGTTTACTCAATCCACAAAATACCAACAGAGTGCAGACAATAGTATTCCAAAAGTAAAATCTCTTTCACCGTTTATAAGAAAAACATACAGCTCATACCTTCAGCCTTTCTTCATCCTTGTTTAACATGGAAAGCGCCTGTTTTATTCTCTTACCTCTTGAGCTGGGTTCATGAGACAGTTCTTACCCCAGTCCCTAAGCCAATGTGTGCGGTGTCTTCTGGAGATGATATCAGCTCTCTATTACTTGTCAGGCGCAGGTGTTTGTGTGCAGCTTCGTCCGCTCAACGTTCCGCTCTGTGTCCCTGTCAGCAGGGATGATCCTTAGACCCAGAGCTCTTTACTTTGCTGCTAGAGCGGCACTCGGAATCCCCTCTTCTCCCTTCCGCTGTGCCGTTCGTTTGCTCCTCCACGAGGCCGCTCAGAGCCGGCCAGCCCACACACCTCCATCTCCTCCCCTCCCGTCCGACGTCCTACGTCATGACCACACCCCAGGATACAATACCATTAAATCATACACTGTGATCACTTGTGCTTAGGTTATACAGGAAGTGTCTGCATCCTCTAGTGATTAACAACATACCAGCTAAATTTGCTCTGCTTTACCATCCAGGATTATTTCATCTACCTTTCTTTAAGTGCTAGCTGAAGACCTGCTGGATTCCACGGAGTTACCTTTAACCTCTTTTATCCCTTCCCAATCTTCACCAGTGACTAATGTCGTTTGACTTAAGGGGTCTGGTTTCAGTTGGAACTCTGCTCAAAGGAGCCAGCCATGTTATAAATACAACAGTTTTTCTGAATGTTTTGCCAGTTGCTTAGATATTAAGTGCCTGCGGGCTGAGGATACACAACGGGGTGGTCTGACATAGTCAACAAAGTGCCAGTCCCCCCTACCTTTCTGCTGCCTGTTCACATAGGTTTCAATGACTGAAACAAGGTTTGATTGTATTTAACCACATTGTGTTTCTTTGCATTTTTGCCTTATTGACAGAAATCCTTATGGTATAATTGCACTGATTACTAGAGATTTGTTGCCTTAAGATAAGATATTCACATAACATACAATTTTATGTTATTCATTCCTTTGTGTCATTTTTGTCACAGTAAACAAAAACGAAACTGTTTCATCAGCATTGTGTAAGTTTCTTATTACTGGTGTCAACGGGTAATAATAAATGAATCCAGGGTGTCAGAGATGTCGGAGGTCTTGCAGAGTCGGGGCAACCAGTGGGGTACAGATTCTTTCAGCGGCCCTCACGAGGGTAGCGCTACACCTACATAAACAATGCACATTTATGTAGGTAATTTCAAGGTGATCAGAGCCAACACTGAACAATAACATAACTAATACTGTCAATTAACAATGCAAACTGGTATAATAGAGAGTATTATCTCGTCGAAACATGAAACAGCTACATTACAAAGGACTAGTTATACCTCACAGTTTCCTGCGTTATATAATAGCGCTATCTAGTGGCCAAAATTGGAATTGCAGGGGACTATCAACAGGAGAAATCGAATCTAGATGCAATGTATACAAAACTTAATAAAGTGAGAACTCCCAGCCTAATAATATTAAAGCCAAAACAGTCAGCATCAATATATGGGCTTAGCTGTGTAGTTAGGAAGTCCATTTACTGCAGGGCAAGGTTGGACGGGTTAGTTAGGGGATGCCACCTATCAAATTCAAAATGTGTATAGGACCCTGTTGCGGGGCCTTCCAAATAACTGGATACATTCCTGGTCATTATGCCATCAGCTAAAACCTTGTAAGTAATAGAAAATCAGACTTCAGCATAAAAGTCATGGTAAACTGGAGCAATAGTACTATCTGTGGTAATGTCTCATCTTTTCAGTAGGTCTGGGATTGTCTGCCAGAGTAGGCATGGTAGGAAAATTAAGCTTTGCATGATGGGGCACACAAATGCTCCAGTGCTCTTGGGATGCATTCGAG
The DNA here is from genome assembly GCF_042186555.1 of Aquarana catesbeiana. Lineage (NCBI taxonomy): Eukaryota > Metazoa > Chordata > Amphibia > Anura > Ranidae > Aquarana > Aquarana catesbeiana. Next base: position 185,172,786 of record NC_133335.1, read on the forward strand.
AAACTACATTTAACAATATAAATAGCATGCAGGTATAAGTGAAAGAACATAAGCTTGTTCAGGTGTGATTAAAAAAATGCATCTTTTTATTGTCAAGAACGTGAAGTCTAGCAGGTTATGCCATCAAGTACACAAAGCCTATTTCACACATTCACAGCTCTTAACTGTCCCTGATTTCGAGGGACTGTCCCTGATTTGGAACAAAGTCCCTCTGTCCCTCCTTTCTCCTCATTTGTCCTTCATTTTGGTCTGATCAAAAAGAGTTTCCCAGTGCTAAACCTTTCATCCAGTTTCTGCATTTGTAAATTTCAAAAGCCAGTTTAAAGGAATAGAAGTGGTTAAAAATGCATTTGTCTGTTTAACTAATCATTTTGTTTGTATAATTCACCTTTAGGGCTCTTTCACACATACTTGTCCGTTTTCATGGACTCTGCTTGCTCAGCAGCGATCGCTCCGTTGATCCCCGCTGAGCCAGCGAATGACAGGTCCGTCTCAGCTCAACTGTGCAGGGACGGACATGTCAGAGCCCCGCTCTCCTCTATGAGGGATCGGATGAAAACGGATCCACCTGTCCATTTTCATCTGATTCGATCCGTCAGACTGATGGTAAATAGTTTCCATCTGTCTGGATTTAGTGGATCGGATCAGATGTCAGCGTACATGTCACCGCTGACATCCGTCGCTCCATAGAGGTTCATGTAGCGTCCGTTCAGGTCCGCCTGAAAAACTGACAGGCGGACCTGAACGGTCTGCATGTACGAAAGAGCCATTAACCTCCCTGGCGGTTTTCCCGAGTGTGGCTCGGGGTTAAATTTCAGGATCATTATCGGTAACCCCGAGCCACACTTGGGATTGCATTGCAGGATCCTGGGAGAGGTTACTTACCTTGTCCCCAGGATCCTGCGACGTCCACCCGCTGTGTCCACGGGCTCTGTCTTTCTTCCAAAGCCTCTCTGTGCCGGGCTCCATTCCCTGCGAGCCTTACGATGCACGGGAGGGGGCGGAGCCTGGCGGCAAATTCAAAAAAGTGAAAATTCATAACACATACAGTACACTGTAATCTTACAGATTACATTACTGTATGAAATTATTTCACATCCCTTTTGTCCCTAGTGCTTTATCCAGTGTCCTGCATGCAGTTTTATATGATAAATACTGTTCTTTCTGCCTGGAAACTGGAGATTGTCCATAGCAACCAAAAAAGTGTCCCTTTACGTCAAAAGTGGTTTTAGACCAGCTAGAAAACAGTGATAGTAAATTAGAACACTTGCAGAATTGAGCGATAGTGAATCGTGGGGAAATTAATTTTATTATTATTTTTTATAATTATTTATATTTATTTATTATTATATTATTTATTATATTATAATTTATTATTTTGTGTTTCAAACTTCATCATACCCGGGATATCTACTAGACTCTTGTTTGGACAGATTTAAGTGTGTTATTGCTAAGAATTACAGGCCTACAATATAAAACGCCAAATTTCTAGGCAAAATAATTGTACCGCTTTGAGATGCAGAAATCTAACATAATCATACCACCAGGGAGGCCACGGGGGCGTCTAATGGGGTGTGTCCTATGCTTACATATTTTTACTAATAGGTGTCCCTTGTTCCCATCTCAAAAAGTTGGGAGGTATGTGTATATTACGTTTAACTTTTACAACTCTTTGCTTCATTGAAAAGTCTGAGGATATAGATGTATAATTGGCAGTGCCTCCACCCAGAACAAGGCTCCAGCGTACGTAGAGATGATCCCTTTCTAGGACAACTCCCCCAAAATAACTGACAGCAGTAGTACTAATACACCCAGCATAGATTTTTTAAGAGTAAAGATAAGCAAACATACCAGCAGGTGATTAGTGTAACTTTATATATGATAAAGTGATGGCATTACATACAACCAAGGCAATAACAGGAAAAATGTACATATGTCTTAGAAGAACAGTGTATATACAGTATGTATCTATATATCCGGATATATAACTAATGGCCTTTAACATCAATACCTCCAATTAAGCACTGTGACACAGTTCAGTTGCAGGGGCCCCTAATGAGCTGACTTGCAAGGCGTAACACAATCCAGCTTGAGAGGACAAACGCTGATACATCTGTGGTGTGGTGGCTTCCTGGGGATGCTTGTACAGACGAACACACCGATGGTGAAGAAGTCTGCAACACGCCAGCTGCAAGGCAAATCAGGCCTATCTAGCCTATCTCTTGGTCCCTAACCTGACTATAGGAAACCAATGCGACCAGACCTCTACCCTAAGCTGTTTACCATTCCCTAGGCTAATACTAGCTAGGAACCCCTCACACCAAAAAGGGACACTGTTGCTTTAAATAATGAAGTGGTAGATATACAATTCAACACAAACCAGTCACTTGATAGGTTATAATCCAATGAGCTTTGCTCTCATACACTTGACAATAGCCCAAGTATATTGCATTATGCAAATAGAAAGTTTCAGTGAATCAGAGAAGCCTCTAACAGATGTCTCTAATTCCCACACACGAGTGCTCACACAGGAGTGACAGTAACATAATAAACAGTGAGCTACACAGTGCAGTAACACTTGCCTATTGTCCCTTTTCAGTCTGGATGGATACAGCAAAAAATCAACCTTCAGCACCTCTGGCTTGCACAGCATGTGGCTGGCCACATTCCCCTTCACTTCCTGTAAGACATCCATATATATATAACTTTGAGAGGTTTCCTGCCCCCTAACAGGAAGATTCTGTTTGTAACAAGAACTCTATGGTAGTTACCAGGCTTGAATATAAACAACCTCACAGACAGTGTACAAAAGAACACTTCCCTACATAGAGATAGTTCAATTTTTGTGCTATATAGTCCACTTCTGCCTGACTTTTCTCTAAATGAGGTCTCGATCCTTGCAATTTAACATCCTGGCTGGAATGGTCTTGGTGGTGCACCTGGGGAAGGTAACCAGGATGGAACTCCGTGTGATTGTTCCACTGCAAAAGCAGAAAAATTGCAGGTTATCCTCCTCAACCTTTTCAGGAAGGCCAATAATTTTGATGTTGTGTCATAAAGTGGAACTTTAGCCTATGGAAATAAAATTGGTGGACAGGCAGGATTTGTATCTTCTGCAACAAAGTTACTTACCTGCCTATCCACTCTTGAACAGTGAGCCACACACGTGTAGCTCAATGTACAAATTTAGTAATGTGCTGAATCTGACTAAACTCCTGTGCCTGTGTGGGAGTGACATCATCCCCATCCGGCCAATGACAATGGGCGGCGATTGAGACCCGGAAGCTGGCTGCCCGAAGATGTCAGCGGTTGGGAGGGGAATTTGAGGACGTTGCATCACTGGAGCTGAGGTGAGTGTTGTTCTGCTTTAAGCAGTTTTCTAAATTAGGGGTCTCCAAACTTTTCAATAAGAGGGCCACATGGTACATTTTATAGGTATCCAGGGGCCGAAAAAAAAAATTGTATAAATTATTGTAAAATGTATTGTATGAATAAGCCCCCCCCCCCCCTTACATCCACAAGTGCTTAGCAGAGCCTCCCATTACATTTACGAGTGCCCAGCAGAGTCTCTCCTTACATCTACAAGTGCCCATCAGAGTCCCCCTTACATCCAAGAGTGCCCAGCAGAGTCCCCATTTACATTCAGGAGTGTTCATCAGAGTCCCCCCTTTCAGGAGGCAGAGTATCAGGGCTGAAGATGGGAGGTGGAGCTGGTCTGAACAGAGAAAAACCATCCTCCTGTAAGTGCTTGGGGAGGGACATTCAAGTCCTTGGTTACTAGGATGGTCTTAGCAACCAAGCACATTGGAGGGAGGGGATCTGCACTCTGGGCTGGGGGGAGAAACACAGCTGGCTGGCAGTGGCTGAAGTTACACAGACAGGGTTGCTGCGGGATGGGAAAAATCATGAAGTGGCCAGGATGTGGTCCATGGGCCATAGTTTGGAGACACCTTGTTCTAAATCATCTGCCTTTTGATGCCAGAAGTCTACCTTCTTTTCCATGGTAGATACAGTAGGTTGCATGGAACAGGAAAGAAGGTACCTCCTATGGAAGAGGGTCTATTCACAGTTTTAGCCACTTTCTCTTGCATATTATTTATCTTGCCTCAGAAGATCTGTGACAGACTACACCCAACCCCCCCCCCCCTTCCCCCCTCCGACTGGGGTATTTCCACCAAGTTGCTTCCCAAGCTCTGGAACACAAGGCAAGTGACTATATATGTAGCTACGTCAAAGAATTAGCATATTCAGGCGGGTCGATCGTGTCTGCAATTATCTGGGTGATCACCTCTTGGGGAGAGAGTGGTGCTCTAGAGTGCCAGACGCCACTGGATCTCTCGCTGGACCTCGGACATCCCGGACCCTTCTGTAGTTGGTCGCTGGCCTGGTCACTCTCCATCAGCTCAGCAATTAAAATAGCCTTCGACTTAGGGTTAGGGTTGCTGGAGCTCTGTCCCCTTGATTCCAGCAGATCCTTGAGTGTGCTTCACTTAAGGCTGGAGTAGCGAAGCTCCATCAGACAAGGTCCCAGTGGTGGTTTTGATGTTCCAGGCACAAGGAAGCATCCCACTGCTGCCACCAAATGTGACGGACTCCAGACACCCCGACTGAATTTACTTGTTACTGAGAGGATGAGCTGCTCCAACTCTGTCCCTCATTCCCTGCATCTAAAGGGCCCCTTTCACACTGGGGCGGGGTCGGCGGTAAAGCGCCGCTATTGTTAGCGACGCTTTACCGTCAGTATTCGCCCGCTAACGGGGCAGTTTTACCCCCTGCTAGCGGCTGAGAAAGGGTTAAAAACCACTGCAAAGCGCCTCTGCAGAGGCGCTTTGCCGGCGGTATAGCCGCGGTGTCCTATTGATTTCAATGCTCCTTCACCGCTCCGAAGATGCTGCTAGCAGGATTATTAGCGCAATAGCGCCTGCAAACCGCCCCAGTGTGAAAGGGGTCTAAGAGAAACAAAAAATGCAGCGCTCAATGGGACCGGCAATAAAAAATGTTGAATGAGGTACACAGTCCAGTTCATATAATGGATGCACATAGAAATTAAAAAAAACAACAGCTGGCAATGAGAAAATAAATAAAATAAAATCACACTGATTAAAAACAAATAATTGCTAGAAGTACTCCAAATATGATAAAAGCGATACCACCATGACTCCAGAAAGTACGGGGTTAATAACAGCAAGTGTGCCTGATGTAACAATCCTCAATAGCGGACCCTGTGAGTGGGATGTGTCGGGATGGGATGGGGGAAAAAACATTCTCTGTAGTGTAGCAGAAACTTAAAATACCGGACCCACTTGGGCAGGGAGTGTCCTGTGGAACCCGCCATGGAAACCTCACAGTCGGGCTGGCTTAACAGACAAGCTGGAGCCTGGCTTCCAGACCGGTGTCTTGCCAAGAAAGTTCCCCTGGCGGATAAGGACCCCCCCTGTACTGCGCATGTGCTGCACTTGAGCAGTATGAACGACTACGGAGCCGCCAAAAATGAACAGCTGATCGTCAGCTCTACACGTTAAAGCCCCACCATCCAAGTGGACATAGAGTTAGAATATTAATATGCTGAGCACAGCGAGGCCATGCCCGAAGTGTGGCGAGGGGCCTGTTACAAAGGGTTTTTCTTACAATAGTCTTGGCACGCAGGCGCCGTGTACAGCTGACTCAGGTGTTCAGCTTCGGCTCTTTTCGGCAGCTCCCTTGTTGTTCCTACTGCGCACGCGCTGCGCCTGGGGGGGGGGCGTTATCCGCCGAGGGGAACTTTCTCGGCAGAACACCGGCACTGTGGAACATCCACGGTGGATACGAGGACCAGAACTCACTGTCAGAGTCGGGAGTGAGGAGGAGGCAGATGCTAGGCGCACCGTCAACTATGTGGTGTTGCCATGGTGACCGAGACTAATATGTTTCGCGCGCCTGCGCTTTGTCAAAGTCTCGGGAGCCATCGGCAGAGACAAATATAAATGGGCTTGTGAGTATAGAGGGGAGGAAAATGTCGGCTCTTGTGGTATTAACCCCTTATCTCAGGGGTGTCCAAACTACGGCCCTCCAGCTGTTGCGGAACTACACTTCCCATGAGGCATTGTAAAACTCTGACATTCACAGACATGACTAGGCATGATGGGAGTTGTAGTTCCTTAACAACTGGAGGGCCATAGTTTGGACACCATTATCTACACATGATTAATGAAAAACAAAGGTATATAGGTTGCATGGACCCATAAATATAAAAATAAAAATGCCAAAAAATGTTGCAATATCAAAACAGGACAAATGGTAAGTATATTGTAATGGATGGATAAAAAAGACAAATTAATAAATAGATTTCAATGCAGAGAGAAAAAGAAAAAACATTATCTATATATAAAAATAGAAATATAGATATTGAAAAAATAGACATGAAAATAAAAATAAATAAATTTAATTAAAATAGAAAAATGAGATAAAAGATAAAAAATGACAAATGATAAAAAAAGGAAATAATATTAATATTAAATAGTAAATAATATTATAAATAATGGAAATGGTAATAATATTTAAATTGCTGTGTGGCAATCATGCGATATGCTAAAGAAATCGCATGTGGATAAGAATTCCTAAGGTTGAGAATGTGTGTTTTGATAGATTAAAATTAATGTAAATAAATGTTAAAGATAAAATCGATGAAAATCGATAAAAACAATCAAAATGGTGTGGGTGTGGGGAGGAGAGGTGGGGGAACATGGGCCATCAACACGAGATCAATAAAAGACATGAGAGATGGATGATAAGAAATAACTAGAAAAGCTACAATTTCTGGGGACATTGTGTGGTGTTCTTGCCTCTACAACTGGAGTGGGCGGAGTAACTGGGTGGAGTGGCTTGAGTAACTGTTGTGTGGTTGGAGTAACTGTGAAAAGTGTTAAAAAGCTTAATATTTTAAAAAGTATAAATAGTAGTAAAAAAGTTGAAGAAGCCCCATCATTAGCTGAAAGAGCTGAACATTTTTTTTCAAAAATATTTTTTTTTTTTCAAAAATGATTTTTTTTCAAAAATGATTTTTTTTTCAAAAAATGTTTTTTTTTTTCAAAAAATGTTTTTTTTTTTCAAAAATGTTTTTTTTTCTTCAAAAATTCTAATTTTTTTTTTCATGGGGTGGTCATGTTTTGGCTGATCATGTTGTGGTCATAATGTTTTGGCTGATAATGGGGTGATCATAAATTATTTGGCTGATCATGGGGTGGTCATAATGTTTTGGCTGATCATAATGTTTTGGCTGATCATGGGTGGGTCATGTTTTGGCTGATCATGGGGTGGTCATAATGTTTTGGCTGATCATGGGGTGGTCATAATGTTTTGGCTGATTATGGGGTGGTCATAATGTTTTAGCTGATCATGGGGTTGTCAGCTTTTGTCACCTCCCATTCTAGTTTTGAACATTTCGCCATTCATTCCTATGGGACCAATTTCGCCGCAAAAACAACGATATTTCGTGAACCATTTGGCGAAATGTTCCACAAAGTAATAGCACACCAATTGGGAACAAATACGTTTCGGTATATTACTGTCTATGTAGTGTAAAAGCTGTGGGAGGAGTTAGAGTGGTAAATTTGGCTATAAGAATAATAATATATATGTGAAACTAGAAAAGCTACAATTTCTGGTGAAATTGTGTGAAGTGTTCTTGCCTCTACAACTGGAGAGGGCGGAGTAACTGGGTAGAGTGGCTTGAGTAACTGTTGTGTGGTTGGAATGGCTGGAGTAACTGTGAAAAGTGTTAAAAAGCTTAATATTTTAAAAAGTATAAATAGTAGTAAAAAAGTTGAAGAAGCCCCATCATTAGCTGAAAGCTGAACATTTTTTTCAAAAATTATTTTTTTTTTTTTAAATATTTTTTTTCTTCAAAAATGATTTTTTTTTCTTTCAAAAATGATTTTTTTTTAATTATTTTTTTTTCATGGGTTGGTCATAATGTTTTGGCTGATCATGGGGTGGTCATAATATTTTGGCTGATCATGTTGTGGTCATAATGTTTTGGCTGATAATGGGGTGGTCATAAATTATTTGGCTGATCATGGGGGGTCATAAAGTTTTGGCTGATCATGGGGTGGTCATAATGTTTTGGCTGATCATGGGGGGGGGGGTCATAATGTTTTGGCTGATCATGGGGGGGTCTCAGTGTTTTGGCTGATCATGGGGTGGTCATAATGTTTTGGCTGATCATGGGGTGGTCAGCTTTTGTCACCTCCCACTCTAGTTTTGAACATTTCGCCATTCATTCCTATGGGACCAATTTCACTGCAAAAACGACGATATTTTGTGAACCATTCGGCGAAACGTTCCACAAAGTAATAGCACACCAATTGGGAACAATCCGCACGTTTCGGTATATTACTGTCTATGTAGTGTATAAGCTGTGGGAGGAGTTAGGGTGGTAAATTTGGCTATAATAAGAATAATATATATGTGAGATAACAGTAAGTGGTCTTGCTATGCAAGAACACTTAATAACAATATAGTGGCAGCCCCAACCTATTTGTTATTGGATAACACTGAGGACATCAATTTCCTCATTGAGGCCCTCAGGCGAAACGGAACCTAATAAATATATCCAAAAAGTTTCCCTCCTACATAGAAGGGAGAACCTCTCATTTTCAGTTAGGGTCCCCCTAGAAATGGCCTCAATTGCAAGTACTTCCATATGTCTAAAATCTTTGTTGTGTACTTGGCGGAAATGTGTTTAATGCACCCCTTCTTGGCTAGTCTACGATGTTCACCTATTCTGGTTCGCAGAGTAAGTATCGTGCGACCAATATATAATGAGCAACGTAAGACATATATAACAAATTCCGTAGAGCACGTGATGAATCGTTTTATCTAAAAAGATTTGCCTCTATTGGTGGTTATTTCTGAACGACCATGGGGAACTGATTGGCAGATGAGACAGCCTCTCTTGCGACACTGAAATATCCCAGTCCTATTGTCAAAAAAGGTTTTAATGTCAAGAAAGAATCCATTATTAGGTTTTGTTACTGGGGGCAATGATGTTCTTTACCGTGCGTGACCGTCTATATGTGACTTGTGGCCTAGATGGAAGTGTGGGAGCTAGAACATGATCGAGTTTCAGAATATCGTAATGTTTGTGTATTATTTTAGTGATGGTCCTATATTTGCTATTAAATGTTGATACAAATCTTACTGTAGAGGGCCTATCATTTGTATTTTGATATTTAGGCAATTGGATTATGTTCTGGTGAAAGGCATCCATCACTAGATCCTTTGGATATCCTTTCTCCTCTAACTTTTTTTGCATGAGTCCACCATGTAATTGTCTGTTTTTGTACAGTTTCTCCGTAATCTATGAAATTGACCCTTGGGAATGTTGTTATTCCACATGGGATGATGGCAACTGTTATAGCGGAGATAAGAATTACCAGATGTGGGCTTATTGTGATTGCTGGTGATGGTGGTATATTTATTGTGAGATAAAACCAGATCAAGAAACACCAATTCATTCTGGTTGATCTCATGTGTACAAGACAATCCAAATGGATTGTCATTGCAATAGGCTACAAAGGTGAAAAAAAGTTCTGGACCACCGCTCCAAATTAGTAGAACATCGTCAATATAACGGCCAAAAAAGATTATGTATTGGGAAAACGGATTGTCGGCCCATATGTGTTTTTCCTCCAATACCCCATGGTTAGATTCGCATATGCAGGAGCAAAGCTGGCCCCCATGGCTGTGCCCCTCTTTTGAAGATAAAATTGGTCTAGGAACGTGAAATAATTATGGCACAAACAGAAATCTATGCTGTAAGCAAAAAATCAGCTTGCCTGGAGTTCATATCACCATTTCTACCCAAAAAGTACTGAACAGCAGCAAAACCCACATCGTGGGGTATTGATGTATACAGTGAAGCAACATCTAGTGATGCCCACATGTATTCATCTTGCCAGGAGTATTCTTTCAAAATATCAATGACATGACTAGAATCTCTGATGTATGATGTCAGTTGGCACACTATGGGTTGTAGTAGATGATCTATATAGGCTGACAGCCCGCTGGTGAAGCTATTTGTGCTGGCAACTATAGGTCTACCTGGAGGATCGACCAAATGTTTGTGCACCTTGGGGAGATGATAACATTAAGTACACCATCCCTATGAGCTGTCTCTACAAGGTTAACCAATTCACGTTGAAAGTTGGGATACGGATCAGAGGGGAGTCTTAAATAGGTGTCAATGTCTGATAATAGTCGATATGCTTCTCGGAGGTAATCTGATCTATCTTGAACCACCAGACTCCCTCCTTTATCAGCCTGTTTAACGATGATATTACCATTTGTGGTTAGATCTTTAAGAGCTTGTTGTTCCGCCCAGCTTAAATTACTAAAACTCTTGGTTGTGGGGCATCACACAGTTCAATAAAATCTTTATAAACAGCTTGATAGAATGTTTCAATATATGGACCCTTGGAATTGGCTGGATTGAATATAGATAAAGGTTTGAAGCCAGTGTGTTTGATATCAGGCTCTAGACACGGGCCTTGTGTATCACTTTCTATATCACATTCCACACAGCCTCATCCGTCCATGCCTAGTTACTGCCCTGCATAGCGGCTTACCTCTGCCTATGATGCTACGCTGGCAGTCTCAGTTGTCTATTTGTGTCCATTTCACACTGCAGTAAGCCGGGAAACCGGAAGTGACGCGGGTGTTCTGAAGAAAGCACCGCCCACCGTCCTCCGATCCCCGCCAATTAAAATGCAGGAAGGGAGGACAGAGACAAATCAGTGTAGAGTAGGAGTGTGCGGGCGCATCGTTTGTGCCCTGCACATGCCCTAAATGTGGGCAAATCGGTTTCCCAGCTTGCAATCAGCTGATTGCAAGCTGGGAAGCTTCCCATAGACCACCGTGTGTCCGGTGCCCGGACACTCTTTGTTTTTTACAGATTGGGGGAGCAGCGCCCATGCGCCCCCGATGGGTGGGCCGCCACTGCTCAGTGGCAGGCAGGAGAATAGGAATTGAGCATTGCCAGTGGCAAAGCTTTTTGTGTGAGCAAAGTTGAGCTGGACCAAGCCAAGTGTCAAAAATCTGCCCAATCTGCCTCTGCTTGTTGTATTTCTATTCCTCTGATAAAGGAGCTTTGCACTTTTGCCCTTTGTGTTTCTATTTCTGCTTCCCTTCTGGTAAAGGAGCTTTGCATTTTTTTTGATTCTGCATCAGCACAGGCCTCTATTATCTTATCGCTAATGTTGTACTTCTGGAGCGAGAGGATCTAGAAGAACATGTTGATGTGGTTGATGTGGATCTGTGAGATCTGGTCTCCTGGAGTTGAGCAATGCGGAGTTCTGCCTTACACTGGGCATTTTGCACTAAGAGATCCCTTTGTTGGTTTAGTGCATCAAACCTGGTCAGTTCTGCTGAAGAGTCCTCTATATTACAGTCCTGCAAGAAAGCTGTGTATTTTGCAAACAGCCACTGGTAGCGTTCGTACGTGGCAGATAATCGATCTATAGAGTTTCTTAGTTTAGCTGGTTGATCATTAAAGTGTGACAAAACTGACATGCAGTGTGAGGTTCTGTCCCATAAGTCTGACAGATTGCTGGAGAACTCATCTCTAGTGTCTTCATAGTTTTCTTTGAGTTTCTGTGTAGGTTTTATTGTACGTTTGGGTCTTACACTCGGTTCGGAAACATCTGTAGAATCTGCTCCCTGTACATCTGCAGGTTCAGAGGCATGATGAATGTGCGTTGGTTCAGCCACAAAAGGGTGCTCAGAGTCTTGTCTAGACATCTTTCACGTTTTCACAAGAAATGGTACTGTCTCTTTAACCACCTCAATACAGGGCACTTTCACCCCCTTCCTGCCCAGGCCATTTTTCAGTTTTCAGCGCTGTCGCACTTTGAATGACAATTGCGCGGTCATGTTACACTGCACCCTAATGAAATTTTTATCATTTTTTCCCCACAAATAGAGCTTTCTTTTGGTGGTATTTGATCACCTCTGCGGTTTTTATTTATTGCGCTACAAACAAAAGAAGAGCGAATTTTGAAAACACACAATATTTTTTACTTTTTGCTATAATAAATATCCAATTTTTTTTTTTTTTAACAAATTTTTTCCTCAGTTTAGGCCGATATATATTCTTCTACATATTTTTGGTAAAAAAAATTGCGATAAGCGTATATTGATTGGTTTGTGCAAAAGTTATAGCGTCTACAAAATAGGTGATAGATTTATAGCATTTCTATTTATTTATTTATTTTTTACTAGTAATGGCGGCGATCTGCGATTTTTATTGTGACTGCGATATTGTGGCGGACATATCGGACACTTTTGACACATTTTTGGGACCATTCACATTTATACAGCGATCAATGCTATAAAATTGCATTGATTACTGTGTAAATGTGACTGGCACGGCTTAACCACTAGGGGGCGCTCGAGGGGTTAATGTATGACCTAAGGAGGTGATTCTAACTGTGGGGGGAGGGGACTGACTGGGGGAGGTGACCGATCGGTGTCCCTATGTACAAGGGACAAGCCATCGGTCTCCTCTCCTCTCTGACAGGACATGGATCTGTGTTTACATGCACAGATCCACGGTCCTGCTCTGTTACCCGGTAATCGCAGGTGCCCGGCGGACATCGCGGCCGCCAGGCACGCGCACCGGGTCCCGAGCGACGCAGCGGGCACGCGTGCCCCCTAGTGGCTTGGGAGGGCGATGGCTTAGTGGTTAAGAAGACGAACAGCAACTTAGACAGATGGGGTAACACAGTTCAATGTAGAGAAACAGTTTTTAACATTCACATAAGGTGCAGTAAACTCGTGCAACCATGTGCTTCACAAGATGGCGGATGGCACTGAGCTTGATTGGAGATCAGGCGCACACATATACACAGCAGGCCGTGAGAATTCTATACATCTTTTGACTATTCTGACCTCTATGCCTGGCCTGTATAAGATATACACTTATATCACTGAGGACAATCTTCAGATAGTTTGAACTCACCAAATACTGATTCCATCCACAAAGGTGCTTTCATTCAGAACATCGGGTTACATCAGATGACAGGATACAAACAGATGAATAGGTTGTAGTATTTTTGCGGTCAAAAGATGATATTGTCTGTAGCTTACTATGCAGAATACATGTGCCCTGCTACATGTGGCTTGTTAGCTGCATCCATGACACAGGAAGTTTACAATCTCAGGAAGAAGGGTGGAGCATTACATACAAAGGAAGTGTGTCATAACATAAGGGAAACAGAACATAAGAAAACAAGTGAATTACCACAAAAGGTCACTAGATAGCAGCATGTGAATTAAATATAAACGTCCATAGAAAATGGTTAAAGCTGTTGTATACCTTTATTTGTAACTTTTACCTACAGGTAAGCCTATAATAAGGCTTACCTGTAGGTAAAAAAAATATCTCCTAAACCTGTAAGGCTTAGAAGATATTCCCCTCGCAAAGAGCCGCTGACTGCAGTGGCGCATGCGCACAGGGGACCCTCGGCTGACAGCCCGGCAAACTCCGGAGCTTGCCGGGCAGAAGTCTCCCGCGCGCATGCGCCAGAGCCGCGATACCCGGAAGACACGCCGAGGGGAGATGTCGGCTCCCTCGGCGTGGACCAGGTGAGATGCCGGCGCCTCGTTCTAAGGTAAGTATCTCATAATGAGCTAGTATGCGGTGCATACTAGCTCATTATGCCTTTTCCCTTGCAGGTGTAAAAAAAAAAAAAAAATGACAGCGGGTATACAACCGCTTTAAGGAACAATCTATATAAATTCTATGCCCCGTTGGGGTGGCACAATCAGCCTGGATGATGAACTTTATCTCTATTTGAAGGAACCAGTAATTGACAGAAGAAGTGGTGATCCTCTTCAGTAGTGGAAAGAAAATGAGTCACGCTACAAAAGACTTGCTTCTCATGCTAGAAGATACCTCCCTGCTCCTCCTTCATCTGTACCAAGTGAGTGTGTTTTCAGTGAAGTGGCAAAAATTTATGAAAAAAACTTAAACCGTTTAACAGGTGAACATGCTGAAATGTTATGCTTTTTGCACTATAATATTGTTCTACTTAACTGGGAGTATTGAAGAAAGTGTAACATCAGTGTGTCCTGTCCACTGTCTAGCTTTTTGCACTGCAGTAGTGATTTAAATTGAATCAGTGCAGTGCAATGCACTAGTAACAGTTATGCCCTGTACACACGACTGAACTTTCCGACGGAAAATGGGCGATCGGAAATTCCGACCGTGTGTGGGCTCCATCGGACTTTTTCCATCGGAATTTCCGTCACACAAAGTTTGAGAGCTGGCTCTAAAATTTTCCAACAACCAAATCCGTTCACGTAAATTCCGATCGTGTGTAGACAATTCCGACACACAAAGTGCCACGTATGCTCGGAATCAAGCAGAAGAGCAGCACTGGCTATTGAACTTCATTTTTCTCGGCGCGTCGTAACGTGTTGTACGTCACCGCGTTCTTGACGTTCGGAATTTCCGACCAACTTTGTGGGACCGTGTGTATACAAGACAACTTTGAGCCAACATCCGTCGGAAAAAATCTGATGGATTTGGTTGTCGGAATGTGCGATCGTGTGTACAGGGCATTATACGTTCTATGTCTTGGGAAGAGATTTAAGAAGTTATTGTTTTTCCTTGTCAAAAGAAGTTTATTGAGTATACAATGTTATAAAGATACATAAAGTAAGTTTACAAGGATCTATAAAGTAAGCTCATTGTTTTACAGTAGGGTTTATATAGGTAAATATCATGAAATTTCAAATATTAAACATTGGGTTCACGTAAACCTAAATTAAAGATATATATCATTTCCTTAGTTACTTTTGTAGGTATTTAAATGATTTATACCTATTATACATATTGTTTACAAGTAGAGTGTATATAGGTCAAATAAATTCTGATAATGAGCTTTAATCGTAAGGTGGAGAAAAGGAAAGAGAAAGAAGAAAAAGGGTTGAAAGGTAGAGGTATGGTCCACAAGGTTGTCCCGCTCGTCAGTTTATTATTCTTTTTAGTTCTCTTTGAAGCCTTAGAATGGGTGTCTCTGTAAGTCATTTAAGAAGTTATTGTTTTTCAAGCACTTTATTTTTCCCAGTTGTTTAGACCTCATTCATCACACCATGGTGCACTGCAGACAGAGATGTCAGTTTTGAAATCTGTGTGTTTTTCTCCCATCAGTTTTCATGTGAAGAATGAGCCCCTAATTTTAATAAACATTAACATGTTCAGTTTATACCAGATTTGTGCAAAAAATTGGTGTTATTTTTGAAAAGTTTAAATGTTCAAAATATTGGCAAATATTATCGGCAGGAAAGGTGGCAGAAATATCGGTATTGTATCGGCACCATAAAAACGATATCGGTCGATCCCTACTATTGAGGCATGGACTCCACTAGACATCACGCCGAATCGGCCAGCTTGCCTTCTTCCCATAGT
This sequence comes from Aquarana catesbeiana, assembly GCF_042186555.1. Classification (NCBI taxonomy): domain Eukaryota; kingdom Metazoa; phylum Chordata; class Amphibia; order Anura; family Ranidae; genus Aquarana; species Aquarana catesbeiana. Next base: position 185,188,234 of record NC_133335.1, read on the forward strand.
GCATTCTGGTGCTATCTCTTCTCCCCCACAGTGAGCGACACACACATACCCAGCCATCCACCAGATGTAAAAGCAAAAACATGTTTTATCAGACCAGGCCACCTTCCATTGCTCCGTGGTCCAGTTTGTATGTTCATTGTAGGGACTTTGGGCTGTAGACATGGGTCAGCATGGGCACCCTGATCGGTCTGCGTCAATGTAGCCTCATATGCAACAAGCGGTGATGCATTGTGTGTTTTGATACCGGTCTATCAGAAACAGCATTAACTTTTGCGCAATTTGAGCTACAATAGCTCTTCTATTGGATTGGACTACACGGGCCAGCCATCTCTCTCTACATGCATCAACGAGCCTTGGCCACCCGTGATCCTGTCTCAAGATCTCCAGTTTTTCTTCCTTGGACCATTTTTGGTACTGCCAGTGGTCATTATGTTATGGCTGATCTGCGTAAACCTACCTGTACTCCCTCACTGTTCCTTGCTCCTCCACAGATAGTGACACTATCCAGCACTTCTAGATATGGAGGAGCATTTGACCTGCTCCAATGTGACAGTGCTGGTACCTAGGAGCCAATAATTAGACCCAAGCACTGTTAAATGAAGTGAGATTATTCCACCCCCAGGTCACTGACTCAACCAATCTCAGGGCTGGCTGCAGAGTAATAGGCTGTGAGGGAGTGCAAGTATGGGAAGGGTACCCTTGCTCTCAACGTGAAAGTATGTATTGCAGCACTGTTAAACTGCCTATTTAATATGAATGGGCTATAACACACCTCAATGCACAAACATTTAGTGCTTGTTTCATTTTTGCAGTGCAACACGCCACAACAAATATTATACATTGTAGTGCAATGTGTTGCAGTATTATCTCAACACGGATCTTTGTCTAGCAAAGCAACCATTTTAGGGCCACATATACCACACATGGCCACTAGGGATAGTCAATTCTAGCACAAAAAGGTTGCCAGTGTGTTGACGACAGATTCGTCTATGGAAACAGTTGCCTGCAGGCACCTCTGCCCCACCCTGAGCAGCAGCAAATATGTTTTTTCCCACAGTCTCAGTCAGACTCTAGGTTCTCTGGAATGTCTGCAACCTTAGGAGGACAAAAAACAATTCCTCTCTGAAAGCAGTAAGAAGAGAGAGAGACAGTACAGAGTTCCTTTCAACAGAAACAAAGACATACCAAAAATACTCCCAATGCGCATCCCAATCGAATGCCAGTTAAAAGATAGCCCAATTAAAGAAAAATAATATAAATGCAGCTTTTTGCAGCGCTACTTCACTTAAATCCGATGCTGTCTGTCCACCCTATCTGCAGAAAGTCCTCTTCTGCCGCAGGAGGTCATTCAACCCACTTTCCCTGTGCGTTGGCAGTCAGGGGTCTATTCTCTGGGGGTAAGTCATCATGCCGGCCTTCAGGGCCAGTTTACACCACAAAAACGCACTCCAGATCCATTCCAGGATGCATTTCTGTGTTTTTGGCGCGTTCCAGTGCATTTTTTATGCCTTTCGGATGCATTCCAGATTTTCTTCTTTTCTCCTGTTTTTTTTTTCCACTGTACTAGGGCCCGGTGTGTTTTTGATGCGTTGCAGTGCATTCCGGTGCGTTTTTAATGTGTTTTATAACATTCCAGTACAGTCCAATGCAGGAAAAATGCAGCATGTTTTTTTTCTGGAACTGGAAAGCCCTGGAACTGACCCCACTGATGTGAACTATGCCATTGGAAACCATATAACCTACTTTCCATGCATTTTTTTTTATACAGGAAAAAATAAAAACACACTGGACTGCATGTGGTGTATACTGACCCTCAAAGTACAACTGCACTGTACTGTGCTCACATGTGTTTATACTAGCACTGTTCTGTGAGTCAGGGACTGCCTACAGCCCCAAGAGCAAAAGAAAGACCAACGATGACACCAGACTGGGCAGAAGAACTTTGGAAAAAAGTATATATAACTTAAGCTTTTATAAGTAAAGTGCTGTGATGTTAAGCTGAAGTTTTGCTTTAAAGTGGAGGGCCACGCTGAAAAAAAAAATTGCACCAAAAATCCTAAAAAAAAAAAAAAAAAAACATTTGAAAAAAAAAACATTTTTAAACTCACCTGAACCCTTGTTGCTAGGCAGTCTTCCTAATCTGCCTCTTCCTATTCCGCGGCATGTCCTGTTCCTCGGTGAGCGGCCCCGTTGCCTTCTGGGAACTGTGTGTGTTCCCAGAAAACCATGGGGCCATTCACAGAGCGCCGCTCGTGTGTGCGCAGTAGGAGACTGGCAGTGAAGCCGCAAGGCTCCACTGCCTGTTTCCCTTAGTTAAGATGGCGGTGCCGGGACCCGAGAGCCGAGGGATGGGTCGGCCTCGGGCAGCCATCGCGGGCACCCAGGACAGGTAAGTGTGCTTATTTAAAGTCAGCAGCTACAGTGTTTGTAGCTGCTGACTTTAAAAAAAACATTCGCTGGCCGGAATCCTGCTTTAACCCCCCCTCCTTCCTGCCCAGGCCAATTTTTCAGCTTTCAGCGCTGTCACTTTTTAAATGACAATTGCACGGTCAAGCTACACTGTACCCAAACAAAATTGTTATAATTTTGTTCCCACAAACAGAGCTTTCTTTTGGTGGTATTTGATCACCTCTGCTTTTTTTTTTTTTCATTGCTAAACAAATAAAAATAGACCAAAAAAAAAAAAAAGTTTTTCTATGTTTCTGTTATAAAATTTTCTAAATAAGTGAGTTTTCTCCTTCACTGATGGGCACTGATAAGGCGGCACTGATAGGCAGCACTGATGGACACTGATAGACATCACTGATGGCACTGGCAGGCATTGCTGATGGGCACGGATTAGCATCTGTCTGGGCACTGTCATCCCTGGTGGTCCAGGGTGGCAGATACCTGGTAGCCATCCATTGTGGGCATCCCTGGCGGTCCAGTGTGGGCATCCGTGGGGGGGCTGATAATCAATCAGCGCAGACCCCCCCGTCAGGAGAGCCGCCGATCGGCTCTCCTCTACTCGCGTCTGTCAGACAGGAGTGAGGTAAAGCCGATACAAGGCTTTGTGAAAGGAGACCTTTCCAACTGAGCATCCACTGGGTTACTGGGTCTTGAGGATGGACCACTGGCCAGAACTTGCTTAAATAGTCAAACGAGCTACTGGCCTGTCCTGCATCCAGCGTGCTTTCTGAACGCACATTCAGTGCTGCTGGAGGGTTTATAACGGATCAAAGAGCGCGCCTGTCCACAGACTCCGTTGATGGGCTCACTTTTAAAAGAAATAAATCAATCCTGGATCATCGGCTATCAAGCCCCAGATAGATGCTGATGTAACTGACTGAGTTTGCTATGGATCTGGGATCCCTTGAAGAATGCCTATGCTGCCTTTCCTATGCCTGAATCTTGATGATGCTAGCTTCCAACAACATTTTTGGTTTAGGGCACCACCAACTCCCAAGGCCCAATTTTTCTGCCCCTGTGGTATGTAATTACAATTTTTAAACTAATATTTACCAGCAGGGCCTGTTCCTGCACCCAACAAGAGTAACTGTGAGGGGGTTACAGTGTTCTGGCTCCACCAACACCCAAGGCTCTGCACCTGTTTGACTGGGGCATGTAATTACATTTTGCTTTCCCTAGAAATTTACAGTAATAACGTGTGACGTAAAAAATTGGAACTAGCACTATTTTATTCTCTAGGGTGTCGGGCTTCAGAAAATATATAATGTTTGGCGGTTTTGTGTAATCTTCAGGCCGAAAATAATTTTTTTAAACTTGTGTGCAATAAACACAAAAACGGCTCTGGCAGCAAAGCACTTTTATTGTGTTTATTATATGAGTTATATTGATTCACATTTCATTAATTGTATATAGACAGCGCCCTTTCAGAATATTTTTTGATTCAGGTAGGTATAACATGTTTGTTATTTTAAAGGAAAAAAAAAACCTCACAAATGCTTTAGTTGAAGTCTATACAATAGATCAAAAAGAGGGTCATTTAACCTCTTCCGGACCGCCCACTGCACATTTACTGCGGCAGGGCAACCCGGCTGTCCGAAATGACGTACCCGTACATCGGTTTGTGCATGAGATACTCTGGGCCGGGGGGGGCACACGCGCAGGTCCTGCAGACTCGATGTCTGTCGGCAAACCACGATCGCTCCACAGAGAGGCAGAACAGGATCTGCCTATGTAAACAAGGCGGATTCCTGTTCTGACAGGGGAGAACATGGAGATCAGCTGTTCCTAGTATTTAGGAACAGCGATCTCCGTGTTGTCCCAGTGAGCCCATGCCCTACACAGTTAGAACACACTCAGGGAACACATTTAACCCTTTGATCGCCCCTGGTGTTAACCCCTTCCTTGCCAGTGTCATTTATACAGTGATCAGTGCATTTTTTTTTAGCACTGATCACTGTATTGGTGTCACTGGTCCCCAAAAAGTGTCACTTAGGGTCAGATTTGTCTGCCGCAATGTCGCAGTCCCGCTAAAAATTGCAGATCGCCGCCGTTACCAATAAAAACAATAAAAAAAAATTCAAAGTCCCTAAATCTATCCCCTATTTTGTAAATGCAATAACTTTTGCGCAAACCAATCAATATACGCTTATTGCGATTTTTTTTTACCAAAAATATGTAGAAGAATACATATTGGCCTAAACTGATAAATAAATTCGTTTTTTTAGATTTTTTTTTTTGGGGGGGGGGGGGGATATATAGTATAGCAGAAAGTAAAAAAAAAATTTTTTTTTTCCAAAATTGTCGCGTTATTTTGTTTATAACGCAAAAAATAAAGACCGCAGGGGTAATCAAATACCACCAAAAGAAAGCTCTATTTGTGGGGAAAAAAGGATATCAATTTTGTTTGGGTACAATGTCGCATGACCGCCCAATTGTTAGTTAAAGTGACTTAGTGCCGTATTGATAAAAATGGCCCAGTGAGGAAGTGGTAAAACCTTTCCGGGCTGAAGTGGTTAATCACTTCCGGACCCTCCACCGTCGTTATAAATCGGTACTATGAAGTGGAATATTGTTGTTATGGCAGAAGCTAGCTGCCATAACCCCGGTATCCTCTTCTTCAGCGGGCGGTCTGCTTTCAGATAAAAGTGGTCTCTGTGGCGGATTCGCCGCGAGATCACTTTTATCAGCGGCGGGAGAGGGCCCCCCCCTCCCGCCGCGCGCCGGTGCCCTCCACCGCTTACCAGAGCCGTCGGCAGCGGCGGAGGTGATCGGATATTTTCCCTAGCCTGATATGGAGACGAGTGAGGGGAAGATGGCCACCACCCGTCTCCATATCATTGCAGGGCAAATTATTATTTTTTTTTAATTGCATTTTAGTGTAAATATGAGATCTGAAGTCTTTTTGACCCCAGATCTCATATTTAAGTAGTCCTGTCATGCTTTTTTTCTATTACACGGGATGTTTACATTCCTTGTAATAGGAATAAAAGTGACACAATTTTTTTTTAAAAAACAGTGTAAAAGTAAAAAAATAAACGGTAAAATAAATAAGAAAAAAAAAAAATGTAAACGCGCTGCGTCCTGACGAGCTCCCGTGCAGAAGCGAACGCATACGTGAGTAGCGCCCACATATGAAAACAGTGTTCAAACCACACATGTGAGGTATCACCATGATCGGTAGAGCGAGAGCAATAATTCTAGCCCTAGACCTCCTCTGTAACTCAAAACATGCAACCTGTAGAATTTTTTAAATGTCGCCTATGGAGATTTATAAGGGTAAAAGTTTGTCGCCATTCCACGAGCGGGTGCAATTTTGAATCCTGACATGTTGGGTATCAATTTACTCGGCGTAACATTATCTTTCACAATATAAAAAAAAATTGGGCTAACTTTACTGGTGTCTTATTTTTTTATTTAAAAAAGTGTATTTTTTACAAAAAAGTGCGCTTGTAAGACCACTGCGCAAATATGGTGTGACAGAAAGTATTGCAACGACCACCATTTTATTCTCTAGGGTGTTAGAAAAAAAATGTATAATGTTTGGGGGTTCTAAGTAATTTTCTAGCAAAAAAAACTGTAAACAACTTGTAAACAACACATCTCAGAAAGAAGCTCGGTCCTTGGTTAAACAGTAAAAAAAAAAAAAAAAGGGGAGAAGGATTTAGTTCAAAAAGAAGGCCAGTTTCTCTAAATGAGGATAAAAGACAATTGTATTTTTCCCCCCATTTCCTTGATTTTCTGTACCCGTACATCCAGTTTCTATTCTCCCTTTTTCGCTTTCCCTCCCACCTTGGTACTTTCCATTCTCTAGGTCAGATGTGAGAATAGAAACTGAAAGCGTGGAATGGGAGGGCTTACGGCTCGCATATTTATACCAGCAGATGACAAAACAGAAGAAGCAGACGCCTGTGAACAGAGACCGAGGCAAGACAAGGAAGAACACTGATAATCATTGCAAAGGAGCTGAAGGAACACCAAAAAAAAGGTAATATAGAAATTGTCTAGGCCCAGAAAGGCGACCGCCAGGCCTAATCCCAACTAAACTGATGTGTCTGCTGTTACTGTTTTAAATGCATCTGATGTTTGTGTACGTTTCTAAACCGGGCGTAATCATGACTCGGGAAGAATAATACTTTGGTATGGCTAAATAGGGCCTTGTTTTTTTTTTTGAAGCATGTATGTATGTTGAACATCAAGCAGTTAGACATAGGCCTGCTCTGGAACCTGACAGTTGGAGAATAATAATTAGAACCTGGATGTTTCACAAGAGGCAACACAGACAGTTCACATTTTAGATACTTTCGTAACGAAGGATAGAACTGATTGCTGGGATTATTCAAAGCTGATGATGTCACTGCAAGCTAGAAGGAAACGAGATATGGACGTTCTGCGTTGTTATGCCGCGTACACACGATCGGACATTCTGACAACAAAATCCATGGATTTTTTCTCGACGGATGTTGGCTCAAACTTGTCTTGCATACACACGGTCACACAAATCTTGTCGAAAATTCCGAACCTCAAAAACGTGGAGATGTACAACACGTACGACGAGCCGAGAAAAATGAAGTTCAATTGCTAGTGCGGCTCTTCTGCTTGATTCCGAGCATGCGTGGAACTTTGTGCGTCGGAATTGTGTACACACGATCGGAATTTACGACAACTGATTTTGTTGTCGGAAAATTTGAGATCCAGATCTCAAATTTTGTGTGACGGAAACTCAGATGGAAAATGTCCGATAGAGCCTACACACAGTCGGAATTTCCGATAACAAGCTCCCATCGAACATTTTCCATCGGAAAATCCGACCGTGTTTACAGGGCATTACTGTGGGGCGAGGAGGAGGGTATGATCAGGCATAGCTCCCAACTATTCCTGATTTCGTGGGACTGTCCCTGATTTTGAGGGACTGTCCCTGATTTTGAGGGACTGTCCCTGATTTGGAGCAATGTCCCTCGTTCCCCCTCATTTGTCCCTCATTTTGGTCTGATCCATATAGTTGTATATAAAATGCACTTTTTATCTTTCAAAAAGTGTTTCCCAGTGCTAAACTTTTCATCCAAATTCTAAATTGGTGCATTTGCAAATTTTAAAAGCCAATATAAAGGAATAGTAGTGGTAAAAAAAAAAAAGCACTTGTGGATTTAATTAACCTTTTGTTTTGGATAATTCTCCTTTAAGGGGGTGTGGCAGGGGGCGTGTCCTATGCCTACATACGTTTGCTAGTAGGTGTTCCTCATTCCCATCTCAAAATGTTGGGAGGTATGTCATCGGGGATTTTTTCATTTCTCAAAAGGGGTGTGGCTTGTGTTGCTGATCGATCAGGTAATGGCTCGAATGGATTAGGGTATAGGTTATTTGAACCAGAATTCTTTGCAGTTCCATGGGATGACGTCCTTAGAGGGACACTAATGTACGTTCACAAACCACACAGTTTTAGGGTTGATTCTCAAAAGGAATACGTTTTTTGATCAGAATCAGTAAAAACTGTATTCACTTAAAGCGGAGTTCCACTTATATAAAATTCAGCAGCTACAAAAATCGTGGCTGTCAGCATGAGATCGGTGAATTTTTGTTTTATGATCTCATGTATTACAGCCTGGAGGAGTGATGTGGGGTCTTATTGACCCTGCATCTCTTCATAAAGAGGACCTGTCATGATAGATTCCTATTACAAGGGATGTTTACATTCCTTGTAATAGGAATAAAAGTGATCAAAATAAATTAAATGTAAAAAAAAAAGTGTAAAAAAAAAAAAAAAAAATAAAGTAAAAAAAAAATGAAAAATTAATTTTTAAAATGCCCCTGTCAACGGTAGCTCGCGCTCAGAAGCGAACACACACGTAAGTCCCGCCCACATATGTAAACACAGTTTAAACCATGCATGTACGGTATTGCCGCATGCGTTACAGCGAGAGCAACAATTCTAGCACTAGACCTCCTCTGTAACTCTAAACTAGTAACTTGTAAACATTTTTAAAGCGTCGCCTATGGAGCTTTTTAAGTACTGAAGTTTGGTGCCATTCCATGAGTATGCGCAATTTTAAAGTGTGACATGTTGGGTATCTATTTACTCGGTGTAACTTCATCTTTCACATTATACAAAAAAATTGGCCTAACTTTACTGTTTTGTTATTTTTTAATTCATGAATTTAAAAAAAAAAAAGCGTTTGAAAAATTATTGCGCAAATACTGTGCGAGATAAAAAGTTGCAATGACCGCCATTTTATTCCCTAGGTGTCTGCTAAAGAAACAAGTATAATGTTTGGGGGTTCTGAGTAATTTTCTAGCAAAAAAAAAAATATGATTTTTACATGGAGGAGAGGAGTGCCGGAATAGGCCCGGTATTGAAGTGGTTAATATGCCGTGACCAATGAATGAAGTTTTGGATCCATTTGGAGAATCCTTGTTGTGCTGGTGACATATCTTCACCTTTGTACTGAGAGAGAGGAGCAGTAGATTATGTAGTACTGTTAAGCAGGAAGCAGAGCCTGCACATGTAATGAGCAAATATGGATGCCCCCTTTGTCCATTTATCTTTACAAGTTATACACAGCAGCAGTGTTGTATGATGCTAGCCATAGATAAAGTAGATGTTTGGATTTGGGGTGATAACATTTATTGGCTAACTATACAGACTGTTGTGCAAGCTTTAAAGGCACGTGTTGTAACCTTCACCCCTCGGCAGGGGATGCGGGCTCATATCGCAGTACCTAAGCACCAGCTGGTTTTCGCCAGTGCCCCTGATCGTGGAGATGGGGTTCGCTGCGCGCTGGTACCATGTCACACCCCTCAGGATTGTCCCACTATGGGTAGGGTTGTCACCTGTCCGGAATTCATCCGGACAGTTTGGGTTTGGAATCATGCGTCCGAGTTTCAGACTGTCTGAAACCCGGACACATTATTCACACTGGACTAGGACTTTCCAGCAGGGTTGCTGGCTGCAGTTGTATAAGCCAGAAGTGTCTGTTACACTCTCTTTCACACTGCCCAGCACATGTAGGTTTAGGAGATATTTCTTGGACCTACAGGTAAGCCTTAATCTAGGGCTTACCTGTAGGTCAAAGTGGTCTGTAAGGGTTTACAACCACTTTAATGCATCCATCCTATGCATTAAGGTGAAAAAACACCTGGCAGTCACCGGTCCCCTAGCCCCCCGTTTTACTGACCTGAGCCCCTTTATCTCCTTGGCGGGGACGCGCTGTCCCTCTCTCAATGGGGTCCTGGCTCTTGATTGGATAGATTGATAGCAGCGCAGCCATTGGCTCCCGCTGCTATCAATCAAATCCAATGACGCGGGCGCCGGGGGGTGGGGCCGAGTCTGGCATTCATGTCTGTGGACGCAAATGCTGGACTCGGGAGCGCACCCGCAAGGTAACCCTCTCGGGAGAGCGCTTCTCCTAGGGGCTTATCTGATACGGGGAGGAGCCGCAAGAGCAGCCAGGGGACCCCAGAAGAGGATGTTCAGGGCCACTCTGCTCAAAACGAGCTGCACAGTGGAGGTAATTATGACATGTTTGTTATTTAAAAAAAACAAAAAACGATCCTTTACAATCACTTTTATGCCTATTTACCCTTGTGGCCCAGTGATGCCCCTCATGGCCTCTTTTTCTTTTCACTCTATTCCGCCCCTTCTCTTTCCCCCTTCTTGCCATCCTACTCTCCTTTCCCCCTCATTTCCACCGCCTTTGTCTTCTATTTTTATTTCTCCCTTTCCTGATTATGGTGACCCTCAAGCCTATTTCTGGTCCTCTCCCTGTCCCCTATTGGGGGTTGGCCTCTTTTTTTTTTTGAGAAGTAGAGTGGATAGGTGGGATTAAAGTGATTGCAAAGGAAACATTTTTATTTAGAAAAAAAAAAAAAACAACAAACATGTCATACTTACCTGCTCTGTGCAATGGCTTTGCACAGAGCAGCCCCGATCTTCCTCTTCTTGTGTTACCCACTGGCACTCTGGGCCTCTCCCCATTGTGGATTCCCCCCATAGCAAGCTGCTTGCTGTGGGGGCACTCGTGCGTGCTCACTCCTGAGCCGGCTCTCTGCATCCATAAGAAACAGAGAACACATCTCAGCCCTGCCCCCCTACTCCCGTCTCACTTGCTGTGATTGACAGCAGTGGGAACCAATGGCTCCTGAATCTCAGCCAATCAGGAGGGAGAGACCTGGGAGAGCCTCCGGTCATGTGCACATGGCTAGATCGAGATCGGGCTTAGGCAAGTATTAGGGGGAGCTGCACACTGAAGGTTTTTTTATCTTCATGCATAGAATGCATGAAGATAAAAAAAACCTTCAGCCTTTACAACCACTTTAAGGATACCATGGTGTCTTGAATGGCTAATACCAGCATACAGTATGTGCTAATGTACTTTCTGTTTTTGTTTTTATGTACACTGCCAGATTTTGTATTTTATATATATTGATTGGTTTGCGCAAAAGTTATAGCGTCTACAAACTAGGGGATAGATTTATGGCATTTTTATTATTTTTTTTTTACTAGTAATGGTGGCGATCTGCGATTTTTATCGGGACTGTGACAATATGGCGGACAGATCGGACACTTTTCACACATTTTTGGGACCATTGGCATTTATACAGCAATCAGTGCTACAAAAATGCACTGATTACTGTAAAAATGTCACTGGCAGTGAAGGGGTTAACACTAGGGGGCGATCAAGGGGTTAAATGTGTTCCCTAGTGTATGTTCTAACTGAAGAGGGGATGGGACTGTCTAGTGGAGATGACAGATCGCTGTCCATACTTTGTATGAACAGACGATCACTCTCTTCTCCCCTCAGAGAACCGGGATCTGTGTGTTCACACACACAGTTTTCGGTTCTCGCTGTGTCACGAGCAATCGCGGGAGCCCAGCGGTCATTGCGCCTGCCGATCACTCGCATCAGCTAGTGGCCACAGGGCGAAGCGACGTAACATAACGTGCCATTCTGCCGCAGTAAAACTGCGGTGGTTGGTTGGCAAGTGGTTAAAGATGAACTCCAGTGTTACCTTCCTCCTTGCACAGTGGTACAGACACTTCTCTGGTACTGAAACTGTTTACTTATTTCACTGCACACTGTAAGCTGTTCACAGTGTACATTAGAATCTGCAGTATGCTAAATAAAGCCTTCCTCATTTCCTGACTGAAGGACATCCAGCATCATCTAGCACTTTCCTCCCCAGGCTCAGGCCTCATGCACACTGGACGTTTTTACAGCGGCTATTTTTGGCTTCAGACATTTTTTTCTGCAGCCAGTCAATTCCACAGCATGTTATCCTATGTGTCCGTGCACACATAGGCTGTTATCAGCAGTTTTTGGCTGGGGAGTTTTCTGGCTGAAAAAAACCCCCAGAACTAGCGAGTTTTGAGAGGAGTTTTTTAGCTGTAAAAAAAGCTCTAACTCTGAAAAAAGCTTAAAAACGCAGCTATTCTGCGTTTATCAGCATTTTTGAATCATAAGCTTTTTTCAGCTGTAAAAACGCTCCAACTCTGAAAAAAAGATGGAAAATGTGGCTATTCTGCGCTTATGAGCCAGAAGCCTTTGTGGAAGTATAATTTTGTTAAAAAAAAAAAAAAAAGCCACAGCTAAAAAAAACACTACTGCAAAAACGCTGAAAAACTCATGGGACTGCACTCTGCACAAATGACCCAAAAGAAAAACATACCAAATACAACCAACCAAAAATACCAAATACAATGTTAATACTAATGAAAACACAGAAAATGGTGTAAATTGGACGTGTCACTTTTATTGGTTTAAAACTTCAGACCGTTTAGCAAATAAATCCATTATATGCTCATATGTTAAACAAATAATTCTTAGCAATAACGACTCAAGCAAAACATAACTATCCATTTATAATAAAGTCCCTCCCCCTTGATACAAAGGTGGCGAACCACATAAAGTGCTCACAACAGGTGGTTTGCTCTTCCTGCTCAAACCGTCCAGCCAAAAGGCAGACCATTAGCCAAGGCCCCCCGCCTTATATACCGAAGACACCTCGCTTGATCACCTTAGGGCAGAATTAACCTGCTGCAGGTGGATCCTAATTAATAAAGGGGAGAGAATTAGGCCAATACAATACTAGCCCAGCACACTTAACCCATACAAAAAGATGAGGCGGGGGATAGGACAGAGGCAAGTCCATGATAGGTGTGCACAAATAAAATGTGCCCACTCTGTTACAGTCTACAGCTACTTACGTTTTTAGACCTGGTTCACATCTAATGCATTTTTAGTGCATTTTGCGAACCAGACCTAAGGGCACTTTCACACTGCCAGCGCCCGGGTGTTGGCGGTAAAGCGGCGCTATTTTTAGCGGCCGCTTTACCGTCGTTTTTGCAACGCTTTTCAGCCGCTCACGGGGCGCTTTTAAAGGGTTAAAACGGCATGCAAAGTGGCGCTGCCCATTGATTTCAATGGGCAGGGGCGCTTTAGGAGCAGTGTATTCACCGCTCCTACAGTGCTACAAAGAAGCTGCTTGCAGGACTTTTTTTAACATCTTGCCAGCACAGCGCCTCGGTGTGAAAGCACTCGGGCTTTCACACTGGGATTGCAGCTGAGGCTTTTTGCAGGCGCTATTTTTAGCGCTAAAGCGCCTGAAAAATGCTTCCAGTGTGAAAGGGGTCTAAGGCTCGATTCACACCTATGCATGTTGCTTTTGAGCGTTTTTGGAAGTTTTTTTTTCATGCTTGCCACGTTTTTGAGCAGCGTTTTTGCAGCGTTTTTGCCGCGATTTGCGTTTTGCGTTTTTTTTTTTGTTTTTTTTTACAGTCTAAAAAAAAAATAAAAAAAAAATTGAAAAAAAAAAAACAAAAAATGGCAAAAACGCATCAAAAACGCTGCAAAAACGGTGCACTTGCGTTTTTGATGCTTGTCCATTGAATTCTATTACATGCAAAACGCTGCATTTTGCATGAAAAAAAGTCCCTGACCCTTTCCAAAAATGCAGAGAAACAAAAAGGCATTGATGTGAACATGTTCCATAGGAACCCATGTTAAAAAATTCCCGTGCATTTCTGCAAAATGCAAAATGCATCAAAAAACGCACTAGTGTGAATGGAGCCTAATAGAACGTCCAGTGTGGATGAGGCCTAATGGCCCGTACACACGATCCCACTATCGTACGACCGATCGTATGACCTTTTTCGCTTAATAGTCGCAAGTAGAAATTGAATAGGTAAATAAAGTCATGAAAATTCCCGTACGACAGGAAAAAAAATCTGAAGTGATGTCATGTGTTGTAATGTATTTGTATTGTATTTTCGGGTGACAACTATACTGACTAAATGAAAATCGTACGATCTGGAATTGTACGAGAACATTTTTTGTGCATGACCGTTCGAATAATATTGAATGAACTGTCGTGATCGGCTGTCGAAAGTGTACACACAATCCGAAAATCATAGGATTCTTCCTCGGATGACAGTTTTCGTACGATATTCGGATCGTGTGTACGGGCCATTAAGCTGGATTCACACCTATGCATTTTTAGTGCCTTTTGCAGATTTGCACTACAGTCCATTTAACATTGTTTCCTATGGAACACGTTCTGTAGTGCAAATCTGCAAAAGGCACTAAAAATGCATTAGGTGTGAATCCAGCCTTAGGGCCGGTTCACACTGCTGTGATGCGGGAACCATGCAAATCCACTGCGGGTTCCCGCATCGCATGTTTCCCGGTGACAGTTCACACTGCCCTATGCGAACTGCTGGGAGTTCCAGGTAAAAGTTAATGACGCCCCCAAATCAGTTCGCATATCGCAGTGCAATCTGCAAACTCGGACAGGAATCGGATCGCATGGGTGTTCACGATTCTGCTGCGGACAAAAAAAAGGGTCCTGTGCGAGTTTGATGCAAATTCAGCCATACGATCTTTATGGCAGAAATCGCATCGCACAGAGATCGCATGTTATTTTCACTGCAGTGCGGTGCGAATCACATCCGATCGCTGACATCGCACCAGTGTGAACCGGCCCTTACTGTTCCTGGCCCACCAGTCATTCATTGGATTGCAGTTCTTTCAATGATGGCAGCTCAGACTTACATGTGGGTGTTACTACATCTTCTTCTTTTTAGTAAGCTATGTACAACACTTTGCTGGCCTCTCCCAATGGACATTATATGCCTGCAATACATACAGAAGCACAGAGACCTAGTGATAACGCCATTGTATCTAAAATAAAGCAGATCATGAAAACAGAACGTTTTTTTAAATATTTTTTTAGCACGTTATTGAAGGGGGTCTAGGGAAGCAAAATATATCCAGTATAAAATTCAGCTTTAATGATTATATTTACTTTTCTGAACATGTAAAATTGAATAAATGGAAATATATAGCATTTGCTACTTTTTAAATTCTATTGACCATATTCGGGCTGATTTACCAAAACCGGAGAGTGCAAAATCTGGTGCAGCTGTGCATTGTAGCCAATCAGCTTCTAACTTCAGCTTGAGCAATTAAGCTTTGACAATAAAACCTGGAAGCTGATTGGCTTCTAAGCAAGAGCTGCACCAGAGTTTGCACTTTACGTTTTAGTAAATCAATCCCATTGCATCATTAGTAATGACATTTCAAAAAATTGTGGGGGGGGGCTTTCTCCTGATTACATATGAAACAATTATACAAGATGAATTAAAAAAAAAAATCTCATATTGTATACAAATTGCATTATGTGTGTTTAGCATTATGTTTGTCTACTTTACCAAACCATCTGAGGGCTGCTTCCAAAGTACCAAACTATTTATGTTTAGTACCTGTGTCAGCATTCAATATTTTGTTACTGATATAACCAAATATTCTTTCCATCTTGCTTCAAATTAGCCACACTGTTGTCTATACCTTGTATATATATCTGTTTGGCATATCAGTTTATGTCTCTTAACATTTATTTTTTACAGGTATTTCTAAGATCTTCTATGGATCCCCGACGAAGGCCTTGGGAGGAACCTCAAGCTAATTATAATCGACAACATGATAGAAGTAAGGCTTTTTTTGTCTTTTAGCTCAGTGACCCACCAAGGAATTAAATTGTACGCAAGTCAGGCTTCAACATCATATTTACCTAATTGTGGTGCTTTTTTACCGAGCTATTAATCCCATTAAAAAATTCTTATATTATAGCCTGCAATTTCTTACATGTAGTGGCTGCATTCGACTTATTACTTTTTTAGGTTTTATTGCCTTTATTTTCATCTGTTTTACTGCCGGTTCACACAGGGGCAACAACGACTTGCAGGCCGACTCACAGAGGCGACCTGCACACGACTTCAGCGGCGACTTGCAAAACGACTTCTGTATAGAAGTCAATGCAAGTCGCCTGAAGTCGCCCCAAAAATAGTACAGGAACCTTTTTCTAAGTCGGAGCGACTTGCGTCGCTCCTATTAAAACGGTTCCGTAGTACAGAACGGGACGCAACTTGTCAGGCGGCTAAGTTGCCTGACAAGTCGCCCCTGTGTGAACCGGAGCTTATGGTTGAGGCTAAGGACGAGCTCAGGTGTGTTCGCAGCCGCACATGGGAAGTTGGCATTGCGGATCGCTTATCACAGGCAGTGAGACATTTTCCCCATCCGCGGCTGCAGAGATCGGGAAATGTCTCACTGCCTGTGATTAGCGCAGCGCAGTGCGGACTTCCCGGCGGGCTCTACACGTGCGGGTTGCGAACACCCCTGAGCTTATCGTTAGTTGACGCCAATCATTTAACACTGATAGGGGTGCTTACAAGGGTCAGCTATACATAAAACCTTTTACCTTTGCATAAAACCTATATCCCAAAAAAAAAAAAAAAAAGAATAAAAACTGTTGCTGTAACTGCTTAAAAAAAAGTGTTAGGAGCTTGACTAATTTGTTAGTCCATCAAAATCTTCTAGTGCATCTAACAGTAAGGCTACTTTCACACTAAAGGCGTTTTTCAGGTGCTTTAGCGCCCAAAAAAAATAGCGCATGTAAAGCGCCTGAAAACCGCCTCCCGTGCCACCCCAGTGTGAAAGCCTGAGTGCTTTCACACTGGGGCGGTGCGCTTGCGGAACGTTACAAAAAGTCCTGCAAGCCGCATCTGTGTGCGTTTTGAGAGCGTTGTATACAGCGCTTCTAAACTGCCCCTGCTTATTGGAATGCATGGACAGTGCTTTCAAAGCGCCGCAACACGGGTGGGTTTTAACCCTTTCTTCGGCTGCTAGCGGGGGTTAAAAGCGCCCGCTAGTGGCCGAAAACGACAGTAAAGCACCGCTAAAAAGAGTGATGCTTTACCGTCAATGCGACTCGGCCCCAGTGTGAAAGTAGCTTAACCTTTCCCCTGACTGGCTGCCCAAAGATTTCTGTTGCTCCTCCGTCCTAAATGGGAATATAAAACTGCTATATAAAATTTGCTTTTGGGTTGTAAAGTGGAACTTTAGTACAAAAAAATTGTTTACAGACAGGATTTTTAATGCAGAAGAGACATCCTAATGCCCTGTACACACGGTCGGACATTGATCGGACATTCCGACAACAAAATCCATGGATTTTTTCCGACGGATGTTGGCTCAAACTTGTCTTCCATACACACGGTCACACAAAGTTGTCAGAAAATCCGATCGTTCCAAACATGGTGATGTAAAACACGTACGTCGGGACTATAAACGGGGCAGTAGCCAATAGCTTTCGTCTCTTAATTTATTCTGAACATGCGTGGCACTTTGTGTACATACGATCGGAATTTCCGACAATGGATTTTGTTGTCGGAAAATTTTTATAGCCTGCTCTCAAACTTTGTATGTCGGAAAATGTGTGATGGAGCCTACACACGGTCGGAATTTCCGACAACAAGGTCCTATCACACATTTTCCATCGGAAAATCCGACCGTGTGTACAGGGCATATGAGGTTCATACTAAAGGCAAAAACGACTGTGTACTTTGCAAGTGAGGTTGCTTCAGAGCTTAGTAAATGAGCAGAAGCTCTGCTGACTTCCATCATCCAATCGTGTGCAAGCAAAAATACCGTTTTTTTTTTTTAATTTTCCTTGCTTGTGATTGGGTACTCTTTGCAAAGTGAAGCCTTACCTCATTTACTAAGCTCTGGAGCAACTGCAATTTGTAAAGTGCACAGTCTATTTGCCTTTAGTAAATCAATCCCATTATGTCTCTTCTGCGTTAACCACTAGCTGACCAGCACATGTTGATGTACGTTGGCACAATGGCACGGCTGGGCAAATGGGCGTACAGGTACGTCCCCTTTAAATCGTGGGCGCGCGACTGTGCGGGCCCACGATCATGTCAGAGCGGAAGAACGGGGAGATGCCTTTGTAAACAAGGCATTTCCCCATTCTGCCTAGTGACATGACCTGTTATTGGGAGCAGTGATCGCTGTCATGTCAGTGGAAGCCCATCCCCCCCACAGTTGGAACACCTCCCTAGGACACACTTAACCCCTTGATCGCCCCCTAGTGTTTAACCCCTTCCCTGCCATTGGCATTTACACAGTAATCAGTGCATTTTTATAGCCAATGGTCCCAAAATGGTGTCAAAAGTGTCCGATGTGTTCGCCATAATGTCGCAGTCGCGATAAAAATCGCAGATCGCCGCCATTACTAATAAAAAAAATAATAATAATAAAAATGCTATAAATCTGTCCTCTATTTTGTAGACGCTATAACTTTTGCACAAACCAATCAATATACACTATTTATTTTAAATTATTAATTTTTTTTTTTTTTTTACCAAAAATATTTGAAGAATACATATTGGCCTAAACTGAGAAATTATTTTTTTATATATATTTTGGGGATATTTATTATAGCAAAAAGTAAAAAATATTGCTTTTTTTTCAAAATTGACGCTCTTTTTTTGTTTATAGCGCAAAAAATAAAAACCGCAGAGGCGATCAAACACCACCAAAAGAAAGCTCTATTTGTGGGGAAAAAAAAGACGTCAATTTTGTTTGGGTGCAACGTCGCACGACCACGCAATTGTCAGTTAAAGCGACGCAGTGCTGTATCGCAAAAAGTGCTGTGGTCAGGAAGGGGGTAAATCCTTCCAGGGCTGAAGTGGTTAAAGTTTCTTACCTACCTGTCTACACTATACACTGACCTGTACAATTTCAAGCAGTGCCGAAATGAATGAACTCTCTATATTTGTCTTGGTGATTATTTCATCACGGATATGTGAAAGTTTCCATTTTTGGGGTTGTATTCAATATGTGCAAAGAGAGATCACACAAATACTTATAAGTATAGCTTTTAATAAAAGTAATGCCAGATACAGATAAAGATAATATAACAATATTATTACTAAAGATGCTGTTTCCTGCCACGGTGTCCCACCTACTTGCACAGCGTGGCAAACGAGTGATCATAGACGCATGCATGATTGCAAGATCTGAGACGAGACTGAATGTTCCAAGTTACAACTGTAGTATATAGGATGTGTGTAAGGAACGGTCAACCTCCAGCCAACACCCCTTAGAGCAAGATTATCTTATAAGGACCTGGTCAGTTTGTAATAGCATTCCTTTAGCATGAAGTCATTTAAAGCATTTAAAGTAACCAGAATAACCATGATATTAGAGGCTTTCCTATATGAGGCAAGGCAATATGAAATATGCAATTTTCCCATCAATGATCCCTGTCCGTATAGGAAAATACAGAAATTTGTGTTGTCATCAGAACTGGTGTAGAGGACACTTGTTCCAGTGACACGGTCTAAGTGGGAATTTCTCTAAATTTGGAGGGATTTCTTCTCACTTCCTGTTGTGTCAAAAGGGCAGGAAGTGAAGGGAAATCTCCTAAATGAGATGCAGATGGCAAGAAAACTGACAGCGGTTTTAATCATTCACATCTCTATCCCACGTGGAGAAAAAAAGTTTCCACTTTATATACACTTTAACCTCTTGCCAACTAGCCACCGTCATTATACAGCGGCAGGTCGTCACGATCCCGCGAGCCGTCGTAGCTATACATCGGCTCGTTGGATCGGGATAGCAGGTGCACACACGCACCCACTGCACTGCGGGGGTGCCGATGCTCGTGGCCGACGGTCGCGATGACCGCCGGCCACGAGCGATCGCGAGCACGAGAGGCAGAACAGGGACGTGTGTGTGTAAACACACAAATCCCTGTTCTGTTCTGTGAGGAGAGACAGATCGTGCGTTCCTAATAGCGAGGAATCACGATCTGTCATTTCCTCTAGATCAGTTCCCTCCCCCTACAGATAGAAACACACACAGGGAACACAGTTAACCCCTTGATCGCCCCCTAGTGTTAACCCCTTCTCTACCAGTGACATTTTTACAGTAATCAGTGCATTTTTATACCACTGATCGCTGTATAAATGCCAGTGGTCCCAAAAATGTTTCAAAAGTGTCCGATGTGTCTGCCATAATGTCACAGTCCCGATAAAAATCGCAGATCGCCGCCATTACTAGTAAAAAAAATGAAAATAAATAAAAATGCCATAAATCTATCCCCTATTTTGTAGATGCTATAATTTTTGCGCAAACCAATCAATATACGCTTATTACGATTTTTTTTTTTTTTTTTTTTACCAAAAATATGTAGAATACATATCGGCCTAAACTGAGAAAAAAATAGCTTTTTTTAAAAAAAAAAAATGGGGATATTTATTATAGCAAAAAGTTCAAAATATTGTGTTTTTTTTTTCAAAATTGTCGCTCTTTTTTTTGTTTATAGCGCAAAAAATAAAAACTGCAGAGGCGATCAAATACCACCAAAAGAAAGCTCCATTTGTGGGGAAAAAAAGGACGTCAATTTTGTTTGGGTGCAACGTCGCTCGACCACGCAATTGTCAGTTAAAGCGACGCAGTGCCGAATCGCAAAAAATGGCCTGGTCATTTAGCAGCCAAATCTTCCAGGGCTGAATTGGTTAAAGCAGGCAAGCAGCTAAATACACAGTTAAAATTAATGTTACTTGTCAAAGTTTTTGTTTTCCTGTTCATTCAGTATTTTCATACAACCCCAACAGACAGCGGGGACAACCATTGCTATAGTGGAAGCATAACTTCTAGGGATGAAATCAACGATTATTTTTATTATTGATTAGCTGGCCGATTGCTGTTTCAATTAATCGGAAAAAAAAGTTTGGAGTATAATTTGGGTTATATGTAAAGTTTAAAAAAAGACAATGTATTCTTGAATATCTCTATGCAGTGGTAAATATAAATAACCAGCTTATATGGTAGGGAACAAAATATCTAATCCACGCTGAGAATAAGAGAAGAGATATATACACTATTGGAGGTTGAATCTGGTATTTATCATCATACTCAAAGATAAAAAAAAAATTTTTTTAAAAAGACCTAAAACACTGTTTTGCAGATTTTCAGAGAGGATTGTAATATAATTTTACGCATGACAGAGTCTCTTATCATAGGCAGGTACAAGCTCCTTGCGCCTGCTGTCACTTATCCTGGCCGTACAGGAACAAATTTTTTCCTTCTAAAATTGTCGTTTTAAGAACATTCGTTCGATTTTAGTGGGTCAACTCTGTGTTCGTTTTCGACCACAGTGAATTTGAAGGAGCAGAATAGAAAATGTTTCCCAATTGAAGTAATTTTCGGACTGTGTGTGTCGTTTCATCGAATGTACAAAAACCTTTTTGTCCAAAAATTGATATGGCCAGCATAAGTAGCAGCAGCACACTTTTTTTTTTTGTTAATCACCTGTCGTGATGGGGTTAAATAAACAAAAAAATAGCCCTTTATAGTATAAAAACAGCAGATACTCACCCAACATAAGGAGCTCATTTGTACTGTGAAACAGTGAAAGTAATAATATATATATATATATATATCGAGAAGTAGGCTATAGTAGGATATATATTTTAACTGAGAGTCAGATATGAAGGGTGGAGGAGGGATATAAATATTCTATATTACAGTAGTACCAAAGGCTGAGTCTTTTTTCATGAATATAATCATTTTAAATATAAGGCACAATACTGGTGAACTTTTACTTTAAATGTAATTGTAATGCCTTATATTACCTCCAGGCTATCAGCCTTCAGCTTGTCTAGGTTCAGATGCTGATCTTCCCTGCACAGAGCCCTTAAAGTGATTGTAAACGTTGGATTTTTTTAAAAAACAACTAGCATGTCATACATGTGTAATGGTTTTGCACAGAGCAGCCCAAATTCTCCTTTTCAGCCCCCCCCCCCCTCCACCCGGCGCTTCTAGGTCCTCCTGCCTTCAGAGTGCCCCAATAGCAAGCCACAAAGTGTAGTATAGAGTGCCCCTATAGCAAGGTAAGAAAACTTCTGCCTTTAGAATCACTAGCTGCCTCTTTCCTGCCTAGGACTACATGTCCCATGAGGCATTGCACCTCACATATTCACATTCGCAAGCTCTCAGGCAATTACTAACATGTTTTTGATTCTGTAATTTTATGAATTCATTAGGACAGCCTGTAGTTCACGTTTTCCTCTTGCAAACCGTTATAGATGAACAACGGCTACAGCGTAGGTGCACATTTCAGGGAGGGCGTCTATTGACATCCTTTCAGAACCCTGCCTCCCCACAGGCCCCCAGGGCACGCATCGGGAGCGCTCTATGATTGCTGTGTCCTTTGGACGCAGCTGATCACAGATCGAGGTAAAGGGCCAATCACAGTGGCACTTTACCATGTGATCAGCTGTGTCCAATCACAGCTGATCACAATGTAAACAGGATTTGGCGGCTCACAGCACGTGAGGAGAAAAGGGCCAGTAAGTGGCAATCCACACAGGGGACATCTGCACTGATAATCAGGGCACTGACCTTTTGTGCCCTGATTATCGTGCTGCCTGTCAGTGCCCATCAGTGCAGCCTCATCAGTGCCCATTGGTGCAGCCTCATCGGCGCACATCAGTGAAAGAGAAAAATTACTAAATTTACAAAATTTTATAACAGAAACTAAGAAAAAGTTGTTTTTTTTTTTCACAATTTTCTGTCTTTTTTTTGTTTGTTTAGCAAAAAAAAAACAAAAAAAAACCACACAGCTGTGATTAAATACCGATGAGAAGGAGGGGGGGTTTGGAGGCGCCAACTCTGCTGACACTGTCATATGGTGTTAGTGTAATGCATACACTTATTGGTTCGCTGGTTCAGATGGGGTGGCGATGTCTATCGAGGGTTGGTGTCCTGGGATGTGCTGGTGTTGAGGTGCAGGCTTCGGTGGCGATCCTTCGGCTCAGGGGATGTTTGGTCCTGTTGGAAAAAGGCTA
Organism: Aquarana catesbeiana; assembly: GCF_042186555.1. Taxonomy (NCBI): domain Eukaryota; kingdom Metazoa; phylum Chordata; class Amphibia; order Anura; family Ranidae; genus Aquarana; species Aquarana catesbeiana. Next base: position 185,210,870 of record NC_133335.1, read on the forward strand.
TTCAGCGGTGTCCAATGTGTGGAAGCTCCACGCTAACCACCCTGGAGCGTGTAAGCTGACGTCAGCGGTGCATGGAAAACATCCAAACACAGTTCATTTAAAGTGTGACAGCACTGAAAGCTGAAAATTGGCCTGGGCAGGAAGGGGGTAAAAGTGCCCAGTTGGCAAGTGGTTAAAGTGTAAGGCTCCATTTACACCTAGGCATTTTGAATCTCGGGCAGAATCGTGAGACGCCATGCCATTACTTCTTATTGGGACCCAAAATTGCGCTGCAATTGCGGCAAATCACAACATGTGACACTGTCGCCCAAAAGAAGCTCATGCTCCTTTTTGAGCAACAAGCTTTGCGCGATGCAATTTTGCGGCAATTTCAATTTTAATGCGACATTCATAGCAAAATCGCACCGCGATTGGGTACCATTAAGAAGTAATGGCATTGCAAACGCGTCCAGCGTTTTGCCACAATTTGGAATCACGGGCAGAATCGCTGCGATTCCACCGGGGATTCAAATCGCCTAGGTGCGAATGGAGCCTAAATAACAAACCTTCATAATGACATATTTTAAATGTTTACAGTTTCCAGTGATAATTTTGATTCTTTTCAGTCTAATTTTTTTTTTTTTTAAATCAGCTATCTTACATGCTTAATTGGTAAAACTCTTTCACTTTATTTTTTCCAGACAGGGCAGGACCAAGGCCAGGAAGGGATCTCCACAATGCCCCAAGGCAAGATCAACAGCTACTTAGAAATGAAGGTGGTAGACAGATAGGAGAAAATGGACAGCATGAGCATAGGCCTAGAGGAAGAAATGCAGAGCAAGTTGGAGGGCACCATGAGCCAAGACCTGGTGGAAGGAATGAACGTGGGGTTGAGAGGCAGCACGAACAAAGAGATGGTGGACCTCATGAGCACAGGGGTGGAAGGCGAAATGAACAGCAAGGACGTGGTCGATTTGAACGCGGTGCTAGAGGACAAAATGAGCAAAGAGGTGGTGAACAGCGTGCATATGGTGCTGGTGGACACAATGAACAGCGTGGTGGAGGACGTCAAGGGCATGAACCAGGAATCCGAAATGAACAAAGAGCTGGAGATGGGCACGGTTATAACAGAGGAAGGGCAAATCATAGACCACAACCAGAAGAGCAACGCCGGGACAGAGAGAATGGAAGGGGGCAACAAGTACGACGACTGGGATACAAAGCTCTTGAAGAACTGCTAGAAAAGGAACCTTCAGAAGTGGCAATAACTCTAGCTGCCCATCCTGGCCTAAAAGATTTGCTGTCAGCCACTGAAATGAGGCCAGATTGGGTGGAATTGCTGTGTAGGGCTCTGTGCAGGGCCTGCACTGCTAGACTGGAGAGGCAGAGCATTCAGCATCTCCTTGAGCTGGTCAAATCATCTGAGTATATTCGTATGTGCCTCCCACACTATATAGTGGGAATGATGACAGAACCTGTGCCTGAGAAAAGGCAGCGCTATCCTGATAACATTCACAATATTCTAAGTCTTCTGCAAGAAATTATCAGCATCTTTCCTGCCAGTAGCATAAGAGAGACTTCAATGTTGGTGACTCTCATTCCTAACTCAATAAATAGTTTACGTGCTTCTGGAATAGTAGTGGGAGAGCATATAGAGCAGACTCTAGAAAGGTTATCAAATTTTATTCAGCACCTGCAAGACCGGAGAAGAGAAGGAACACTACGGGTGGACACACACATGGTCATTGGACCAGAGGTTCCTGTTGATGATTTCAGAACAATGAGTGTGTACCCTAGTTTTGAAGAAATTCATCTGGGTGCAAAGCCATTTCTTAGACCAAATAATTTAAAATACAAATTTGAAAACACAGACCTTTACTTGGACACCCACTTTCGACTCTTGAGGGAAGACTTTGTTCGGCCATTAAGGAAAGGGATCCAAGAGATCCTTCAACATGATGATCGAGGCATTCGTAAAATGAGGTTTGATGATATTCGTATTTACTTCGACACACGGATAATTACTCCTATGTGCACATCATCAGGGATTATATACAAAGTCCAGTTTGATGTCACACCTTTAAAGTGGGTACGCTGGCAGAACTCCAAACGACTGTTGTATGGATCTCTAGTTATCCTGTCCCAGGACAATTTTGAATCCTTCCTCTTTGCCATAGTTTCTAATCGTGATGCCAAAGAGTTGGAACAAGGTGAGGTGCAACTGCAGTTCTGTGAGCAGAGTAGAGAGCTTCTGGCAAGAACACGTCCAAATGATTCTTTTGTTATGGTGGAGACTACTGCCTACTTTGAAGCTTACCGGCATGTATTGGAGGGCTTGAAAGAGATGAATGCACAGGATGTGCCTTTCCAGAAATACATTGTATTATGTGAAAATGATGTGAGAGCACCACGTTATCTCAATGCGGGTATCCAATATGATCTTAGCTGTATGATGAGCAAGGAGAAAAAGGCTATCCCAGCTTCAAGGAACAAAATCAATATCCTGAATCCCTTGGAATGGCCTTCCAAAGAGTCCTTAGGCTTTGATGAATCTCAGATAGAGGCTGTACGGCTGGCACTTACTAAGGAGCTTGCTATTATTCAGGGACCTCCGGGCACCGGTAAGATTCTGAAAGATAAAAAGGCTTACAAAAATTTAGATTGTTGTAAAAATAATTTGAGTTTTACTTTTTTTGTTTCACTGGCTTTGTAAGCTGTCTAGTTTTTAGACTTCATAGCCTAAAACACAATTGGCAAATACATTTTATTTCGGTTGGAAACCTCTTCACTAACTACAATGTTGGAGATTCTTAAAGTAGGACACCTATAACTTTTTTCTTGTTGTTTTGACAGAGAAGGAAACAGTAAAAACTTAAAGCGGAGTTCCACCCAAAAGTGGACCTTCCTCTTTAAGCACTCCTCGCCCCCTGACATGCCACAATTGGCATGTCATTTTTTTTGGAGGGGGGAGTGTGTACCTTCTTTTTAGTGGGACTTCTTGTCCCACTTCCTCCTTCCTCTTCTTGGCCACCTATGCGACTCCCCCTCTCACCCTAGGCGGCCCCTCCCTGCCATCTATCTTCTGGGACACGCCCCAGAAGATTGCCAGGCCAATAGCAGAGCACAGCATGACTCGCGCATGCGCAGTGTGCTGCTGGCTGTGAAGCTGTAAGCTGTAGTGGCCGGGTGCCCACAGTTGCTATGACGGCGCCGCTAAGAGGAGGGGGAGAGGAGCGAGGCGCCGGCATCGCTGGACCGTGGGACAGGTAAGTGTCTGTGTATTAAAAGTCAGCAGTTATACTTTTTGTAACTGCTGACTTTTAATAAACTAAAAAAACGGGTGGAACTCCGCTTTGAAGAAGAAATCCAGGTATGGCATTTTTACAATGTTACATTGGTCCAGCTTGGACCAGTGTAACTATGCATAATACTATACCTGTTTGGATCAGCTTGTAAACACTGTAGCAGACACCACTACTCTAGTGATTTCCACTAGCTTTCGGGTCCATTGCCGAGCAGTTGCCCTGCTGCATTGTGAACACAAGAGGATAGAGGCTCAACACAGGTGCTATTCAGAGAATGCCTTGCGTTATCTCAATGAATGCAAATATTCTAAAGCTAAAAAAGAGTTTTGCATACACTTTAAAGTTAACCTGTAGCCATGTTATGTGCTTTAAAGCATTTCTATACTCTTAGCAGGCCAAAAATGATACAACAAACCCTCAATGACATCTGTAGTTACAGGCACAATGGAGCAATTCATCCTCGAAGTTCACAGCAGAAGTACTGGCCGCTCAAGGTCATTGTTTTCTGTAGCTCCGCTCACTCTGCTCTTTCTTTCTCTCTCTTAGTGACTCAGGAGCATTTCGGTTTTCTATTCCCTAATGCAAAACACACAGCAGCAGCTCTGGGAGGGGGGGGAGCAGGGAAGCAGGGTGAGCAGAAATGCTAAGAGAACAACCAAAATATAACTAAAGGCAAATTAGAGACCTACCGCATTCTGCTGATATTTTGAAGCAGTAACTTTTCTTTGTTATGCTTGTTTCGACTGTTGTGCAGTGCATATTTGCGCAGTGTTCACATGACATGTTTTGTAAAAGTTTAAAACTCCTCAGTAAAAAATATTTTTCTTTTTTTTTTTTTTTTTGTTAGACTTCATGTATACTAGCAGCTCATAAACTCGTGTTTAGGAGCTTTTGGACTTTTTTTGCCAAAGCTCCTAAACTCAGCTTTATAAAAGCCAATTATTTACTAAAGCTAGAGCGTAGGCAAAATCAGCCTCACTTCTGCAGAGAAACCAATCAGCTTCTAATGTTCAATTAAGCTTTGGCAATAAAACCTGGAAGCTGATTGGTTTCTAAGCAGAAGTGAGACTGATTTTGTACTTTCCAGCTTTAGTAAATAAAACCCATTGTGTTCATGTACACATAGGCTTTTAGGATCATTTAGGACAGTGGTTCTCAACCTCCCTAGTGCTGTGACCCCTTGATAAAATTTCCCAAGTTGTGGGGACCCCTAACAGTAAAATTATTTTCGTAGCGTCGGTTTTTGGCACCCAAGGCAAGACAAGTAATTTGCGCTCTTAACCCACTGACATAACGAGTCCCTTCCACTACAGTATTAAAACCCCTTATGGTACATTTTAGGATGTACCACTCTTTCTCTTTGTTCTCCTTTCTTTCCTATTTATCTCTCTCTATACTAATTTCTTGGATTTTTTCCCTGCCCCCTTCTCATATTCTTTCTCTCCCTTTTTCTTTGTTCCTTCCCCTCTTTTTCCTCTCGCTTCCATTTATTCTCTATTTTTATTCCTTCTCTTAGTCCTTGGTGGAGGGGGTGGGGGGAATCAGATGAATGGCAGTGCTGGCGGGGATTTGGGATGAGTGGCAGTGCTGGGGGAAGTTCTGATCGGCCGACTTAGGTGCTCTTGATCAAGGTCATCTGCTGATCTGAGAACTGTAGTGGGGACTTTTAATGGTAACTCTAATCACAGGTAGTATTACTCACTGTGTCTCCGGCTTCATTGTGTCTCAGACTTTGTGGTGTCTCGTAGCAGTAACACCTATGCCGAAATCAGGAGATAGGGTCTCCTTCAGCCCCTCCCACTTCACATTCCTCTCCAGTCAGCTGACCTCTAGTCTCTGCCCCCCCAGCCATGCCGTTAACTGAATGGGCGGCTGAGTGGGCGGCCGCGGGCTCCAGGAACAGCCCTGCTGGGCGGCCACAAAAGGGCTGGGAGAGAGGTGCAGGCTTCAGGAACAGCCCAGGATTCGGTGACCCCTGGCAAATCATCATTTGACCCCAGAGGGGATCCCGATCCCCAGGTTGAGAACCACTGATTTAGGAGCTGCTGAGGTTAGAGGAGGTTTAACCTACTTAAAAGAGTTTTAAACCCTCCCTTTTTCTATCTGAAATTAAAAAAAGTTTTGCCTTTAGTTCTACTTTAATGAATGGAAAAAAATGAAATATAAAATGTGATGAGGAGAAAAGCCCAGTCATATCACTAGTCTCTTTCTTTCCTGAATTGATCCTTGCATTCTTTTCCACTGTGACTTGCATTTTATATAAATGACTCGTAAAATAGACCAACACTATAGTGTTTGGTGGAAAGCAGATGCTGGTTTTCACTTTCAATTTTAACCCCCCCCCCCCCCCCTTCCCAAAACTACATTAGTAGTATGTATGATAGCACAGGCATACACACCTTTTTTTGCATAGGTGTATGGAAGAGTTAGGCTATGTACATATGATAGGATTTTCCGACAACAAAACCGTGGATTTATTTCCGACAGATGTTGGCTCAAACTTGTCTTGCATACACACGGTCACACAAATGTTGTCGGAAATTCCGAATGTCAAGAACACGGTGACGTACAACACGTACGACGAGCCGAGAAAAATGAAGTTCAATAGCCAGTGCGGCTCTTCTGCTTGATTCCGAGCATGCGTGGACTTTTGTGCATCGGAATTGTGTACACACGCTCAGAATTTCCGACGACAAGTCTTGTTGTCGGAAAATTCCGACAACAAATTTTCTATGGAGCATACACACGGTCGGACTTTCCGACAGCAAGCTTACATCCAAAATTTGTTGTCGGAAAATCCTATCGTGTGTACGGCCCATTGCAGTCTCAGACAGGTTTATTCTGTATGTGACCCCATAGGAAAGTTTTTTTCCCTCAGTTCCTGTCTCTGTGACACAAGTACAAGAAATGAAGGCAGAGGTTGGACAGGAAGACACATAGTAATATTAACCTGACAGAAGTTTCAACCCTCCATTTTATTGCAATAAAAGTAATTTGCTGTAGTCTTTGTTTCCACTGGAGAGATTTCCCATCACCTCCTGTCAGGAGAAATCCCCCCTAACAGACTGCAAATAAGTGAACTTTTACAAAAGGACATTGGATGTACAATTAAAAGCTCTGCTAGCAGTTGTAAAAAACTCTACAGGCAGCATAAATAATTGCTTTTTAAAAATTCACACGTTTGACCTTCTAACAATACTGAAATATATCTACATATGACTATGAACTGTTCCCGTTTCCCTTGGATCAGAGAATATTACAATGTCTGACCAGGTTAAATTGCCCTGATTGCTACTGTATCCCTCCAGGGTGTGTTTTTGCTGTTTTAGCCCCCTTCTACATACATAGGCATAAACATAAATGTTCAACCAATCTACGTGTGCATGTTAATGGAATAATCCTTCATCAAGAACTTTTTGGCATTTGAATTGTACCTTCCTGTTTGACCACAATCTAATGTCCACGGAAGATTCATGTATGGTTCATATAACCATTTCTTTGTCTTTTGTAGACAGCAGAACACCTATTTAGGCCCCTTTCACACGAGCTGTCTGATCAGGTCCACCTGTCAGTTTTTCAGGCGGACCTGATCATACCCTCCAGTCTCTTCTATGGAGCAGTGGATGTCCACTGACACCCGCCTCCATTCGATCTGATCCGATCCTGTCTGCAAAAAACAGACGGATGGTGGTCCTATTCCCCATCTGTCCGACGAATCGAATGGAAATGGACAGGCAGTCCATTTCCATCTGATTGCCCCATAGAGAAGAGAGGGACTGTGTCCGTCTCCGCTCTGCATAGCAGAGCAGACATAGACCTGTCAGCCGCTGGCTCTGCGGGAATCAGAGAGATCCCCCCTGCTGAGCAAGCGGATTCCACTTAGCGGAGGCACCCATGTGAAAGTGGCCTAAAGCAGATGGCATGGCTAACAGCATTTAAAGAAAACCTGTGCTAAGAGAATATGGAGGCTGCCATTGGTATCATCTCTATCTCAGAATGCTCTAGTTATAATCTATATAATGGCGAAACATAGAAGAAGATCAGAGAGAAGACTCTCTCGTTTTCTATCCTGTGTGCTTCTTCCATGTCAGTAACCCTAAGTATAAAAGTGGACCTGAACTCAAAAAAGATCTGCTATGTTATAAGGTACATCTAGAAATTTTAGTCTATAGTACCCTAAAGAATGTCCCTTTTGTCTTAAATGCCCCGGAAAAATAGCAAAGTACTTCCTGGTATGTGAGAGTAGGCACATCTGTTGCCCCATTGCTGTATATGTGTGGTATTAGATCACTACAAAGCACTGCTGCCTCTGGCTTCAAGTCTCAGAAAATTTGGAGTGAGATTTGTTGATGCCACTTGTGAAGGAACCGCTTTGGCAACCAGCTTGGGTGCTTCTTTCTGCCAAACAGTGCCTCCTGCCCTCCAAACCGTTCTAAGCAGACCAAGAGCTAATACCAGCCATTTTTACCCCAAGCATCGTACGCAGACAAGATTTTGGGATAGAACCAAAGAAATGACTGTTTATTTAAACTCAGACACATACTTTATTCCACACAGGAGGATATTCCTCTCCTGATCATATTACCCTAACAATACAACATGTAAACAGGAATATAATTACCAGCTAACAATGATCTTAATTAAACAGTAAATTATTTAAACAGTAAGTTAATCAACATATAACATTCCACAATAATTTGATAACAAGTTAAAGTGGTCACTAGATTAATCTCATCTCCAAGAGATCATCAGACAGACAGAAACAATAGAACAATGGGAAAGACAAAACAGTGATCTCAACCCACCTTAGAGTATCCGGCATCAGTTTTTAAAAAAACCCAGGGCTGTCCTAATCTCATTAACCAGCTTTCTTTTCACATACATCTGCTTACTGACTTTCAAGTTGGCAAAGAACATCATGGCTTCCTTGACCGTTAAATGTAATAATATCCTTTTGCATTATATAACAGGACATCTTCCTAAATGTTTGCTCCCTGGAATGCCAGGGCCCAAAATCAGTGGGTTGGAGGCTTGCCTCTAGTCCTCTCCAAAAGCCTCTGTCCTGGTTGGGTCTGTCACACCACTACTGTAATGCTCGCAGTTCTCTTTTGGAGAGAGGAAGCTGTACCGGAGGACCTGCAGTGCAAGCATCTCCCTGTTTTTTTCATTCTGTGGATATGCCCTTCCTAAGCCTGCAATGTTGCTTCTTGAATACTCTCTCTACTAGTCATCAAATCAGTGGTCATTGAAGGGGGGGGGAGGCTGCAGCACTGACATAAGGCCACCTCCAAACATAGGGGCAAAGTAATTCCGTAATAAAAGATCAACTGCACAGAGCCTTTTGGCAATATTAATGACTTGTCCTTTGTCATCTGCTTGCCGTTTATTGGGCACAACCTCCACAATTCATGTCCTCTTTAAAGCCAGAGACAGCTAGACATCTCAGAGAGAAGGCCAACAATGGCAGCCTCTTATTCATCTTACTTTAGGTTTCTTGTAGCCTCCCTGGCGGTTTTCCCGAGTGTGGCTCGGGGTTAAAATTCAGTACCATTAGCGGTAACCCCGAGCCACACTCGGGATCGCATTGCAGGATCCTGGGGCGGCGTTACTTACCTTGTCCCCGGGATCCTGCGATGTCCCCCGCAGTGTCCGAGGGCTCCGTCCTCCTCCGAAGCCTCTCCGTGCCAGGCTCCGTTCCCTGCGAGCGGCGCAACGCACGGGGGCGGAGCCTGGCGGCAAATTCAAAAAAATGTCAAAATCATAACACATACAGTACTGTAATCTTACAGATTACAGTACTGTATGAAATGATTTCACATCCCTTTTGTCCCCAGTGCTTTGGCCCATGCCCTGCATGCAGTTTTACATGATATACACTGTTCTTTCTGCCTGGAAACTGGAGATTGTCCATAGCAACCAAAAAGTGTCCCTTTACGTCAAAAGTGGCTTTAGACCAGCTAGAAAACAGCGATAGTAAATTAGAACACTTGCAGAATTGAGCGATAGTGAATTGTGGGGAAATTTATTTTATTACTATTTTTTTTAATTTTTTTAAATTATTTATTTTTATTTATTATATTATAGTTTATGTTTTTGTGTTTCAAACTTTATCATACCCGGGATATCTACTAGACTCTGGTTTGGACAGATTTAAGTGTGTTATTGTTAAGATTTACAGACCTACAATATAAAACGCCAAATTTCCATGCAAAATAATTGTACCGCTTTCAGCACCTAAAATCCGAAATAATCATACCGCCAGGGAGGTTAAACACATGCCAATAGGCATAAAATGCACTTTAGTAAACTTTCCAGCCATTCTGTTTTAAACACAAATGTTACCAAAATTATGCATAAAGGTGAATCTCTACTTTACATCAGTTTGTTTTGTTCACAAGCGTAAAGTTTATATCAGAGTCATATTTGTTTGCTGCATACAATGTGTTATGGATGGAACCTTAGACTGCTTGAGCCAATTGTCTGCAGTGATCTTTTATTTCCTCCTTGTTTTTAGGCAAGACTTACATCGGACTGAAGATTGCTCAAGCTCTGCTCATGAACACCGATGTATGGCAATTAAATAGACACCCCAATCCAATTCTTGTGGTTTGCTACACTAATCATGCATTAGATCAGTTTCTGGAAGGTATGTATGCTGACCATTAATGGGTAAATGAAAAATGAAATAGGTAAATGAAAAGTCTACTATACATAATTCATCTATTAAAAAAAAAATGTAATTAAATATATAAAAATATATACAATTGTACAAAAAGTGTAGCTGTCCCACGGTCCAGCGATGCGGGCAAACAAAGCCCCGCTCCTCTCCCCCCTCCTCTCTGCGGTGCCGGTGTCTTGCCAAGAAAGTTCCCCCGGCGGATAAGGACCCCCTGTACTGCGCAGGCGCAGCGCTTGCGCAGAACGAACGACTGAGGAGCCGCCGAAAATAGCCGAAGCTGAAAACCTTCAATCAGCTGTACACGGCGCCTGCGCCCTGGGTCCAGGTTCAAGCCCCGCCATCCAAGTGGACCTAGAGGGAGAATAAAAAAGTGCCGAGCGAAGCGAGGCTGTGCCCGAAGCGTGGCGAGCGATACGATCCCGTGAGGGGCCCTCTTACAGGCGCCGTGTACAGCTGATTTCTATTCGGCTTCGGCTATTTCCGCCGGCTCCTACTGCGCAAGCGCTGCGCCTGCGCAGTAGAGGGGGGTCCTTATCCGCCGAGGGGAACTTTCTCAGCAGAACACCGGCATTCTAACTGTGGGCGCCCGGCTGTGGTGCTGTGAATGGCCGGGCAATCTTCTGGGACCTGTGACGTGTCCCAGAAGATTGCAAGGGGGGGGGAGAGGTTATCTTCCTTCCAGGAACGAGGCGCCAGGGGAGGAAGTGGGAGCTGGGTGCCTGTAAAAACAGGGTACCCGCTCCTCCCCCAAAAAAATGACATGCCAAATGTGGCATGTCAGGGAGTCACCAGCACTTAAAGTGGAGTTCCACCCAGAAATGGCACCTTTCAGGGGGGAGCAGATACCTGTCTAATACCTTGTCCGGCCCCTCTTCTGTCCCCCCCCCGCTGTATTCTGCGCATGTGCAGTAGGGAACCAGGCTGTGAAGCCGCAAGGCTTCACTTCCTGATTCCCTTACTGAAGATGCCGGTGCCTGCACCCGGAGTCAGCTGAGGACATCGTGGGTGTCCTGGACAGGTAAGTGTCCTTATTTTAACAATAAGAACAATAATATTTGTAGCTGCTGACTTTTTTTTTTTTTTTTTTTTCAGGCGGAACTCCGCTTTAAAGCAGAAGTTCCATTTTTTTTTTTTGTGTGGAACTCCGCTTTAACTAAAAAACGTGAGTTTAACAGCAGCAGTGTGCATTAGGCCTAAGGCTCCATTCACACTTGAGCATATCAATTTACTGGCGTTTTTCTGGCGTTTTTTTTTTTTTGCAGCTTTTTACAAGCTTTTTTATAGAGTTTTAGAAGCATATTACAAAAGTTTTACAGCTTCAGGCATTTTTGTTTAGCCAATAGAAAGCACTAGGGGAAGGAGAGGGAGCGGAAATTAGGGATAGAGAGCTGCTGCAGAAAACGAGTGACAAAGCGCTCGTAAAATGTCAGTAAAAAAAGTCAGGTGTTTCTATTGAAGTCTATGGAGCCAAAAACACTTGTAATCTGCCAAACAGAAGCTCATGTACTTTTTTGACAGGCGTTTTGCTGCAGGCGACAGAACGCTCAGATGTGAATAGGGGCCATTGAAATGAATGGGATTTGGCTTGTCGAGCGTGGCAGTTATTGTAGAAGAAACTTTTTATTCTGCCTTCCAGCAATCTCTCTGCTAAATGTATACTAAGCCTTGCATGGGCTGATCCGTGTATATTCTCGGCATGCTTTGGGATGAATAAACTCTTGTGAGCATGCGCAGGAGTAATGTCATCCCTGGCCGGATGATGTTATAGTATAATATGCCCAACCCAAAAGTGGATGGAAGTACCAGTGAGGGAGCTTACATAGCTGGAGCAGGGGTAAGCATAGCAGATTTAGTTCCACTTAAACCTGTTTAGGAGTCCTTTCACACTGCCAGCGCGGAGGCGTCGGCGGTAAAGCGCCGCTAGTTTTAGCGGCACTTTACCGTGGTTTTTGCTGCACTTTTCGGGCACTAGCAGGGTGCTTTTAACCCCCGTTAGTGGCCGAATAAAGGGTTTAAAGCGCCGCTGCCGAGGCTCTTTGCAGGAGCTTCGGCGGCGCTGCCCATTGATTTCAATGGGCAGGGGCACTTTAGGAGCGGTGTATACACCGCTCCTAAAGCGCCTCAAAGCTGCTGCTTGCTGGACATTTTTTGACGTCCTGCCAGCGCAGCACCCCTGTGTGATAGCACTCGGGTCTCACGCTGGGATTGCATATGAGGCTTTTTTCAGGCGCTATTTTTAGCGCTAAAGCGCCTGAAAAACGGCTCCAGTGTGAAAGGGGTCTTAATAGTGCAGCCCTTGCTCAGATGTCCTGTTATTCAAACTTATTCTCTCCCTTTCAGAGCAGAAGCATTATCTGAGGGGTTTATTTACGAAAGGCAAATCCACTTTGCACTGTAAGTGCACTTGAAAGTAAAGTCACTCTAAATCTAAGGGGTAGATCTGAAATGAGTGGAAGCTCTGCTGATTTTATCATCCAATTATGTACAAGCTAAAATGCTGTTTTTTATTTTCCTTGCATGTCCCCCTCGGATCTACAGCGACTGCACTTTCAAGTGCACTTGCAGTGCAAAGTGGATTTTCCTTTAGCAAATAACCCCCTAAGTGTCTGGTTGAGAAGGCCCACAGAAGCTGTTCTATCACCTGCTGGATATCAGTGCTGAAAACAGAAACAGCCTTGAGCCCTCGTTCACATTGAAGGCGGGTTTGAAATCATGCGAGTTCAGACCCGCATTTCATTGCGAGTTCAGGGTCGACTTGAAAGACATCTGTGCGCGTCTATTGCAATCGCCCCCAAAGTCGCCAAAAGTAGTGCAGGAACTACTTTTGGAAATCGGTGCCGCACTGCAAAGTCGACGTCGCACTGACTCGGACGGTGCCGTTGCCTGCAATAGGCTGCGATTGGCATGCGATTTGACATGTCAAATCGCATATCAAATCGCCCCGATGTGAACGGGGACTTGGTGTTCTTTCATGTATACCTGAGCATGTTGGTTGTTTGACAGTTTTATCTGTTATTAGCACTTAGCTGAGACTAACCCTGAGAGGGAGATAAGACCCATTGTAAGCCATACAGCCTGACACTTCTCATGTGAAGAAGAAGACTACAAATAAATAACATAATGAACAGCTTTCTCTGAGGGTTGAGGTTTCACTATTCTAACACATCAGGAGTATTATAAATGCCTTTTTGAGCTGAGTAGCTCAAAAAGTCAGGTTCAGTTTTGTTGATGTACTAAAGGCATTCTCCTAAAGACTTATTCTACTAATGTTGTTTCAGGAATTCACCAGTTCTTGGCGGAGGGTATTGTACGCGTTGGAGGACGCAGCAGCAGTGAAGTTTTAAAGCAGTTTAATGTCCGAGAACTGAGACAAAGTGTTCGCAGAGACTGCCCAGCCCACATACGCAGGGCATGTGGAGAAGTGAGTATTGATGCCAATGCATCATGTTCTATATCTTGTTACCTAGAACTCTGTATACTCTTCTTCATAGCAACTGCTCAGATACAATATAGGTTAGTTTCACTTTTACCAAAAAATATTGTCTGTGCTAAGCAGGTAATGATCACCTGCCCATTAAAACATCCGTGCAGCTTTGACTAAAGTTGAAAAATATTTATAGGCCAAACCTCCTGAAGCCTGGCCAAAAAACTCAGAGATGGTATCTTCCCATCATGCATATATGTGTGTGTATATATATATATATATATATATATATATATATATATATATATATATATATATATATATATATATATATATATATATATATATATATATACACATACACACAGTGCCTTGAAAAAATATTCATACCCCTTGAAATGTTCCACATTTTGTCATGTTACATCCAAAAACGTAAATATTTTATTGGGATTTTATGTGATAGACCAACCCAAAGTGGCTCATAATTGTGAAGTGGAAGGAAAATGATAAATGGTTTTCAACATTTCTTACAAATAAATATATGAAAATTGTGGTGTGCATTTGTATTCAGCCCCCTTTACCCTGATACACCTAAAGCTACTTTCACACTGAGGCGCTTTACAGGAGCTACAGCGCTAAAAATAGGGCCTGCATAGTGCCTGTAAAGAGCCTCTCCTGTCCCTCCAGTGTGAAAGCCCTCGGGCTTTCACACTGGAGCGGTGCGCTTGCGGGACGGTAAAAAAAGTCCTGCACGCAGCATCTTTGCAGCTCCTAAAGCGCCTCTGTCCATGGAAAACAATGGGACAGCGCCGGCAAAGTGCCGCTGCAGCTAAGCTGCAAACAACTGGCTCAAGTGGTTCTAAAGGCAGAAGGTTTTTTACCTTAATGCATTAAGGTTAAAAACCTTCTAGGTGCAGCCCCCCTTATACTTACCTGAGTTCCATCTCGATTCAACGATGTGCATGAGGGCAATGTCTCTCCCGGGTCTCTCACTGGCTCACACAGCAGCAGGAGTCATTGGCTCCTGCTGCTGTCAATCACATCCAGTGAGGAGAGAGCAGAGGGCAGGGTCTAGGCACTCTCTGTGTGTGAATGGACAATTTACAGGAGCACGGCTTCCAGAGCGAGCATGCTCGAGTATCCCCATAGCAAGAGGCTTGCTATTGGGGACACTCAGCAGGGAGGAGGAGCAGACAGCGCCGGCGGGGGACCCAAAAAGAAGAGGATCTGGGCTGCTCTGTGCAAAACTATTACACAGAGCAGGTAAGTATACCATGTTTGTTATTTCGAAAAAAAAAATGTAACTTTAGAATCACTTTAAGTGATTTAAAGACAGAAGGTTTTTTACCTTGCCATAAGGGCACTCTATACTATACTTTACAGCTTGCTGTAGGTAGTGGTTCTCGACCCCTGTCCTCAGGACCCACTAACAGGCCAGGTTTGCAAGATAACTGAAATACATCACAGGTGATATCATTTGCTGCTCAGTGATTGCAATATTCTAGTCTGCATCTCCCCAAGGTAATACTTCAAATCTAGCTTGTTAGTGGGTCCTAAGGACAGGAGTTGAGAACCACTGCTATAGAGGCACTCTGAAGGCAGGAGGTGCCAGAAGCGCCGTTGGGGGGCCCCAGAAGAGGAGAATCAGGGCTGCTCTGTACCAGATTTAACCTCTAATAGTGAGTGACTCAACTTTCTTGAGGACTGGCTTTTTTCTTGCAGCCCTCCCATACAAGCCACATTTGTGGAGAATTTGTAAAATTGTTGTCACATGCACACATTGACCACTCTTTGTCATAAATTCCTGCAACTGCTTCAGAGTAGTCCTCTTGGTAGCCTCTTTGACCAGTTTCCTCCTGGCTCTTTCATCCAGTTTGGAGCGACGTCCTGATCCAGGGAGGGTCGATGTTGTACCAAATACCTTACACTTCTTAATAGAAGACTTCAGTGTGCTTCTAGGCATCGATAAAGCCTTTGAAATGTATGTGTATCCATGTCCTGACTTGTGCCTGTCCACAACTTTATCCCAGAGATCTTTTGACAGTGCCTTGCCACCACCCATAGTTGATTGTTTGCTTCAGTTGCACTACCAGGGACTGAAATGCTCCAGGAAAGCTCTTTTAATGCTAAGCTGATCAAAATGACCACAGCTGATCACAGCTGAAAGTCAAATGGTGTTGTGTGCCATTGAGAAGGTGATTAACTACAACTGATTGAGTTTACAAGTAATTTTTAGGAAGGGGTGATCCTTTTCCAACTCAGTGATTCTGTTTTTGATTTTTTTACTAACATGTTGGTGGTATATCTTTCACTTGGATGTTATACGTTGCACTGAGTAAATACAGCTGGATTTATTTCCACGTTGTATTTCAGTTATTTATTGCATACTCATAATAATCTGAACAATCTTGAAGTTTGTAAACGTACCCTGTGGAGATCCCCACACATTTATTTTCTTGGATTCTATGACACATACACTACATTGTCAAAAGTATCGGTACGCCTGCCTTTACACACTTCAATAAATAACAAACATGTCATACTTGCCTGCTCTGTGTAATGGTTTTGCACAGAGTAGCCCCGGTCTATTTCCTTTAATATTTTTGTCGATAGCATTGTTAAACATCCCTTGATTTTTGATGCCTTTGCCACCACTGCACTAAATACTTTGTATTTTCTATGTGTCTTTACTCACTTAAGGTCCTACAAGAGATGAAGTTAGCAGAAAATAAACTCCAGGAAGGTGCACAGCTTTTGCAATGCTCAACAGCTGGTGTCATTCATGAAAAGTTCCTACAGAAATACATCAATGAGGACCACTGGGCTAGTTTACATAGCGTGATGGTAAGAAACCTCTCCCAGTTATGCCAATTTCAGCATAACGGAAAATTGTATATTTACATGACGGTAATTTTCCTCCCCTAATGCATAAGCATGACAGCATACATGAACGGCCCAGCTCCACCCCCCCGCCCAATCACAGGACCTGTTCTAAAATATAAATAAGTCCTTCCCCTAAGGCGGCATTCTCGTAACTGTACTCAATGTGAAGCTCCAAGGGGGAAACCTGTATGCTGTCATGCTTATGCATCAGGAAAGGAAAATTACCTTTAGGCAAGTACAGTGGAACCTTGGTTTACGAATAACGCGGTTAACGAGCGTTTTGAAAGACAAGCAACTTTTTTTTTTTTTAATTCTGACTTGGTTTGCGAGTATTGCCTTGCAAAACGAGCAGAATTTAAGCTAATGGGCGGTGCAGTACCACATTTGGCCAGGGGTGCGGGGGTGCCGGGGACACTCGGAACGGTTCTGAGCCATCCCCGAGTAGTATTTCCGAGACTCTCCGGAGCCCTCCTACCTCTAGCTACATGTGGTGTTGCATGTAATAGAAGTCAATGTGGAACAAATTATCTTTGTTCCATTGACTTCTATGGGGAAACTTGCTTTGATATGTGAGTGCTTTGGATTACAAGCATTCTCCTGGAACGGATTATGCTCGTAATCCAAGGTTCCACTGTACACAATTTTCCATTTTCCTGACACAAGCATGACCGCATACACAAATGGGATGTAGCACGCCATAAGCCACAAAGGAGGGTAATGCTGAAGTATTTTAATCAACATATTATTAGATTAATTTAGAACTGAAGTCAAGCTCCCCTGTTTTCAATGTTGCTTGATTAATTTTGGAATGGGCTAGAAATGGTTGGTATCCTGTAGAATAATTCTGGACCCCTGAATTCTGCCCATGAGCGCGTAATCCATTTGGTAAAGTGGGCTCTGCGCTAAATTGATGGATTCATCTTCGCCATATAAGCTCATCAGACTACCTTCACCCGAGACCCGAGACAATGTGATTGTCCTAGTGGACAGGGAAAGTCTTCTTCTTACACTGCCAGGCTTAAAGAGCTCATTGTCTGACCTTCTGGAGAAGGGCCACTTCCATGTATTTCTTCAACATCGAGTCCACTTCCAATGCTTGTGATGACTCAGGCATTTTAGTTTGGACCTGCTGGAAGGGTGATGTCGTGACCCAGATGCAAAGATTCAGACCTTTTATATGGTGCTGGAGAAGAGAATAGAGCTATTCTATTTGATAATAGTAGCAATAAGGTAGTTTAAACACACAGCAGCCATCAGTACTGAAGAGTTAATATATCACATGTGTGATAACCTGCATTCAGCAGTGCAGGATAACAGCATAAACCTGTAGGTAATCCTAAAACAGTATACCAGCAGCTAAGTACTATTGTCTTGTGCACCATGTGGTGCGCTTTACCACCTGAATGCCTCATGGCCAGCAGGAAGTCCAATGAATGTCCATCCACGGAGGCATGATGAAAGAGACACTTGTATAATCCCTAGAGACCAGCATCCTGCACCCCAATGCCTGGATTATGGGGGAGGCCTCCCACTTATAGGTGGTTTACACCCGAACGGAGGGTGCTTCATCACAGGAGAGGCTGAACCTGTGCGGCTAGGCCAGATGAATCCGGCAGGGTGAGGGCAAAAATGAAAAATTCTTTATTTTAAACAGCTGCATAACCAGTTGAGCATTGAGGACAAAAAAGAGAATGCTGCCTTGACGGAAGTGATTTAGTTATATTGCATAACCGGTCCTGTGACTGGACGGGGGGTGGAGCTGACTCATTCGTGGATTCTGTCATGCTTGTGTCAGGAAAGTGAAATATCCCCTAGATCCCCCCCCCCATTCATTTCTAAGCACACTTTAATGTTTAAAAAATGGATGTGACATTTTTTTTTTTTTAACCGCCCACCACAACACATAGCATGTGCGCTGCGGTGTGCTGCAATGCTGGTGCCTTACCTGCTACTGTAATAGCCATACAGATTGATTTGTTATCCAACAGATCAGTAAAGGCTCCATGCACACTAGTGTTTTTTTAAGCTTCTAGAAGCTTTTATTAGCATTTTTTTCTTCTGCCCCTAGAAGCTAAATAGTGTTATTCTATGTGCTCATGCACACCACTTTAGGCTGTTAGCTTTTTTGGAGCTTCAGCATCTAGAAGCAGAAAAATAATAGTTTTTGTAGAGTTTTTGTCAGCAGACAAAAACGCTAAACACTCCTAAATGCTTGTAAACGCTATTAAAATGCTCCTAACAGCTTTTTTGTAGCAGTTTTTTTCTTCATGTACTGTAAAAACACTATTAGCGTTTTTCATCCAGCGTTTTTTGAGCTTAAAGAAAACGCTAGTGTGCATGGAGCCTTAATATGATCTCTCAGGTGTTTAATGTGGTTACCACTGTTTGATACAATACCAATGGTAAATGTGCTTGTATCAATCTGATTGCATGTCCTGGCAAAAGCTGGTGCAAAGATATCGATGTGAAAAATGTTCTGTTTGACTGATGTGACACAAATAATGCTTCCTATGAATTGATCATCTGCTGAGCTATTTGTATTTTTCTAAACCTGCCCTTTTCTGTTATTGTGAATTAGATGCTGTGCAATTGGTCAAAAGAGATTTGAAATAGTTGAACTTGAGAAAGGTTGATTAGATTCAATAAAAATGTTGAAACAATCAAACATCCAGTTTGATCACGTATGGCCAGCAGTAGTCACAATGTATGAAGAACATCAATCGGGTAAATTGACATCTGATTGGTTGTTTATCATTCATTGTTTTATGCATTGATTGTGATTATGAATATTATTTTTAACATTCCGTCATTATAAATGGTTTAAATCCGAATACCAGGACTAGGTTCACTCTAGCCCTCACAGTAAACGCAGTTTTGCTGTGCAGGCCAGTGTCCGAGTCAGCACAACTTGTTATTTTTTTTTCTTTTTTTTAATCAATTTTATTTAAAGTATCACATAGGAATAGATTTTTTTTCGTAACAGAAAAATCATTTATTGAGGTACAAGGTACATGAGCACGGACATAGCAATGTAGACAATCAAGAAAGCATTGGCACGCAATGTATACATCAGCAATAATGGACACAGCCACAAACAATACGGAAGTAAAGGTTCCAAACCCAGATTTATGCCACTTCAATAGGGGGGGGGGGGGACAGGAGTGCTCCCCAAGTCAATACAAGGGAGGAAATAGGGGGTACAGGAGGAAGGGGGATGGGAAAGAGAGAAAGTAAGGAAGGGGGGAGGGGGCGGGGAAATGGGGGGGGGTAAAAGATAGCTGGAGCGGGTGGTAAAAACAGATAACTAAGCCTAACAGGTCTGTACACATGCTGAGGCTGAGATGCATTGCTTCACAGCCACGGCAATTTTAACTCTGGTTGCAAAGTTTGACAGATGGCACCACCTGTCAAAGTCGACCATTGGAGCCGCACAGCAACTGAGAGCCTAATACATGGCTTGCAGTTGTGGCTTGGATTCGCAATGTAAAATTGCCATTCAGCAAATAAAAGAAAAAGTAAAAACAAAAAAACAAAAACAGATGTCAGGAGGCAGTAGTGGTGCCTCCTGAATGCCTGTTAACCTTTGCTATAAAGTCAGCACTGTCTTTAACGTGGGGCAAATGGGGCAGCTGCCCCAGGCCTAGTCTTTGTTGGGGGGCCCAAAGCAGCTGCCCCTTCAGCCTGAACTGCCCGAATATTGGGGCCCCGATGATAGCACAGCAGAGCGCCCTAAGGAAGCAGTGCTGTATTTCCCAGCTAGCAGAAAGGGGGCGGGGCTGGGAGCTCCACTGACGCTCTGACTCCACCCCATGCAGCCTCTATGCTTGGAAGGAAATGGCTGTAGTAGGAGCTTACTGGGAGTCCAACCCCAGGACCTCTGTATTCCCCAGCTAGCAAGGTGGGGGCAGGGCCGGGAACTCCACTGATGCTCTGACCCCACCCCATGCAGCCTGTATGCTCAGGAGAGAGCGGCTGTAGTAGGAGCGGAGAGCTGTGTGTGGGAGCCCTGCCCCCGGACCTCTGAACGTTCATGGTGAGCCCAGATGGCCAGGTATGTCCCCCCCCCCCATAGAGTGCCTGACTGCTATTCTAAACCCTCAGCTGTTCTGTAAAATGTAAAGCTGTGCTTTGCTAAAAGGTCTCTGACCGTCGCCTGCAGTATAACCACCTCCTGCAGTATGTCCGCACTCTGACTGTTCCCTGCAGTATGTCCGCACTCTGACTGTTCCCTGCAGTATGTCCGCACTCTGACTGTTCCCTGCAGTATGTCTGCACTCTCTGACTGTTCCCTGCAGTATGTCCACACTCTCTGACTGTTCCCTGCAGTATGTCCGCACTCTCTGACTGTTCCCTGCAGTATGTCCGCACTCTCTGACTGTTCCCTGCAGTATGTCCGCACTCTCTGACTGTTCCCTGCAGTATGTCCGCACTCTCTGACCGTTCCCTGCAGTATGTCCGCACTCTCTGACCGTTCCCTGCAGTATGTCCGCACTCTCTGACCGTTCCCTGCAGTATGTCCGCACTCTCTGACCGTTCCCTGCAGTATGTCCGCACTCTCTGACCGTTCCCTGCAGTATGTCCGCACTCTCTGACCGTTCCCTGCAGTATGTCCGCACTCTCTGACCGTTCCCTGCAGTATGTCCGCACTCTCTGACCGTTCCCTGCAGTATGTCCGCACTCTCTGACAGCTCCCTGCAGTATGTCCGCACTCTCTGACAGCTCCCTGCAGTATGTCCGCACTCTCTGACCATCTCCTGCAGGGCCCAAAGCAGCTGCCCCTTGAGCCCACGCTGCCTGCAAATTGGGGCCCCCGATGATAGCACAGCGGAACACACTAGGGGGAAGCAGTGCTGTATTTCCCAGCCAGGAGAGGGGGTGGGGCCAGGAACGCCACGCTCTGACCCCTCTCTATGCAGCCTGTATATTTCGAAGTGAGTGGCTGTAGTAGGAGCGGAGAGCTGTGTGGGAGCCCCACCCCCTTGACTTCTGAATGTGCATGGTGAGCGCGGCTGGCAAGTTATCCCCCCCTTCCCCCCCCCCCCCATAGACTGCCTGACTACTATTCTAAACCCTGAGCTGTTCTGTAATATGACCGTTCCCTGCAGGATGTCCGCACTCTCTGACCTTCTGCAGTATGTCCGCACTCTCTGACCCTCTGCAATATGTCCGCATTCTCTGACCGTCTCCTGCAGCATGTCTGCACTGGCTGGCAAGGTATGCCCCCCCCCATAGACTGCCTGACTGCTATTCTAAACCCTGAGCTGTTCTGTAAAATGTCAAATGACCGTTACCTGCAGTATGGCTGCACGCTGTGACTGTTCTCTGCAGTATGTCCGCACTCTGACCGTTCTCTGCAGTATGTCCGCACTCTGACCGTTCTCTGCAGTATGTCCGCACTCTGACCGTTCCCTGCAGTATGTCCGCACTCTGACCGTTCCCTGCAGTATGTCCGCACTCTGACCGTTCCCTGCAGTATGTCCACACTCTCTGACCATCTCCTGCAGTATGTGTGCACTCTCTGACCTTCTCCTCCAGTATATCCGCACTCTCTGACCGTTCTCTGCATTATTTCCGCACTCTGACCGTTCTCTGCAGTATGTCCGCACTCTGACCATTCCCTGCAGTATGTCCGCATTCTCTGACCGTCTCCTGCAGTATGTAGCACTCTCTGACAACCTTCTCCTGCAGTATGTCCGCATTCTCTGACCGTCTCCTGCAGTATGTAGCACTCTCTGACAACCTTCTCCTGCAGTATGTCCGCACACTGACCATCTCCTGCAGTATGTCTGCACTCTCTGACGCCTCCTACAGTATGTCTGCACTCTCTGACCGTCTCCTGCAGTACGCCCGCACTCTGACCGTTCCCTGCAGTACATCCGCACTCTCTGACCGTTTCCTGCAGTATGTCCATACTCTCTGACCGCCTCCTGCAGTATGCAGTATGTCCGCACTCTTTGACCATCTCCTGCGGTATGTCCGCACTCTCTGACTGTCTCCTTCAGTATGTCCCCACCCTCTGACCGTCTCCTGTAGTAAATGTAGTAATGTTCCGCTTTACTTGCTCAGTTGTTTGGGATTGCTCAATGCTCAGTGAGTGGTAATGATGTGCAGTAACCTGTAGTGATCTGCTGTAATCTCTAGCTACCAATCAGTTAGCAGTAATGGTGTGCTTAAACCTCTAGCAACCAATCAGTGAGCAGGAATGATGTGCTGTATTTTCTAGCAACCAATTAGCAAGTAGAAATGATGTGTTCTAACCTGTAGCAACCAGGTCAGTGCGCAGAAATGATAGGCTATAACCTCTGGCAACTAATTGCAATTGCTGCATGATCTGCTGTAGTAAACTGATTTTAAGTCTACCTGCTATTTTTTTTGTATGTCTCAGAATGGGGGAGGGCCCAAGAAAATGTTTGGCCAGGGTCCAATCAATATTAAAGACGGCCCTGTATACTGTCCGCTGAAAAGCAATTCACTGTGATTACTTTTCAGAGAGCAGTATGCATTACTGTCAGTGTAAAAGGGCACTTATGTAGACATTCAAAAGGCCTAAGGCTGCTGCCTGGTGCCATCATCTTGGATATGATCTGTATAGTATTACTTTATGCTCCTTTTGCTGGGAAGGGTGGAAGGGCTGATCAGCACAGAGAATAGTTAGACAATGTTACACTGCAGTAAAATGTGAATGTTTTGCACGTTGGTGTGCTGTGGTGCCATTCATTCATAATGGCACCCTAGTGCACCTTGCCATTGGATGTGCGTTGCTGTGCACCTTTACATATGGTATCACACTACTGTGCATTGTGGTCAGGGCTGGTGCAAGGATTTTTAAAACCCTATGTGAAACCTAATTTTGCAGCCCCCCCCCCCCCCAATTGGCTCCACCCCTGACTCCATCCCTTTGCCCTGCCCATGTGACAGGAGGCGGCGCTATACAGGAAGCATCGGCTTTGCTTCCTCTAGAGCTGGCTCCAGTGCTGCACCTCTAATTACACTACCAGCCAGATGGAGCAGCTGCCTGAGACTGAGTTAGTTACATGCTGCAGCCTGCAGAGCATGCAGACATGGAGGGAAATCAGCGGCCGGGCGCCCCTAGGCAGCAGTGCACCCTAGTCGGCTGCCTAGTTTGCCTAGTGGTAGCACCGGCGCTGCATTACAAAAAACAGTACATGCACCTTTTATGGTGTGTTTCAGTACATTAGACAGCCCATTAAATGAAGAGGCTGTAATAACACCACATACGTTATATATGGAAGAGGAGTCTGGGGCATACTGGTCAATATATTCCCTTTGAGATATTGCCAACATGAGAGAAATCTCTCTATAAAGATTTTGCAAGTTAAATATTTCTCATGAAAAATGAGAAAAACACAGATTTTTGGAATGTGTAGTATTATGGAAAACAGGGCAGGGTTGATTAGTATAGAACAGTTCATGCTTTGTGATTTTACTGGATTATAGCTACAGAAGTCTCCCTAATTAGTATAGGGTTACACTATATAAGCTGAATAAAGCCTAATAATTATCATTTCTTTCCAGAATAATGATGACTTCTACACTCCTGGGAAAGGAAAAATTTCAATAATTGTTGAATGGCTTGGGCTTGGATCTTCATATTTTATTCAGAGAGTAGATCCGGCTGGAGCAGGTAATGTGCACCCCTCATGTGTTCATACATTAAAGAGGCCCTGTCAACAGAACACACAATATATTTTTATTTATAAAAGTAAGGCCCTTTCACATGTGCAGATCGTTCCGATCTGCCTGTTAGTTTTTTTTCTATACAGCTCTATGGAGCGACGGATGTCAGTGGTGACATGTCCGCTGACATCCGATCTGCCCTGATCCGCTCCGCTCTGCAAAATCCAGACGGATGGGTTTCCTATTTTCCATCCGCCTAGCGGATTGGATTGGATGAAAACGGACAGGTGGTCCATAATCATCTGATCCCCCCCATAGAGGAGAGCGGTCTCTCTGACAGGTTCGTCCTTGCACAGTGTGCAGAGGTGGACTTGTCATCCGCCGGCTCAGCGGGGATCAATGAGCGATCCCTGCTGAGCAAGCGGCTGGCTAAATCCGTAGATCCGTAGGTCTGAAAGGGGCCTAACAGTGCTGTATGTAAACACATTGTTGCCCCCTTTGGGCAATGATTTTATAACAGATTGCAAAGTTTGGAGGAAGAGGGGAAAATAAGAAGAATCCAAAACTTCTTTTCCTTCTGGCTGACCTCTGCTGCTCCCCCCGGCCACTATTTTACATGTTATTTACAAAGCATTCTACTCGATGCAGGATTATTGTTCCAAAGGCAGCCTCAGCATATGTAAGCAGAAGCGCTGAGGTTCTGCTAAGGAACAGATCTCTGAACACTCGCTCAACTGTCAATTTTATTGCCATGAGGGAGTGTGCAAGAGAGCAGTTTCCAATAACAGCCTCAGTACACTTTGTTTACATAGGCTGAGGCTGTGTTCAGTTGTAGTTCTCCCGCATACAGCCTCAGCATTGTCAATGATGTGACTGGCTGGGGGAAGAGGAGCAGAGAGAAGTTGGAAAGAGAAGACTATAACATACCCATGTCAGATTCTTCTAACTTCCTCCAAATTTTGCAATCTGTTAAAAGCTTTGCCTAGAAGGGGGCACATGAAACACTGTTATTGATAATAAAAATATTCTGATCTGGTGACAGGATGTCTTTAAAGTGTTTGTTAACCCAAAAAAGAAATTATTCAGATTCTGGTCCCTAAAAGCAGATTACACAGCACAGTGCTTGTGCTGTGTAATCTACCCCACTTTAAAATGTAAAAAACCTCCCTGATTCTGCCACTTCCTGTATGCCCTCTCTATACTGACCACGATAACCAGGGCTGCTCAGCCCTGACCACCGTGGTCAGAATACATCCCTCCGTCACACTTATCTGTTCTCTCTGCTCTCCTCTCTCCCCCTCACCCCCCTCCTTCCTGCCTGTCAGCTGTGTCTCTGTCTCCTCCACTGAGTCTGGCTGCAACCATTTTAACTGTGGGCAGCTGACACACAGAGGCACACCTCTAGCCTTGCAGCTCTTATTGGCCAACTTATCATTCACCCCCCTCCCTTGCTGGCAAACTCTCACAAGACCTAGAGAGAGAACTGTGTATGATGTCATAAGCCTAGGCTTTTTACCAGCCAAGAAAAAGTAAGTGGGCTGTATAAGGTAATTACTGGCAGAAAAAAAATGTTTTACTATCCAAAGTTAAAACAACAAGGGCAGAAGATTTAATAGATGGAAATATGAAAAAATGACTGAAGTTCCACTTTAAATTCTTGGTTTGGTTGATCTTCCAGCTAACCAGCTAGAACTTGAGGAGGTGGATGTAGAGGAACCAGAAGAAGAGAAGTTGGTGGACATTCAAGAAGAGGCAGACATAATCCAGGATGAGCGCATGCTTGATGATGAAGATGAAGAGGAAGCAGCAAGGCACAGAAAAAGAAAAGCCAAGATGGAAGAGCACAATGAAATTGCAGACCTTCTGCTTGCAATGTCACTGAAAAACGACTCACAAGAGCCACAGGAAACAGAGGGGAATTGGGAGGTAGATTTCAGTTTCCCTTTTCTTTTTTTTTTTTTTTTTTTTTTTTTTTGTGTCTCATATGAAATTTTTTGACAGTCAAAGAATATCTAAACCTAAGAACAAAAATGTAATATATCGCAGCTTATCACTGCTTAGTTGTGGTGGCTTCATTACTTTTTATTTTTCAAGCTATGTACATTTTCTGTGAGTACAGAAATATACCTGTTTTGATCTTGACATAATTCCAGTGTCCTTGTAATTTTCTGTGCGCTGAGCAAATATCTCAAACAATGTTATTAGCTTATCCAGCTATTTTCCGTAAACTACAAAGTGCCTTCTCCTTATGTAATGGATATAGGAAAAGAAGGAGGTTTTTATAGTCCAAATCAAGAGCACAGCCCAGGATGACATTGCTGCTTCTCAATAGATAAAGTATGGCGAGGGAGCGTTGTCGCGCTAGGATAGGAAGTGTACTGGCAGGATTGCCAGCCGAATTATGAAAAATGTAAATATAAAACTAAAAAATAGAAACTAATGCACCCACCACATTCAAGTACTGGTAAGCTACAATACATAAAATGTTTGGGTTTGGCAATGCTTTAAGAGCAACTGTGGACAAATAAAGCCCAACTGCAGTTTTATGTAAAATGAAATATCAGAGGTGCAGTAAAATTGATTGACTTTTATATACCTGACTTTTTTCCTTCTTCAAAGTGACTCTGTTGCTAAAATCAATAGTAAAATCGAAAGCCTCTCTTCTGCAAAGAAAATATGGAATACTCACCTCTCCTGCCGTCCACATCCCTGATTGCTCCTGTAGTGATGAAAAAGCACCCCCCTGAGGATTTTGCAGAGTCTGACACTTTTGGGAGTATAAGATTCCTGTTCTCCTGCTGCACTCAGTGGTTTGATTTGCTATCCCCTACATCACTAATGTATCCGGGACTGACATAGGGCTAGGAGGGAGGAACTACAGTACACTGCTGGAAACCAGAATAATGGACAAGTGTTAAGCCTCGTACACACAATCGGATTCTCCGCAGACAAAACCTCTGACTTTGGTCCGAAGGGCGTTGGCCCCAAACTTGTCTTGCATACCAACGGCACACAATTGTCGGCCAACAAACACGAATGTAGTGACGTACTACGTGGTTTTTCAGCTTTTTAGCGCCACCCTTTGGGCTACTTCTGCTAATTTTGTGTTAGTAGAAGTTTGGGGAGTGTTGATTTGCGCTTTTCATTTTGCGCTTTTCATTTCACGTATT
Organism: Aquarana catesbeiana; assembly: GCF_042186555.1. Taxonomy (NCBI): domain Eukaryota; kingdom Metazoa; phylum Chordata; class Amphibia; order Anura; family Ranidae; genus Aquarana; species Aquarana catesbeiana. Next base: position 185,237,948 of record NC_133335.1, read on the forward strand.
TCAGTTCGTTTCTGAACGGCCGTTCGTCAACCAGCCATGTTGCGGAATCGGAGAAGATAACGTGCTATTTATTATTGGCCTTGGAGTTATTGCTTTGACCCAAGTCCGGTCCAGGAACAGGAGGAGGATTACTTGGACCAAAAATTGGTTGCTTTATTAATGGTGACCAATTATGTCATATGCCTTTGCTGCGGGAGCTCCAGGAGAATAATCCAGATGATTTTCGGAATTCTCTCCGGATGACGGACCCCTGCTTTCACCAACTCTTGGCATTGTTCCTCTGAAGAAGTCACGTGACGTGACGATATGCATTAGGATTGGAGCACGGGACGCTGCCATAGACAAACAACAGGAGACGAGCTTGGCGCTCGTAGTTACTACACACTGCAGCATTGTTTTAAATGTAAGTTGATTGGACTTGTTTTATTAAATAAATATACCTTTTATATGGGATCACGCTATGTGCGTCTCCTTCCCCCTCACACTGTACATCACTACTCTACCTGACGAACACTGAGGAGAGAGGCACGGGGACATATTCCAGTTTCCAGGCACGGGGACAGATTCCAGATTGGTGACACTCCTGGAGGCATACGAGCTTGGCGGTCGTGGATTGATGCCCACACTCACTTCATGAAAGTGAGTGCAACCTCCCCCTGTGTGTGTCTTGCCCCCCCCCCCCCCCCTCCACTGATATTTCGCTTGGCATGTTCATCATTGTCACTACCTTATACACGGAACGTCTACACCTGCGGGTCATTTGCAACACAGGCTGTACACCTTACAGCTGTAAGGTAAACGGCTTGCAAACACGGAGGTGTCCTCACTGAAGATCCCCCCTCTCTTCACGATTGAACTTGTTTTGTGTTTCTCATCACGTGTTTTTGCTTTTTGGACTGGATGATAGAACTAATATTCATGTTTGTCCTAGGGATTTGTCACTTGTAGTTCACCAGGATCTGGCACGTTTTTGCTAATGGGGCACTAGCCACATTTCTTGCATTATATATATATATATATATATATTTTTTTTTTTTTTTTGCATTGTGTCATTATTCACCCTATTTGTGTTGGTATATGCATTTTTGTTTTGCTATATTCAAGCAGTCACTGTTTCACGATTACCTTTATATATTAGGCTTTGTCTGCCCGCAACATGTCATGTTGATCAGCTACGTTGCACTGCACTGCATCCCCACCATGTTCTTTTAGCATGTAGGATTCATTCATGCTTTGGCCCGTTTCTGCTTTTTTAGTTCACTTTGCCACTTTAGTCATCTTTGTAGCTCCCCCCCCCCCCCCTTCATCACAGCGCAACTACCATCTTCCCCCACTCTTGGCATTGTTGACCCCCTATATTAAGAAGCAGGACACATGCATGAGGCTTTTATTTTATTTTTTTGGTTGAATAATAATGATTTGATTTGGTATATTTTCTATATTTTTGGATGCATAGAATGCACTTTTTGGTTAAGTTCTATTGGCAGATAGCATGTCTAATTTTATTTGTTTTCTTTTTTTAATGCACAATAAAAAAAATGTGTAGAATAATACTTGGCTATGTGTTTTACTTCAAATGACAGTTTGGGAGTAGGCAGTTACATTTAAAAAATACAATGTAAAATTAACAAGGGACACCAACATAATTGTATCTTTGATATAAAAAACTACAGAAAAATGGTGTTGTGGTAACTTGCACCAAAAAAAAAAAAAATAACAAGCATAATAATATTATTCTTGATATCACTAGAAAAAAAAAAACATTTAAAAATTTGTTTGCAATAACTCCATCAGTATAACCAGCAAAGCATCTTCATTATTATCCCATTAAAGAAGAAGAAAATTGTGCGCTGCATTTCGAGTTTTCATAATTTGCCGCGTCACGAATGTTACCGGTAATTTTCCATTACGAACGCTAGTTTACGAAACTGACCGCTTCTGGCTCGTCCTTGCTTCCGAGTATGCGTGTTTGTACTTTGAACTTTTGTCCGACGGACTTGTGTACACGCTCGGAAAATTCGACAACAGACAATTGTCCGTGGAAAATTTTAAAGCCTGCCATCCAACATTTGTCTGTGGAAAATCCGACAATAATTGTCCGATGGAGCGTACATTATCCGCCAACAGCCTGTCATCACACATTTTCTGTCGGAAAATCCGATCGTGTGTACGAGGCTTTAGATTATTCACAATCTGCAGCAGAGGATTTCTCATTACAAGAGTGATCAATTTTCTTTGCAAGGGGGTATTTTTTTTTTTCATTATTGCTTCACAAAAAATTCCAGGATTCTGGACTTATACTGATAGTAAAGCACTATAGGGGCATGCATGAACATCTTTATCATTTTGTTTTTTAAAGATGACAGCAAAACAGAAAAAGAAGAGAAAGCAAAGGATGAAGTTTGAACTGAGGAAAACAGAAGCATTGACAGAAGCTGTGGTTCACCAGATTGGAAACGTGTGGCACCTGGACTTGAATGCACGATGGAGACTGTACAGGTAATAGAAAGACTTTCAGATCACAACATAGCAACCAAGTTCACAAATAGAAAGAGCCTTTCCAATATTGTTTCGGAAAGAATGGGGGGAGGGGGTTGTTCTTATAACAATTCATTAAATTTTTTATTTAATTTTCTGATCTATGATATGAGTTGACATTTGCTTGTCCGTTTATTGTCGGTTGTCTTTTTATTTTAATTTTATTTTGTGAATGTCTTGTTTTAGTTTCTTGACAACTGAGACAGCCAGTCATAAAACAGTAAGGAATCGTTTACATGTGGTGCCCTCTGAAGAGCAATCCATGTTCAGATCTTTCTTCAAAGGGCATTTGAAGAGAGCAAACAATTTGATTTTTTTATATATTTTTGTGGGATATTTATTATAGCAAAAAGTAAAAAAATATTGTTTTTTTTTTTTAAATTGTCACTCGTTTTTTGTTTATAGCACAAAAAATAAAAACCGCAGAGGTGATCAAATACCACCAAAAGAAAGCTCTATTTGTGGGAAAAAAAGGACGTCAATTTTGTTTGGGTGCAACGTCGCACGACCGCGCAATTGTCAGTTAAAGCGACCCAGTGCCTAATCGCAAAAAGTGCTCTGGTCAGGAAGGGCGTAAAAAAAAAATCTTACGGGGCTGAAGCGTTTAACTACTTGCCTACCAGGCACGAACACCCCCTTCCTTCCCAAGCCATTTTTCAGCTTTCAGCGCTTTCACATTTTGAATTACAATTGCACGGTCATGCAACGCTGTACCCATGACATTTTTATCACCACAAATAGAGCTTTCTTTTGGTGGTATTTGATCGCATCTGCGGTTTTTACTTCTTGCACTATAAACAAAAGAATAGTGACAAGTTTGAAAAAAACACAATATTTTTTGTCTTTTTGCTATACCGTATATACTCGAGTATAAGTCGTTCCGAGTATAAGTCGAGGCCCCTAATTTACCACAAAAAAAAATGGACGAGGGTGAGAAATGCACAGCTACTGTAAGTGGAAAAGAGGGTCAATAATGCCCATTTGCAGCATCACTGTGCCCATTTGCAGCCATAGGTCCCCTGAACTTCAAACTCGGTAGTTAAGGGTTCCTAGATGCCCCCTAACTGCAGCCAAAATTTGGGGTCTCTGGACCCAAAGGGTCCCGAAATGACATTGCTGCAGATGGACACAGTTGACCGAATTTGGAGCCCCGTATCTCGGGGCCACTTAGTGCTAAGAACCCCAAATTTGGTGTGCAAACCCAGTGGAACTAGCACCATAAAATTTCCAAAGCTGGTGTTTCTAGCATCAAGTGGCCCCAAGATACAGGGCCCCAAAATTCAGTTCAGAAAATGTCAAGCACTTTTCTGCAGCAGAGAATGACATTTTCTGAACCGGTTTTGGGGCCCCGTATCTCAGGGCCACTTAGTGCTAGGTATCATGTTATATGTTGTGGTACCAGTTCTTCTGGGTTTGCACACCAAATTTGGGGTTCCTAGCACCAAGTGGCCCTGAGATACGGGGCCCCAAAGTCGGTTCGGAAAATGAAATTTTTTGCTGCAGAAAAGTGCTTGACTCGAGTATAAGTCGAGGGGGGCACTTTCAGCACAAAAAAATGTGCCGAAAAATTCGACTTATACTCGAGTATATACGGTAATAAATATCCAATTTTTTTCTTTTTAAAACTAATTTTTTCCTCAGTTTAGGCCGATACGTATTCTTCTACATATTTTTGGTAAGAAAACCCCGCAATAAGCGTATATTGATTGGTTTGCGCAAAAGTTATAGCGTCTACAAAATAGGGGATAAATTTATAGCATTTTTATTATTATTTTTTTTTTTTTTTTACTAATAATGGCGGCGATTTGCGATTTTTATTGTGACTACGATATTGCGGTGGACATATCAGACACTTTTGACACATTTTTGGGACCATTCACATTTATTTATACAGCGATCCGTGCTATGAAAAAGCATTGATTACTGTGTAAATGTGACTGGCAGGGACCGGGTTAACACTAGGGGGTGATCGAGGGGATAAATGTGTTTCCTGGGAGTGATTCTAACTGTGGGGGGAGGGAACTCACAAGGGGAGAAGACCAATCGGTGTCCCTATGTACAAGGGACACACCATCGGTCTCGTCTCCTCTGACAGGACGGGGATCTGTGTGTTTACACACACAGATCCACGGTCCTGCTCAGTTACTGGGCAATCGCAGGTGCCCGGCGGACATCGCGGCTGCCGGGCCCGCCCGCGCGCGCCCGCCGCATAGCTGGGGACCCGGTGCGCGTGCCTGGCGGGCGCGATGTCCCCTAGTGGCCCGAGAAGGAAATCGCGTCATATGAGGGCGGCCCAGAACAAGAGCTGCTTCGTCCTGCCGTCATATGACAGTGGGCGGGCAGGAAGTGGTTACAAAAATAGAAACTTTGCCTTTATAATCACTTTATAGTGCTTATAAACTGATATAAAGCTTTTTACCTTAATGTATTCTTTCCATTAAAGTAGAAAAAACATGCCACTGCCTGTCGCCCCCCCCCCCATCCCCCTCCCCCCCCCCCCCCACCATCCCCCTCCCCAAACACTTGGTCCTCTAACAATTCAGCGTTGTATCCGGCTGCATCTCTTCCCTCCCCCTCACAGGATGCACTGATAGCAGTAGAGCAGTAGGCGCTATTGACTTCTGTTGCCAGCACATGTGCCCCCATAGCACACAGCTTGCTATGGGGGTACAATCGAGGAAAGGGAAGCAGATATCGGTGGCAGGGGACCCCAGAAGAGGAGGTAAAGGACTGCTCTGTGCGATACCATTGCACCGAGCAGGTAAGTATAACTTAATTTTTTTTTTTATTTTATTAAAAAAAAAAAAAAAATAAGGTTTACAGCCGCTTTAATTGACTTTCTACAATTTTTAGGTACTGGATACAACTCTACCAGCAGGATATCCGTGTAAAAATTCTGGTTCATGAAGAGAATTACCAAAAGCTAGCTGATCGTTTATCAGAGCTTAGACAAACACAAGACTTGCAGATCCTTCAGAAAGCTAAAGTCATTGGAATGACAACCACAGGTTAGTTGGTTTGATCTGCAGATGGACATTACTAGAGAATGTTTATTTCCCCATCTGATCGCTAAACCAGTCCATGCTTTGATTTCCCTTTCACCAGGTGCTGCCAAATACAGGCGTATCCTCCAGGAAGTACAGGCACGGATTGTCATAGTTGAAGAGGCAGCAGAAGTCTTAGAAGCCCATACCATAACCACACTCAGTTCAGCTTGTCAGCACCTCATTCTCATTGGAGACCATCAACAGGTAGAAACCCACAAATGTGCCACAACGCTACTAGTTTTCACTTTACGTGTATGTCAGGGAAAACCTATTAACTTTTGGTTAGCATTGGGAATGGTTAAAGTGGTTGTAAACCCTTTACAACCACTTTTTACTACAGGCAAGCCTATAATTAGGCCTACCTGTAACTACACAGGATATCTCCTAAACATGCACGATTTAGGATCCCTGTATTTGCGTGTGCCGACGTCATGCGTACTTAAAGTGGTGTTCCGGCCAAAATTATACTTTTTAAATAAAAATACCCCTATAATGCACAAGCTTAAAGGGGTTGTAAAGATGTTTTTTTTTTTTTTTTAAAATAACAAACATGTTATACTTACCTTCACTGTGCAGCTCGTTCTGCACAGAGTGGCCCCGAACCTGGTCTTCTGGGGTCCCTCGGCGGCTGTTTCAGCTCCTCCCCGCAAGCATTTACCACCTTCATGCGAGCTCCCTCGCACGGTGGTGAGTGCTTGCGGGCGCGCTCCCGTGATACAGCCGGCGGCTATAGCCGCTCGCTGTATCACTCGGCCCCGCCCCCCGGCGCGCCGCGTCATCGGATGTGATTGACAGCAGCGCGAGCCAATGGCTGCGCTGCTTTCAATCCATCCACTGCAGCCAATCAGCGACCAGGCTGAGCTGCAATGAAGCTGACGAGGACGAGGAGCGAAGATTCGAGGCGTCAGGTAAGTAAAACGGGGGGGGCTGGGGCGGCGGTACTGTCAAAAGTTTTTTCACCTTAATGCATAGAATGCATTAAGGTGAAAAAATTTTTACCTTTACAACCCCTTTAATGTATACTAGTAAAGTTAGTCTGTAAACTAAGGTCTGTTTTGTTAGTTTATAGCAGTAGTTTGTTATTTTATAAACTTACAGCAGGCCGTGGCCATCTTAAGTGTGGGCATCTGAAGCCAGACTGTATTTCTTCCTGGATCTCATCATTGCAGATCTTGCACATGCTCAGTGCAGCACAAGCAGTGTAATAGGTTTCAGGTCAGGTTTCCATAGCATATATCCTTTGGTGCAGACAAGGCAGAGAAAATGAATCACCGCTCAGGTAGACCTGCTTCCAGGTGTGTGTTAGTAAATCCTTCAGAGGAGGGGAGTCCCAGGTGCTGGCTAAATGCAAATTGAAGCAAGGTTTGAAACAGGAAAATCTGGATGCCGCACACCGGATAAAGTTGAAAAATCTTCTTTATTGTAAAACTTGGATCATCAAAAATACAGGACAATCAGGCAGATAGTACAGACACAGCTGACACGTTTCGCACTCTAATTCGAGCGCTTACTCATAGTAAGCGCTCAAATTATGATCCAAGTTTTACAATAAAGAAGATTTTTCAACTTTATCCGGTGTGCGGCATCCAGATTTTCCTGTTTCAAACCCAGGTTTCCATAGCAACGGCAGTTTCAGAGGAAGTTGCCGCCCCTTCCCAGAAGGCATTGCAAACAGGAAATGATGCGATGGGCCGCGGCCAGGGAGGAGGAAGTGAAAAATGAATACAGCAGAGCAGATATACAGTAGGTGCTGAGAAAAAAAAAAATATATCCAATTTGTTAACAGTGCACAGTTTAGTGAGGGATGCTGAAAAGTTGTAAAGGTGGGTGGAACTCTACTTTAAGCAAACTGAAGCAACGGCACGTACATGCCTTTGCTTCAGTTAAACTGTGCCGTTACCGGCGGTTCCCGCGCGCATGCTCTGGCCAATCACATCGCCGGAACCGCGATACCCGGAAGTAACCCCCGGGAGAGATGTCGGCTGCCGGGGCGGTGAACGAGTACCGCTGTGGGGGCTTCGATCTAAGGTAAATAATTCATAATGAGCTAGTATGCTATGCATACTAGCTCAGTATGCCTTTGTCTTGCAGGTTTTTTTTGGTGGGGAATTTTTTTTAAGGGTTTACAACCACTTTAAAATCCCTTGTTGGGTTATTTTTTTGCTGTATCTGTTCCTATCAGGAGATTTCCAATCATTTCTAGTCCTGAATACAAATGTCAAAGGGCACCGGTGTACCTCATTTGCAGATCTCTTCTTACCCTCCTATTCAGCTGACAAATCTAACATTTTGCATTTTCCTATTATTTTGTGTCCCAGAGACAAAGATCCCCAGGATAAATAGAGGAGGTGAATCTCCCCACTGGGAAGAAAATAGAAATGTGATCCCTACGGGGTTTTGAAACTTCAATGCTTTCAGAGATTTTACTAGCTTTACTTTATTTTTAATCAATACATACAAATAAGGACAGTTAGATTTGGTTCGGGCTTGATAGGTTTTGCCACAAATGCTTCAGTGCTATCTTTGTATTCAGGTTAATATGAAGTACAGTGGTACCTTGGATTACAAGCATAATTCGTTCCAGACGAATGCTTGTAATCCAAAGCACTCGTATATCAAAGCGAGTTTCCCCATAGAAGTCAATGGAAACTCAGATAATTTATTCCAGAGTGACTTCTATTGTATGCAGGACCGCATGTGGCCAGAGGTGGGGGGCCCGAGACACTCGGAAAACAATCTGAGCCGCTTGGATGCACTCGGAAACACTCAGGCTCAGAAACACTCTGGAACTGAGTGTTTCCGAGTGTTTCCAAGTGGCTCCGAGTGTCACCGGTGCCCCCGCACCTCTGGCCAAATGCAGTACTGCACACCGCAGAGGCTTGAATCCTGCTCATTTTCCAAGACAACGCTCGCAAACAGTCAGGATTTTTTAAAAATAGTAGCTCGTATTGCTCTGTAGGCAGTCACATACACAGTCCCGCCTCCGCCAACGGCATTGGACCAGCTCCTATGATAGACAGAACACTGGTCCAATGCCGGTGGCCAGACTGTGTGTCGGAGAGCCGAGTAGAGAGGAGATGACGGCTCGGTGATTTCTGGCGGCACTCGTCCCCCTCCTTGGTACGGTGTCCTCGTATAACACGCACCCGCAATTTTCCCCCTATTTTCAGGGGAAAAAAGTGCATGTTATATGCCGATTAAATACGGTATATAAAAATCCAAAACCATTTCATTTTCACCTTAAAAAAGAAATGCTAAATTATTGGGTCAACTTGTAAATGGAATATTTTCTACATTCATTATAGTAACTAGCCATCTCCATGTATGAATATATTTCTTATTGGTTAATATGATGTTTGTTTTATATTCTATCTCAGCTGAGGCCAAGTGCAAATGTTTATGATCTGGCCAAGAACTTTAACCTTGAAGTGTCGCTGTTTGAACGTCTCATAGAGTCACGACTGCCATTTGTGCGTCTAAACTACCAGGTGAGGAAACAGTTATAAAGACCATGGCTTCACACATATGATTTTTCTCATAGAACATTGGAGCTTTTACATGTTGCTGGAACTTACTGGACCCATCAATGTTTCCAAATGTTACTAGCTTCATTCTCCATCCACAGACTAGGGCAGGAGGTCACTGAACTGGGTTCCTAAATGCAGTACAGAAAAGTGAGGTTACTCACCAGACTCTGTTGTCAGCAGGCTTGTGTAAATCTCAGTGCTGGATGGGTAGACACAGAAATCCTCTTGACAAGCAAACCGTATATGCAATTATATCTATAAAGAAAAAAAGGAAAAATATTATTTTATATCACTTTCAATTTTCATGAGCTTTTATGAGTAATATTTTTTTAGTTTTTTTTTTTTTTTTTTAATTTTTATGAGTATTATTTTATATCGCTTTCAATTTTCATGAGTTTGAAAGGACATAGAAAACAGCAAACAGATTCGAAAATACTGAATTGTTTACAAAAAGATGATAGTGTATATGAAATAATCTTTTTTTGATCTGATCAAAAGAAGAAGTGTGTCATATCAAAAGACAATACAACAAAATAAAATTCTGAGCAAATAAAAAAAAATACCCAAAATAAATGTGGGGGTGGCCAGAATAACACTGACTCTTGTAATAGTTGTACATCTGACACATAAAAGTAGCAGTGGATATCAACTCTCTCTCTCTCTCGTAGCACCGCCACTGTATGAACCGTCTAAGACAGGGATCCTCAAACTACGGCCCTCCAGCTATTGCGGAACTACACATCCCATGAGGCATTGTAAAACTCTGACATTCGCAGACATGGCTAGGCATGATGGGAAATGTAGTTCTTGAACAACTGAAGGACCATAGTTTGAAGACCCTTGGTCTAAGAAGTAGAGTTTGGCAACCTAAGGCTCCATTCACACTTGTGCAACTTTTGACATCAAAGTCGCATTACAAGTCGTTCCCCATGTTTTCCAATGATAACCATTTTATATATGTGCGACTTAAAATTGCAGCAACTTCAAAGTAGCATGCACT